>NC_087254.1:29601602-30801602 GCF_037042905.1 Lytechinus pictus
ATGTAAGTATATTTGCTTCAACTCAACGGTCTCCAAGATCTCTGTGGTAACGAAGATCAAGCAATTAAACTTAAATCCTACAATCGAATTTCATTTGGCTATCCCTCATTTGGTCAACAATAATTCTTCACTATTGTCATACCGGGCAGGACAGCGCACATGTACCCGCATGTGAGAAAAACAAAGCGAGTTACCTAACGAGAGCAAACTTTGCTCTCCTTTAGTGCAGTGTCCGCCAAAGTTTGGTGTTACGAAACAGGCTGTATTGTTCGCGTACCATTCCTTTGTGGTTGTCTCGGACTCGGGGTATTTAAGAACGGACAGCAATTTGTGGCCTAGTCAAATGAGCATCGTCTGCTGCAAGTGAAGTCTCTCGATCAGTCCCGTCTGAACAGATAATTTAAAAGGGTAAGTTTCTTGCTATATTCTTTATGTCTATAAGACGTTGTATGCTTTTTTAACACAGGTAATGATTCATATTTTTATTATATCAGCATGGGTATATACGATTATATTTAGTTAATATCCAGGGGCGTCGATCCATTTTTCAGATTGGGGGGGGGGGGCAAAATCATGAATCAACTTTCCAAAGGCGCTCGATCACACAAAACAAACAAACACACACACACACACACACATATGCCTATATATATATATATATACACACACGCACATATCTCACCAACAAATTAATGCGAGCGCGAGATGAAATTTCTTTATATTCTGACCTGAAAGCTTGATATTCTAAGCATTTTTTGGTACCAATGATTAAGATTGGTATCTAAAAAAACAAATAGATGCGAGCGCGAAGCGCGAGCTGAAAATATTGATATTTTGATCTGAAAAAATGAGTTTATGGACGTTTTTTATAAAGAACAAGATATATATCCAACAAAAGATTATTGCAAATCAAAGTGGGAGTTCTTTTGAGGTTTAGAAACGGGACATTCTATTCACCTATTTAATCATGAAAAGTATGGGTTTTTGTTACAGAAATGATGCGAGCGCGAAGCACGAGCTGAAAATTTTTTATATTCTAATCTGAAAAGCGGACATTTTGAGCACGATTTTAGATGAAGAACGAGTTGTGTATCTCAATCTCGCTTGCTGATTTCTGTGTAACATTACAATCTTATTTTATTTTTTGCACATGCGGAATTATTGGGGGGCAAAACGACATGTTTGCCCCCCCCAATATTTTCATTGGTGGGGCGATCGCCCCCCCTGCCCCCCATGATCGACGCCTCTGTTAATATCTACTACAGATCTCTCTATTTTTGCTGAATGTTACTTGTATATAAGCCTAGATCCTCTGCTCGATCGAAATAACGCGACATCACACACCCACACACTCACATGACACGGTGCGTTCACATAATGTTTACAGTATGTTCACAAGTGTGGATTGTGTGGAGATGTGATCCACGATATTGAAATGTTATCAATGTAAATATCACACTATGGATCGACACCCAGCCTGGCTGAGTATTCACAGTGTACGTGGTGACTGATATACTCTTGGAATATGACATTCACATAAATGTCAGCATTAAGCATGTTGTAGGACACACATGTGGAACACTTTCGTGGAACACGTTTTCAGAGTGTTAAAAGGAATAAGTTTTACTCTCTGAATAATCATATACAGGCCGGAAAGTGAAAAATGAGGATAGCATTACTTATAAAAATTATCCTGCCGTCTTTTCTTATTCATCGTTGCCTTATCCCCTCCCCCCTCTCTTTTTAATTTCTTCTCGATCGAGCAAGTGAAAATCCCTATCTATTTTCAGGTATCAATTTTGATAATAATTAAAAACAAAATTCTATATTCATGTAATGAATTTCGGTTTTTTTCCAGTTCATCAACGAGGTCGAAAAATCAGCCATACACGATGTCGAAGCCGAGTTCGAAAACGAGCGATCCCGTTTATATATTCCTGGCCTTCTTTGTCCTGGTCGAGTTCATTGGCGTCGTCCTCGTCAACACTCTTGCATCTTTGCCTTCAGATCCCACAGGTAAGTAAATGGGGAAAATTATTTCATAAAACTAATGGGATCGGGCTCAATTTAGATTTGTAGATGATCTAGACTATTATCTGTTTTACAACTTAAAATATATAGTATATAAAGGGTTCTATAATTCCTAGCTTTCAAGGAACTAAAATCCTAATCCGGGCCTACGACTGAATTATTGCACTATTGTTTGCCTTCGTGGATTGTGACCTTTGAAATACGTTCCAATGAATTTGATTAGTCACTGTAAGCTTACGTAAGTCTGCTTGACAAAAGAAGATTATAATCCTTACGCATGTTGGTATGTCCACATATAGTACATCATCGTCATCATTAGATGGCGAATACATCATGAAGAAATATTAATTGAATCCAAATCGAATGAAACTGAAGCACAATGACCGAAGAACATTATAAATGTATATCGTTAAATGTTCTGCGTGACAGCTAGAGAACAACTAAGTCTTTGTCGAAAGTTGGTGAATCAAAACCAGTTTCCTCCTGGACTCTGGACAAACGACTTACTTGCAATTTTTCGTCAGCTCCAAAACTTAATTAGAACGAAAAACTGCTGTTCAGGTGCGTTAACCAGTTTTCGACAAAGACCTCTCAACTGTTCATTGTCATTTTCAACACATTTGCTGTATCCTTGAATTCGTCGTGCGTTAATTGTGGAAGCGAAAATTCCTAATTTACAAATAAGCCCAAATTCTGAAGATCCAGCGTTTGTTTGAAAAGATTTTTCATAAAACGTGCACTTGCATGCTTGTGATTAATATGTTTCAAATTAGTTTACACGAAGTGCTTATTCGGGAGTGTTGCATTAATAAAAACCATAAAGCTTTATTGAAAAAAAACAAATGAAGTTGTGTGAGAGTGAATATATTGAAAATGTATTAATTAATTGAAATAATAAAAATACAAATAGAATGTTAGTTACGGGATGCCTTTGCGTTTTGCATATACCTGAATATATCGGCCAAATATCGGGCTGTAAGAATTAAGATTATTTGAGCTGGTGGAGATCAAATGAAATAAGTCTTGCTACATTTGCCATTCAAAAAATGAATGATATAGCTCTATTAAGACAAGCAAAGGGCTTAGAGAACGATCGAAGCAATTTTACTTTTCCCCACCTTAGCCGAGTGTTTGCTCTTGGTATCGGCAGTGCAGTTGTTACGCTGATGTGGATGCAGTCTGATGCAGCTACTACCCAACCCCATCCAAAACCTTGGATAATAACACAATTTACTTCAAGCAATTGCTTATTTCATGCATAATGATACAGAAGTTTATAAAGTATCGACCAGATGACGAGATAAAAAAAAATGACAGGATAAATGACGAGAGGACGAGTGCTTGGTTAGAACTCGACATTTCGACTATTGTTTTCGACAAAGTGACGGATTGTTGGAACTTGGCCAGTTGACTTGTTTGGGACAAAAAGATGATGAGTTGTCTGTTTTACGTTTCAAACAAATTGACTTGCAAAGTTTTAACATCTCGTCATCTTGCCACTAGCGTACCTACGGGGGGGGGGCACTCTGCCCCCCCCCCTGACGAGCCACAACCCATACAAAAGTCATATACCTGCCCCCCCCCCTGACGAGCTTAAAAGACCTTTTTTGCCCCCCCCCTTTTTTTTTTTTTTTGCTTGTCAATTTTTTTATTGAAGACCTTTTTTTTTTTTTTTTTTTTTTTTTTTTTGCTTGTCAAATTTTTGGGCGGCCGATTTTGCCCCCCCCCCCCTGTGGAAAATCCTAGGTACGCCACTGCATCTTGCCTTCTTGTCCCAAACAAGTCGACTTGCAAGATTTCAACTTGTTACCCTGTCTTCTCGTCACAAACAAATTAACTGGCCAGGTTTCCACAACCCGTCTCTTGTCTTACTGTATTCTAAACAAGTCGAAATGCCGAGAGTCAACAACTCTTCTTGTCCCTTATAAGTCGATATTCCGAGCGCCAACAAGTCGCCATCTTGCCTTCTTGTCCCAAACATGTCGACTTGCTAAGTTCCATGCAATACTGGTCATCTTGTCTTCTCGAACAAGTCGCCATCTTATATTCTTGTCCCAAACAAGTCGACTTGCCGAGTTTCACCCATTAGTCTTTTCGTCATTTAATTTGTCTTTTCGTCTTCTCATCTCGTCATTTCGTGGGTGCTTATAAGTTTCCGTACAATCATCATTACCATGCATTCATTTCCAAATCTTTACAGGTTGGTTCCTGAACACGACGGGTGACATATCGGATAAGTACGATGTATCCATCACCCCTGCTGGTTGGGCCTTTTCAATCTGGTCTGTCATTTATATCTGGCAAGCAATTTGGATCATCTACGTCATCGTCAACATCTTCAGAACAAACAAATTTGGAAAGGTACGCGTTTCCGCTACACATCGGTTGATAATTCATTCTCATATAGACAGTATACTTAGGTGTTCTATCAAATATTTAAATTAATCATTAGATTATCCTTCAACGTTATGTAAGAGAGAGATTTCTCTAGTCAAGACGCGTTCTCGGTGGAAAACTTCTTTTTTAAATAGAATTTTCAGAGTATTTCGCTACACATCGGTTGATAATTCATTCTCATATAGACAGTATACTTAGGTGTTCTATCAAATATTTAAATTAATCATTAGATTATCCTTCAACGTTATGTAAGAGAGAGATTTCTCTAGTCAAGACGCGTTCTCGGTGGAAAACTTCTTTTTTAAATAGAATTTTCAGAGTATTTTTCTGAGCACGGATTTATAATTTGGCGTATCTTTATTCTTTCATTTAGTGAATTCCTGTTATTTGCTAGTAAATTGTAACTTGGTCATTCTAATAAGACATGATTTATATAACCAAGTTTTGCAAAGAGAAGAAATAAAAGTAAAACTTTTGATGAATTCCCATCATTAAATGTACTGATCTTAACCCCGAATGAAATTCCTTGATCATGTTGATTTACCCAGGTGTACCTGAACCCATCGCTCGTCCCGCCAGTATTTCTAGCATCCTACTCCGTCAACCTAGTCCTCAACATTGCCTGGTTGTTCTGCTTTGATAGACAGTATATACCAGTCGCCTTCGGTGTCTTAGCCCTCATCGCATTCAGTGCCTATGTATGTCTCTTCATCAGCTACCGAGCCGTCAGTAGACACATAGATCAACTCTGGGAACATCACAGGTAATTTTCTTATGGTTAATTCGTCAAGAGTCCGCTGAATATGCCTACCCGGACGACTTTTATTTATTAAAAAACGATTTTGATTTCATTATTCATTTCATAATTTCTTTCTCTCAAAAGTTTTAGATTTGTATCTTGACTGATTCTGTTTTTCCTTTAACCCTGATTGTTAAAGTCATGTTAGTCATTCGCAGGTACAATGTCCAAATAATGAGGATTATTTCTAATTTGTAAATTCTGTAGAACCAAGTTGTTTAATGAACTTTGCAATTGAACGTATTTATACGACCATGTAGCAATTAAATATACAATGCATTTATCTGACCAATCTCGTAACTTCTTCTTTGTTCTTAAATACAGGCTCGATCTTTGGCTTAATAGTATCTTCATCCAAAACGGCATCCTCATATACGCAACTTGGTGTTCAATCGCAACTCTCCTCAACTTTAGCATGGTCTTGACCTACTGGGCTGACGTCGAAGAGAGGATCGCCTGCCTTATTTGTCTCTCCATCCTCGCCGCCGAGCTCGTCCTCTACTTCCTCGTCGATATCTTCTTCCTCGAGTACCACCTGCGATCTGCCTTCATGGTCTACCCGGTTGTCATCTGGGCCTCGACGGCGGTACTCGTTAACAACTGGGACCCCAACAGTAGTGTGTCTATTTTCACAGCCGTCATCGTTGGCTTAGCTTCCGCTGCATTCGTGGTCAAGCAAATCAAATCAATCATGACATGTTGTTGTTGCAAGGATCAAAAGACTGATGCAAGCAAAGAGAAAATGTCGATGGAGAACGTCGCCTAATTTCGACTGCCATTTCAATATTTTGAAGCAGTGGACTGTTAAAGCAAAGACTTTCTGTTGCAGGAAAGTAGTTGAAATACTTTTCATTAGTGAAATACCTTTATTTCTCCTGACGTCATATGCAGTGAGTCTGTAAATAATTTAATGAAACAATCAATAGAATTTTGCCCATAGTTAATTAGCGATCATGAACCATGAAAACATGTAATGTGACAAATGTTGGGATCATTTTATTACGAGTCAGTATCAAGCGTTTGTATTTAGAATAGACCACATGATGTTTCCTCGAAATGAATGTGGATAAATGCATCGCATTGAAATATCCGTATATCGTTGCTTTACCAATTCGCATCTCAATTTTTGGGCGGGAAATTCGCAAATTTCTTGACAAGTCACATTTTGATCTCAATGCGGTAGGCTCTATTTGAACGGATGTTCCCTTCTTTTTTTTAAGTGACCTGTTTGCATGAAAATAAATGTATATAATTTATCTTATGTAAGTCTATCTGGAAATTTTGGAAGAAAGGACATCCCTTGAAAGTTCCTTATTGGAGCCACACCCGGAGCAAGCTAAGGTAATTAGCGGGGGGGGGGGGCACAAAGTATATTTGACCACCGTTTTTCACCGAAAGAAGGGGGGTTGAGGTATTCGAATGGGTGCGTTTGCTCTTTCGCAATTTGAACCCTAAAATAAAGTAAATATTGTAATACCGTTTTTTCGTGGACATGATTGTGACTCCCTCCCCTTGGCTATTTTGGCAAGCTGGTGAGAGATTGAAGTTAACATGTGGATATCGTCTTCGCTGACTTCGTCGTCGAGTCAAAGTGAATAGGTATTTTTATTACCCCGCCCCCCCCCAAAAAAAAAAATAATGATAATAATAATCATCTCAAATAATGAATGCACAACCAATTTGTAAATATTTATCTATAATTTATGTACACTGTAAAAACGCTGTTTGAAATTTTAAGCACGTTGTTTAATACCGTCACTTGCTTGACGTTTTCAAGAAGTTGTTTTGAAAAAAATATTTACAAAATGGTTGTGCATTCACTTTCAAAGCAATTTAAACAACTTGTTATAGTGACGGGCTTAAACAAACAACGTTTTTACAGCATAGCAAGGCCTACTATGTACGGGATATCATAATTGCATAATTATGAATGTCTTTTGATTGAAACAAAGAGAGAGATATATACATATATATATATATATAAGATAGATATCAACTTGCTACTATTTATTGTCTTTTTCATGTATTTACTAATAAAAAATGAACTAACTACATTTTTGTACCCATTGTTTTATTTTGTATCAAATAAGTGGCATAAGATCCGTATTGCAAGCATGATCAATAATTAACACAAGTGATGTGGCACCGTTGTCCTGTAAAGCAAGAAGAAAAACTGTATTATTGTACTATAGAAAAATGAATGATATCCACTCCTCATTTACATTAAGAGAAGAATGAATACAAGTGATTCTCATCACTAATTTGAAGTGATCACAGGAATACTGATTACTAGGATATTTGACCACTCGGACAAGAGAGTATGGGGGATGAGAGGGGGGGGCACAGGGAACGGGAGGAAATATAAGACGATGAGGGAGATAGAAAGGGGGAATAGACAGACAGATAAAAGGACAGATAGAGAGAGGGGGATCCGGACAGAGAGAGAGAGAGAGAGATCGAGAGAGGTGGGGGGGGGGGGAGAGAAAGAAAATGGATGAAACTAAAAAATCATCAAGTATTTCCTTGGCTTGTTGTGCAGTTCGAAAGTTACCTATCTCGAAAAATCGGAAATAAAAATATTGTCGTGTGATGGAGCTATACTTCATAAATGCGACGTTATAGATCAACTCGCCCTTTTTCATGAGACAATCACTTCTTATGAAAACTGGTTTTGGCTAAATGATATCTGCTGGAGTGTTGCTAGACTGAATTTGTGTGAAAATTATTTTAAAATATAAACATGTTCACTTGTTCGATATTTTGAGATCGAAAACCCCATTACGTTCATTTTTTGGGCAAAATGCATCTTCACATAACTATCATAATATTGCTTCAAGGGGAACATCCCAGGCTGGAATATATGCATGTTGCCATGAATATACAATGAGTGAGCTGATGGCGTCACGTCAATCCCTTTCTTTTGAGAGTTTATTATATGAAATCACATTTCTTTCTCTTTTTGTATACATGTGTATAAAAGTATTTCATGTGACAGTATGAGTTACAACCATAATGATTTGACACCTCCCAGGCGTCCAATTTAAATCCCCATTGTGGGAGGAAAAAAATGAATGATTTTAATTTAATCACCAATAGTTGAATACAAAAGAATAAGATAGGAGATGATATCCCATGACATCATCAGCTCGCTTCTTGCATATTCATGACATGCATAGACCAGAGATTTGCTGAACTGATGCAGAACTAAAAAATGCCATAACTTCTTTATTTTCTCCAGTTTTTGATGAAGTAGAAAGGAACTACAAACTGGCTTATAAGCCAGTTTGTAGTTCCTTTCTGCGCATGATCAAAAATTCTGCGCATGATCAGAGGAAGGTCATTTGTAATAAAGTGACATGGTGGTTTAAAATCTAATGAGATAAGCACCAACTTTGATGTCTTGATTATTCATATATTCTTTTGAATTGTGTTTTTCATTTACATCCACAAAAAACAACAATGCGTCCACGAATGACTGGTATATTTCACAGTTTGCCAAGTAAATTGTGCAACATGCTATGATATGCATTTAAAGTAGGAATGCAACAAATACCTTCATAAAATCCAATCAATGTCATCATATTTTTTACAGGAAATTTGCAGAATGTCCATTTTAGACAGAGAAGCAAATTGAATTTAAAAAAAAAAAAGGATGAATGTATGAATTATACATCATATCTAGAAAATATTTTGAAATATACATTTTAGATATTGACGTTGCTGGCTTTCCATAGTTGTGGTTGATCGAATCAATCCAACTCTTTGTAATATGTGACCCAGATTAAAGGACAAGTCCAATCCAACATAAAGTTGATTTGAATAAGAAGAGAAAAATCCAACAAGCATAACACTGAAAATGTCATCAAAATGAAATGTAAAATAAGAAAGTTATGACATTTTAAACTTTCGCTTATTTTTCACAAAATAGTGATATGCACAACTTAATGACATGCAGATGAAAGAGTCGATGATGTCCCTCACTCACTATTTCTTTTGTTTTTTATTGTCTGAATTGTACAATATTTCATTTTTTACAGATTTGACAATAAGGACCAACTTGACTGAGCCATATAGTATTAAACAATGCTAATTCCACATGTTCAGGGAGGAATTAATCGTTGTTTCACTTGACAATGATGACAAAATTAGAATATTTCATTTAATAAAATACAAAAGAAAGAGTGGATGACGTCATCAGTCTCCTCATTAGCATACCGACCAGAATGTGCATATAACTGTTTTGTGAAATTTAGCGAAACTTTAAAATGTCATAACTTTCTTATTTTACATCCGATTTTGATGAAATTTTCAGTGTTATGCTAGTTTGATTTTTCTCTATTCATTTAAACATGTGAAGAATTATGTTTGTTGGATTTTTCTCTTTGTATTCAAATCAATTTTTTGTTGGGGTGGACTTGTCCTTTAATAATGCTTTTTGAGTCAAATGAGCTGATAAACTGAACCTCTACTGTTCGAGATTTATGTCACAACTGGCTTTCCATAGTTAAACCACAACTTTAGACAAGAGTTTAAATTAAACCTGACTTCAGAATACGGGCCTAAGAGTATTCTCTGTCTACTCAAAGAGACACATTTGCTTGAAGATCATACGATTTGTGTTGCTAAAACATACATCACAAACCAAGAATTTCTTCCTGTCCTTCAAACGGTTGGTAGAAGAACTGGTTGTATACAAGCTAAGATTAGACCAAGTGGGATGAGAACTAGAAAATGACAATGTACCTTCCTGTCCTCAACTTCCTGATCATAAGTACCATCACCAACCAAATAATCATCCTCACAATCACAAATTATCATCACCCAAATTCATCAACTTCATTTTCATCATCATAATATTAAACATTTAGCGTTTTAGTCATCTTCAAACAGTACCCCAGACATTTTCAAAATCAACATGATTTCATTTGCTTTAACCTCACCTTTCCTCTTCTCAGTAAATATCCGAGATGTGAGAAGTGGTCACATTATTACCAAGAAAACAAATTTGAAACAATTAGGAAAAAGAAAAGACATAACACTTTGTGATACTTGTATCAGTTCTTTGCTATATTTTCATCCTTTTTTTAAGAGCATGACTAAGCCACGTCTTATCATGCAAATGAAGGCCACGTGATGGAAACATAGGAATATAATCGGTTCTCTCGTATTCTCTTTTCGTTTCCTTGACAACAGTGGCCCTTATAGCTAACTAATCCCCTACACTGCGCATACTAACTCTGTCACACTAAAATACACCTGACAAAAAGACCTTCAAACGTTGATCTACCATCACATACAAAAATACCAAAACACTGCTCCAAAATAAATAGCATTGGACAAAATGGGAACAGAGATATTGAAATTTTACACTCGGTATCAACCGATGGTGCCCAGAAAGAGAAATTATTGGAAACAAGGATGGGACAGGATATTCATGATTTGTGCAAAATAAGAAATTGAGAAAGCTTGTAACATTTTAAATCAAAGGTGATGAATAGTATGTGTAAAAGAATAACTCACGAGGATAAAAAAAATATCAAATTCTGAATGTGAATAAAAAATAATATAAAAAACATTAAAATTCTGAATATATGTAGATTTTTTCTCAATGATTTAGAACTGAAAACACCAAGCATTGATTGTGTTATTTTTTGCCATTTCTTTACTAATAGCAAAGGAATTAAGGGAACAAAATCAAAGCTACTCAAAGACAGACAGGGTATATTACACCTTAGAAATGCCATTTAAAGACAAGGTTATCTCGAACAATATGTTAGGAAATTGAGAGGAATTGTTCACTGTTCTACAGCAAGTTTTCAATCAAATAAAGCCAGAATCAGATCAAGAAATCCTTAGGAATAGTATTTACTAGGCCTAGATAATATACAAAAATCATTGTTATTGTCCGTTTTACACTTTTTATATTGTTAGTTATCTCTATATGGGATTTTTGTTATCATTTACATATCTTTCATATGCGTGTGATATGGGATTGTCAATTACACAAAAGTAGCATCTTTTAGGCATTTTTTTCAGTCTGCATGAAGAAATAATATAAATACAGATGGAAGGCTAAAAATTACACTTATTACAATGTTGAACCAATAATAAAATATACCATAAATCATAGCTTTAATGCTACATACAGTATGTATGCAGTCTTGAATAGAAGTTTACATTGTACTGTATAGAAAAGTGTAGTGCTACACATTATGATCTTACACATGAGGAACGCTATTAAAGTCTAAGTATCACAGTGTTCTACACCAAGCTCTACATGGTAACATGGGAACACTACTTAACACCAGCGACAAGGCAGTGTTTACACTGAGAATTATCATCACTTAGCACTCCCCGTGTCCAGCATCATAAGTGAACTAAACGTTTGTGTATATTGGTTGAGAGCGCACAGCTTATAACATTATACACCAAAGTGCTTAACACTTTAGACCGTAATGTAGTGTAAAATATCAAGAGTAAAGGAAAAGGGTGTTAAAACGGTATTAAAATGTATTGGTTAATATAACCCAGGCTCTTCCAAGAATGATATAAGAAACCCATCAAATCACTTTGCACCAATAAGCGCAGTTCCAACTCAATGTCAACCAATGACCTGGGGGCTATTTCACAAATAATTAAGAATGACCTAATGCCATGCACAAGCCGTAACACCAATATATCAAATTCATCTCAACCATAAGAATGTGGTACACTATACATGGTCTGACTCGTGTGGAAAGGTGTTTTAAGAAACCACATGCAACTTGGACTTTAACTGCTATTTTTAAAATCAAACTTAACTATTTGTGGAAGACCCCCCTTGATTTCACCTATCTAGCACAGCAAAAGCAATATAAAATATTAAATCTGATTGGAACCATTAAATCCACCATCTAAAAGTTAAATAATCTAACTACACATTGTCTAGGTATAAACCCTAGCTCCACGACCACAAAAATCATACATAAACTTTATCAGCAGAAAAAAAATAGAGTGCTAATTTACATGCTATAAGATAAAAATTATTTCACACTAAATAATAAATCAATTGTTTTGTTGATTCATACAACTAAATCTCTATACACACTATACATCTGACTAGCTAGCCATCATCTACTACTATACTAATCTGGTCTGCTAAATACCTCTGTGAATATGTACAGAATCCACTGTACGATCCAGTCATTACAATGGTGAAATATTACAATCCTTCTCTCACAGTAAACACAAAAATTACAAAGAAACATCCAAACCATTAATATGGAAATATCTAATGTGATATCTCATGTCTATACACAACAATATGGAAAATTTCAAAGCTTTAGAGGGAAAAATATCTAGTCTATTTCTAATTCACTCTCCCTACTGATAAATCTTGAAAAGAATTATAAGAAAAAAAAGGAAATGTTGATGGTTCTAAAATGAGCCATCTTGGGAAATATATATTTATATATTCATGTATTATTTACAAAATTGAAATTATTGTGATAACGAAGCGACAGTAAAAATCAGCATCATGCTACCTTTCCACATCTCTTGCATTAACAAAAATAAGGATATACCAACTAATTAAAGATAACGAAAATCTCCCCAAAATTTTATATACAAATACATATAACACACTGATTATTCCTAATGCTTTTTTTTTCTTTATGCAAGGGGTGATAAACCCTATTTATCAAAGGAAAACAGATGCTCTGTATTGCTATACAGCTTGATAGGTTACAGGTGAACTATTTACAGAAAATATAGTTTAGAAATATATTTAGACTAGCAAAAAAAGGGAAAAGGTTATATACAACTATATTGGTATATTTACAATGTGCGTAAAATTAAATGTCACCAGTGCATTTTATATATATATATATTTCTTTTGAAGAACAGTTACCCATGTTCAAGAATATCCTTTGAGTGAATCTGTACATATTTTTGTTTCCCTATGCAAGGAATCGTGCAGAGTAGAAAAACCACTGTGCTCTATTTACAGCAATAGATTGAGTGAAAAATTGTGATGATCAAACAGTTTTTATCTGGTCAAACAGTAGAGAGATACCATCAAGGCCCGACTACACAAAACATAGGCATGGATCATATAATTGATTTTTACCACTGATTGTACATAATGACCAATACCATCAAGCTTACAAACATGCCCTGTGATCAATCGCTAAGTTTTGTGTAAAATGACCTTGGTCATCCAAATTGGCAATCCCAGTTGATCAACCAATACTTTTAATGCCATAAATAAAAATATGGAGTTCATAGATTATACCACACAGAATACATACTGTTAAGGTCAGTCGTAAATTTTCCACCAATATCTGTTACACGCCAGAATTCATAACATCCTGTCATCGACATCCACACATTGGAGAACCCCAAGTAAATGTACATGATTTTAACTGTGATCATCTTTAGATAAAACTTTCCATAGAATTATTTACATTTCTCACATGGGCATCATGGTACCTTACAATCAATACAGAAATTACCCTGAGAATGAATTTTATCCAATTATTTTGTTTGAAATGACCTAATATATTGCTTATGTTTCTCTTAAAGCATAGCAAAAAAACAATCCTACTATAGAATCCCCACACAAGGGTAAAATTTACATTGTAACTAGGAATTTCACAGCAAAGGCATATTTTCTTTCTTTATTTGTTTTTCTACAGGAATGTGACTTTTGAACAGTGTAACACTTTTGGTCAAATTCTACGAATAGTATATAAATTTGATAAGTTTTCCTGTCTAACAGTAAGCTTCAGATGTCAAAATAGTGGTTATTTTAAGCCAAATTTCTATTTACAATATAGACAAGATAGCTTTTATAGGAAGGTACATGTATATATATATCTACAAAGAGTACAGTCCATGTATCTATGTATGACATAATGTATAAATGGACACGAGATACATATTATAATAAAATACAATAAGCATCTTGCTATCTCACCCAGAAAAAAATTGCAAAATTTAAATTTACACCTCTTTGTTGATATCAAGACATCATGCTATTCACACAATTTCTCGGAAGCTAAACATACAATCTAAAGTTAGGTTACTATAAACAGTGTCTGTACAAAGTAAATCATTCTACATCTATGTACACCATACCATACTTTATATACTGAGTCACTACATAATAAATCCTACAAACATGCTAATCTAATGTTTTTGTATTTTTCATTTTTTTTATTGATTTTTTTTCCAATTATTTTTTTTTCTTCTCTGGATATACAAGAAACAAGCGATCAAATTCTGACCAAGCAAATGCAAAACAAGTTTTCACAACATATCAAATCAAGCATGATTTAGCAGCAGATTAAAATATTAATTTCACTTGAAGCAAAAAAATGACTAACAATCCATGACTGGAATAGGCAATAACCATCCATACCTAAACACTGCATTCTAGAATGGCCAAAAAGGGACATATACCTACATCACTATCACTTTGAATTTCACAATCACTGACTTCACCATGACAAAATATGACACTAAATTACATGCCAAGCAGTAGAAAATCTGCTGAATCCCTCATTATAAGCCAAGCAGGCAATTCAATTTATTGTGTATATTGGACATCTCTCTTTACAAAAAAATAAAAGCTATTGATTTCTGATTGCTAGTAACAGAAAAGGAATTGACTCACACTGTATAAAAACAAACCTTTGACACTAATTTTCTGGCAGCTTTTCATTTCAAATTTCATCATGAAGAGTTTGTTTTTCTCAAGAGAGAGAAGGTTAACTACTATAAAGTCTTGTCCAGTATGCTTCATATAAACAGTCAGCTCACTGAATAAGATCATTATATTCACCCTAGCAACCTACATCTCATATTAATCACACTCTGAATGTCTGAAACCAAACCATAAATAAAATCTGATTGCTTAAACACTTCACAAAAAAAAGTATCAAACCAATGAAATTTAAAAAATCGATCACAATTTCCACCATGATACAATTGAAATCACTCCAACTTTTTGTACTGTGTAAACAGTGTTAAAACACAGCATATACTTTTATCATGCATGATTTTTGCTTTTTTTTTAAGGGAAGAGATATTAATACACAAATACCCTTGGGCAATGGAACTGCAATATTGCAACTGGAATGCTAGATTTGTTTTGCTTTTTTAACTATGTGTAGTATAAATGTATGTACACTAGAATGTACTCGTTATGCATGGAGAAGAAAATGAACCAGCACAAAATGATGGGGGAATCCCCATAGTATGGAATGCCACAAGGTCAGTGTCAAGAATAGGTTCTATTGCAGATTTATGCAAAGATGTAAATGTGAATGTGACTTGAATGGCATTTAGAAAATCAATCAAGAAGTATGGAATGACTATTCATTAAATACATTTCTTCTACATTTATGAAGCATCTTGATAAAAACTAAACTTTATTCTTCATTATTCCAAATGATCATCAAAACAATAGATTAGATACATGATATTTTATATGCATCACTGATATGCATCCTGATTTTGTTTTAAATGAAATCATCAATGAAACAGCGATATAATGCATTGTTTGATTGCCAAAATAAATAACACAAAAAGAGACTTCTGTTAGTGATTCTTGTGATGAATTGCCAAACTGAAACCAATACAGAGTCCAACAACAGAAAGTGGTGTACTTATTAAAAATGCCATCCATGTCACATTAGAAGCTTTAGAAGATAGAGTAAAAGCCATCTTTTGTGTGCCTGTTACCAAGATCTTTAATCAGGGACAAGGGATCAGGGGATGCAGTTTTTGTTCTCTCATCTTTAGGTCGAACCTTAGGCTTTGGAGGTGCTCTAAGAGCACTGGCATAAGACATTGATGGCTTACTATCATCCTTGAAGTTGGTAGGGCTAGTGGACAAGCCAAGGAGACTACTGGTACTACCTTGCCCATATGGCGATGAAGGGCTCGGGAGGCTCTCTTGACTAGACAAGCTGGGAGTCGTAGGACTGAAGTTCTGGAGACCTCGCGACTGTGGAAAGTTGTTGTACTCTTGCTGATGATGCTGAGGAGAGAGCGTGCTTGAGAAGTTGTTGCTCATAGAAGACTGTGGCCATCTCTGGTGCCCAACTGGAGGAGCGGCACCGAGGGGACTTGTTGATCTGTCATCCTTGCTGACTGGTCTGAAGGTATGCTCTTTTCCAAGCATTGGCTGATGTCCAAAGCTTGTCTGGGAGTTGGGTGGTGCAAGGTGGTTGGGATCATCTCTTGGAGAAGTCAATGAACTTGTTCCATTGAATGAGAAGGACTTGCCCTGTGGTTTTCCAAGGAAACTGCCTTTCGCATCTCCTAACTGAATTGCCAGCTCCAGTGGGCTTAGGCCAGGACTTGCATCCATGAAGTTGGCAGGAGTGCGAGGGCTAAGGTCACTTGGTTGCACTGAGAAA
Source organism: Lytechinus pictus (assembly GCF_037042905.1). Taxonomy (NCBI): domain Eukaryota; kingdom Metazoa; phylum Echinodermata; class Echinoidea; order Temnopleuroida; family Toxopneustidae; genus Lytechinus; species Lytechinus pictus. Next base: position 29,618,235 of record NC_087254.1, read on the forward strand.
TCCCTCTGGTGTTTGGCCTCATGGTCATGGTAAGGAGGCATATGGGAGTCAACGAACACATTGGGTGGCATCTCCAAGGGACCGAATGGCATCCTATGCCCTGGTTGATTCTTACTGAAGGCTGGGCCTTGGTCAATGATTGCCGAATCACAAATCCTAGGCTGATTCCCTGTCGAGTCCAGGGTATCCCTTGGATTGTGTGACTTTAACCTTGAGGGCCAGGGGTCTCTGTTAGATTGGTTACTCTCTGATGGTGTATTCCAATGGTTGGAATTTCTGCTAAAGGGAAGCTGCTGTCCACTAGCTCCAATAGCTTCAGTCTTGTCTGTGTACAAAGATTGGCTTCGTTGCCCCTGCTGCTGCGGCTGAGATAGCTTTGATTGAGGTGCAGTGTCACTTGTTGGTCTTCCAGGACCAACCTTTGGTGATTGCGACCTCTTAACATTAGCCAGGAAGTTGTCTGCATAGGTTTGTCCTCTTGTCCTCAACAAATATTGATATTCCTCATTGATCTGCATCTCCTCTATCTTAGCCACTACTTCCTGTCTCTCATGTTGGCTTTTACTAGAATCAAACTGTCCAATGGGTAAGCTCATTGGCCTTGGGTCTCTTGCTGGAGAGCCAGGGGCAATCCTGTGGGTGGTGCCTGGATGCATCGAAGATGAGGATGCTGATGCCTCCTTGAATGCAGATCCCTGAGAATTGTCTTGAGCTGACTGGTGAGCAGGTGAACCTGGTTGCCCATGCGGATGTTTCACCCCTTGGGGGATCATAAATCCTCCTTGATGCATAAACTGAGGGTGGTAAGGCACGGCAGGTTCCATGTACGGGTAGGGAGGGAATGGGTAATAAGCATTAGGAACCATCCTGACAGGCACTGGCATATGCATCATAGGCATATAGACAACACGTCGTCCAGTGTACGGATCAATCAAAGGCACAGGACTCGCTGGCCTCACCATGTTTCCACTTGGTATGGCACCAACACCTCCGAAGAAAGGCAAAGGCTGGTTTCCTGGAACAGGAGGGGTTGGTGTGTGACTTGGTGATAAAACTGACCGATGTAGGTTGTGGTTGATGGTCGCTATACCTTGGGCGGGTGATCCCTGGATGAAAGGCACCCCCATCATCTGGTTGCGCATTGCTCGAGGGATGAATTCCTTTGCCAAAGGATTCAGGACATAGGTCTTCTTCATCTCCACATTGGAGAGCTGATTCTGGATGGAGGAGAACGTACATCCATGGAGACTGTTGTTGTCATTGCACATGGAGATGAATTTCTCCCAGAGTTTCCTGTCATGAAAAGACAGACAAATAATTAGTAGTATTTTATTCATCAAACATCAAACCACATTCAGTAAAACAAACATCAGGTGTGAATACATTATAAAGAACCGGTCTATAACAATGACAGGTTCATCTGGTCAGATGCATGGTTTTGATAAAAATTAAAACAAATAATTGTAGTCCATAATCTGTCTCCCCATACCTGACCAGGGGCTGTTTTACAAAAATTTACAATTACAGGAACTTTTGCAATGATGTTAACTACCATGGAAACCTTGATCATGATTGGTTGCTTAGAACTGTTAGGTTATTCCCATTATTGTAGCCCTATGTGAAAAAGAACCCTGATGCATCTGATTCAATATACATTTAAAAACTTGATTCAACTCTCAGAATTAAGTCACATTATTCAAATAATTTACTTCTCTTTCTTAACACTATCATCAAGAGTAAAACATAACACCAAGAACACATTAAAAATAAAAACTGTATTATTTTATTCTAAATCCCATTTTTCAGATATAAAAACAAACATTGGATGGCATTTGGAAGATATGAGATTTGAAGTCACCATCTGTCAATGCGATCTCTGTTGGACTAACCTGCACTTGCCGATTGAGCATGCAGAGACGGGATCCCCGACTACAGCCACAAGAGACTGAGCTCTGGTGATAGCAGTGTTCAGGAGTTTGTCATTGGATAGAAAGCCATAGTCTGGTTCATCTTCACTCGAAGACTGAGGAAGGTCTTTAGAAGACTTGGACGAGGCATTAGACTTCTTGGCAGGTTGGGCTTTGACCATATGCTTACAGGTGTGGTGTGTTCGTACTGTACTGATGAATAGGGCTCGGAACTGCTTGCCTGAGGAAAGAAGAGTGGGGACGCATAAACAAAAGTATGTATCCTGTCATGAATCCCACTATGAAGTGGTATGTGTCTTTCAAAGTGGCTACCCTGTATCCCTCAATGATTTGTCTATGATGTACATGTAATAGTGCGGATTATCTATGAAAAAGACAAAATGAAGGATGTCTGATGAAAGATGCTACACTAAATTTTGTGAAGGTGCCAAAGCGCACTGTCTTGTAATATATGTTTGGTTTCGATACGGATGGTTGTGTTAATTTTTGTGGGATTCCACTTCCACATAAATTTAGAAAACATACAAGCAGTGGTTATATGTGTTCAATTTATAAATCTCCTAAATAATAAACTTAAAAATCTTGTACTGCTTCTTTATCAGTATAATGATTTAAATGTCTGACAAAAATTCTGACAAAGAAATATTAGTGGATCGCTATGATGATTGGGACACAGATCAACATGGTGTAATAAACAAATTGTGCATTTGATTACTCCGTAAATTTCAAGTTTAACCCTTATAAGACTGGGGATCATTCAGGTAGGAATAGCAAAGCATTATTTGATTGTCTAATGCTTAAATTTACATATTTTGTGAAACAAAGACATTTTAACTACAAGATTGTCTGCCATAAGAATAAACAGCCATGCATCAAATCTTTTGTCAACTACAAAACTTGATTCCAGTGAAAACAAATGGAAATGCAAACCCTTTTTTAATGAAACAATCTATTTAAAAAGACCAATTACCTTACTTTTACATATTTTGTGAAACAAAGATAATTTAACAAGATTGCCCACCATAAGAATAAACAGCCAATCTATTGTCAACTACACTTGTTTCCAGTGAAAGCAAATGCATATATAAGCCTTGTTTTAATGAAACAAATATTTTTAATCTATTTCTAAAAAAAACATCATTAAAAAGAAGACCAATTACCTTGGACGTTCATGACTCTCTCAACGGATACACTGAAGAGTTTTCTCTTCCGTAGCTCATGTCTGATTCTGAAGACCTGATCTGAGTAGTGAGCTACCACACCAATGCTGTTCTCATCGCACGTCCCCCATTCCTCTGGCCAGGTCTTCTGAAGCTCTTGTACACGGTCACACAGTTCAAACACCTAAACAGTGATACAGAGTTGATTTATATTGTTAACCTCACGACTGATCACTTAAAACTTTAATGACATCTAGTGCAGCAGCCATCTTGCATAGCATTAACTGTACTCCTGAACTACTGTTACTTCATGATTGATAACTTTCGACTTAATGATAGAGTCTAAGAGTATTCTCTATCTACTCAAAGAGAAACATTTGCTTGAAGATCATGTGATTTGTGTTGCTAAAAACATACATCACAAACTAAGAATTTCTTCCTTCAAATTGAATAATTTCTTCGTGACTTATGATTTCATCAAGTCTTACAATACGTATCCATGAAAACAAATCCATCAGTTAAGCCATGGACCTATAAGAAATGGACGATTAACGCGAGCATTCTTTTGATGCAATCATAGTCGCCGTCTCCTGATTATGTGCATATTAATGATAACATACAGGTGCTTTGACAATAGCGACTACCAAGGCGAATCTGATCTTCACAAAGGAATGTTCTGCTCTTTTTGCCGTTTGTTGGCTGATGTCTTGTAGCAGATTATACCTTTCAATTAAGATGTTTCAGATTTGGAACAGCAAATTGAGAAGCAGACGATTTTTGTGATATCAAATTTATTATTATCGATTTGCACGCTTCTGCACACTCATAATGACTTTTCTAACAACGAGAGGGGGACGACCCCTACAAGAAACCCACCATGTTTCTCTGGAATATTATGAGGAAATCTTTAAAATGTGATTATAAATTACAATCAATCAATTTCATTTCAGCCTCTATCTTGAAATATTCATACATTTTTCCAAATAAAGACCATGGAACTAAGATAACCATTTGTAAACCAGAACTGCACATTAATTTCCGAGAATTCAGGTAATTTATTACCTTCTGCGCATACAATTTGTCTAATGTTAAATGTCTAATCACCGAAAACTTCTGTAACTCATGGTTTAATTGACGGCGACCATGATGGTATCACAGGAGACAAATATGAAGAGGATGTTATTCACATGACAATGACAGTCAGATGTTAGTGAATTCATTAACTAACCGATGAATGTCCAGCTTTCATAGGTCCATGGTTAAGCTAAACAACATCCGTGCTACAAATATGTTGGCAAGGAAAACAAAAACTTTTCATGTACAATTCTTTTCAAGCAATTTTTTAAAGACACAGCAATAGACTCCTCAATCACCTGCATGGCCATTCAACCATACACCCATTCCTGTATACCCACTTTTTTTTTTTTTCCGGGGGATTATGCTGTTGCTGGCTTTCCATAGCTATTACCCAATTATTTATCATGCAGGATGTTGAATGAAACCTACATTCAATTGTAAATCCAGCATTCAGCCTTACTTATTTACATATAATTTCTTTTAATTTGTTCTGTTATTATTGTCATCATGAATCATTATGAAATATCTGAAACTATCGTAATCATGATTTTTTATTAAATAATACATAATTTTTTCAATGTAATAAAAATAAATCAAAATCAAGCATATGGGCCCAAATCAAGCATTAACAGGGTGTTGCAAGAAAGTTGAATTGCAATGGAAGGCAAATGGACTACAATTTTTGTTAGATCTAAGGACTTATGCTTGATTTTTTAGTTTCTACTTGATTTGGAATTGAACGTAAGTTTCTTGCAACACCCTAATATAGAGATTCTCCTGTACACTGATTCTTGTAAATACCTCTGCATTGTTGTAGAAGGAGATACTGTTCTTTTCCTGGACATCCTCACCCCTGGCTGTGAAGAACGTCAGCGGGTACCACTTAGGATGCGGAGGCTGCTTCCCAGAAGCCAAGAGCTTCCCGTCATAGAACAGATCCGAGGTGTAGTCCACGATGGCATCATGAGAGCGGTAGTTGGCACACAGAAGGATCTTGCAGGGATGGGTGTCGGGGTAGTGGTCGTAGAGACGCTCCAGCAATGAGATGTGGAGTTTACGATCATAGACAAACTCACTGTGCACTTGCGGGCTGATCTGTGGCATACGCAACAAGGTTTCAGAGAGATATATCCAAGAATGTTGTATAAAAAGGAACTTCTACTTCTGACAGTTTTAGATTATAAGTTCTTAAAGGCTCCCTCATTGTTTCTTACCTTCTTTAAAAGACCAAAAATTATGATTTGACCCTGATGCTAGGCATGCATAGTGTCACTTTTCTAGAAACAATCTATCCTGATATAACATGCCTAACAGAAATGCTAATAACTCAAACATCTACTATGTTTAGTTTTATATCATATTTTGTTGTCCACATAAAAAAAGAAAAAACCTACTTTAACAGGGATATTAACCTTGAAAACAGCATAGTATCATTCTCATGGAAGAAAAGCTTTTATTTGTGGTGAAAACCCCCAATATTTTGGGCTGAGAAATATTACCTTTCATGTAACAATACAATTATGAAGAGCATTTTCCAAGAAAAATGCAAAATCTATGGCAAAAAGTAATTGAAGAAATATTGCAAAATGTAGGAGCTCGCAACTCTGCCTTTTTGTACTGACCTGCATGTAGTCTCCAGCCAGAACAATCCTGGTATTTTTGGTCGCGAGGGCTAGGGGCATCACTGTCTCACACTCCATGGCTTGAGCTGCTTCATCCAGGAGGATGTGAGTGAAGTAATCTTGGTCTAGCTCCAGGTGGGTCAGAAATCTAGTGAAGACAAACAAACAGGAATGAAACAGGGCTGGGAATGATGGTCTTATGTTAAATGTGGTCCATCCTTTCTGGAGATTGTGCAACTGATACGTGACATTCTTGGGAAGATTCCTGCAGAAAGACATTTCTTAAGGCGCACAAGCGAAGTGCCTTATAACAAGTGATGTCTGCTTTCAAGATGGATAACTGTGACAATTTTTGTGTGTGGGATTTCAAATAATTCTGGAAAACATACAAGCAGAGGTTAAATGTATGAACTAGATAAATCTTGTATGGCATCTTATAATTGTTTTATAATATTTAAAGTAGAAATATATTGCAAATCATAGAAATTGAGAATTATGTATCAAATTAAAGGAGAAAATAAGTAGAACACGATGGTGTAAATCGTTTATCATGGAGACCGTTGAAACTCAGTTAATTGATAGTTTAAATTTCTCTCTCTGAATGCTTCAAACACGCAGAATTACGTTCACGAAATTGGGGATTTTTGATGACGTGGATGGAAAACATACAAGCAGAGGTTAAATGTATGAACTAGATAAAACAATTTACCTCCATCCACATCATAAAGCAAAAAATTGAGGCAAATTAAAATTAGATATAAAAGATCATCCGCGTAGCTCGCATGCGATTGTAAACAATCAGCAAGGCGAGCAAGCTAACCCTGTGTTTGTGATGGCGGATGATCTTTTATATCTAATTTTAATTTACCTCAATTATTTCCTTCAAAAAAGTTTTATCGTAATTCAAAATTCAAAAAATAGTACCAGGTGTTACTATATTTTTATATAGAAAAATAATTCCCAGAGTTTCGTAATTTTGTCAAAATAATTTTTTCTAACGTACATAACAAGTGACAATCTATCCCAGCCCCGTAAAGTTCATCGTCGGTCCATAACGTCTGCTGCTATTCGTCGAGTTGATTTGCCTTCAGGTTCGGATATATTCACTTGTTTGTAAGTACAGTTATATCATTATTTTCCTTCTCATTATTTGTTGATAGACTCTGTCTGGATGTGGTCATGCTGGAATTCAATTTCATGGATTTGACCCTTGGTGCAGCTCGCAGCTGCATGAGTTGGTAGCGAATCGGCATGCAAGTTGAATTGTCCGACTCATCATCACCGGCGTAATTCCCCTAATTTACCTCCATCCATGTCACTTTGTTGTTCTAGAGCTACAAACTTCATCATCATTCTCTTTATCTTCAAAATCATCAATTTGAAAATCCAAATCTAGATAAACTTCTGGGTTTTCTTTCATTTCGTGATCGAAGTATTCAGTGACAGTGTGGAGAAAACGTACCCTCGCAACAGGTTTTGCTTGCAAGTGGAGCTTGACGGGGGAGAGCCAATCAGGTCTCTCGTACACTCATGCACATCATCAAATTCGAGTCAATTTAGAGACCGATGCGAGGCATATTTCGGAGAGGCATTTTAGCGACTTTTAATTGGCGATTTCCACCTTATGATAATTTTTGTGATCTTTTAATGACCAAATGATAATCCCCACATCATTACCTTTCCACTGATATATAATAAGGCCATATTCATAATCAATATATTTCTCCTTTAAATTGTTAACAAAAGAATTAGCCATGGTTGGTGATGATAATTGGCAAATATGGTACCAATGATAATATACAAACATATTTGATCAGTATGTAAAATTTTAATTTTAACCATGAAAAACCCTTGGATAGATTCTAACTTTGGGAACAAGGAGACCAGAGTTAGCCAAATGTAACTGAAAGCTTCAAATTTCTTTTTTTTTTCTTTTGTGGAAGCTTCACGGTCTAGTGGTTCTGACTTTTGCCTTTCAATCTGAGGGTCATGGTTTCGAATCGCAGCCATGGCATTCTCTTAAACAAGGGATTTATCCACACTGTGCTGCACTCAACCCAGGTGATGTAAATGGGGACCTGCTAGGATTCATTCCTGAAATGCTTGCGAGATGCATAAGGCTGAAGGGCTAAAGCTCTGGTAAATATATCAAAGTCCTTTGGAACAGCACTGGGACGCTATACCATAATGTCATATACAAGAACTGCATATCATTTTTTATCATTATACTATCTTTACCTTGAGGTACTGAGTGTGGCAACCACCACCCGATGCTTTTCCACCTGTTCCTTGGTAGGCATGACAAACCGGTCCTCCCCCTCAGACATGCAGCAGTAGAGGCGCACCACAGGGTGCACCGTTGGCACCCATCGATCCTTGAAATAGATCCTCAGGGGCCTGGCAGCGGTGTTACCAGACTCCACAAAGGAGTGGAAGTAGTCTCTGATGTATAGGTCTGCCGCACTGTGAGGGTGGAGAGAAAAGACACAAGGGGGTGTAGGATGGGATACTGGTCAAAAAGTACAGATATGTATATTTTCAAATACTAAGATAAGCCTAGAGACAAGAACTTCAATAAATGGAAGAAACACTGAAGTTCTTAGGAGAGCTGGTGGGTGTTTCATAAAGCTGTTCATAAGTTACAAATGACTTTATACATGACGAGTGACCTTTCCTTGTGCTAAATGATACATTTCTATGTAGCTGACTTAGCACCTCAGAACGTCCTCCAGTCGTATGTAAAGCCGTGGTTAATTTTACAAATAGCTTAATGAAACATCCACCTAAGGTGCAAAGAGAAGTGATAAAATGAGGTCTTGATTAGGTAGCAACCCTACCCATCAATTTGAGCATTTAGATTTATCAATTAAAGAGGAATAGACAAGGATACATCCCTCCTTACCTGTTGGAGTGGGTGCAGATAAGTATCCTTGTCTTGGGCTGTTGTAGGATGAGCCTGGTTGCATGGGCCAGAGTGTAGGTCTTCCCAGTGCCATAGGGACCAACAAGGAAGATTGGAGGAAGTTGATGGACTAGAGGAGTCGTCATGGCAACGATGGCTTCTCTCTGTTTGCTGTTCATCTGCATATCCATCTTATCACTCCATTGCCTGGAAAACATGAAAAGGGGTTCGAAAAACTCTCAAATACCAGAACAATAATCACATCACATTCAACCTGCCCAAGCATATTAGGTACCCACTTACACCTGGGTGAATGAGGGAAATACATACAAATTTCTTACCAAAATGGATTTGCCCCCCCCTTGCAGACTTGTCGATTGTTCCAAACAACCTACTGACACACTTTACAACTTGCCCTTTACAATTATCACTCTTAATCTCTGGATTCCTAATCTGCGAACAATCTGTATTTGTTATGGATCACTTATACCATTTTTCATTGTATAGAATGCATTGGGTCCAACACTCCTCGCTGGTATCCCATTGCCCCTGGGTGCAAAGTTGCAAATATAGATTAACATCTGTTTTGCCAAAACATGCTACTACTGTGGTGGGATTTGCACCCTGGACTTTGTTGGTCAACTGACTGCTGTTACGTTGATCCATTACACTTCTACCTGAAATTTTTGGGATACTATAGCGAGGCTTTTAATAAGAAAATAAATTCCTTTTCTTTAAGTACTCAATTCCTATCAGATTCCATAATTTACATACCACTATTGATAGAGATGACTATTGCACCGTACTGAATGAACAATGTTTTGTTATCTTACATTATCAAAATATATTTAAAAAAACACCTTAGCTTGAATTCTATTCAGACGAATTAACATAGATTTCAAAGGAGACTTACTTGTTTGGGGTCCATGGAACTTTGGCATTGGAACGTACATCAGGGAAGAGAAGGCTCATATCTGGGACCTTGTCTACTGCATAGTGCATTTCACATAGGTGTAATCTATGGTGAAAGTGGAAAATAGAAAATAAATTCATCTCCAAGAATGATAATCACCATAGAACACTAAATGAAATATTGTTTATAGAAATTAATGCTCATCCAGACGCGATTTAATTAATTCTCCTACCAAACATTCCTAATCATCCCATACAGATATCAACAATAAACTTGATATTCTGCTTGGGATCTGGAGATTGAAATTCACAACCGCTAAGTTTTGTGTACATTCTCAAGCCTTGACAACTCAATCTAAAATTCTAAAATCATAATCAATTAAAATTTCATCTAAATGATATTAAAAAGAGAAACTGTATGATAGACAAGGTCTTTAGGCAACAATTATGGAAAACCAGCAATAAATGTTATAATCCCCTGAAAAGACGTTTTATGTGGTAATATATCAATTGCACCAGGTACATTCCCTGAAGAATCAAATTTTCAGGTAGTCAACACTTCCTTACCTACTGAGCTGGAATTGTAACTCCACCTTGATCTGTGAGTTGTTCTTCAACTTCAGATCATCCACACACTCCTTGCTCAGGGTCATGTAGATAGAGTCCTTGCTCTTCTCTATGATGGGTGCTTCATAGACCTTTTCCGTTGTCTTCCCATCCTGGACCGGGGCTAGGAGCACTGAACTGCAGCTGTTGAGGATCAGTCGGCCACCTGGAGTATCGTCGGATAGGTCATCGTTGAGGTGCATGAGGGCGAAGAGCTGGCCATCCTGAGCGTAACGGGCACCGCTGTTCCGTGACGGCACCAGCATGAAGGTGGTGGCCATCTGAAGGGTTGTCCTGATGTTGAACCTTCAAATGAAAAATAACAAGAAAAAAAATTCATACTTACAACCGACCATAACCTTTTGGACATGGTTTGCGATAGACTTTCATGGACACTTAATTGTACAGTTGATTGTATATTATATCTTACAGAACCAAGATGTTACATGTCATTATCCGCAAGATCTTCAGTTTTATCAATCACCCATCATTTTATAACATCTGAATCAAACAAATCATACAAGACAAACCACATAGTCATTTGATTTGGTTATCTTTACCTTCACACATCTAACATTTCTAACATCTAACATGTGGAGCGTTGTGGCCCAGTGGATTAGTCTTCGGACTTTGAAACAGAGGGTCGTGGGTTCGAATCCCAGCCATGGCGTAATTTCCTTCGGCAAGAAACTGATCCACAGTGTGCTGCACTCAACCCAGGTGAGGTAAATGGGTACCGGTAGGAAGTAATTCCTTAAAAAGCTGTGTGCGCTATGAACACCTAGCTTAGCCGGGTAATATAGGAGCGCCTTGAGCACCTAACAAGGTGGATATGTGCGCAATATAAATACCCTATATTATTATTATTATTTCAAAAGATTCATGCCATGAAACATTTTACTCTCATCTGTAATGTCAGCCAGAAAAAGTTAACACATACTGTTATACTGCAAATAAATAGCTGGTCTAATTTTGATCTGGGGATGTTCTGCAAGCATTAAGTCAGACTAAAAGTCATGGCTGAGTGCTAACGTGCACATAATATCTATTGCAAATCTTATTTCATTGAGTACACCCTATGGGCATGATCTAACCAATGCAGTGATGAATTCTACATCCATACATATACCACACACAACTGGGAATTTAAGAGTGATTTTAAGTCAGACTTAATCTATGTGAAAAACCCAATGGTGACAGTTTCATTGGTGAGACGAAGGAACAACTTACTTGCTGATATCCCTAAACCTGGCTGTCTCCTCAATATACAGCAGATCATGCATCCTGTTCTTGTAGTTATTCTTGGTGATTGTCTTTTCCAATACCGAGCGTTTGAAGAGCTCTTCCGTCGAGTGCGGAGGCATGTAGAATGAAAGCAGACCTTTATCCTCCTCTGTCCCCATCTGGATAGGCGGACTGAAGTTCACCACCGTCTTGTTGGTTCCGTCCCAGCGCTCCGTCACACACATCATGGATTCCCTCACCTCCTCTAGCTCCTTCTGGTCCATGGCGGACACCGAGTCCACAGAGATCCTCTTCATCAGCACCGGCTCGGTGCCAAAGTCAAAGACCACCGACTGACGGAACGTGCCGAAGATCTGCGAGGTGAACTGGATCTTGACCCGGTAGATGCGCTCCTTGGACTTTGCGCTGTTGTAAGGGTTGATGTTGTTGTTGTTGGTGCTCATCTTGCTGCTCCACTCCTGACAATTCTCCGGAATATCCTGGGAGCTCTGACGCTTGGAGTCACCCATCAGGATGCTGGCGATGCTGAAGTGCGGTCGATGGACGTCGAAGAAGAGAGCAACCCGTTGGAGCTGTTTGCTAGGCTGTTATTAAGTAAAGAATGCAAATTTATTCGTAATTGAGCTTGTTTGTTATCATTGTGTATTTGCACAAAATTAAAGAATTGATGGATAACTTAGAAGTAACTTTACTGTATAGAAGTATAATGTGAGTCTTCCTACTCTTGAATTCATCTTTTTTTTTAAATTCAAATGGGTATCCCAGCCTAAAATCAAGATGAATCAAATAAATATAGTTTAATTACTATTATTCCAATGATTTGTTCAAAGGAAATAGAGCAGTATTTACTCATTGAATGAGGAAGACCACTATTGCTGGCACTTAAGTTGTTAAAAAAGGGAAATGCATTTCCTACACACATGTATAAAACATGAGAAAAGTTACTAATTCATACAATTAATTAGACAATGAAAGGGGATGATCTGACATCATTAGCTCACTCCTTAAATATTAATAACACCAGCACTTCACCAAAATAAGCCAAAAATTGAATTAATAACTTGGTTGTCCTTTCCATTTGATCCTGATGAAGTTTCAACAATTTTGCTCTTTCAAAAATAATCTGATTAAACATTTTGAATAGTATCGATTCCAGGCCAGAGAACCCCATCAGTCTTTACATAGGAATGCAAACACAACAACAGACATATTTCAACAACTTAAAGTAACACAATCAAGTAAACTCAAGACCAACGAAAGGAAATTTAGAATAGTGTATTTTGCTTTACCTTACAATGCAGTGTGAAGATCCAGGAATGTGCCGTGTTCTTACTTGATACTGTGACATTGGTATCAGAATTTATGCTAACCTTCACATCATCAATTGATTCACTGAGCTGGAAGGAAAAATGTAAAATAAATCTGTCAAATGATGACGACGACGATGATGATGGTGATGATAATGATGACAGAGCTGCAAAGTTGTATTTTGCATTTTCAGTATTCTTGTCCCCCAAAATCAGTATTTTGCAGGGTTGTAATAAAAAACATTTTTTATTAAAAAAAACAAATAAAACGTTTTTTATTGTTTTAAAACGTTTTAAAACGTTTTTTTCCAACGAACGATGTAATTTTCCTGTAAATCAATTAAATTATACGCTTAATACAATATGATTTAAGCTCTTGATGTTTTAATTACATTTTTGGAGTATTAAGAGATGACTACAATTTTTGTTACTGAATTTTCAACAGAAAAGTTCATATTTTTCCCAAAATTACTAAATCAAGGAAATTGAATGCCAAAAAATTAAGTTGACATTTTATAAGTTTATTCCTCATACATGTAGTCTCAGGTTTTTTTTAGTCTTATCAATCTATAGGGGTGAGAAGAAGTTGCACTTTGTAAGAAAACAACATAATCTATAGACTATAGGCTTTCAAAGCTTAATTTCATTTATTCAATATGCTTTATTTCATTTGTATCAATTATACAAATTTTAAGTAATAATAATGATAATAATAGTCCGCTTTTATATAGTGCTTAATACATTGGAACGACGTGTCTAAGTGCTTTACAGATATATAATTAACCCAGTCATCGGATTCAATCAGTCATTCCCGCACACAATGTATGCACATCCTCCACTCCCTGGGTAGTATTCCAGTCAGTCGCTAGTGAGGCGCACACAGGACTGGACAAGCTACAATGACTTTCACATCCTACCGGGTACCCACAAGTGCATGAAATATAAGTTTGGGTTTAAATCTATAAATATTAGGCCCTTGAACTGCTTATTTCTTTAATTGAGGAATTTTAATCAAATTGTTTTTTTCAATGTTTGTTTTAACTGTTTTTTTTTTTTTCTTATGTACAGTTTTGTGGTTACTTTTGTTGTTTTTTTCGTTTTTTAATGGAAATTATTGGCAATTATTTTCCAATCATTAACAAAAAGTACAAATATTGATACAGATAAAATGTTGGCAAAAAATTTGCATTGGCTTTACTTGTGTAATATCATGGAGCTATCAATGTGTTGATACATGTAGCTCCATGGTAATATCATAACCGCATATCCATGCATGTATCCAAAAAATAGTCTTTAACAATATGGCGTGGCCCTGCTGTTCTTATGGATTTATCATAGAAATTTTTAAGGGGGCCATTACAGTCCCCTGGGATTGTTAGGGTTAAAGGTCAAATCCACCCCAGAAAAATGCTGATTTGAATCAGTAGAGAAAATTCAAACAAGCATAATGCTGAAAATTTCATCGAAATCGGATGTAAAATAAGAAAGTTATGACATTTTAAAGTTTCGCTTATTTTTCACAAAACATTTATAACAACTCAGTGATGTGCAAATGAGGGAGTTGATGATGTCCCTCACTCACTATTTCTTTTGTTTTTTTAATTGTTTGAACAATAAAATATTTCAATTTATACATATTTGATAATAATGACCAACTTAACTGAACCAAAAAATGTTAAAACAATGGTAGTTCCACTCATGTTCAGGGAGGAAAAAAAAAATATTTCACATGACAATGAGAAAATAACGACATACAAAATAAATAGTGAGTGATGTCATCAGTCCCCTCATTTGCATACCAACCAGGATGCGCATATAACTGTTTTGCGAAATTAAGCGAAACTTTAAAATGTCATCACTTTATTATTTTACATCCGATTTTGATGAAATTTTCAGCATAATACCTTTTTTTGGGGGTGGACTTGTCCTTTAAGGTTTGCTAGCTGATTATCTTATTCTGAATTAAACTACTTTTCTTCATCTTTACAAAGCGCAAAGTTTCACCTACTTTCGTGTGTACCTCAAGGTTACAATGTCAGTTATACTGTCTATTTGCAAAATATTATTGTGCTTGTGCAACACTTCCATTTCATTCAAGTACTACTATTACATATTTGAGCTTATTTTAAATAGTGTTTCTTTCCCTGTCTAAAAGTGAGCACAACACTCAAATGCTTGTTAAAATGAGAATATATAGATTGATCTACATAATTGAACAGGAGGAAAGGAACATGACAAAGCAATGGAAAAGGGGAGAATAAGGGGGGAAAGAGAGAGGAGAAAAAGAGTGGTGGTGAGAAAGAGATTTAGTTAGAAGAAAATAATATACAACTTAAGAAAAAAAGTATAAAAAATATATTCATGTAAAATCACATCCATGCATATTTATAACACACAAGTCTATGAGGTGTTTTAAAACACGTTTTTTTTGTAAAAAAAACGGGTGTTTTAAAACGCGTTTTAAAACATGTTTTAAAACACACCGTTTAAAACGTGCCAACCCTGGTATTTTGACAAAAAAAATCAGTATTTTTACTGTGTGAGATAAATATGCAGACCTGCCAACCTCTGGGAATGAAAAACTGTATTCTGTGATAAAAAAAACTGTATTTTTCCCAAAAAAAGTGTATTTCATAATAAAATGCTTGGCGCACTCGCTCATCGTGGCGCTCAAGCTGCATGCAAGCTAAAATGCGCACTGCTCTTGCAGATGAAAAAAAAACATGTGTATATCTTCACCCTGGTTTTAACAAAATGATTGAAAAAAAAATAAGTTACCTGAAATTAAATTGATTTAATAACCATATTTGTGTACGTTTTATGAAATAGAGACATATAGAGATTATTTTTCTCAATAAATTACGATTTAGTAAAAAAAAAAAGATTTTTTTTTTTTTTTTTTTTTACAAAAATATATTTTCAAAGAAAAAACGTACTGCCGTATTTTGGTTGCAAAAACATACTAAATACGGCTAAAACGTACTGGTTGGCAGGTCTGTGATGATGATGGTGATGATAATGATGATGATAATGGTGATGATGATGGTGATGAAGATGAGGCTGATGCTGAAGATGATGATGAAGATGATGACAATTAAGATGATGTAATGATGATGATGAAGATTATGATAAAATAATTTGTATCTTTGTTCTCTATATTCGATATTCTATGCACGTATAGTATTTTTATGTATTTCTCACACGTAATCCATCCCTGTACTTAATCTACGTACAGGTCACTTTGCCGAAGTCAAAGCTATTGGGATTACAAAAATCTGTTTGACTGAGAAAAGATATATAAGACACATCGGCCCCAATTCACAAAGGTGGTTTTGAAAACCATTGGTTGAACCTATGGTTCATGCAGATTTCCTGTATAAATTACGCTTAATTTTAGCGCGTATACTGAAGTGTCCAATACTGATGCACGCTCTTGTCACAGTGAGACAAATTGACGCATGTTGCCATGGATAAGTACGCTATTTTATTCATGAGTCCACTATTTTGAATAGTGGACTCATTAATTCAAAACAGTGGACTCATGAATAAAATAGCGTAGTCAACAATGGCAACAGGTGTCAAATTGGTGCACTGTGACAGAAGCGCGCATCAGTATTGGACACTTTTCAGTATACGCGCTAAATCAAGAGTAATTCATACAGGAAATCTGCATAAACCATGGATTTTCAAAACCACTTTTGTGAATTCGGGCCATTAATTGCATAATCTGGGCCCTGTAACAATAAACTTAGCGATTGATTGTGGGGCTAATTCTACAATTGATTGCATCTAGTATGTGTAAAAGTCAGCTCCATGATCAATTGCTTGGCATTATGTTACAATACCCCCTATGAAAAACTGCTTTGACTTCAGGAAGTATATTGTGTTATGGAAGGTCGACTAATGCAAGTGTGACCTTATTTGTTTTTTTATGCAAAAGTGAAGTAAATGAATAGGAGAAATGACATAAAACTAGTATTCTGGGGTGGATTGAGACCTACCACATTGAGAGGAGCTGGTGAATTCATCCACTTCTCAAAGAGTTGCTCTGCAAAACTCATTCCATGTATCTGTTTGTCCCTCGCTCGTTGGTATTTCATCTGTCTATACCTGTAGCGTTCCTTCCACTCGGCTAATTCATCCTCACTATGGGCGTATGGACATTGTTGACCAAACCGGCATTTCAGACGACTGCAAATGAATCAGTTTATAATTATAGTGGTCAGTATTTGTAATGATTAGATATATATTTGTTGCTCTTGAAAATTCAATTTTGTGATGCTTCCTTTTCACGAAATGCCAATTTAAGATAAAATTGTATGTTAAAACTTCAATGTATGTTTCTGCATGCAAAATGGGAGCAAAATTTCTGTTATATTTTATGAGACTACATTTATTTCAATAAATAGATATCCGAGAGTGATAGCGAGCAAAGAGCATTTAAATATTTTCAATCTAACTTTGGAAATTAAAACAAACATCTTCATCACGATGATAAACATCATGATTTCATTATCCTCATCACCTCACATCATTATCATCATCATCCTCATCATCATAATCATCTTCATAACCATCATCATCATCATCATCACCATCATCATCACCATCACCATTATCATCTTCATGATGATGATGATGATGATCATCATCATCATCATCACCACCATCATCATCATCATCATCACCACCATCATCATCATCATCATCATCATCACTGTCATCATCATCATCATCATCATCATCATCCTCATCATCGTCATCATCAACACAACCATCATAATCGTCATCAATACTCACTCAGCACAGAGGAGATATTCCTCCCCCACGGCACCCCTAGGTGGCGGTCTATGCTTCCAATCCCGTCCTTCATCCGATGATATGATAGCTCTGTGACTCTCACTCATGCTATGGAGATGGATATCCACCTGGGTTGAACATTGCACTTGACAATAGGAACAGAAGTTTTCAGAATCTACAAAAAAATAAACATAATAAATGGAAAATATCCAACAAATTAAAGAAGATAGATGCACATGTAGGTTACTCTGACATGTATCTTCAGTTCTAGAATAGACATCAATTGCAAGATTTCTTAAATAAAAGTCTCGAGGAAGGTTTAGGGTTGATATTGTTCATTTCCTTCTTTTTCTTTGTCCTAATGGCATTTGCATAAAGATACATGTACATTTTGTTGTAGGTAAGGTCATATGTGACGTCATTATTATGAGCAATTTGTCAAATAAGCTTCTCAGATGACCCTGAATACTCTATTTTTTGTACTGATCAGAGGTGGATCCACCATTTTAGAATGGGGAGTGGGGGTACTGAAATATATACTTCATTTTGACAAAAGTAGTTGAATTTTGATGTCCTATAGCTATTTGCATGAAAAATATTGACTTCAAGCGACTTTTTTGTAGATTCTGGATAACGTTGGGGCCTGGAATCTGACAATTGTCACTTTGTGTATTAGAGCACATTGATCTTAAACCACAATGACATCACCTTTGCAGATAATTTGTAACCCCCTTCTACAACGCGATTACAGTTTTTAACATATTCAATCAATTCACATAGTTCTTGTCCTCCCTCCATTTTTGTTCTTTTTTTTGTTCAACTCTTCACCAAGCTTTTGTCCTATTTTTGTTCTTTTTCTTCTTTAAGAACAATTTTTCCATTTACAAAGGATTCCCAAATACACCATTTAAATATATTCAAATAAATGAATCACTTACTCTCTTGCTTACTAGCATCTTTTTTATGCTTTCCCTCAGATGCTGGTTTGCGTTTACCCCTCTGGTGATGAGAGGAGGAGGCCGAGCTAGCACTACCACCACTGGCTCCTTGGCCTCTTCCACTTGACTGTGAGGGGTGTAATGATGCTTCCGTCCCATTCTTGTCTCTTGCTGATGTGTTTCTACTAGTTGATGGGTTCTGTAAGATAACATGAAGAGTACATGGGGAATGTTCACCATTTACTTAAATCAATTCTACTTAGATGTAATCAAATTCATGTAATATCTGATTGGCCTTTAGCTTCATTCCATTAAGACTAGAAGTAAATCACATACACACATCACACCCATGTGGACATAAATAAGGTTTCCAAGAAAGATTTAGTTGGTCCATATCAAACTACAATACAGAAATTACAGAAATATCTGACTGGAATACTTTGATTTTATAGAAAACAATTTCTTTTTCATGACTATGGCAAACCCTTTCACTTATGCTACAGTAAAAAGATTTATTGAATCAAATAAAAAATCACTGCTCGTTTTTCTCATTAAAGTCGTTTTCAGTTTTGCCTTTCAATAAAGCTGAGATAATGCTGAAAACTAAAAATAAAAAGATAAAACTGACAAAAAAGCCTGACACAAATTAATTAAAACAAGTTTTGTTTTTTATTCGAATTCTCTAAACAATGAATATGTAAACAGCATTTTGCTTGTGCAACTAAACACATGTTTAATTCATTAAAAAAAGCCTTAGCACTGAGAAAAAGCAAGTCTCACATCTGAGAACAGGTGTTGGATAAAGCAAGTTAAATTCTTCTTCAAATACCAAAAATATTAGAGCTCTACTTACCTCTGTCTTTTCATCAAGTAATTTCTTAAGTCTGTTTACTTCTTTAGATGCTTGGCCATTCTGCATAAAGAAAAGTAGAAATTCACTGATACAAGAATATAGTGACCCAAATACATTGGATCAGAAATATATTTCATTTTTTGCAATATAAATATAAGTAGATGAATCTAACAAAATATATGCTCATCCAAATATGTCATTTCTAGCATGCCCATTTTTTACTTTGACAACAATGTTCATGCTCCTAGGCAAAAGTTTTTATTTCATTGTGATAATATGCATTCTTAATTCTACTATAACAGATTTATACATATACAATTTGCCTAGTGCTCAATAAAAGCAACCCTCTTAAAGTCAATAGTAGCTTTCAGCAGTCATTAAATTGCTAATAAAAAATGATATTGACTATGTCTTTTCATCAGGTTTGTTCGTACTTAAGGAGTTAAGGGTACTTTCATTTTTTAAATCATATCAAAGAGCAAACAAGCAAATTGCTCACTCCAAATTATCCACCCTCTGTAACTTTGTACAAAACACATTGACCTCACATTTTTTCATATTCAACACCATGCTGCTGATGATCTTTTATAGTGCCCATCACCCTTGGCAATGGGCATTTTTGGCAAAATATTCTACACCCAAATCCAGAGATGCCAAGCTCAAAGACCAGCGGGGAGTGAGATTTCAGGCAGGGAACTTTGACTCGGCGTGAGATGATCAGGCATTGTGTATAATATGTATGAGGATATGCTGTAATACAGGCATGAGAAAGTGATTTGGGGAAGATCAAGAGTCCAGAAGAGCGTGAGTTTCACGCCTGACTTGGCATGTATGCAAACCACCCTCCTCACTTTAAAGAATACCTCCATATAGCTTAATTTCAAAATGAAACAAATTGAATACCAATAGAATCTGAAATAAATAAAGATTCCATTGATGTATCATCCAATGGCAACAATAAGAATAAATAACAAGTGGAACGCCTCTGGCAGTCTTGCCTGCATTACGCAATTTAATATAGCAGCAGTGCTAACTTTGAAAACTACTATAAAATAATCATTCACAAACACACCATTCATATACCGGTAATGACATAATACCACGTTCATTGACCATAGATGACATTTGAACGGTGACTTAAGACTTGTCAAATACACCCATGTCCACATTTCATTCACTCTATCTATAAACTTTCAAAGTTATGATGGCAATTCAACAATTACCCCAACATTTTTTTTTTTTTAATCTTTTTCCCCTCCACAGGGATTTTATTGGCAATCAAAAATCAATAGGTACAGAGCACAATGAATAATACAATCACTGATATAAACAATGAACTGACAAGTATAACAAAATAATTTTACATGTTGAAGTCAAACAGTAAAAAGATTTTTCAACCGAAACCATCTTTTGTCAAATCTGCGTTGTTTGAAATTAAGTTGGGCAATGTATTTCTCATTTTGATAATAATTGATTATTGAGGATTTAATGATACTGAAAAGAGGAATTGTATTGTTTATTTTACAATCATATACAGTTTTTCTTACTATAATAAAAATACAATTAAGTGCACAATTGTTTTTTCCAATAAATCCGAATATTTTATTTTCATCTGAAAAGTGTAGAGTCTCACTGGTTTTGGTCCTAATCCAGTCCTCTAACTCTTTCCAAATGTGATTAACATGCCTGCACTCCGAGTATAGATGCAAAACCGTTTCAATTTCTTTTCGGCAGAAGGTGCATTTGTTTACTAAAACTAATTTCAATTTGAAAAGCAGATCATTTGTAAATAATATACGTTGCACAACCTTATATTGAAACCAACGCAATGTTACATCAATGGTACACTGAAAACCCAATGAGCAATAGGATTCCCACCTTTTATCGTTCAGATCAAATATGCACTTCCATTTAAGAAAGCTTTTGTTTTCTGTTTTTCGTCGTTTCAATAGAATGGAATAAATATGCGAGCATCCTTTTTTATGTTTAGTAATAAATGATAGCACATCTGGAATTAATGGTTGGGGGATTCTATTGAAAGTGGACCTTTTGTAGGCTTCCTTGATAGCAGCACACAGTGAATGATAAAAAAGAAAATTTGACTGGACATCATAAAGATCCTGAAAATCTTTGAAAGATAAAAAATGCCCTCCTTCATCCAAAATATCATTAATGAAACGTATACCCCTTTCACTCCATTTCTTCATATATATTGGCAAATTGCCTATTTTTATGTTATTATTCCATAAAGGATGTGAAGGTATATTGACATGATTATTATAATAGATATTTAAGAAATTACTATAAGCAAAAAACATTTCACTCCAGAAAGAGTTATAGGTCTGTTTTGATAATTCTCGAAAGTAGTGACTACCCATATATGTCATATACAAAAGAACATCTTGTAGTCTTGGCAAGGATAACGTAAGAAAGCTTAGAATGTAACTATCAATTGATCCGTTTACAATTCTCCTAATCCAAGAAATCTTTAATGATTGACAGTGTGAATATATGTCTATCATTTTAACCCCACCGTTTAAATATGTTTGGGACATTTGAATCCTACAAACTTTGTCCGGTTTTTCCTCCCATATGAATTTGTAAAATAATGAATTTAAATCCTTTAAAACTTCGTCACTAGGATTCGGAAGAGACATAATGAGGTAATTAAGCTTAGAAACCAACAAGGATTTAACCACAGTTACTCTTCCTAACACAGTTAGATATCTTTTTAACCATGATGTCATTTGACTCTTTATTTCTATAATTTTTTCGTTGTAATTATATTGTACCATCTTCTGCAAATCCGTACAAAAATCAACACCTAGATATCTAAAGAATTCATCAAATACCCATGTTAAATTACGATCAATAAGTATCTTGTCTTTTTTGTTTTTATTTAGCCCTATCCAAATCGCTCGTGTCTTATGAATATTTATTTTTAATCCAGATATTGCAGCATATTCATCTAAAATATTTAATGCGATATTCAATTCCGAAGCGGTACCGTTTAACGTGAGTAAAGTATCATCCGCATACTGAATCAATTTCAAATTTTGTTCAGATATCCTTATTCCATTAATACACCTTGTATTTCTAAATAAAATTCCAAGAATCTCTGCACACAAGAGGAAAATATAGGGAGATAATGGGTCCCCCTGGCGACAACCTCTTTCGATTCTAAATCTCGGAGTGAGGTGTCCATTTACCACAATACAAGATTGAATATTTTCATAGAAGACATTAAACCATTGTATAATTGATGGGCCAAAATTAAAGTATTTAAAAACTTTTATAATGAAGCTGTGAGAAATCGAATCGAAAGCCTTTTCGAAATCGATTAAAAGCAATAAACCGGGGATATCGTTCACATCTGTATACAAAAGCAAATCATATAACATTCGAATATTTTCACCAATAAACCAGCCCTCCATGAAACCTTTTTGGTTCTCATGTATTAAAAAAGGAAGCACCTTTTTGAGTCTATTTGCGATACATGCCGAAGCTATTTTGTATGTAACATTCAATAAAGATATAGGTCTCCAATTTCGAAGATAAAGTCTTTCTTTTTTATTTTTTGGAATAAGAGATATCACACCAAGTTTCTGAATCTGTGACATGCTACCTGATTTAAAGGCAAAATTTAAGCATCTAAGCAAAAAAAAGTTAATATCTTTCCAGAAATGTTTGAAAAACTCGACTGTATACCCATCTAGTCCGGGAGATTTACAATTCTTCATATTTGACAATGATTGATATATCTCCTCTATAGTAAGCTCGCCTTCCAAAGATTGAGATAAACAGTCTGTTAACTTGGGTACATCAGCATAATTTAAAGAGGTGTTCAAATCAATATCAATGACCTCGTTCTTTCGATACAATTCTGAATAAAAACGTAAAATCTCGGATTTAAGATTTTCCTGAAGACAAATAGTTTTATTTTCGTTATCAATCAGTCTATTTATTTGTTTGTTCACTGCATTCCTTTTTTCTAAATTTAAGAAGTATTTTGAAGGTTTTTCACCAAATTCCATCCATTTGACTTTTGATCTCATCTTTAGACCATCTATCTTTTCTTTTCTTATCAAATATAACTGAACTTTCTTGTTTTCCAACATCTCAATATATTTATTTGTATCATGTCCATTTAACATACCAATTTCTAGAGCTACAATTTCTTTTTCTAAATCATTTTCTAAATCACGCATTCTTTTCTTTTTATTCACAGAATATGAAATCGTCTCACCCCTTATTAAAGTTAATAAGGTGTCAAAAAATAATTGGTCATTAACCATAAATTTACAATGCTCATAGTTATCGTGCGGGAAGTTTATATCACCGTCACGTTTTACAATATAAGTTTCAACAGTTTCTGCAATTAGCTGTCTTATTCTACATGTATAATCACCGTCTTTCAATAAGGAGTTGTTAAATTTCCAATAACCGGGACCGATTTTGTCACGATTCAAACATAATGTTAGGTTTACCCATGAGTGATCTGATCTGTAACCAGGTACTACCTCTGTACTGTCAATTACTGAAATTAATTCTTTTGATATCAAAAAGAAATCTAATCTGGCAGCCTTGTAAGGTGTAGGCTGACGCCATGTAAATACTGTATCACTGCCATGCAATTCCCTCCATGGGTCAATCAATTCTAAGTTAATCTTCATCTCGTCAACCCTTTGTTTCGCTTTGGGATTATTTAGTCGGATATAATTGTGTGTATCTTTTTCAAAATCCTGAACCAAATTCCAGTCACCACATATGATTGTAAACGGGTTGTTGAAATCCAATATTAAGTTCTCAATGTGTGCATAAAAGCCGACATTATCCGTGTTAGGACCATACAGTGAAATCAAAGTAATACTGTAATCATATAACATCATATCTATAGCAACAAAATTTCCATCATTACATTTTTCAGTTCTTATTACTTTCACTGGTACATCATCACGAAATAAAATCACAACGCCTCTTGCGTTTGATGTTTTGTTACTAAAAAAACAACAGCATATATGATAATTCTTTAATTTCAATAATTCAAAAACATCTCTTCTCTTCACTGAATTGCCTAAACCTCGGCAGTTCATTGAAACAATCTTTATACTACTCTTCATAAAACTGTTTTTTCTTTATATTATAAAAACCAACAAATCCTGTGGAGTTTATCCTTTCTTTAAAAACAGAACACGACGTTATTACTAAAATAATAAACAAGCTACAAATACAAAAGTGGTTTCCACTTCTCCTGAACAATGACAAAATACATATATAATAATTCAAGATAAGATAAGGTGGTCTGTTCAGTCGTGGTTTTAGCCTAGACTTATAGGCTCGAGGCAAATAACCAACAAATACAAATGAGACAAAACACATAGTGATCCTGGTGTAATTACACACAGTGTTCACAATTAAAAACATTCAGATAGAGGACTGATCTTTACTCCAAAAAAGAGAGCAGGAGGATTTATACTTTCTCTCTTTTTAAAAAGGTATGTAATAGCCATACTAATATCATAAGTATTAAAATAAAAACATTAACCGTCTTCTTGGTCATGAAAATATTCTGTTGATGTGTCGATGATGATCATAATCTGTCTTTACATTTATCTCACTCCATTTGGTTTCCTCGATTATTTTTTTGACACATTTTACCTTTTGGAATGATTCTATTGTAAGTCTGTCACGCGGAGTGTTTTTAACGGTCCTGGACTATCTTTAGCACCTTCCTTGTACTTAATTACTCTGGGAATGGAGTTAGGTATGAACGCAAACTTTCCTTCTTCTCTTAGCTTCTTCACTCTTATCATCAGCTTTTTGTGCTCCTCGCGTGTCTCCGGATGTACATCATCGCTAATTCCTATTTTCTTATCTTGTATGCGGACGTCCTTCAGCGCAGCACTCCTTTTCAGAATCTTTTCTCGGTCGTTGAATCTCAGTAGCTTCACGTGAATGGGACGGGGGCGTGCTGTTGCCATGGTTGCATCTCTTTGTCTAGATCTTCCACCCGGCGTTCTATGTGCTCTTTCGACCTCTACGTTGGAAACATTCATATGCGTATCGAAGAATTCCTTGACGAAATGCGAGCAGTCATGCGCGTCACCTTCGACTCCCTCCGGAATTCCATGGAGTACGACGTTATTCCTCTTGCTCCTATTCACGAGATCAACAACATTCCGCTTTAACTCATTTGCATATTTCACATCCGCTTTCATTTCCTTCATTTCTTCAACTTGCCGTTTCAAATCCATAACTTCTGTTTCAATGAACTCAAAACCCTGCTCTAAATCTATGATCCTTGTATCCAATGCTTCTACTTTCCTTTCAATGCTGATAACTTTCTCAGAAATAATATCAACTTTCTTATATAAATTTTCCAGGCCGGATACTTTGTTCAAAATTTCTCGTAAGAGTTGGTCAGTAGAGTTTGGATTCGAATCACGTACCTCTGCCATGTCCGTGTTGGGATCAGAGCTGGGTGTGGCGCCTCTCTCACGAACTGTCGTCTTAAAAATCCTGTTTTCTCCTCTTTGTTCTTCCTCTTGAGAAGGAGATCTCAGTCGTTTCATAGAAAACATCGTAATTAATATCAAATCAGTACCTTGTTGACCGAAGATGTGTATTCCAGGCTAAAATACGGATTTTTTTCTCCTGCTCTCCTTTCTGTGTCTCTTTAGCTTGACATCAAGGGCGCCCTCTCTTGACATCAAGGGCGCCCTCAACATGGTCTAAGTTTATTGACCTTAACTGACATTTGACCTTGGTTTTGTGACCTGAAACTCACAGGGGATGTTTAGTGATACTTGATTACTCTTATGTACAAGTTTTATGAACTAGATCCATAAACCTTCAGAGTTAGGATGGTAATTTAACAAAGACCCCCAACACAGCCAAAGTTCATTGACCTTAAATGACCACCGACCATGGTCATGTGACCTGAAACTCAGGAAGGATGTTCACTAATACTTGATTAACCTTATGTCCAAGTTTCATGAACTAGATCCATAAATTTTCAAAGTTATGATAGTAATTCAACAAATACCCCCAACTTGACCAAAGTTCATTGACCCTAAATGACCTTTGACCTTGGTCATGTGACCTGAAACTCGAGCAGGATGTTCACTAATACTTGATTAACCTTATGCCCAAGTTTCATGAACTAGGTCCATATACTTTCTAAGTTATGATGTCATTTCAAAAACTTAACCTTCGGTTAAGATTTTGAAAATAATTCTCCCAACATGGTCTAAGTTCATTGACCCTAAATGACCTTTGACCTTAGTCATGTGACCTGAAACTCAAGCAGGATGTTCAGTAATACTTGATTAACCTTATGTCCAAGTTTCATGAACTAGGTCCATATACTTTCTAAGTTATGATGTCATTTCAAAAACTTAACCTTAGGTTAAGATTTGATGTTGACGCCGCCGCCATCATCGTCGCCATCGGAAAAGCGGCGCCTATAGTCTCGCTCTGCTATGCAGGCGAGACAAAAATACATCCGTCCTACCTTTGGTTCTGCGGAGGTCCACTGTTTTGCTGTTTCGTAGGCTTCTTGGGTCTTGCGTAGCTTGCTGAGGGCTTGGGTTTTGCGCATTAATAATTTACCTAGGCTACTTCTGGTTGGAGACATGGATAATAACTTGTTGATGTCATCTAGGGCTTTTTCATTTTTATCCTGTGGAATGAAAATTTCATTGAAGGTCAAAGGTCACAGTCAACTCCATTCAGAAAGATGATGAAATTGGTGGTGTGCACAAAGATTTAAATGTAAAATCATGCTTAATAGCTACCAATGCTATTTGACATGTTACCTCTCAGCATGGTCTGACTAATGTAGTGACATGTTATAAATGTACATGTACATCATACAACTACTAGTTTGAATGAGAGTTTAATTTTAAGTCACATTTTATCTTTGTCAAACACCACCTGGATAAGATTTTGATAAAAAGGATTGGGAAATGTACTTGAAGTTGTCTTGTTAGCAATTTGAATATCCATTTTGTTATCAAACTCTCCCTGGATAACAAAGTAGTTTGCCATTGTACTGTTCAAGCAAATATGTGGCTATTAGATATGAAGGAATTTTTATACATGTATCTAATGATGTTTACCTTAACCTCTCATCCTTGTTCTTTATCATTTCATGGTGACAGAAACAAGTATACAGTCCTTCACACAAGACTGAATTAATACAAGAACACATCCTTGATTGGGTAAGATAAAAGAGATTATGACAAAAAATGTGGATTGTTTATATCTTTACAGATAAAGTAGGCCAACACCTGTTAATGAAAATATGATGCACATGAATCTAGATCTACTCCTACGATACATGAATTTTGAGAAAAACAAAGTTCATGTGCTATCCATGCACATGTAAAATGTACAGTGCATTCGTACAGTCTCAAAGTCATAAATTGGGAGTGAAATACATTTGATATAGAACAACCCTTTCTGCATTGTATTTCTTCTGAAATCTACAGGTATCAAGATTTTATTGCTTGGGGATATACAATTTTACTCTCATTTCCTGTTATGCTGCAATTTTCATTCAAAACAATTTCACAAAAATTTAAAACAAGTCAAAAAGGTTCCATCACATTCACTACTCACAGCCTCTCCATCTGTATTATAAAATTTGCTGTATAGCAGTCTTGGCTTTATTCAATATTTTTTTCTTTCAAAATTACCATCCTGGAACAGGGGACTCAGATTTCAACTCAATCATAATACTGTGTGGTAGTGGTACTTCTCATAGTAAAAGAAATGACCTTAGGTAATATTTCTTTACATTATGCTGGTCCTACACATTCACAACACAAATAGCCTACTGTACATGTAATTCAATGACTAACTTCAACATGGTTTTCAAGTTTGACCAATATATGTGTAAAAAAGAGAATAATTTCAAATTGGATAAATGGGAGGCAATGATAGTATAATTTGCTATGAGGATTGATGAGAAAATTTCAGTCACAATTTACATGAAATAATTTCAACCCTTTAATATTTAACAGGGGGGGGGTCAAATTGACCCCCCAGTTAAATATTAATAGGTTGACCAATTTTGTCACTACGCAGACGCACACATTTTTTTTTGACTGCGCCACTCACTGACTCATTACTGTCAGGTCGTGCGCATCTTTTGAGACCAAATATGCGACGCCTGGTTACGAGGTTCCGAAATTACATAACATTTTGTAAGTGCATGTCAGACCCCAAATTGCCCCAAAACATGATTTTGTGTACTATTAGTCAATGCCAGTTGTGTTTTCAAGAAAGGAAAAAAAATAAATGTATGCTTATTTTTATTTTTGCTTATTTTTAAATGGATTTACTTTATGTTATTTATGATTGCAAAAGTGTCCCTGACAAAGTTCATTTAAAAAAAACAATAAAAACAAAATTTTCAAAAAAACAAAGAAATACATATAAGAATTTAAAAAACAATCAAATACACGGGAAATTAATTTTGGCAATTTTTTGTTGATATTTGATAGAATGAAAAATTTGATATTTTCACTCAAAATTATCACTCTAATAGCTATAAAACTTGAATTAAAGGCAATAACATACACAAAACACATTTAGAGCAAATTTCATACATTTATTTGCATAATCAATAAAAAAATATAAACAATTTATTGAAAATGCTACTATAGTTTTGTAGTTTACATCAGGCTCTACACACGTGCAATTTTTTGCAGTCATTGATCAATCTGCAGCTGAGATCAGAAGGCGGATCAAATTGACCCCCCCCCCCCATATCCTGGTGTGAAATAGCTTTAGGGTTACCGGTATTTTTTAAAGTGAGTTGATTTCATCAATGATGGAATAAAAAACATGCTTCATACATGTACATGAAGACCAAATTTCTTTCACCTGGCTTCAAAATTCTGCAAAAGATGTTGCAAAATATGACGTCAAAATTTTAATTAGAAAGTTGATACCAGTTTTAACAAAGGATCGTATAAAATAATATTAAAGTGCAATCAGTTGTACAAATCAGAATCGCTATAACCTGTATGTTACGGCCCCAGGTTGTTGTATGATCATGACATGTGTTTATTACATACTGTACAGTATGTAAAATGGTCTACTGCAATAAAGGCCCATAGACATGTTTACTAGTGTTCACACTGAACCATGACCTGTAACAGTAAATTACTTAAAGGGGAATCCAACCCAAATAAAAACTTGTTTTTATAAGACAAAGAAAAATCAGACAAGTCGATAGGTGAAAGTTTGAACGATATTGGACAAACAACCAGAAAGTTATGAATTTTTAAAAGTTGTAAATATTGGTAATCACTATACCCATGGAGACTTCAAATTGGCCGCATATGGGATGTCATAGTGATGTAAGGCAAGGACTACTCTTCCATGTACTCCAATACATATTATGGCTAAATGTAATTTTTTCCAAAGGTTTTATTTCAAGTTTTATTTTTCTTTCATGAGGACATAAAACAATATACTACCTGGATTATATTAAGATTACTGCCCCAGGGGAATGGGTACTTAGGAGAAAACCACAAATCCCTGATAATAAAGTACATGGCCTATGGGAAAGTTGTCCTTGCCCCTTGTCATAATTTACTTACCCAGTTGCCAATTTGAAATCTACATACTATTAGTGATCTCAATTTTAAAGCAGCTATAACTTTCTTATTGCTTGTCCGATTTCTTTCAAACTTTCACCATTCTGTTTAAATCATTTTTCTCCTTCCTAACACAACATTTTATGGCCAAGGCTGGATTTCCCTTTGAGGTCATTCGCTTAGTGTGAACACTAACATGTCTCTACATGTAGGCTTTGTGCTGAGGTTAATTGCAACAAGGCTTAAATAGTTTTTTTTTAAATCCACTCAAAAAATTGTCATCAATCACTAATCAGTGTTACCTACATGTACCAAGTATAAACCAAATGATCTGAATCTAAAATGTAGCAAAATATGTGTCATACAGGAGAGGAAAAATAAGCAGGTATTTGTTGACATTAGCTTTTTCCTTGAAAGGAAGGTCTAGAGGGTGGGAGGATATCATAGTCCAATCATAACATTAGCTGGGATTAAATGTTTACACAATGAAAAGGAAGTGCAGTTCCTGCAATTCATGGTGGTTTACTCTGAATCTGAATTACAACAGCCACTGTAATACATTATTTCCAATGTTTTCATCTGTTTTCTCTGCGAGTAGATTATGAAATGTTGTACGGATAATCTCCTACATGTATCTACATGTACCATGCCATTGTAGTAATGATACATGAATAATTCAGAATCTCATGCTTTTCCCTTAGGCTGGTACATGGAATATACACAGTCTAGTACTAATGAAGGAAAAATGAAATTTTGATTATCTTTTGTTACAAAATGACACTTAAATGTAAGTATTGGAGCAAAGGGAGTTGCCCCAACCCTTCATCACATATGCCACCTATATATAAAGCTAATTACTACCACAAAGGTAGAGGGAAATTAATAATGTTTTTATTGTTAGTGTGATTTTGTTCAAAATTTCAAAACCATTTGGCTATCATAGCTAAATTACAGTTCTGGTATAAAAATCAAATTTTGACAGGAGTGGTTGGAAGCAATTGTTAAGTTTTCTCATTCCAGAATGCTTATTTCGAATAACAAAGTTAAATTAAAATAGATAAGGCAAAATTAAATTAAATTCAGTTCATTACCAATACCACATGCTTTTCCTGGTGTAGCTAACACAGGAAACAACATGTGGGACCACTACAGACAGGCATTTTTCAGCAATTATTCTGATATTTAAACGCATTTTCCTGAAAAATTGTTTGGTATATCATTCATTTATAGTCTTTACAATTCTGTGCGAGTTTTGTTCAATTCTAGGAACATTTTATTTTCTGTTGTTATCAGTACTGTACAAAAGTTATCTTAAAAATTAATCCTTTTTCAAATAAAAACAATTTTCTGTTTGTCTTGGATTTTTACCACACACGTTCTGTATATGGCCCTTCGTAAAATTTCAATTCTTTCTTTGTTCTCTTCTCTTTTCTATTTCCAGGCTTACCTCGAAGTGTTGCATTGCAACCTTTCAAGAAAAACAGGGAAGGTGCCAACACCGCAATGATGCACTTCGAGATGAGCCCTTTTTCCAAGGGTGACATTCATTGAGAAACTTACCAACTTGAGGAAGCAGGTGGCACGTTTATTGAGGCAGGAGAGGTGGAGATCTCGAGGGTGATGGTGAGGGTTGGTTGAATTGTGGTTGTTCTGCTGCGTGTGGCTGTTATTACTGTGTCTGGGACTGCTACTTGTTAGATGTTGCTGCTGTTGTGGGGTCTGCTGTTTGGTGTTGCTGCTGCGGCTGTTGCTGTTGTCCCCCCATGAGGAAGTTGTGGCTAGCTGCTGCAGAGCTTGGGTGAAAAGCTCTGCAGCCTGCTGGTACTGCTGCCGTGAAAATAAATCATTGGCCCGGTCATGGAGCTGTTTGTGCCTAGTGTCCATGGTATGCCACCGGACCTAGAAAGATAGAAAATAGACCAGATAAGCATTTTTTTCAACTTCACCGAGCATCCATGAACTTGAAAGCTGCAAATGTTTAATCTTCAAACTTTAATACATGTACTTGATACTTTAGCCTTGGCTCTTGTTTTTTTTTTCTAGATTACATTTTTTTATACACAAAATATGAAGAGTCAAATCCAAATGCTTGAGTGCCCGATCAAGGTACTAGCCGTGTTAAAGCCGGGGTAATACATTTTATCATGTTAAGCAGGGCTCGCTGAGAGAACAGTTTTCAGAGCTGAAGTGGCTACCCTGGGTAAAATATAACTGATGTTCATTAACAAATATTTACAAGCTGAATCATTAATGTAAAGGATTTCTTTACTTTTCACTGAAAGAATACCATTTTGATGCATTGTAGATAGGTATAGCATCTAATGGGAATCTGCTTGACTTGCTGCAATCGCAAGTGGTCATACATGTACTTATGATTATGCAACGTTTTTTAATCTGCAGTGAAATGTGAAGAAATGGGTAGGCCTACAGATTTTGAATAATTGATTTTGAGACTGATAGAACCATGGAAACACAGTGAACTAGCTGTTTATCATTAGGGCTACAGTCAGTACTACAGTACTCATACAGTGTACCCAATTGAGTGTACATGCCTGGTAAGTTCATATTTTGCATCAATTATTTACCTCATACCTCATACCTTGAAATTACATGTAGGCATAAAGCTATAACTTTTTGCCTTTGGGTGTCTACAGATCAGCAATAATCACTTAGAATTAAAGCATCTTGTTGCTGAAGAATTGCATGGACAATTAAATAGCTCATCAGGATTAAACTTGTCCTTCTTCTGTGACAAAAATTTGTCTAGGTTCAATAACAGACTTTCTGCATACAGTATTTATAGATATTCAGTTGTAAATGAACGGTCCAGATTCTAAGGACTCAACTCCAGTTGAGTCCTTAGACCATTGTCTGAGCCGAGGTAAACAGTTAAGTCCTAACTATTTCACTGACGACACTTTCTTGGTTAGTTATGGAGATCTAATATTATCTTCCGACAATCAGTAGAGGTGCTGGTCTGAAAATGAGGTTCATTCCTGTTTACAGGGATTGTCTTGTTTTTGGTTACTCCTGTCCACACACAAAACCTAGGAAAGTTCTTTCACTTGTCAATCATGTGTGTTAGTCAACAAAAACATGTTGGGTTTCATAACAAGAGTACAGGAAGGTAGCAAGTGATAAAAAACAGAGGTGAACTGGGGGGAATTGAGGTCACAGAGTCTTATTTTTAGCACTCGCAATTTCTGTAATTGCTATCTATGTGCCACAGAGAGAAGTACCAAAAAAAAACGTTCTCAGTCATTAACAAGGACAATCTAAATTTATCAAGATGTGGATGTGAAAACTATGACTGAGGAGACCTTGTTTTCTGGGACTATCACCATTTTTGGAGTAGCAGGCAGCACCGACTGACAGTCAATGTGTGAACCTAGTTCAGCCAGTTGAGTAACTTCTAGTCCAACCACGACAAGTCTACATCTGAATTCATCCTTTAAATGATGCATGCACTAATGACTAACGTTAGATGTTCATGAATAAGGGTCCGGGTTTATCCCAAGTTGAAGACGTCTTCATCACGTTCATCATCTCATGTAGGCTTTTGTAGCCTTAGACAAGGCCCTGTGTCTGGTATGACGTGTACACAGTGTATTTCATTTTTAGAAACTGAGCGACTGGTAATCAGCAAACGTATCGTTCGCATTCATGAACCCTGACCCCGTACCATAATTTAGCAGCAATCATAGATCTAGTAGGATGGGGGATCGGGTGTCCGGACACTTTATATTTTTGAAGCCTTCTTTTTTGTCTTAAGATTACACTAAAAATATGAATTCAATAGTTGTAATCATCTTCTATTTTGTTCTCTATAATATTTTCTAAAATTTTGTACTAAAATTTGATGAAACTTCAATTGTAATTTTTTCCAAATGACTCTCTAAAATTGATCGTCCGGACACACAACCTGTCCGGACACACAACAACTGGGTATACTAGTTACATGTCCCATAAGGCATTACATCATCAGGCATAGAAAAACATGTAGATCTATCGTTAGGCCAATAAATAGGTCTATTTCTGTCAGGGATATGCTCCGCTGAGACTTTGTCTGGCTCCGCAGCATCCCCTCGGTCAATAGACCGATGATAGCCATTCGGTTCGTACTGGTGGAGCTCCACGGACGCCTTATCTCGACTCTACAACGTCTATGGAGAAAAGGGTGCAATTTCGCACCCTCCTTGATTACTCCTAAATCCGCCTCAACTTGAATTGTTTATTTTTTCCTTTATGATGCGGGTTATTTCCATTGTGTTTGCTCATTCTCATTTCCATGATGTAGGTACAGGCTTTCTATCCAAAGGTATTGGAATAATTATTACGAGCACCAAAAAATACTCTAAATTCTAACTATCGATTTGATCAGTTAATTAAGATAGAAAAAACAGCTTCATCTTGCCCTTCCCCCACTTTTTTTTAATTCATAGTTGACGTGTAATAAAAAAGGAATGTATCTATTATTTTTTTGTTAATATAAATCAAGAGCCGGTTTGAGATTACTTTTAATCATTGAAAATTGTTGGATTGGTGTTGAAGTGATGAATGATTTAAAAAACTGCGGTAACAAAATGAATACCTGACGAATAAAATACATAAATTTGCTTTTTCACATGCAGCCTTTCATATTTTCCTTTTCAGTCTCATACAGTCAGACTTGTTGATTTTGTTTACTCCATTCAAACCCTATTTTAACCTCAACAAAAAACATTTTAAGCATAATTTTCAAAATTCTCACTTCAAATAAGTAGACCTATTAAATAAAAATTCAGAATATAGAAATAATATTATGTCGAAATTACTTAGTTACTTTTATTTTTGGACAAGTGTCTCTTTCATTGAAAGGTGTCCTTAAAAGGGCACCATGTTCTAGAATACTGAAAATAATTAAAATTCAATTTTATCCAATTATGGTTGTGGATCTTTAAAATTGTTTCTCCCTTTACCTTGTAAAGTAAGCTCCATAGAATAAATCAATTCTACAAATTGTAATAAATGAAAAATTATTTGGTCGCTATTTATTGAAATATATGATTTTATGAAAAGTCATCATTACGTAGTAAAAGGTTCAGGTGATGATGAAGACTAAATATTTTGCCAATACTATCGATATCAAACAATGTCACAGACTTGGGACACAAAATTGCCTTTGTGAAACGGAAAACACTGATTTGTCGCCAATCTTCCTATCTCGTAAGAATGGTCCTTGGAAGTTCCTATGTATCGCTCATCTAGTCAATGAAACAGGCCACAGATCTCTTCTTCGAGTCGACCACTACTAGATACATGTAGATCTAATGTTAGACTGGAAGATCTACATAATTTTTCAGCCACTAGCTGTCACTAGATTTAATTGACAAAGATTAACAATATCATCTATGTCCCGATGCCTTGACAATAGACCTTATTGCAAATAGCGTTCGTCGCATGAGGGCGTATGTCACCGCAAAGGATCACGGGAATAAAAGGGAGCAAATGCGGAATCGGCTTTCGGGAAGCGATACAACGCCATATGTTTTGTGTAGTGTCACTCAAAATCCAGACTTTTTTAAAAGTCTGATTTCTTCATATTGAAATTATTTTGGATACTTGAATGTGAATTTATAGAACAATATTTGTATCATGATTGCACAGTGAAAGTATAAACTCAATGCTCACATTATTTTCAAAGTTTTCTGGGGCTAAATTTGGGAAGACTTTGTAGGAAAAGTGAGCATGGTGATTGCGGGACAATGCCGATCGACTTTTATAGAAAAGAGCACGTCGCCGATCTGAAGAGAGCCTGAGGTTATTTTTCCATTACAGAATGAGAATCATAATGTAGACCATAATATATATTTTATTTCCCTAACTAGTAAATTTAGCTATTTTTTTTATTTTGGGGGGGAAATGTAGTCCTTGGCAAATCAGGCTTTTGAGTTTGATCATTACAAGATCTATAATGGGGGGGGGGTGAGACTCCGGGGATCGAGCGCCCAGAGAGACCAAATATAAAGTATATTAAAAATAAGCTAGTGTA
This sequence comes from Lytechinus pictus, assembly GCF_037042905.1. Lineage (NCBI taxonomy): Eukaryota > Metazoa > Echinodermata > Echinoidea > Temnopleuroida > Toxopneustidae > Lytechinus > Lytechinus pictus. The sequence goes on from NC_087254.1 coordinate 29,654,226, forward strand.
TATATACATGGTCTCCCTCTAACCTCTCTGTAATTTTATTTTGTCTTGAAGCAGCTGATGTTTAATTCATATAAATGATATATATTCCATTGTTTCAATACAACAAATATTATTTCAAAATTTGCATCTTCAATTAATTTCATCGCATTCACTCACTATATAATTCTCTCACAGATCACCTTCCTCATTTCATTTTTTTAAACTTATTTTTCTCTCATTATACTTTAATCTTTTCTCACATTTTTTCTATTTAATTCATTATTTTGTCTTAATTGCAGTATTATAAAATCTTGGGACCAGGCCACTAACACTTGTTCACTGCAACCACCCTGCCTGTGGGGAATCTACAGGTTGGACTATGGCATGCCAATGCTGTACAGAGCACACACTTTAAAAAATGATTAAAATATCACTTTTGTGACCAAAATTACTAATTTCCATACAGTTGCTATTTATTTTTAATTAGTAACTTGAGAATGAATTTTGTATTCACTAGAGCGCTCAAAACCTTGAATTTTTGGGCATATTTTTGTGGAAAATAATATGGCAAGAAAATTTTCATTTTTTTATCTCTATTTTTAATTAAGAAAAAAATAATTAAAAGAATCAAATTTACTTAAGGGCCAAGTTCTATGACGAATAGGTGTAATGGAAACTGTCAGTGTAAAAAAATCAAGCATTTGTCCCAAGGAAAAAGAGAAAATAAGCCAAACATTGCCATCCTTATTTTGCCACACATGGAGATATAACTGAGAACAAGGTTATATCATAACCTTGTTCATTGAATGAGTGGCCACTAATAGAACTTCAGAATGTCCCACCATAATCCTGAATTACATGTAATGGAGAGAAAAAAGAAAACACAGCTAGGTTAATATCTGAATAAAATCATGATTGAGATAATTATTCATGAAACATGTATTCTTGACAATCGATTGATATATTACTAAAATGACTAGAATAAAGTAATCAAATCTACTGCAGAGTTTGTTTTAATGATCATCAATTTATTATTTTCCTTGGAATTCCGGGACTTTCCTCCACCTCCCCACTGTCCCTGGGCCGAGAGTGCCCGCAGTCCTGCATAACGTTACAAGCGCACTTTGCACAATCACAGCTGCACAGCTCAGAATACGCACAGTGCGCGAAAATGACACAAAATTGCACTTGTCTTCATAAATTTGTGGTTAATTCTTGCAGCTATAGACAGCACATCTATCTCTGCCACCCGTAATTAAGAAGAAAAGTGATTGTTAGACTTAGACTCTGGAACAAATATGAAATATTACTGGAAGTTAGCAAAATGTTGGCTGCGGGCGTCCATCATATTTTGAAACACTATGGAAATCGTACACGTTATTGTTGGCTGCTTGCATTCGCATGGTCGCATCCGGACAATAGCGGCGCTATCGCTCCCTTTTTGATCCCATGATCCTTTGCGTGAATCTATTTGCGATAAAGGTATAGTCTCTATGCCAGCTACATAGGATGGGGGGTCGGGTGTCCAGACACTTTATATTTTTGAAGCCTTCTTTTTGGTCTTTGGTTTACACTAAGAATATGAATTCAATCTTTGTAGTCATCTTCTATTTTGTTCTTTAGAATATTTCCTAACATTTTGTACTAAAAATTGCTGAAACTTCGCTTGTAATTTTTCCAAACGACTTTCTAAAATTGATCCTCCGGACACACAACAACTGGGTATACATCTCATGCCCCCCCAAAAAGGAGTTAATATTCATATCAAAATGTAACCCAGGGAGCACGGGCGGGAGCCCAGGGGCTTACCGTGTATTTGACCATACTCACGGGACAAGGGTGATTTATGGTCTAAATATTTATAAACGAAAAGTTCTCTCCTTCTACCAGTCTCGATCGGCCATTTTGTTACGATTCATAACAAAAATGGCCGATCGAGACGGGGGTAGGAGAGAACTTTTCGTTTTTTGAGGTTCCAGTCTGTGCCCAGATGTCAGGAAACTGCCACTCGTTAGACCTTCATCAGTAGAGGCGCACGGTCAATATTAGAGACTGTCTCCAATGTGGGAGATTATCTCCAATATCAGAGACTTTTGTAAAGAATTTGGGTATCCAATTTCAGAGACAGTCTCCAGTTTTGGATACCAATTTCCTTTGTTTACATTTGCTGCAAAAGGATTACCTTGGCGGCAAATAAAAATGTGATAAGCAGATTCCTCATGAAAAATTACCCCTTTTCACCGTCTACTTTAAAAATTCACCATCTACTTTTGTTTTGATAAGGATTTTTGTTGTCAATCACACACAAAACGAATGGGCTTCTGACCTCAGTGAGACAAAATTTTGGGTGGAAAAAATCATGCTTTTGTTGGTGTTGTTTCTTTTGTCCTTTTGCAAATTAAGCAAGTCTCCAATGTGGGAGATTGTCTCCCCTATTGGAGAGAGTCTCCCATATTGGCCGTGCGCCTCTACTGTTCATCCATATAATCGTGGTAAGTGCATAATTTCTGTTTTCACAATTCATTTGGAGAAATATTTAGACCATAAATCACCCTTGTCCCGTGAGTATGGTCAAATACGCGGAAAGCCCCTGGGCTCCCGCCCACTGCGCGGGCGGGAGCTCCCTGGGTTAATCAAAATGGTACGCACCTTAAACAGTTAAAAGTAAAAACCAAGATAACAATGGCGAGCAGCGACCATTCATTTTAATTTCATGCACACTTCTCTCTGTCACTCTGACCAAGTTCAGCATGTTTCATGTCCGGGGTTTCATGTTATTGATGAATAGTGTAGCTCACCGACTAGTAGACAGTCATGACAGTAAACTTGCTGTTTGTGGAAATTGTGCTGTGCGTCGCAATCAATGAAACATTACGAAACAAAAAAGACCTCGACAATAAAACATTTTCAAACTTAGCATTAAAAACCCAATATTCTACAGGCATAGCCCCTTTCCACATCTTCAGTTGTATTTATGTTAGGAAAAATATCAGGGAAAATATGATGGGTTTTTAACTCACCTAAAATTGCACAAACCTTGTCAAGTATCTCCCTCATCCTCCGCCATTATGCCAACAACACGATTGTAACTAGCGCGCGCGCCTAGTCTAGCTAGCGATCGAGAATATAGCAGCGCTAGCGCAGCATGCATAGCAGCAGTGCTCGGGTATGATCAGCTGACTAGCTAGCTGACCGTCACGGCGCGCCCGTATATATTCATCTTTATTGTGATATGCCTTGAACGTGGAATACAGAATACTGTAACTCATATAGTATGGCTACAAAATTTAACAAAAATTGATAGGGCTCAATTTGATCGAATATGGCAGACCTTTTTTCATGCATTGAAAATTAAAAAAATAATCTTCTTTCTCAAATTTGGATGTATGCAGTTACTGGCCCTCACTGGCGGCCCTGGCGGCCGGGGATGAGGTGGTGCACCTGTCACTGCATGAGCAATGCTGTCCAATATCCCCATATCCAAAGTAAAAGTGAATTTATATGTGAAATATAGGCCTACAGTGACAAGATATTGAAATATCAGTATCTTGTCACTGTGAGCTTTGTATCCCTGACAAAGACGTGAGGTTTGTGTCGAAATATATATATATATATAATATAAATGTGTGAAGTTATACATGTACAACAGCTTTGGCAACTAAGTTGTTTAAATATTTTGTGAAAGAAATGGATGAAGAGAACAATTATATATATATATAATATATATATATATAAAATGTATATATATATATATATATATATATATATAGATGCATATATATATATATATATATCTCCCAGGACCAAAATCCAGTTGAAACCATGCATTAGAGCAAAACCAATTTGAAACCAGTTGCCAATTGGTTCCAGTTAAAATCAATTGGGCAACTGGAACCATGCAGTTGGCAATTCGTTTCAATTGGTTCCAGTTGAATCCAACTAGGCAACTGCCTCTCAGTTGGTTCAAGTTGTTCCAATTTTCCTATCAAAACCAGCTGAATCCAATTGGAGGCAACTGGTTTCAATCCAGTAGAAACCAATTGGAGGCAACTGGTTCCAGTTGAAACCAATTGGTTTCAACAGGAACCAGTTGGAACTTTCAGTTGGAATGAACTTAATTAATTACAAATTAATTAGCATTTGTACTAACTATTGCTTATGCCAACACAGAAGCATTGTTATATGTCTATTAATACCAATGTAAAGGTCATTAGACTCTCGTACATATATACATGTATTTATATGGAGGAGCTTCGAATATATGTATTTGTATTTGATGTAATTTGGTAACAGTTAGTGGTGTACTAATTATCTTTTAATCTGTTAAAATCCTAATCTATAATAATTTTAAACATGGTTTTCACTGCTAACTATTCTAAACATTTATCTTAAACAAATGAGGCACTAATTGAGAATGAATAGATACATTGTGGCGCAGATAATCTACTATAGATTGAAGAGCGCCAACTTAACTCCAACACCAACCAACCATTGTAAATGATGATGAACATTAATCTGTACACATTGGCAGATAATATGCAAATCAACTGGTTTCAATTGGATCCAGTTGGGTAACTGGAAAAATTTCCAATTGGAAACCAATTGGAAGTCATTTCCAGTTACCCAACTGGATCCAGTTAGGATTTCCAGTTACCCTACTACTGGTTCCAGTTAGGATTCCCAGTTTATCCAACTGGTTCCCATTAGAAGTCAGCAGTAGTACCCAACTTTCCAGTTAGAAGTCATTTCCAGTTACCAGGGGAGCGTTTCATGAAAGGACTTGTCGGACGTTTTATCCGACAAGTCCTGTTTTATCCGACAGTTGCTATAGTAACAGTGCTTCTCAACCAATCAGAATCCAGGAAAGTTGTCAGATCTGACAACTTGTCGGACAAAAATATTGATGAAACGCCCCCGTGGTTTCTGTTTCTGTTTCTGTCTGTGGTAACTCCCGTAGGAACTCGGCAGGACAGCATTGTTTGCTGGTAAACGCCAAGCTGGTATATAACCAATTACCTTGGAAACATTTTACGTCTAGGTTAATCAGTCATAGTGGCTGACGTAATAGACGACAGATATCACTCTTGGGCCTTTTTATCAAAGTGGAGACAATGGCAGAGTTAGGATTCGAACTCACAATCTTGCGATTATGATTCCAATGCTCTAACCACTGGACCACACGACCCGTGTTTCCAGTTAGGATTTCCAGTTACTCAATATATATAATATATATATATATATGGAAAAACAGAAAACATTCAGGGAAAATACTATTGGGGCATAATCACAATTATAAATATTGTCCCTTAAAAGACGTTTAGCTGGCTTCATCCAAGGGGGGGGGGGCGAAGTAGGCGTAGAAGGCGTGCATGTCTCGACCTCCCGGGACATTGCGAAAAAGGGGAAGAAATTCACCAAAAACAGAATTAAGATAAGAGGACGAAGGAAAGTAAGTGAAACCAGGAAAGTGGAATGACTGGATAATAATAATAATTATTATTATTATCATTATTGATAAAATTAATAATGATAATGATAGCAAACTTTCATGGGTCATTGTATAAAACAGAGAGTTTCGCTTGCGCTTCGCGCTCGCGCTGTCTTCAGTGAGATAAAAATTTGCTCAAGCTGGGGTTCGAAATATATTTTTACAACATATATCCCGTTTTCTGAAGTCGATACGCACAAATTATTATCCTCGCGATTTGAGCTTTCATTACATGTATTTGTTTCAGCGAGATATATATTTAGGCTTTATTTTTTCCACGAGGGAGCGTAGCGACCGAGTGGTTTGTCACAACTTTTAAATCTGAAGTTGTAAAACTTACTTTTTGGGTCATGGCGCTGCATCCTTAAAAGATGTTGAGAGCGCTAATCGCGAGCTCACAAACTTTTGGACATTTCATGTAATACAAAGGCGTAGGCTGGGGGTGCACTCTGGTGAGGCAGAGTAGTTCCGACATTGGCAAAACGAAGTTTGTACCCCTTCTGCTTTCATCAGCTGATTTTCCGAACTTTGTTCCACCTCCCAAAGATGTGCACCCCCAAAGGCGGATCCAGGGGGGCGAGGGGCCCGGGCACCCCTATTGGCGGAGCAAAAAAAATGAAAAAAGAGGGAAAGAAAGAAAAAAAAAGAAAAAGAAGGGGAAAGAAAGGAGGATAAAGAGGAAAAAATAAGAGGGAGACGAATGAATAAAAATAAGGTCAGGGAAGACTTGGAAAATGTCACTATATTAAATTTTCGCTCGCGCTTCGCGCTCGCATAGCCTGTTGATGAGATACACATCTTGCTCAATAGGCTGATATGTAGCTTAAAATATCAATTTTTGAAGTCAATATACACAACATATTTCAGCTCGGATATCGAGCTTTCATTATTTGGTTTGATTTACAAATTGATTTTTTTAAAGTGCTCTGTAATGTCAGTTTTATGTTGTTAATATCATTAGCATCTTTTTGCGCTGTGCGCTCGCATTACTAGTATTTGATTTGCCAAGTAGGCCTACATACAAAATGAGTCGTCAATGTAAGTGCCCCCCCCCCCCCCCGGGACTCCTCACAACCCACCAAAATCTTGTTTCACCTTCCAATGAGGAGAAAATTAAAATATTTAATATATCATTTAATTGAATACAAAAGAAATAGTGAGTGAGTGACGTCATCAGTCCCCTCATTTGCATACCGACCAGTATGTGCATATATAACTGTTTTTAGAAATTTAGCAAAACTTGAAAATGTCATAACTTTCCTATTTTACATCCGATTTTGATGAAATTTTCAGTATTATGCTTCTTGGATTTTTCTCTATTTGTTCAAATCAACTTTTTGTTGGGGTGGACTTGTCCTTCAAGGGTAGGGTTTTACACGCCAATACTTGTTAAGGGGTGCATTTTCAGTATATGGAAAATATGTGTTTAGGGTGCTTTTCGAGACCCCATGGTCGCGCAAGGTATCCACTCGTGAATGGAAGTGCCCCCCCCCCCCCGGGAGTAAAGACTAGACTATAATTAAAGGAAAAGAGGAAAACAAGAAGAAAAGAAAAAAATGATACAGAGAAGAAAAGGAAGAAAAAGAAAAGAAAGACAAAGAAAGAATGAAAGATCAACAGAAAAGAAAACAAAAGGAGAAAAAATGGAAAAAGAATGAGAAGGAAAGAAAGGAAATAAAATAGAAAAAAAATGGATGAAGGGAAAGAAGCTTTTCATCCTCTCAAAGAAGGCCCCAAATTCAGCCCCAAAAGCAGTGGCAAAAAATGTCATTTTTTACTGGCTGCCAACACACCACAAGACAGAAAAAGAAGCGCGGTGTCTTTGTCAGAGCATGGACCTATTAAATAGGTCCATGGTCACTATGGACCTACTGTGTGTAGTAGGTCCATGCTATGGTCCATGGTCAGAGCCAGTCACAGTACATAGTGAATCTAGTCTCACTACTTCAGACTCTCTGCATTGTGCACTATGCGAATTACGAAAACCATTTAAGGGTCTGTGCCTGCAGACTAACAGACGTAAAGCTCACGTAGCTAGCCTGCCTACGCTGCATGATTATGGGCAGCCTGAAAGACCAGAATAAATTGTAATGAATTTGTGCGCTTGATATATATAGAGTCTTTCATTTTGAGATTCTCAACATTTTCTGCATGTATATCTTTATTTTTTGTTTTTTTTCTTCTAAATTTCATTTGCACATGGCTGTTTGCAGAATTTTTTTGCGGGAGGAGCCTCGGCAGGATCGATGCATACAAATTTTATAAGAAATTTGAAAAATGATAGCGCGAAACGACTAAGCTTGCATTTAATTGGGGCGATCTTGCATTTAAAATTGCATACTTTGCATGCCTGATACTTTGGGTGAAAATTTTCATTAAAAGAATTGCCCGAAGAACTGCTTGCAATGCTTACAACTTTTTACAAGCATTATGCTTTTTTAGCAATCGGGTAAAAAAAAAATCACCAACATTTTATTTACCATTTAGCGCAGGGGCGGATCCAGCCTTCGCCAATAGGGGGGGGGGCGGAATTTTTTTTCAGCAATATTTTCCCAGATCGGCCGCTCGAAGATGATTTTTGGTTTCTTTGAAGGGGTAATCCTAATAGTCACTTTTTAGCTCTATTCTTATTAATCAACATGAATATATAATATCATAATCCTTATTTATATAATGCGAGCGAGATATATTTTGACATTTCTACGTAAAGAATGGAAAATTTCAATAAATTTTTACAATCGTGAACAAGATAGCAATACAACCGCGTAGCCAGGATTTCATTTTGGAGGGGGCAGTAAATGCACGCGAAGCGTGCCAGCACTTATCCTGAAGCTTACGGTGTTTCATAAATTAAAATGAGAAGGAGCCGTCTCTCTTGTCTCTAGTACCTATATCAGCCCCAATTCAGTTGACTATATTGTGATTTTGAACCTTGTTTTCAAAAGTGATTGTGAACACACAAAAAAGGGATAAAATGGAGTAAATTTGAATAATATTAACCACGCATGCACGAAGCGCGGAAGCTTAAGCGTTTTATCAATTTTTTTGCAAAGAAAAGGGTCCCGAGAAAAGGGTATTCTCTATAAGTTATATTGAATACTTCCCTTGGAAAGATCATATTTGATTACAAACAATTTAGCAACAGTGCATATCTTAACTCGCAAAACAGAGGAGAAGAAGAATATATGCCGGGAGGAAAATATTCCTCCCCGCGCAGAGCAATGAAAATCTGAAATTTCAAAGGGCGGACGTTTCATCAAAATAATGCAGATATCTCTAATACCCCATCGGCTCTAATTCAATTTATTTTCTAATATTATTGAACTTCATTACAAGGAAAATAGTGCGCAAAAAGTTGAAACTTCTGTGATTTATTGAAATTATATAAAATAGGATGATATATAATTTCTTTGACTTATCCTGATGCGCTTCATTTTGAATGATGAAGAAACTCAAGAGTCATTCAAAATGTCAAACTGAGGGCGCAAAACATGCAGAACAGGAAATGAATGTGCAGGGAAATGACATGAAGTTTAGTAGAATTTGATAAAAAATATTTTACTTTTTTTTTAATTTAATACGGCACGAATTTTATACCTTCCACTTTTTTTAATTAGGAACTTGTTTGCCCCAAAATTATGGTTGTTTAGTATTAAAATGAGCTGAAAAGCGTGAGAAGTTGCCTATATGGAGCTGACGGCAGAAATTGATATTAAGATTTTACCCGCCCGGAGCCGACCCGACCAGAAGTTACGCGATCAATTAAAAAAAAGATAACTTCATATACTTCGGCCTATCCTTACTCTAATTTCATGCCGTAATGTATATTTGAACTTTAACTGGCAAGAAACAAATTATAGCTGAGGTGGAAAAACAGGGTTATAGAAAGGGTGAGTGAAACAAAGGAAAACTGCAATAATTATTGTCATTTAACCGCGCGCAGCGCGGAAGCAAAATTCATATATATATATATATGAATTTAGAGCAAGAGTGAAGGAGTTTCTTTTTTGGGAAAAAAAATAAAGTATAAAAAGAAAAACCCACAAAGCTACCTTTCTTCCCTTTCCTTCCTTCGCTTTTCCTTTTCTCCTCTCTTTTTTCCCTTCTTTTTTTTTTTTTTTTTGGGGGGGGACGTTTTTTTTATTGGGGGGGGGGGGGCGACCGCCCCCACCGCCCCCCTGGCTACGCGCCTGTAGCAATATAACTAAACAATTGATGCGAGCGCGAAGCGCGAGCGAAAATGAATCGAGATTTAGACCTCAAAACGGGACACTCTATTCATGTTTTGTAAATCATGAAAAGAATGAGTAATAAAGGGAGCTTTCTACATTAATAATGAGAGCACAAGGCGCGAGCAAAAAACTGTTGATATTGTGATCTGAAACTGGATAATGATAATGTCCTTAGGATTATGTCATCATATGAAAATGAAGACTGTCTTCCTATTCCTCTTGCTAAGCTCGAGATGAAACAAAAGGGACAATTCAATTATTAAATTAATATCTTATTCATTAATGCCTAATGAGAGCGCAAAATCATGATGGCCTGAAAACTGGACATTTCAATCACTTTTGTAATTATAACTAGGATGCATCAGTAAATATATTATTAACTATTAATTCGAGTGCAAATTGCGAGCCAATTTTTTTCTGTACACTGTCATGAAAAGGGGATTTTTAGTAGTTTATTGTATAATAAATATTGAGACATAACTCGCCAATCAAAATGCGAGCGTGCAGCGCTAGCTGATACGTTTTGACAATCAGACCTGAAAAGGGTTATTTTGAAAACTTTATGGAATACACGGAAATAACAGGTACCTGATAAATCAAAATTTGCGAGCGCGCAGCACGAGCAGAAAATGTTATTATTCAGACCATAAAACTGACATTTTTACAGAACACTTTTTAAAAATCAATTTGTAAATCACACAAGATAATGAAAGTTCGATTTCCGAGATGAAATATGTGTTGCATATTATATATTGATATTTAAACTCCATATTGAACAAGATATGTAAATCACCTAAAATGCAATGCGAGCGCGAAGCGCGAGCGAAAATTTTATTTAGTGGCATGAAAGATTTTCTTAATTATTTTCCAAGTCTTCCCCTCATCTTATTTTATTCACTCGTCTTCTTCCTCTTTTGTTTCCCCTTCTTTTTTCTCCTCTCTATTCCCTTCTTTTTTTTTCTTTCTTTCCCCCTTTTTTCTTTTTTTTGCTCCGCCAATAGGGGGGCCCGGGCCTCTCGGCCCCCCTGGATCCGCCTATGATTTAGCGTGATGTATTTTGCTGACTGAAGGATACAGATCATAGAGATATATACTAATAACGTAATTAGTATACATCTCTATGATACAGATACAGACACCATGAAGGTTTTCCAAATACCCTTATTTTGCATTGTCGGCTCCGGCTGCCCATAGTACACCCGTGCAGCGCAGCTACGGAAACCCGTTACCGTATTCGGTATCAGTAATTCTGCGATGCAAAGGTAAACATGGCGTCACGGAAGGCCCGGAAGGTGCCATCAGAACAGTTTTAAAAGCACTTTTGACGGAATTAAATTTATCAAACACAGCATCACCAGTTGGCCTTCAACGCAAGGGATCCAAGCATAAATCATTCGGCTATATTGTCGAGAAGAAACCATTATTTTTAGTATTGAACCGTTTGAAGTTCACCGCATCACGCCAGTGGAGCAGGCCCGCACGCAGTCAGAGTTCGACCCTTTTCTACATTGAATTGAAGACTATCATCACTATCAGAAGTTTAGTTGGCCATACGGTACGCTACGCCAACGTCTACGATTGTCCAACTGCAGCCTTTGTGCTGGGTTGTCGTCATTGACTTAGCCCGATCGTGATCTGTCTTGGACTTGGTCTTGGAGCTGGAACTGTTCTTCCGATTTTAATTCAAGCCGTAAGTTTATGAAAGTCAATGTTAATTGTTATCTCCTGTCCTGGTAATCAGTAGAGGCGCACGGCCAATATTCAGATATTGGACTCTTTTGGAGACTGTCTCCAAAGTGGGAGATTGGGTGATTTCAAGTTCGGTGTTCGGTGTTGGTGTTGGTGTTGGTGTTGAGAGCGTAAAAAGGCAGCTGAACCGAGCTGGGTTCAGAGGAATGATAGTTGATACCGATTGCGTTATCGATAGCACATGACGTCACGCCTCTGCGCTGCGCTGCTAAATGATTAAATCATAGGGTGTCTGAAGCCACACTGAAATTAGTGAAAAGTGTCGGCATAAAACAGGCTGATTTAGGGGAAAATATGGCACATTTTTTCGGGGAAGTTCAGGCTACTGGAAAAATGTGATCTGAATTGATTAAATTATTAATTTGTGTTTGGCATGTATGGAAAGAGAAAATTCAGGGGCTTCTTTTTACAGTAAGGACAAGTTTATATGATCATTTTAAATAAGGATTTAGAGATAAATTGCAAACACTTATTTTGGGGGTGTTGAGATTGCCATTTCTCCATGCGTTTTCTATGGGAAAATGAAATTTCTGTTTTGCACAATTTTTTTCACTTTGTCGCAATTTTTCATTGTGATCTGGTTTCCAAATCTTTATAAAAATCATACCATCAGATAGAGCATAAAAAATCCTATTGGACTCTTTATGGACAAGTTTTTGGCATTAATAATAAATTTATAACAGCTCTCAGAAGCTAAAAATTTTGATTTGTGTGTGTCCATTTCTTAACTACACAGTCTATGGCAGCCGGCAGAGAAATGCTGAAAATTGACCTAATTTCATTCTTCTTTTTTGCAGCCAATAATTTGATTTTTTTCAAAAATGTTACATTTCTGTCAGTCTGAAGGTCATTTCTCTTCAAATTCACAAAGAAAATGTGATATTTTCTTGAAATAAGAAAAATAATTTTTTTCTCCAGACACCCTAAATTCTCAACTTCACGCGAGAAGTCTCGACGACGAAAATGAAATCGGAGAGAAATGCATTAAATTCTCATCGTACAGAATACCAATGTTTTAATTAATTCAAGAATTCGAAAGAGTGAAAATTATTCTTCATCAAAATATATACAGCTCAAATGATTTGTACTCATCTTAACTGTAAAAGCTAATTTTACGGGGATGTTTCATCGTGTTCGCCGCCTGTTCACGAGCTTGAGATTGCCAACACCAAAACCGAACTTGAAATCATGATTTTCCCAATCCCTGGGGGTTGGTGTTGGTGAATGGGGATATTGCACGTAGATCGTCAACACCAGCCGCAGTGCTGGGTTCAGCAGATGACATTCAACACCAGCATTCAACACGAACTGCCGGAAATACGTCATATTTTCTGAGGTCAATCCCAACACCAGCCTGATTTCAAGTACGGTGTTGTGGCTGGTGTTGGTGTTGTCACAACACCAACACCAGATTTCAACACTACTTGAAATCACCCATTATCTCCAAATCCAATATTAGACTTTTGTAAACTAAACTTAGAATTTGGGTATCCAATTTCAGAGACAGTCTCCACTGTTTTGGAGATCAATTTCCTTTGTTTACATTTACTGCCAAAGGATTACCTTGGCGGCAAATAAAAATGTGATATGCAGATTCCTCGTGAAATATTACCCCTTTTAACCGTCGTCTTTAAAAATTCACCGTCTACTTTTGTTTTGATAAGGATTTTTGTTGTCAATCACACACAAAACAAATGGGCTTCTGACCTCAGTGAGACAAAATATTGGGTGGAAAAAATCATGTTTTTGTTGGTGTTGTTTCTTTTGTCCTTTTACAAAGCAAGTCTCCAATGTGGGAGATTGTCTCCCCTATTGGAGAGAGTCTCCCATATTGGCCGTGCGCCTCTACTGGTAATAGTTGTTGTCAACTCATGGTTGTGTGTCCGGACCATAGTTATTAGTATGAATTATGATGGGGTAACCATAATTTGTGCACATTATAAAAATCATTATGAAGTTCCATTTTCAATCAAAAATTTCTCACAGCTCACACTAGATTAATAAAAATGATTAATACCAAACGGAAGGCAAGATCCTAAAGTCAAATTAGCTTGACGGAATTGTAAAGTAGGTCAATGGTTTCGCTGGTATATCGCGATCTCAAAATTCTACGGCGATTGACTAGTGCGCGCTCAGCTGAAGAAGTGTCATAAAAAAGTGTGACCTTAATTTGCACACGATTGTTTTGCAAAGCTTTAGAAAATAAATCAAACAGACAAAGGTAAGATAATTGTGTCAGATGGAGGTTGAAATGCCATAAATTTGGTTGGTATATATGGCAAGTTCCCCCAACTTCCCAAGTCTGCGCAGTCCCCTTTGTCTGCACACATGCGTATTTCCACTATTCTAGTATAAGAAGATAGGCAACGAACACAGACTTTACACATGCAATAAGCCAATACATAGACAGATATTCATTAAAGGTCAAGTCCACCCTGGCAAAATGTTGATTCGAATAAATAGAGAAAAATCAAACTAGCATAATGATAACACTGAAAATTTCATTAAAATCGGATGTAAAACTAAAATAAGAAAGTTATGGCATTTTAAAGTTTTGCTCATTTTTCACTTAACAGTGATATGCACAACTCAGTGACATGCAAATGAGTCAGTCGATGATGTCCATCACTCACTATTTCTTTTGTTTTTTATTGTTTGAATTATACAATATTTCATTTTTTACAGATTTGACCATAGGGACCGACTTGACTGAACCATGATATAGTATTAAACAATGCTAATTCCACATGTATAGGGAGGAATTAATCACTGTTTCACTTGACAATGAGGAGAAAATTAGAATATTTCATATAATGAAATACAAAAGAAATAGTGAGTGGATGACATCATCAGTCTCCTCATTTACATACCGACCAGGATGTGCATTTAAGTACTGTTTTGTGAAATTAAGCAAAACTTTAATAAAGTATCATAACTTTCTTATTTTACATCCGATTTTGATGAAATTTTCAGTGTTATGCTTGTTGGCTTTTTCTCTTTTTATTCAAATAAATTATTTATTGGGGTATACTTGTCCTTTAAAAATCTGACTCAAAATGGTAGAAAATGAATTTTTTGGCATTTCATGTGATGGCCTCAAAATGCAGCCTTTCTCATCAGAATCTCTGAATCGTGTGCAAAGTTAATGGGTGCGCAGACATGGGGTACCATTTTTTTTGTTAAATCTGAATAATGACTTTCTTTCAATTTTTTATGAGATATTTGGTACACTTTTTTACTCATAATGATATAACAAACATCTGAAAGATTTTGTGAAATAAAATGAAATTCATATTAAATCCGAACTCAAGTTGTTAGGTGCGCAGACTTTGGGACCACCATCATAACATTTGACTCATTTGGATACCTCTACTTGCAAACTGGCGATTTCGTGATGCTTGTCGAGAAGTTTGGATTTTCTTGGAACAGACGCAAAAGTTAACAAAATTTGCTGATGTTTTGCCAATATTTTCAGAAATTGAGATCTTACCTTCAAGAATTTTTTTTACCATACTAAGTAATTTTGGGTCGATTTTTCTGTTGGTGATATCGGTTTTTCAATATAGATTTATTAGATATTTAAATATTCGACCGTGTGCAAAATTAGATCCTAGAACGTAGTAGATTTATTGAAAATGCCTTTCAAATAAAAAAAAAGGAAAGCTGATCAGCCTGAGAGAAAAAGTGCAAATATGTCGTTTGTCTCGAGTCAAAGACAAAAACTGCTGTTTTGATTCACCAATTTTTGACAGAAGGGCTTTTGACAATAGATGTACATGTATGTTCTTGAGGTGTTGTGGGTGCATGGGGGAAGTGAAAACTCCCTTTATCAATTCTAAGAAAACACCTTTTGGCCATATAGGTGGAAATAATTTTCTTCACACTTAAAATATAATGCAACTATTATTACATGATCTTTGATGTTATGACATGTATGAGATAGATAAAGCCTGAGTCGAATCGATTTTAAAATCGGTGTTCGATTGATGTCATCGAGCGCCGGCGCAGATTTTGCAAAATCGGTACATTGAAAAAAAAACTATGTCGGCTGGCAATTTCGTTTGATTCACACAATGATAAATATAAACAGTAATGACTATTGAACTTGACTACTACATGTACTTACCCGATTTATATTCCCCCCAAAATGAAACCGATTGTGTAATTATGATGCATATTCAGTTTATTCACCATTAATTTGAAGTTTATTTCGATCAGAGTTCGAGTCTTACTCATCTGCTCGATTGTGCTGAGATAATTTTATGCACGATGTATTAATGAATGGAAGCCATCTCCATCGATCGCGCATGCGCAGTACTGTGCTTTAATCAAACCAGAAAATTGACGTGATCAACTAAATAAAATTTGCTTTCATGAACAATATTAATTTTTTATTATCATGACCATAGAACATAATTTAATCGTAATATTTAACAATAATTTGCATATGATAATCATTAATATGAATTTAGAGCTTGATGTGAAACATTTGTATTTTGTTTCAATTTTTAATGACGCACATCACATCATGATCGACGTGAGTAAGTGCACTTGTCTGAAAAAAATGATTATCACGTCAGGATTGATTCTCGAACATTGTCAACATGCAGAAACTCTTTTCAAGATCGTATTATCACCATAAAATAACATTTTACATGACAAAACAGAAAATTATGTTTGATATTTTTTCCATCAATTTGAAGCTCGTTTATGCCCAACTTTGGGCTCTGAATTCATGAATGGAAAATATTTCATATGTCATCAAAGGCGCATGCGCATTGCGCTTCTTTTCTTGGAGACGTCCAGAGATGGAATAAAAATAGTGACAGTATTAATACTTCCATTGAACATAACATACAATGTACTTTCCTGTCATTGTCAATATTTTTAGTATTGCCATAAAATCTTATTAAATCGTAATTATTTAACATCCAATAATAATTTATATAGATTTAGAGCTTGAGCCGAGCTTTAATTCGATCAAACATCGATGCATCGAAATTTGAAGGCGGGGAAAATACCAAAATAGAGTAATTTTTTTTGCTCCGGCCGACCGTCGATGCATGCGCTATGCATGCACCACATGCACTGACTGTCTGCGCTGGCCGGGTGAGCGTTGCAAAAGCAGATGACAGAGCAAAGTTCGTTTGTATTTTCCATGATCACAAAACACAAAAAAGGCTGGGGAGCAATGCAAAATTCTTCCCAAATTACCTTCAACAATGATATTTGCAGATGATAACATATGAGTTTAAAATGAAACAATATTAAAGACATGAATCACGCAGAGTCGATCCGAATGATTTTCGGTCAACTAGCATTCGCAGTCCAAGTTGTTTTTTTTTTTTAAATTACCATCATAACTTTAAAAGTTTATTGGTCTAGTTCATAAAACTTGGACATAAGAGTAATCAAGTATCACTGAACATCCTTTGCAAATTTCAGGTCACATGACCAACGTCAAAGGTCAATGAACTTTGGCAATATGGGGGTATCTGTGGAATTATCATAATAACTTTGAAAGTTTATGGATCTGATTCATGAAACTTGGACATAAGAGTAATCAAGATCCCATCAAAGTTTCAGGTCACATGACCAATGTCAAAGGTCATTTAAGTTCATTGAACTTTGGCCATTTTAGGGGTACATGTAATCATTAGATTGCTGTCATAACTTTCAAAGTTTATAGATATACATCATGTAGTGTATAAATATGGATATACATGTAGGGGTAATCAAGTATCACTGACAAGTTTTAGGTCACATAGTCAAGTCAGTTAAATGGATTGTAGAATGGATTGACCAACACCAGGATATTTAATACTTATTTCTGTTTCATTTTTACCCACAGGACTGACAGGAAGTGAACAGAACTGGAATATAAACAACAGCGAGAAAATAACGCGAGCAGTCATGTCCTCTGTGCACTACAAGTTTAAGAGTAGTATTGACTACGACACGGTGACCTTTGATGGCCTCCATATATCACTCGCAGACCTGAAGAAAGCCATCATGGAACAGAAGAAAATTGGCAGAGCAGAGTTTGACCTTCAAGTGACGAATGCACAAACGGCAGAAGGTACAGTAGGTTTATTAACCTAACAATGATCTGATATTAAAATTAAAAACAACAAAATTGTGTATAACAAAAAGTTCTGGCTTTTTCAAAGTTATTATACCCCCGCTAAACAAAGTTTGAAGGGGTACATGTAGGCATCAGCGTACCGTTGGTCGGTATGTATATAGGCATCAGCGTACTGTCAGGTCGGTCAGTCCGTTTCAAATCTTGATCATCAAACTTCTTTCAACCAATTCTCATGAAATTTGGAACACACATTGGTCTTGGGGTAAAGATGTGTTGCCATGGTAACCGCTTGTAATTTAAAAAAAAACTCAGGAAAACTACTTCCTCAGTTTTTAGCTCATCCGGCCCAGCTTATGCTGTGGCGTCCATCATCCGTCCACAATTTCAAAATGCTTCTTCTTCGTCATTTCAAGTCCAATTTCAATTCTGTTTGCTTTGTATGATAGCACTAGGTGGGGGGGGGGGGGGCTCAAAACTTATACACAGAATTTTGAAACTCATTAAATATGCTGATTTACGCGCATTTTTCAAAATTCACAAAAAATGCATCTTTATTTCAGGGCGCGACAAACCCGCTTGCCCTGGGCAAGTGAAAATGACGTGCGGGCAAGCATTTCTCAAAGTCAATTGCCCGATCGGGCAAGTGGTTGTTTTGGAAATAATAAAATATCAGTAGACCATCTGAATTTCACTATCTTTTGGATAATCACAACTATCTCATATTATGTCGAACCAGTAAAAAAAGAGTGGAAACTGATATAAAATCAGCGCCAATTACCAATAATTTATCGCCAGGTACCTCGTTCGAAAAACCGTGCCATCGCATCTTACGTTCTGTGTGCAATGACTGCGCATGCGCTACTATCTTGCGCAATTTGCTGATGCAAACCAAAAAAAAAAACCCACCAAAAGTGGCTAAAATTTCACATTTTGCAAATATCCATGAAATGGTTATCTATTTTCCATATTACCTTGAAATTGTTTTGATTTAGTTGGAAACTACCGAAAAAATTGAGAATATTCAGCTCTTTCTTGACTCTGATTTATGATGATGTTACACTCGGTAAATGTTTTTTATTATTGTGGTCCCACATGTAGACTTTCATGGTGTGGACCAAGTGTAAAACGATCAACGATCGTTTTCTGTTAATGTTGCAACACCATTAAAAAAAACATGAAAGTCTACATGTGGGACTACAATAAAAAAAAATATTGACCCAGTGTAACATCATAAAAGGATGAAGAAAAAACAAGAGAGAGGTGAATATTCTTAATTTTCTTGATAGTTTCAAGCAAATAAAAAAAAATCAAGGAAATATGGAAAATAAATGACCATTTCTTGGATTTAAAAATGTGAAATTTTGGCCACTCCACTTTTTTTTGATGATTTTTTTTTTTTTTTTTTTGCATCATAAAACAATCTTTTTCAGAGTCAATAAAATGCTGAATATTTTTCACAGGCTTTCTTTATAATTTCCATCTAAATCAAAACAATTTTAAGGAAATATGGCAAACAGATGAGATAACCATTTCATGGATTTAAAGATGCAAAATATGAAATTTGAGCAACTTTTGGTGAAGGTTTTTTTTTTTTACCTTAAACGCCCATTAATGAATAGCGAAAGGTTTTTTCAAAATAAACGTAATGACTCAGGCCTACGTTGCTGAGTAAACTTATAAATGTATGACCTTTTATACTATACATGATTCTCAATTGTTATTTTGTATGACCTTTAAAAATAAGAGTAGTGCCATCATAATAAAACTATAAAACAAATTGGGCAAGCAGTTTTTTCTATCGGGCAAGCAAATTTTTTCATCACTTGCCCAACAGGGCAAGTCACAAAGATTTTTTTTGTAGAGGCCTGAAATTTGTTGACCGATTTTGATTTTTTTTTGCTCCCATCTGGTAGAGCTCCACGAGGTTCACCAAACTTCTGCACAGAAATTTGAAATTTTGACTAGAATAATTTTTATGCTAATTTATGCATATTTTTCAAAATTCACATAAAATGCTTCTTTATTTGTTGACCGATTTTGATTTTTTTTTCCCTTTCATCTGGTAGAGCTTCATTAAGTTCACCAAACTTCTACACAGAGTTTTGAAATTTTGACTAGAAAATTTATGCGACATTAATTTATGCATATTTTTCAAAAACCACATAAAATGCTTCTTTATTTGCTGATCAATTTTAATTTTTTTTTCCCTCCATATGTAGGGACAGTGATTTTCCGTTTCAAAAAATTGCCTTTTCCGTTTCAGAAAATCTCAAATTCCGTTTCAGCATGTCAGAAAACGGAAATTCCGTTTCCCCATAGACTTTGTACACACGGAAAAGTGACAATTCCGTTTACACATTGAATAGCAAAATCACAACACATACACTCGCGCTGGTCAAAATTTGTATCTGCTACTGTACCAACAACACAATAGAATCCGTTCTAATCGGATCTATTCGGGTGCATAAAATATTTTTACAAACCCATTTAGTATGCATACATCCTCACCTTTCACATTATTAGCATTATTTCATGGTGAAATGATATTTTATCGATAATTTTGGGGTTTTTTGGACATCGTTATCATCAGTCAACAGCTTTTGCCAATCCGCCATCTTGGATTTTAAGACCACGATATCGTGCTGTTACATCTTCAAACGTAGAGGGCAGCAACACACGACCGTGTAGTTGAAGGATATGTGTGCATGTGAAGCCCAACCCGGCGCCGGCCGGCCGGGTATGGGGTACAATCGAGTGTGCTGATGTCGAGTGCAGTCACGATGTGTGAATTGTCATGATAGTAGCGAAGTGAGATCGTGTTTTCTGGGGTTTTGTGACCATATAATATTCTCATTTTGTTGTGATTTTGGAGTAATTTCTGTTGCTATTCTATGTATTTTGAGGGAAAATACATTTTCCGTGATTTTCCGTTTGAAATGCCACTTTCCGTTTCAAAAGGCCCTTTCCGTGAATTCCGTCCGTTTTCCGCGATTGCGGAAAATCACTGTCCCTACATATGGTAGAACTGCATGAGGTTCAGCAGAACTTTGAAATTTTGACTAGAAAATTACTTATGTTAATTTTAATATGCAAAATTAATTCATAATCACAAATAAATGCTTCTCTATTTGTTGACCAAATTTGATTTTTTTTTTCATCCATCTGGTAGAGCTACATGAGGGTCACCAAACTTCCACATAGAATTTTGACATTTTGACTTGAAAATTGAGCTAATTTATGCAAAATTTATTCATAAATCACAAAAAATGTTTTTTTTCCTTCATTTCTTCAATAATTTCGATTCTGTTTCCTCAATTTATGTCCCCAATATGATTCACTACAGTGTCAACTGGGCTGAAATTAAAAATTGTGTTGAATTTCTTTGTGAGCGAGATGCCGAATGAGCTCCACATCATTGATGTGCTAGTTTTTTTACCATTTGAAATTTGGCCCAAACATTCATCTTGGGTAAAGACATGCAAGCTTATTAAAGTGTATTCGAAAATACATAGCCATGGTAACAGCATAGGGCAGGGGTATTAATCTTCTTCAGTGATATCTGATAAAAATTCTTCTGGGGTGGACTTGACCTTTAAAGGTCAAGTTCACCCCAGAAAAATGTTGATTTGAATAAATAGAGAAAAATCAAACTAGCATAACGCTGAAAATTTCATCAAAATCGAATGTAAAAATAAGAAAGTAATGACATTTTAAAGTTTCGCTTATTTTTCACAAAACAGTGATATGCACAACTCAGTTACACACACATAGACAGTCGATGATGTCCCTCACTACTTCTTTTGTTATTGTTTCAATTACACAATATTCCATTTTTTACAGATTTGACAATAAGGACCAACTTATGTTATAGCTTTCTTATTTTACATCCGATTTTGATGAAATTTTCAGTGTTATGCTTGTTGGATTTTTCTCTCTTTATTCAAATCAACTTTTTGCTGGGGTGGACATGTCCTTTTAATAAAGATTGAATCATCAAAAGATATTTTTCATATAATTTAAAATTATTTGTGGTGATAAAAAGAATGAAATTTTGAGGCTATTTTCTTGAATTGGTTATTAGAGATTCTCTTCGGATAATGGTACTGTCTGGTTAATTATTTTTCATCAACATAATATAATGAATTCGCCTTTGAAAAGACCTGGAAAGCTCTTCATTGTCACTAAAGTAATAATTCTGAGTGATATTCAACATTTATTGATAGTTTCACATGATTTATACTAGAGAGATGTCCTACTGGTTTTGTAATTCATTAAAAAATGTTGGCACTGTAGCATTCAGTTTAGCAGGGAGGGGAAGGTTTCTTCCCTGGTTCTGGCGGCCTAGCTATCTGCTCTTTAGTGCTGTGGATGAGTGAGTGTGCGTGCAGTGTGATTGAGGCTGAGCTGTGCACATCTGAAGTGATCTACAATGTACGATGGTACTTATGTGGAATGATTTTAACTCCTTATTTAAAGATCTATTTGAATTTTACATTAGGTTGATTCATGAATAGTTTTTGATATTCGTGGAATGTTACTTGCATTTTCTGAAACTTTAAAGGGTACTGTTTGGCAATAGCAATCTTACTTGGCAAGAGAAGTCTGAGTTGATGTGAACTTTTTTTTATTTCTCTTATTCTAGAATTTGGTAGTTTTGTTAGGAAACTCAATAGAAAACAATGAATTATTTTTAAGAAGTGGAAAGGAAGCCCCAGAAAAGTGGAACCCTAAAAATTTTCACCAGAATTGATTTTGGTGCCCCTGAAAAAATTTTACTTGACAGATCTACACTCTGATAAGGAAGTGTCGGAGTAGGTTGCACTACAAAGGCATATTATATAGGGGAGATCAGGGTTAGTTGGAACGCGGGGTAAGTTGAAACATTGTAATTTTCTTTGACACCTGTAAAATAAATTTATGCAATACTGCACTCAATTTATTGCTATTAATAATACAACACTGTTGTATTATGCAATAAATTGAGGGCAGTATTGCGTAAATTTATTTTACAGGCATTAAAGAAAATTACAATGTTTCAACTTACCCCGCGTTCCAACTAACCCCGATCTCCCCTACTTGTCATTTTTAGAAAAATTTGCCTTGGTGCCCTTTTGACCAGAATGAAAGTGGCCTTCATGCCTTTAGAATGGCCTTGATGCCCCTTGAAATTTTGGGGCATCCAAGGCCACTTTGCCCCAAGCTGAAAGTGTCCTTTTAAAAATGGCCTTGCCCCTCTCTTAATTTGAGCCCTGATCTCTAGTTACTTTCTCAAAACAAGTTGTTTCAAGAGGTGTCAACTTGCTCTTTTACATCATATTATAGTTAAAGAAAAATACTTCAGGTTTCATGAGAAATACCCACCCCCCTAAAAAAATATTCTACTGTAGAATATGTAGTACATGTAGGACTATGTTAATTGCAGGGCTCTTATAAAAATTATTTCCTAACCCAAGGCTCGACATTAGCGGTGGCCCGGGGCCACCAGAAATTAACCTCGGGCAACCATTATTGAAAAAAAATTAAGTTTTGGTGGCCCGAATCGGGCAACCAATAATTTTCAGAATAGCGCAATTTTTCTCCCCATTTTGCACGCATTTATCAACTTTCTACAGTTCAAATTGCAAGCCAGTTCGTCATGCGCCCTTTTTGTTGATCTACACACAAACACACACACAAAGTTGGCCTACCGCTATAGCATTAAGTAGCTTTTATACAGCCGGCCGCGCCGGCCGGCTGGCGTGAGCTATGCATGCTTCAAGCAGCTGTGCGTTAGCAGCCTATTCAGACTCAGGGAGCTGCAATACGAAATGTTGCTGCTAAGAAATCTTCCACAGAACTGAAAATCCAAGTCAAAGTCACATTTTACACCAATGAAATACCCTTCTACAGACCTTTTTGCTAAAATCTGGTGTATCCTGATTATTTGTAAGCATTAAAAAGAGGAATCATGACCTCTCTTTTGACTCAAAAAGACCGATTTCCAAATGAAAATAATACTCATAAAAACACATAGGTGAGTACATCACAGTCCCACGTGTGCATTTGTATGTATGTTGTTACTTGGTTTCTTTCGAAGCTGTGTTTTTTTCCGGTCTTTTCTAGCCAAAAATAAACAGACAGTTACTTTCTTTCTTGTTTCTAAATGACTTAACTTAAACAACTCTTGAGAAAGAAAATACTTTGGGAAGGCATTTCATTAATATGAAATGTGATTTTTTTCCAACATTTGGCAAATATAGGGAAGGAATTTTCTCACACTTTTTTTTGGCCGTTTTATTATTTTCTTTCATTTTTTTGACAGTGGTTAAACCATTTATTCATTTTTAATGTTTTTCTTTATATTTTTCGGGCCACCAAACTTTAATATCGGGCCACCAAAAAAAATTATTTGAAAGGTTTTGGTGGCCCGAATGGGCCACCACCAAAAAAAGTTAATGTGGAGCCTTGCCTAACCTCATTTCTGTCCTATTAAGGATTGATATTTTTTTGACTTGAATCCCATGCTTACTCTTCTTATTTCCCAGCAATTACACAATTTCTTCTACACATATTTGGTACATATTTTTTAAAGAGAAATGCCAGTAGTTGCAGTAAACACTGATTTCATGAGAAAGTCTGTAAACCAGGCTTAATTGTCAGTATATCATCGAGGATCTAGATCTGGTACAGTTACATAAACTGAACTTTGTGAAAGCATAAAATCTAAGCTGAAATACGATCACACTGAAGATCGCCAACACAGATAGGCACATGTGGGACAGTTTATTATTATTGCTGGAATAAAGACCCGACGGAAGTGACCGAATCCGCGCTTATTTTGCTTATTTCTCAGCAATTACACAATTTCTTCCAGAATCCTTTGGCACATATTTTTTATTCTTACAAACAGACACTTGGTGGTCATTATATTAGATTCTGTAAAAAGTCATTTTGAGATCGTTACCAGAACTGGAATTTACCTTTAATATGCAAACAGACATTTAGGTGATAATTTTATTGGATTTTGTATGAAGTCATTTGAAATTGTTACCACAACTGGCATTTATCTTTATACATCATAACTTGTGTACCATAGGACTACCTTAACCCATTAAAATTAAAAAAAAGGAATGATAATTTGACTATGTAAATTTTTTAGATGCGGACACTTAAAAAGTTTGTATTGTAATATTCTTTTAGTTAACTCAGTTCTTATTGTCTTCTATTCAGAATACAAAGGAGAGGGAGATCTCATTCCAAAGAATGCATCAGTGCAAGTCCGCAGAGTTCCACTTGGTGGAGTTGGAGCAAACCTAGTTGCGTAAGTACAGATTATTATTTTTGGGGGGGAATAGATGGTAATAAGAAAAGTCCTATTTGTGTACACTTCTCTTTTTGCTTTTTTCTGCATTTCCAGTACATGTGTGTCACCTCTTAAAGGTCAAGTCCACCCCAGGAAAACGCTGACTTGAATAAATAGAGAAAAATCAAACTATCATAGTCTGAAAATTTCATCAAAATCGGATTTAAAATAAGAGAGTTATGACATTTTAAAGTTTCGCTTATTTTTCACAAAACAGTGATATGCACAACTAGGTGAGTCAGTCGATGATGTCCATCACTCACTATTTCTTTTGTATTTTATTGTTTAAAATACACAATATTTCATTTTTTATAGATTTGACAATAAGGACCAACTTAACTGAACCATATAGTATTAAACAATGCTAATTCCACATGTTCAGGGAGGAATTAATCGTTGTATCACTTGACAATGAGGAGAAAATTAGAATATTTCATATAATAAAATACAAAAGAAATAGTGAGTGGATGGCGTCATAGTCTCCTCATTTGCATACCAGCTATTATGTGCATATAACTGTTTTTTTTAATTAAGCGAAACTTTAAAATGTCATAACTTTCTTATTATACATCCGATTTTGATGAAATTTTCAGTGTTATGCTTGTTGGATTTTTCTCTTTTTATTCTAATCAACTTTTTGTTGGGGTGGACTTGTCCTTTAAAGGTCAAGTCCACCTCAGAAAAATGTTGATTTGGATCCATAGAGAAAAATCACACAAGCATAATGCTGAAAATTTCATCAAAATCAGATGTAAAATGAGAAAGTTTTGACATTTAAAAGTTTCACTTATTTTAGTCACATGCAAATGAAAGAATCGATAATGTCCCTCACTTAGAATTTCTTTTGTTTTTTATTGTTTGAATTATACAATATTTCTATTTTTACAGATATATGACAATAAGGACCAACTTGACTGAACCATGAATGTTAAACAATGGTAATTCCATAAGTTCAGGGAGAAAACTTTGTTTCACAGGACAATGAGGAGAAAATAATAAAATGCAAAAGAAATAGTGAGTGATGTCATCAGTTCACTCATTTGCATACCGACCACGATGTGCATATTACTGTTTTGTGAAATTAAGCGAAACTTAAAAATGTCATAACTTTCTTATTTTACAATTTACATTCAATTTTGATGAAATTTTCAGTGTTATGTTTGTTGGATTTTTCTCTTTTTATTTGAATCAACTTTTTGTTGGAGTGGACTTGTCCTTTAAGTTTTACAATGGCCAGTACATAGAGATGCTGGGTAATATTTTGATGTGATGGAAATCCAAGTTATGTTAGATGGTGCGAAATTTCGAAAAATGTATTTAGCGAAAAATGGTGCGAAATTTCGCATGAGGTGAAAGGAAGATGCTCTATTCAACGAGGCGTTCATCTAACATCACTTGGATTTCCATTCACTCATGCCTATTCGCAATTTGTATATTAGCTTAGACTGAAAATTTGAATTGGGTTTAATGGTAATGATACACAATGCTTTTCCCAATAGGGATAGTCCCTGGGTATGTTGTGTTACTGAATACCCTCGATGTGTATGTCTGGCATTTTACCAATTAATGTAAATTAGTAATTTCAGGGATGGTGCGAAATGATAATGGTTGTTTTGATTATTTATATTCCACCAAAGAAAGATTGAAGGGGATATATAATAAAAAAACGGCTTAACGTTGAGCAGTCGGTTTTGTCCGTTGAAAATCTTGTGGATCAAACTTCTCGGCAGCCACATTGATCCTGAGATCGAAGATGTGCAAGACACATTTTTTGGAAGTGTCAAATACTGTAAACGCTGTTATTTTCGCGGAATTAATATTTCGCGCTTGGCAGCTTCAAAACATATTCACGGGTTCTTGAATTCGCGCTGTACACTCTATAATCACAAATTCACTTCCTTCTTCCACTTCTGTGAATGGTTTAATTAACATTTCAGCGACAAAATTCTATTATCTGATCATAATACTAGCTCTAAAGCGGCGTAATTCAGCATCGTTTTGATCCAATCATGAGCTTTTGTGACATTTAGCGCAACTTTTTGCGGGACGGACATCGGTGAAGGCAAAACGGAGGCGCTGCTGGCCTGGTATGGACGGCCGAGCACCGGGTAAGGACCTTGGGGATTATGGCTATTCAAAGTGCACGGGATCAATCAACAAACCTGGGCGATCTACCCAACGTCTTCTTAAGCACTAAACGGATCTAGACACTCACCAAACAGCAAAAGAAATTTATATTTCAACCAAAATCATAATTTAAATACCGATCTGCGACTTTTAAAAAAATAATTGCATTGCTTTGGAACAAATTCTCGCGATGTATATGATTTTTTTTTTTTTTTTTAAAACAAGTGCACACCTAGTTACCAATAATGCACATAGCATTTCCATTTATTTGAAAGCAGGATAAAAGTGCAATGTAGATTAAATGCCTTGCTCAGGTGCAGAGGTGCCGCGGCCCTTACATGTAACATGTATAGCCAGGCGCCTTAGACCACTCGGCCACGGCACCTCCACTTTGGAGCTCAAGATTGCTTAAATGTCGCCCTCTATAGGTCAAATTATGCAGTCTCTTTGACAAAATAGTTACATACGATTGAACCGCAGTTCAAACCTCGCGGTTCAAACCTTGCATTGAAATAGATACTCATAAATTCGCGCTTGCCGATCTTACCGCGAAAATTTCCACTTTTACTGTAGTGTTGCCATTTTATGTCAATAAAATCAGTATTTCAGAGGGAACCACTTAATTTTTGTTCAACACCCATCAGACTTGGTACACACATTGGTCTTGAAGTGTGTTGATTTATGATTACAACATGTGGCAATAAATGGGGGATTTCGTGTGTGCTTATGACATGTTTTTCTGGAATTCCTTGTTTATTAATTGCCTGTGATATAAATTCTAGTCATCCTTCATTTTTAGCCATATTTCCCCCCACTTTCTTTCCATGCAGGGCCCCTGTCAAAATGGAAGCGACTTCGTCTACAAAAGCAGTACGTAATCAGACCTGGTGGTATCTATCCCATTTCCATTTTCTCTTATAAGAAATTGCAAGTATTGAATGTAAAACATTCGGTCAGGTGAGGTGCACAATGTGTTTTGTTTAGCAAAACGTCCACTCTTTTTCCTTTTTTTTCTTTGAATTTTTAACCAGTTTTATATATTCTTTAATATGTGAACTGGATTATTTTTTCTATGCAACTACTGTGGATTTGTGTATAATTATTGCTGTCATATTTAGCAGTGTTGCACAAGAGAAGCTTGGGACTGCTTTGAGGGCATTCCAAGGTCATTATTGAATAGTATACATGTACATGTAGTTTCCATTCGTCGATGTGACTGATATAATTTCAAAGTATTTGTAAATCACATCCTGCGTTGTTCCCCGAAACGTATTATGGAAATAGTTTCAATGACTTTGGCACTGGTCTTCAGCTCTTTTTTCATTTTTTTTTTCATATGGGTCTTAGATTTTATTTAGATTTTCCCTTTTTGGGGGTTGAAGGGAGTGGGGGGGGGGGGGGAGCCTCAGGATGAAAAATTTGCTCAGAGAAGCCTTCCTTATAAGCGGCTTTTCATCTTGCCGAAAATTTTGCTGTTTTAAGCAAGCAATTGTTTATCCATTTTTGGACATAATGTCACTGTTCTAAGTGATTTTTTTTTCATTAAAAATTGTTCAAGTCATGAATGAATGAATATGTATCACTGTTTTAAGTGAAAGCCACTGTTCATATATTTGTATGCAAATATTGATGTCATTTTCTTTGATTGTTTTTATAATTACAGTCAAATTTTAACTTGAGGTTTGCATTACAACATCAGTATGTACTTTCTATAGTGTAAATCCTGTATTATGAGGTTGTAACACTCAATTGTGCTGAAAATCTCTTTCTCAAATGAATAGAAATCAATAAAATATAAACTTGTCTCGTGTTTTTATTCTTGATATCACTTTGTGCTTGACCATTAATAAATTGAATGTTATGTAAAAATGTGTGTTAACTTTTGATGCAGTGTGAATGTATTTGGAACATATAAACAGAATTTTACGATTTTCACTGGGAGAAATATGGACCATCAGATTTTTTGTCTGTCTTGCAGTTAGATGATAGCAAATTATTAGAAAAGAATGGCATCAACAAAATAGAACTTCCGCTCCCACAAAAATATACAAATAAGCAAAGAAGACTGCAGTATATCCAGTATCTAATCAGGTATTTTATTATAACACTGCCCTTTTACACGGTAAAAAAAAAATCGTAATTTGAAACTTTGAATGATTCCAGTGAAAAATAAGGCTTATGACAAATATTTCGCACGTGTGAAACCAAACTATAACATGATTAGAATCACAAACGCTAATCACAATCTTAAATTAAAACTGTACTTCGGAAGTGAATTCCAGTTAGTTTCACTCAAATTATGGTACAAATTTTGCGTGAGAAAGGCTTGACCTCCAAAACATCTTCGGGGGCGGAGCTTACGTAACCTTTCAAACACTTCTGTAGATAATGTAATTGTCATGTACTCATCGTAGTTTGTATTTGCGATGCCAAGCTTTGATTGACAAGTCACCAAGGACACATACTACCTTCGCTCATGATTTGAATTCAACTCAGAGTTTTTGAGTGAGCATGTGAAAGGTCCGATGATTCTAAAGACGAATAGCAATCATTACAATGATGATTCAAGATTCACGTGTGAAAAGACCCACAGACTTACATGTATGAAGAACTTGATTACATTCGGTAATCATTCCGAGTGAATTGTCAGTAACTGAACTGTTATCCTTTTGTGGCATACCATAAAAGGTCATAACGCATAGTTGCTCACCAATTCGTCTTTCTCAACATTGCTTATTATTTAGTAATGAAATTAATTCAGACAAATAAATCCTTTCATCACGATATTTCCACGTTATTGGGACATTGTGCAGCTAAAATTATGTGCACATTTAATGATGACAAATAAAAAAAAATAAATGGCAATCTACATTGACATGTATATTTTAAGATTGACAACTACCAACAAGATAGTTTTTACCTTAAAAAGATGTTTTTGAGTTGTATGACTACTATACTATGGGAAATTTATGATAGCACTATTACCATGCTGAATTTTACACACACAAATGTTTCATTATAAATGTTGTATGTGTATTGCTGATGCATTGTACTGTGGTGATTTGTTTCTACGTCTGAAGTGATATTTTGTAGCAATGAGCTTTCCCGATGCAGAACGTCTTTGACCAGTGGATATCGCGTGTTGCTGCTGTGGATCAACGTGGTCAAAAAAAATGAAACGGAAACCCATTAGCGATATTCAGTGCACGCAAGGAGAATTACATTTAGAAGAAACATCATGGATTCGGAACCTGAAGGACATTTTTCTTGCATTGTTTACTTGTTCATTTACTTTTTTTTTTACCTCTCATACATGAACATGTGTACATGTATTTCACTTGTAATGTAATGCATTTTGATAGGTAAAATACATGTAGTTCATGAAGTAACATCAACATAGTAGTGAAGTGCTTAATAAACTTGAATGAATATAGGCCTAATTGAATTTCAATGAAGTGAACAAATTTATAATTACTAAAATAGCAATATTAACATCTTTTAAGATTCCCCTAATTTTGTAAATTGATTTATGCTTGACTGTTATCAATGGAGTCTGATGCAGACATGCTGTATGTAGCAAAATAAGCTTTGCAGAGAGATTTTCCAGATATTTTTTCCACATAGGCACAGACAGTTCCTATGTGAATATTGAAATTGGTTTTAGGATCTGCATAAACTTGGATATAATTTTTTTATTAAAGAATTTTTTTTCCTTATTTGAGCTTAATTCATGAGATAACTATTAAAAATTGTAATTTAATCAAATAAATGAATCAACATTGTTAATATTGAGTTTTAAGGTAAAGCTCAATTATTTTTTCAGAGCACCTTTGAAATTGCCTTTGATACTATTTTTTCAAATTTTATAAATAAGAATACATGTATACGTATCTGCTTTGCATCAAGTTATAAAATGATTTAAAGGCTTGTTCAGGTACATTGTACACTCTTGACATGACAAATCCTGCATTGTTTGAATGTAGGCTGGTGCGACAAAGGGGCAAAGTATGAGAAGGGGTTGAACCAGTCAGACTCTTTATAAGTTGCCAATGTATACAATGTCTGATATTGAGAAAAATTGGGAATGTGTGAGCACTTAGCATTTCATGAACAAAAATGCGCTAGTAGGGCGCCATACCAAAACTGTCGTGTATTTTCGCAAAATTCCTTCCTAGTGTCTTTCACTGGCAGGATTCTTGTTGACGGACACAGCTCTGATTTTTGGTATGGTACCTAGTATATTAGCGGTTTGTTACTCAAATGAATATGTTGCAGATTTTTGTCATGTCGCTTGAACAAGGCTCAACAACGTGAATGTAGAAAGAAATAATGAGTGGACATACTGGTTAAACTGAATACAGTCAAATTTTCAGGATTGATGAAACTTAGACTTATTGAAATTTATTTATTATGAGAGGTATTGTAGTATCAACATGTCTTATATAAACTGACCTGGAACCAGTGTGCTTATTCATCTTCTGATTTGCTTCTGAATAGTTTATTGTACATGATTGTTTCATGCAAATGTATTAACTATTCTACTTTAGTTTTCCCATTGTAATGACTTACGGTACATTTAGGTGTGAACATCCATGGTGTGAAGGAAATAAAAAATATGTACATGTCCCTCATATAATTGCAATTTGCAGATATTTTCATTTTATAATTTCTGTCGTCACATCTTAGTTATTGGGGCAATACAGTACACCAGAGTTTTTGTATGGTAAAATGTTGATAATATATCATTTTCAAATAATATTGGTAGTATCAAACCTTGCGTGTATTTTAATAAAACTGAATGGGAAATCTGTTTTCTGATCTTTTTATATTTTTCCTTTACATGTACGCATGTTTCCCTAACTTTATTAAAATCCAGTATTAGAAGTACCCATATTTGTTAATCCCTAAGTTTTGTCAGGAGATTTTCTTTCCCAAATTAACTTCTTTTTTTGGGGAAAAAATAGAGCTTTACTCGTTATTGTGTTAATTCCTTCACAGAAATAATGATTCACTTATTTTTTGACAAACTGATACTACATGTAAGGTCTGCTTGTTCCATTCTCTGGGCTATTCCATGACATTGGCCCAAAAAAATAATGTACATGGTCTCAAAGGGTTGCAGAGATACACTTTTCTAGTTCAAAATGTTGACCAAAAAAAAATGTAGTAGCAACCCCTTGTCCTATCAGCCCAAATGAGATCAGCTCATTTTAAAGCTAGAAAATAGAACTATTTAAATAGAACTATTTATGTTAATTCATACATCTAAGAAAAAATTAATAGACTGCTTACATAAAATAAAGAACAAAAGGGCATCAGAATGTATAATGTGAGGTTGGGGAGGTGGAGGAGCAGCTATGTGGGAAAATGTGTAAAGAGTCAGTGTTTCAAGTCGCATTTTGATTCAAGTTTTTTGTAGCGTTTTAACTTCAAATGTATAATGAATAAGTTCTGGAGATATGAACATTTATAGCATTTTCCTATCCATTTAAAAAATATTTTTTTGGAGGCCCATGTTGTATAGACCGCTAAAATATTGAAATGAGAAATCAAGTTATCACCAAAGACTATGAATATCACCAACATTCAGGTCTATATTTCTTCATCTAGATATTTATCAGAATAAAACTATATTTCTAAACCTTGAATCAACCAAGCAGAGGTTTTGAAATAATAGTACAGGATTTTTCAATTCATTGTGAATTTTTTGGCCCATAAAGCCACTGCAAAAATGCAGCTGAGTAACTAAAATTCGGAAACAGAACATAATGGCTGCGCCCATGCACCGGGATTATAAAGTTATGGGCCGATTAATTCAAGCTAGAAAATTGAGAAGTTCTGCTTGGTACTAAGTGAACTCTAACAAGGATGTGCATTTTCTCACCAAGTTGTCTAAATACCATTTTGTACTTACGAGGTTAGCATTCATAATGGGATTTAACCATGTTTTTTAAACTAAATATATTTTTGAAAGCCTATGCTTGTACAAAAAATGGAAATTTTATGGTTCACCTGTGATCCAGCTGCATACTGAATTTCAGTCTGTTTGTTGCTACTAGAAGTTGCTGGATTTAGGGTGCACACAACAACATTTGCCCTGTTATGGAAATTGCAATGCGTTTCTGTTTCTGTGACATGAAGGTTGATTACAGGAACAATTACCCTGGTATCATAATATACTTTGTATTGGAATTTACGTTTCAGATGCAGTACCTTCATGTACTGTATGTATATGAAAATTAAAATGGATGATATCACACAGTAACATTCACAATTGTTTGCATTCCAAGGTCTTTTAATCTGAAAGAGAAGTTGTGTAGCTTTAATGAAAATGTATTAATTGCAATAAACTCACCATTCTCTGCACTCAAAATCGTTTAATGATAAATATAAATGTTCTTTTATATCTGTTTATATGTGAGTAAAGTTTTTAACTCATGTCATTTGTGCTCTAATCATTGAAACGTTTTCATATTTCAATTTGTCTTTTTATGATATTTTTGCATTTAATTGATTTACTCTGTAACTGTATGAAGACCATTTTATCCATATTTAACTTTTGCAAATCAATCATGTTCCTTTGTTGGCATCTATTTTTGCATTTCAACAGTGACAGATATTTCATTTTTTCTTAAATATATTTACTCTCCCAAATGTGATACAAACAATTATGTTTGATTAATTGACTTGCATCACACATTAACGCAATATTCAGTGTTTTGTGTTGTCTTTTACATAATTTACACCCATAATAAATTATCATTGAAAACAATGGCATTTCAAGGTCATTTTTGTTGACAAGTTTGGGGGAAGCACACTGTAGATAGGATGTTTACTACTGAACAACATCACATGCCTTGTTGGTATAGTCCGATCCCAAACTCTTTTTTACAGTCTCTTTTTTCTTTCACCCTGCAGAAATATTTTCCTGAATTGTTTGATTAGGAATGTGTGATTGTGTGTATGAGTGCTTGTTGTTTGTGAATGTATCCTGTAATTTGGTTTCCTGTGCCAGTTCAAGTCCTAGTCCAATCCATACATAGTTTTTTTTTTATTATTATTATTGAACACATATCTTGGCCTTTTCTTACTTTTTTTGAAAGACCATTTCATGACTTATGAATTATAGAACTGGCAACATTTTCCATATATTGTGTATTCCTTCTAATCAATGAATAGATACATGAGATCACAGATGAACAAATCAATGCAATTTCTTTTACAAATATAGAAGAATCAAATACATTGATATTTGTAATTTAAAATGAAAGCCAATTGAAATAATTGCGTTGTGGGGGTTATTTGCTGTCCATTTTGTTTGAATTTTGTTTGATTCTATTTTTATTGAAAAAAATCAAGAAAATCACAATATTTACAAGAATCATTGCACGATTAGAATACAAAATCAGAGAAAACAAAGAAATTTAAAATAAAAGTTGTTTGAAGATAATTTGATTCTCCAGAGTACATTTAGTTCTTGGCACTATTTAAAGAACACATTATTTTTTGTTAAGTTAAGAATTTTTCAATTTACTTACAACGTTGAAACATGAAATTAAAAAAAGCCTGTGACTGAGTTTTTTTTTCTATTTTATGCATTTTCTGTATTTTTAATACACTTTGGTGATTGCAAATAGGCGATTAAGGCTAGGAATACAAGAATAATGATAAGAATTAGGCCTATTGACGAGTCCCCTCACTCTTTGATTCCTTGTCCTGTCCGAAACTTTGAAATGCGAGTCCTGAATGCTGATTATGATGCTCCAGACCCCAAAACAGTTTTAAAGAGAGCTTATAATTCTGATTATTTCTAGCTTTCCCACTATATCAAGATTCAAATTTGATTTTACATCAGTGCAATAAAATGATGAAAGTGGGACTGGCATATTGCATTTCTTCCATTTCTTGTCTTGGTTCGTCAGTGTCTGAGACGTCTTCTGTGAATGTTGTAGCCATAATGCACGCTTGTGTCTCCATGATGAGCGTATGCTATCTCCATGCAGTTTATCACGATGATAACAAGAATTAGATGTTTGAGATTGCTATAATAAAGCGCCAAATGTGGCAAGAAATAGTGCATGATATGGCTGCATCCTTTGCGGAAGATATAAACATTGGCTATTTTGGATGGGAAAATGAAGAGCGCTGAAACTAGTGCTTATGAAGAGGATTGGAGGAAAGCTGCAGAGCCGAAGATGATGGATGACATACAATGTGCAACCTTCAAACTACAGTGCGTATATAAAAAAAACGGGACAGATTTGAAAAGTCTATAAATTTTTTTGTTTCAAATTATGTCTATATTTTGGTGTTAATAGGTGCTCTGAAGTCTTATCTTTCAAATGCCATTAAAAGATTTTAGTTTCGTTCATGCTTGAGCAAACACGGAATGTTTTTGTCTGGGGTTAAAAAGGAGGCTTGCGCCAAAATGGCATAAAATGATAAATATGATGATCGGACTTCTTGATAATCAGCAGACTTTTAACCTTTTCATTATCTTTGACATAATTTCAAATTATGCGGTCAAAATTCATTTTTAAATCTATTCATTTGCTTGAATTGTTCTGTTTCTTTTTAATATTTTCTCTTTTAGCTTTGAATACTCCTTCTTCAAGCAAAAACATTTTTTTTTTCAACCGAAGTATGGGAGAGCATTTATTTTTTTCCAAATCCTTTCATTGTGTGCTACAAAGGTTATGGTGCCTTTTGAACAGTGCCATGCAGATGGGCGGGGGCTCGGGGATGCTCCCCCTTCAATAAAAAAATCATGACCAAGAGAAAAAGTGGAAAGGAAATAAAAGGAAAGATAGAGAGTAAAATATGATATTATTTTCGGAATATGTCAAAATATATCACAATATTTCATATTGTAATAAAAAAAGTGGGAATATTTGCGTGCTCTCTTCGCTCGCTCACAACTTTTTAATATATTTTACCCAATCTGCAATATCTAGCTCCTTCAAAATTGACTCAATGCACCATTGCCATTGAAAGACATGAATCCCTTCCTGTTTGTCCTGTCAAGCATATAATTAAACTTGGTCAAGGAATCAATAACCCCTTGAAAAATGGATTCATGTCTTTTAAAGTTACCATAACATAATTTGCTTCACATGAT
The DNA here is from genome assembly GCF_037042905.1 of Lytechinus pictus. Taxonomy (NCBI): domain Eukaryota; kingdom Metazoa; phylum Echinodermata; class Echinoidea; order Temnopleuroida; family Toxopneustidae; genus Lytechinus; species Lytechinus pictus. The sequence continues at coordinate 29,690,346 of NC_087254.1, forward strand.
AAAAAGGATTTGAATAATTACAAGTTTTCCCAATTAATAATGCAAATCTTCTTGCTTGGGTTGACAAAAAGTCTTCTTTTCTTACTTTATGAAGGAAAATTCAAAGGTAAAAGAAGTTTAAATGAAAAAACAAAATAATTCAAGTAAAAAAATTAATTTGTAAATAGAATTTGACAGCATAATTCGAAAATTATGGCACAGGTAATGAAAAGGTTAAGAGGAAGTCTGCTGATTAGCGAGAAGTCTGATCATCATAGTACTCATATTCAGCCATTCTGGCGCAAGCCTCTTTTTGAACCCGACAAAAACGTCCCGTGTTCGCTCAAGTATGAACAAAAATTTTTTTTTTTAATTGCATTTCAAAGATAAGATTTCAGAGCATCTATTAACATCAAAATATAGATATCATAATTTGAAACAAATTTTTTATAGACTTTTCAAAACTGTCCTGTTTTTTTTATACGCACTGTAGTTCCTGCTTGCGTCGAGTTAAATCGCGGCAGTTCGTAGTAGGTTTAGTTAGACCCATACTTCACTGAGAAGTTTTGGGAACTCAGGGGATGGGCCATTTTATTTAGCTATTAGAAAGTTATGCACAACTTTACACACTTCTAGTGACCCATTCTTGTGTATCACACATCCCTTAATGTTCAAATGGCTCTTTTCAAAGGAAATCATAACTATAGAGAGGGAGCACTGAAATATTTAAAAAATCAAATATTCACAAAGAATCATATGATGAAAAATGATTGAAAATTCATCACCTTTTGTAAGATTGGAAAGTTAAATGATACACCCATTATTATTATTTACATTATCAAACCTTAAGACTTAACCAGAGCTGTAGGTCATGTAAACTACCGATCTAACTGTTGGGAAATAGTAAAGCATTGCTGAAATATGACTTGTGACACAGTCTTTTATTACATCGTAATCTCTTATTTCGGTTGTCCTTGTGTTTATTTAAAAAAAAATGACTGTGTTGGGATCGAGCTTGATGGAATTCCTGCATAACAACAAACAAGAAAATATAATCAATACAAGGCTTTCAGTAACTTTAACATATTCATAAGAAGTACATGTAAATACCACAAGTGAAAAAAACTTTAAAAGCTTATTCCAACTTAAAACGTTCAAAGATTACTCTTCAATTAAAAATCTTAAGTCCTTCATGAATTTCTTTCTCCAGAGGGCTTCACCGTGTTTTCTTTAAAAAAAAATTAGAATTCAAATAAAACTTTAGTGTTGCTGAATTCAAAAGTTAAATCCAAATATAATGAAACACTATAATTCCCTTCGGTAATTTTTGAAATAAAACTAGTCCCATACCTAATCACTTAATACTTATTGATGTTACATGTATTCATCCACTCAAGAATTCACCAAACTTCCACAATATGCCTACATACTTAACATACATAAATGTCCATCCAGGAACATATTTTTGTTCTTGAAGCTACATGTATATTTGACACAACTGGTAATTTCTCCAACTAAAAATGTAACTGAAAATCATCTTTCAAACGTCTCTAAATAATCTCTAACTTCTATATCCCTTCTCTCTTGAAAAGATGGGAAAATGTGATATTAAAGTTCAATTACAACGAAATTACAGATACTACCTTCAAATTCAACAGTTATGACTATATTACCCATCTTCAGAACAAACTGTTGACAGAGAAAAAGTGAACTAAAGGGATTTCCAGTCTAGAATTTCTGTAGTCTGTCCCAAGTCTTTAGCTTTCGTAATTTGATAAAACTGTACTCTAGATCCAAGACACAAACATTGATTCCTGTGGACATAATTATATTAGCCGACATGTTGGGATTTTTTTTATCAGCAAATTTACTTCTCTGGCAATTCACAAAATGAAAGATAGTAACTTTGTTTGCTAACTTCTCCTTCAAGCTAGTAAACTGCACATCTGCTGTTATTTTGAATTGATTTTAGAAATCACAAATTTCAATATGTCTTCTTTGTCATAGTAACCATATGTCATATTGTAGTGACAACTAGTTTTGGGGGTCAATAGGTGAAAGGTCACAAAGGTATTTACTCAAAGGTCAAGTCCACCCTAGACAAATTTTGATTTGAATCCAAAAAGAAACATCATACAATCATAACACTAAGATTTCATCAAAATCAGATGTAAAATAAGAAAAGTTCTGCTTTTTCGCAAAACATTTATATGCACAACTCAGTGGTATGCAAATAAGAGAGTCGATGTCCATCACTCACTATTCCTTTTTTTATTGTATGAATTATACAATATTTCCATTTTTAAAGATTTGACAATAAGGACCAACTTGATTGAACCATGAAATGTTAAAACAATGTTTATTCCACATGTTCAGGAAGGAAAAAAACCTTTGTTTCACAGGATATTGAGGAAAAAATTAGAATATTTCATGTAATAAAATGCAAAAGAAATAGTGACGTCATCATTTGCGTACAGACCAGGCTTCGTAACACAAAGATTAGCAATCAAACACTAAATGAACTGACCAATCAATGTTAAACACGCATTAGGTTTATAATACTGACCAGGGACCAGTCAGTGTGGTTCTTTCATATTTGCAATTCATTGCAAACCTTTGTGTTACGGAGCCCAGGGGAGCGTTTCATCAACATTTCTGTCCGACAAGTTGTCAGATCTGACAACTTTCCTTGATTTTGATTGGCTGACAAGCACTGTTACTATGGTAACTGTCGTATAAAACAGGACATGTCTGATAAAAAGTCTGACAAGTGCTTTCATGAAACGCTCCCCAGGATGTGCATATAACTTTTGTGAATTTAAGCGAAATTTAAACTTAGAGTATCGTAACTTATTTTACATCTGATTTTTATGAAATTCTCTGTGTTATGCCTGTTGGATTTTTCTCTTCATATTTAAATAAACTTTTTATTGAGGCGAATTTTCCTTTAATTAAAAAAATTTGTACTGAAAGGGTGCGTAGCGTCATTTTAATGGTAACCTCCCTCCCCAACTCTGCCATTCTGATTAGTTTTACCATGGACCTATGAAGAGATGGACATTCATCGCTTAGATAATGAATTCACTAACAGGTGACGGTAATTGTCATCTGAATAACATTCTCTTCATACTAGTCTTCTTTGGTCCTATGATCGTCACCGTGAGAAGGGACTGAATTAGTTCGTGATTGGACATTTATATTTCACAAATTATATGCGCAGTTGATAGAAAATCAATGAAATAATGGATAATCGATGTGCAGTTTTTGTTTACCTTTGTTAATCTTAGTTCCATGTGTTTTATTTGGGGAAACGTCTGCATATTTTAATATAGAGGCAATATCGTGATTGATTGTTTACTATTTAAAATTCAATTTTCCCAAGTTTCTCCATAATATTCCAGATATACGTGGCACATAACATGTGTAGATCGTGTATCTTTCAATGTTATTGAGGTCCTTATGTGTGAGCGGTAGTTAGCGGATCGAATAATATATTTTATATCATAAAAATCGTCTGCTTCTCAAGTTTGCTGATCCATATATGAAGCATATTGACTGAAAGGCACATACTGAAACAGGGGATCAGCCAACAAAAATCAAGACCGGGAAACTGTTCCGTCTTTGAGTGATCAGATACCCTTGGTAGTCATGGTAATTGCTATTGTTACAACACCTGTATGTTCTCATTAAGATGCGCATAACCAGGTGACGGTGACTATCATTGGGTCAAAGAAATGCTCGCGTTAATCGTCCATCTTTTCATAGGTCCATGGTTTCACCAAGTTTTGAATCTATATCTAATCTTCAAACAGCTATCATCCTGTTTGGTTAATAACCACTTGGTCTACAGCCAGTTCTAATAATTTAATTGCTTTATTTTCTGCTTTCATTTTGTCAGATTTACAATAATGATGCAGTTAATTTAGTATTATGCAATCACATTTCAAGAACATAAAAAAGATCAACATTTACAGTACAATAAATATCAAGACAAAATATATAAATTGACTGAAAACTGAAAAAGCAGAGCTTGTATGATGTATCCCCACCCCCCTCCGGAAAAGTAAGCCCAGGTATCTACATGAATTGTTGATATTAAAAAACAACAGAAATAAAAAATGGACCATACGTCTACATACCAAATGACAATTAGACCAAGTGGTTATTAGATGATGATACGCCAGCTGAGGTTAAATAACTGGGCAATGGACCAAAAGAGTTTCACACCACAGTGCTATTTGACAAATTTGGTTTTAATAGACCATTTGATGATTAAGGCGAAATGGCAATTAGACCAACTAATAATAGACCAAATCAATATTTGATTAGACGAAAATAATCAAATCGGTATTAGACCAAATGACTATACATGAATTGACTGTAGACCAAATAGTAAACCAAATAACAATTAGACCAACTTATAATTATACCAATTGATATTAGACTGAATAATGTTTGATAAATTGTCTATAAGACCAACTGACTGTAGACTAAGTGGTAATAAATCGATCCTGATGATAACCTCTTTGAAGGTAAGTATGAAAACTTGGTGAAACTAATCAAAATGGCAGGTTTTAAAAGAAAAGTCCCAGTGCACCCTTTTAGCAAAACCGAGGGAAGGGGGCTTTGGAGGAAGGGTGGGGTTCAAGTCAACCTGACGCGACCCAACGTTTCTAACCCACCCTTCATTCAAATGGGGGGGGGGAGGCTTTCACGCTACTCACTCCTTCGGTACAAGCCACTTGAAAATATCCTGTTCTCGTGATTACCTAAGAACTGTTTTAGAGTTCAACTTCAAATTTGGTGCATGTTTACGTATTTAAGAGATGATCAGGGGCCCGTAACAAAACTTAGGATCGTAGGACATTTTTCTCCAATTGATTCCAATGACTACAATGTACAATCAATCGTGAAAATCGATTTTACACTCAATCGCTAACCTTTGTGTTATGGGACCCTGATTAGATATAGAGTTGTAAGGTCAGAGGTCATCATACATTGAAATGTTGAGTTCTTGTGGTAACAAAGGTATAAGAACCAAATTTCAAACTTAGCTCATGAATGTATGCCTATTGGAGGGATTGCAATGACCTTATCAAATTTTGAGGTCACAAGGTCGAATGTTTCAAAGGTCATATACCTGAAAATATCTGCTATAGAACATGGTTCCACTTCAAAATTGGCTCATGTGTCCATAAGGAGGGGGATGACATGGGAGGTCAAAGGTTAAAGTTCACAGGAGTCAGTATATGTTGGTATGAAGTTAAAGGTCACAATGGTAATTTTATACTTGAAAATATTTCTACTTAATGATAATCAAAAAAACATTAAAGAGGTATCACTGCCCATTCCCCATGATTTTTCAAGTAATGGGGGGAGGGGGGAAAAAAGAGATAAAATGAAGAACGGAGAAAAATCACACAATGGGTCATGTAGCTCTATTGTGCTTTTCACACTGCACTTTTTCGTCTCACCTGTATAGCAGAGTGAGACTATAGGCACTGCTTTTCCGACAGCAGCAACGGTGTAAACATCAAATCCTAACCGAAGGCTAAGTTTTTGAAATGACAGCATAACTTAGAAGTATATGGACCTGGTTCATGAAACTGGGACATAAGGTTAATCAAGTATTTATGAAGATCAAAGGTCATTAAAGGAGAATGAAACCCTTGAAACCAGCTGAATCCATATCAAAGAGAAAAATCAAAGAAACATATTGTTGAAAGTTTGAGGAAGATTGAATGAATAATAAGAAAGTTATGAGCATTTGAATATTGAGATCACTAATGCCATGTAGATCCTCCTATTGGCAATGCGACCAAGATCTGTGATGTCACACACGTACAACTCCCTCATTACTTTAGTACTTATTTCACTTATATTCTCACTTTTATAGAGTCTATCACAATGTGAGGTGTTCTCTTTATGAGAGGACAAGTACAGAGGTTTCACAACATAATATCATTGATGAATCGTTTGTCATATGATTAGAATGAGCAAAAAGAGATGTTTTGGGGTATATTTTCAGTGTCCAAAAGGGGAGAGTTGTTCATCTGTGACATCATAGATCTTGGTCGCATTGCCAATAGGAGGATCTCCATAGCATTAGTGATCTCAACATTCAAATGTTCATAACTCTTCTATTGCTAGTCCTTTTTTACTCAAACTTTTGTTGATCTTATTCTTTGATTTTTCTGCTTTCACAAAAGCTAACTTGCTCCAAGAGTTTCATTCTCCTTTAAGGGTCAATGAACTTAAACCATGTTGGGGAGTCAATTTCCGAAATCTTAACCTAAGGTGAAGTTTTTGAAATGTCATAACTTTAAAATTATATGGACCTAGTTTATGAAACTTGGCCATAAGGGTAATCAAATAATACTTAACATCCTGCCTGAGTTTCAAGTCACATGACCATGGTCATTTAGGGTCAATGAACTGGTCAAGTTTGGGGGGTTTTGTTGAATTACATCATAATTTTGAAAGTTTGTGGATCTGATTCATAAAACTTGGAAATAAGAGTAAGCAAGTATCAATGAACAACATGTGCGAATATCAGGTCACATGAACAAGGTTAAAGGTCACTTAAGGTCAATTAACTTTGGCTACTTTGGGGGTATTTATTGAATTACCATCAAAACTCTGAAATTGTATTGGTCTAGTTCATAAAACTTGGACATTATAGTAATCAAGTATCACTGAACATCCTTTGCGAGTTTCAGGTCACATGACCAAGGTCAAAGGTCATTAAGGTCAATGAACTTTGGCCATGTTGGAGGTAATTATTAAATTGCTGTCATAACTTTCAAAGTTTATGGATATAGTTAATGAATTGTGGACGTAGGGGTAATCAAGTATCACTGACAAGTCTTAGGTCACATGAACACAATCATGGTCAAATGTCATTTAGGGTCAATGAACGTAGTATTGTATCATTATATGAATGGTGTTTTTTGTGAATAATTATTTCATAGAAGTTTTCAAAGTCAGCACTACTTGTATATTGAATCGCGTAATGCAGGTGAGACTGCCAGAGGTGCTCCACTTGTTTCCTTTACCCTGGGAAATAGGTGGGGCTGAGAGATGCAATGTGAAATGAAACAGGGCTAAGGAAATGTGGGGCTAAGCATTACCCAATCACAGAAGTTGAAATTGCGTATTAATCACGCGCTGTGTGGCAAAATGAATCATCAATATTCATGAGCTGTGTGATAGTCCAGGGTTAAGGCGTTAACCTCGGGTTAAGAAAATAGGATGGGGTTAAGAAAGACAGTGTGAAACCAAAATATATATACCGAGGTTGTTTTACCTGACTGCTAAGAAAGCACGAATGCCTGTGAGCAAGCAACCAGGGGACCAACGGCTTAAGATCCTCTCCGAGGGACCTGGTAATGAGGATAAATGCCTTACCAAAGGGCACTAGCGCACCACTTGGGAATCGAACCCGGGTCACCGGAATCCGAAACCCCCGCTCTACCGACTGAGCTATCGCGCCTCCCCCAAAATATAGTGTGGGGTTAAGGAAATGCAGTGTGAGAAGCATATAAGTTACTCCCGTTATTCATCAAGATAAGAAAATTGCAACCTTTAGCTGCCCCCCCCCCCACCAATCAAAATACCAAGGTGACTGATACATATGCAAAACATTTTTAGATAGCTTATCCTTATTACAGTGTGAGAGATAATTGTCTCGAGTGACACTAAAAATATTATTCCCTTTCCAATAAACTATTTGATTCTAACCAATATTTGCCATTCCTCTTGTCCCTCTGCTTAAAGTGATCATTTCACTTTGTTCTGATTTAAAAAATTATCCTTTTGGTTCCTGAAAATGGGCTAAACATTAGGCTTATAGTGTAAAAATACCATCCCAAAAGTTTCAAAGTATTATATTTACAGGATCAATTTTAAAACCTTGGAGATGTAAACCAAAGTTTGAAATAATTCTCGCTACCCCAAATAGCGATTTCGCCGAGATCCGGGAAAATCCCTGTAACGCGCATTGCATTATGGGATAGCTTTTCGGTATTACAACTTCCTGTTCGGAAGTCCAATGCACTGTTTTGCCATTCAGATCAACAGTGCCGTCACGCACAACAACACAACGTCGCTTTCGCTCAGAAAGTTCGTGATCACAACCCTCTCTTTCACGATACAGTTTAACGACCTTTTCTGCTAAAGTCACCAATTCTGCCCGATGCTTTCCATTGCACGGTATTCCTCTGTCAGTTAAGATTTTTTTGAGTTCCGAAACTGTTTTTTTTATCCATTTTGTGGTCGACGAAAACTTGAACGGAATGAATGCTGTATATATTTAGCGTCTAGTCGAATACGATTGTGATGTCAGGCCGGTCGCTAAATGCAAAATTTTTAGGTATTCATTTTTTGTTTACTTTTTTATAACCAAATAAAAACATTAATAAAAATTATTTTCACGTAAAATATGTTTTTTATTTTTATTTATAATTCAAATGGAATCAAAACTGACCAAATTAAATAAAAAGTATTATAATTTGTACATGTTACGCTGATTGGCATCGATTTCAGCGTGGTGAAAAAACTCAGTATCGCGAACCTCGCGTGAGCATGACTCTGAACCGGAAGTGGTGATGACGACCCGACGGAGTGAAAATTATCTCGTCTCGCGCATTATGAGATTTTTGTTCCTATTTGGGGTAGCGAGAATTGGGAGTTGGTTTCAATGACTATGTGTATACAGGGAATCTGTGCACCACAACACATTAATTCTAGATGAACACAGCATGACCTACATACAGTGTGTATAGGAGATACACATAACAGAAGGCAGTCAAAATAGCCAACAGACTTTTTGAATTGGAGAAAACTGGTCATAAGCTGAACCGGTCTACTAGACGGTTCTCAAAATCAGGCTAATAAATTGCTACTTGTATCTAAATTAGAGTTTTTTATCCTATATTGTGGTCTGTTTCAGGGTTTTTGAGGACAAATACAGGCACTCATACGCACGTTTCAACTCAGTTTGAGAATTTTTTTTAATCAGCTGCTCACAAAGTTAAACGATCCCTTTAATAAGTCGCTCAGCTCAAAGCCTGTCTATTTCTCAATATTATCCTTGCACTTACTAACTTACAAAGAGGTATTTTTATCTTAAAAATGATACTGATAACTTTATTAAAGTCTGGCCTCTGTTAACATTCAGATGTGTATTCAGATGCTTATCCAGACTCACTTATGGGAAGATAGAATACAGTGAAACACACAATTTCATCAAAGATAATACATAGTATGACATACTTTGATTTGTGTCTATAAAAAAAACAACTATTGTGAGTATTGTCAAGTTCTTAAAATTAGAGAAAACAAATGTACCAAACACCAATTTGTGTTTGATAGATCAATCTATCATTTACCATGTAGTACACTTTCACAAACCAGGCAGCAATATTATTTTGTATATCTACATAAAATAATCCACATCAGTGAGGAGCATTAGCAAGGATGACTCACAGAACAGGGTCATGTTTCATAAAGATTTGTTATACAGTAACAAATGCACAATTCCTATCACAATTCAACTTTCAGCCAATCAAATTGAAGGATTTCAGTAGCTTTGATCTGTTAATGCAAATTTGTTATTATAGCAAGCTTTATGAAACGGGCACCTGAGTTTGGATTCTTTCGAAGGGATCAATTGGAGTTAATGCCCAAACAAAATGATGTGTATAGTTCGTCTTCTGTCTCGAAAATATCACTGGTAAATGACACTTTAGTAATGACCGCTCGTCATCGGTCATAAGTAAAATTCTGTTGTAGGCAAAATACATGTCTGGTCACTTGTGAGTGCACAACTAGTCATTTATTAGGATCCACTTCATGATTGAGAAATCTAAATAGTTTATTTAATGGCCTACTCTAACGAAACAATTCTCGGTAAATTCAATGCACCAGTAAGTACTGAAATAAATATTGATGATTCTTTTAGCCATAAATCTGATTGATGATTGTCTGAGCTATGTTGAATGGTTGTGATTTGAAGTTGAACCTATTCCTTAGCAGATGTGTGAGAAAGTTGAGAAGTGTGAAAGCCAGGGCTTATTTCTTCTCCATGGCTATACCATGCATCAAATCCACAGTGCCCAGCTTGCAGTCATACAAATCTATGGTGGCAGGCCAGTGAGCATTTCACGAAAGGACTTGTCTGATGTTCTATCCGACAAAGTATGTTTTATCCACAGTTACCATAGGAACTGCTTCTCAGCCAATCAAAATCAAGAAAATCTGGTAACATGCTTCCCAGCCCAAATCACTGAACTCCAATTCAGCAATATATTGCTTGGAAGCATTAGGGTGAACAACATGCACACTCTGTTCTGTAGAGAAAGTGAGTTTGGCCCTGTTGCATAGAAGTTATTTTTCGATTAACTTTGCCATTGTCGTTCAATGGCAGTTACCACAAAATTCTTGAATTTGATTGGCTGTTGAGCAATGTTACCATGGTAATTACCATTGGATGGCAAAGTGACCATGAAAGTAACTTTCATATAGCAGGGCACAGGAAACGGTGAATATTTTGGACTCTGAGACAAATAACCAACCAATGCTTTATACTAAGGAGGGTAGAAAAGTCCTGGCTTTGATGAGAGAAAGAGGTACCAAAGTGAACAAGAGATATCAGGAGAGATGACTTGTGAGTAATGGTGGCTGTGGTCTTCGAGTGTTGCATAAGTTTGAATGAGTCGCAGTGAAAGTGCCCTCTGCAAAGTTGTAAATTGCTTCACTTGTTTGGTTTTCCAAACTGAAAGCATGAAAATCTATTCATTTTTCTTTATCTGGGAATCCTGAACAATACTGAGCAAAAACTCAGGAATATTACTGTAGTTTTTAACAAGGGTATCCCTGTGGTATCCAGAGGGGGAGGGTGTTTCTCAAATGAGCCTTGGCTGTTTCCATCTCATTTCCTCTCTGTTTTCTTGTTTAGACCTTTCTTCCCCCTTTTTCTGTATATCTTAATACCCTTATTTTATTCCAATTTATATATATATTTTTTTAGGGGGGGGGTGCTAACTACGACCTTGGGCAACCCCTACTGCCACCTTGGACCGTATTTCCACACAATGTCTATATTAGAGATAGTTCCAGAGATATAGCTTTTTTGTATCCTCTATCCAGTTTTCTTTCTCGCGATAACCGAAAAAATGTTGGACTGATCACCTTCATACTGGCCAAGTATAGCTATAGGAGTGATCTAAGTAGTTTGGGCATTGCAAGGTCAAAGGTCTCAGTTAACTTTATTGAAGTACCTTGTTCCTGTCCCTGTGATTAGTAAAAAAAAATGTTTGAGGGATCAACTCAAATTTACTTGTGAGTATATGTAAGGGGCAATGATCTCATTTGTGGTCATGAGGTCAAAGATCAGATGTCACAAAGATCATTCTATATCTGATTTTTTTTTTTGCGATATCTAAACTGTTTAAGGGACCAGTTTGAACTTGATGATCTGATTAGATTTGGTGGGTCACAAGGTCAAAGGTCTTGTTCCAGAAAATTAATCTTGTGGTAACTGGGAAACTGAGGTTCAAAGTCGGTTCGTGTATCTAACAGGAGTGAACATCTGATTGAATTTTTTGGTCAAAACTCACAGTGAAAATATGAAAGTCACAGAAATTGACAATTATAAAAAGCCGGGTGTGTTGGACATTTCCAAGCCAACGATGGCGCGTGTAGATATTGATCACGTGCAGTCAAGGTCTTTCCTTTTTTGTTTACTTTGTTGTTTGTTGGGGTTAGGGGCTACAAGCATACTACAACCTTGGGCCATCCCTGTTACCATCCCTGACCTCCATTCACATATTCCCATACACCTTGTTAATCTTAGGAACATTTTATTCATGAATTTCCCAGCCCCTCCCCAACGGCATGCACCCCTTATCTGTACCATTAACACCTTGTTCTTGAAATTAAATCCAATGCATTGTCATATATGGTTCTCCATCAGCCCAAGTTTGGTCATTCTCTTGCCTAATGATGAGCCTTTCTTGAAATAAAACTAAAAATTTAAGAATCCCTTCTCCTGGGTGGAATGTGATGCTGAGTTACACTTTGGGGGCCTCATACATGTATTAAGATAACATGTAATTGTATGGTATCATGTATCTATTGTCCTGTGCCTAAACCAATTGCATCTTCACTTCCAAATGAGATGGATGATTCTCCAAATTGTGCATTTTATTCACTAAATAATCCAAAGTTGAAGTAGGACTGTAGTCTAACTTTAGATTACATAGAATCACCAAATAGTTTTGATCAGAATAGTTCGCTTCATAAAAAATAGTCGGATATTATATAAAAACTTGGGTTGATGTGGATGGGCCTTTAGAGAATGCATTCTTAGAAAGATCCTTTCTGGTAAGTATTATTAGGCTTTAGAATGGAAGATACAAAAAATGAAGACAATATTGATATTTGTCGAGCTTTTCATGAAGAAACAAATATAAAATTTATGTTCAACAACCTATATTTTGACGTTTTTGTAAACGTAGTTTCTGCTAACTTTGCATATAAATTGAAATTACTCTAAAATATGGAGGTGGAGTTGACGTTGCAAAGTTCAATATTCAGATATTAAAAGAAATAAATAAAATGGTCTAATGTTGGACATTATCAACTCTAAATTGAACTTCAACAAGCTTGAGAGTAAATGTGAATTAGCTAACATCAGAAAAGTCTACCCCTTAGCAGCATTGCTGTATTCATTCTTACCCAATTACAATGCTCGCGCATTTTCCTTCTCTTAATCAACATTTTATTTATTCTACACAGGGTCTAAAGATGACTATAGCCCAGCTAAGCAAGGTGAGATAAGTGTTTCATAATGGAAAAAAAAGGCTTTCAGGAAATAATGCTTAAAATAAATGACTAAACGACACATATCGTCAGTGATTTTACAGATAGGCTCAAACCTCGACTGGTCTCCAAAACATGATTTTGAGATAATCGCATTTAAAGTTTGGATGTTTTTCAGACGCTCATAACTTTGTGCTTTGAAAGAAGCCAGATCAATTATTTGTACCAATTTAAAGCATATATTCTATTCAATTATAATATACAAAATTTTGTTCACAATTCGTATGCATTCTTTCAGTATTTGAAATGAAGCGCATGTATGCATTTCAGGAGCTGCTCATTTTTACCCAACTGGGGGGGGGGGGGGGTTGAGTCACTTCCTAACATCACATGCACCATTCCAATGTGCACTGTTTTTTAGCGGCACAAACCACGGTTTGAGCCAGTTTGTTTAATCATTTATGCCATGCGCATGTTTTTTTTAGAGGCACAAACCATATACATTTAGGTCAGGTCTTTGACATGTGAGCACCATTCTAGAGACTTTATAGTACACAAAGAATGGTTTGAGCCAGTTCGTAAAATCATAGGAGGGGGTTTAACTGGTTTTAAGAAATTTAAATATGCTCTTATTCTTTAAATAATACAAATTTTGATCTGAAATTTGGCAAATCAATGGAGTGAATCACTGGCTTCCAGAATGTGTCCAAATATAAATTAGAAAATTTTACCGAAAATTAGGTTTGAGCCGGTTCGTAAAATCATTGACGTTATGAAGGATGTGGGGATGACATGTACATTTCCTCTATTCTCAATTTCAATATAACTAGAACATGTAATTTTAATTTTCTTGAGGATAAATTTGATGTATTCTGCATATTTTATCTTCATCCGATGTGATTGAAATGGCTAAGAATTTCAAGTCTACACCTTATTATCAACCTGTTTGAGAAGAAATTACTAACTTTATAAAACACTTGCCCCAAGCCATTACCCTTCTGGTATTTTATAAAAATATTTTGGAGAGCCAAATGGGATCCACATTAAGTTCTAATTATATGAAATTGAAATTGAAAGGTGAAGATATAAATGAAATTTATTCCAAAGTTAAGAAAAAAAATTATGTTTGTATTTGAAACATTTTTGCAGTAATTAAATATCTAATTTGGTTTTACTAGTTTGTTGAATATAAAAGATAGGATTAAGTGTGATAACAAGGCCTTTGCCGCATTAATTTTGCCAATTTGGTAACTTTGCCATATTTTGGTAATTGCCATGGTAACAATGCTCAACGACCAATAAAAACCCAGGATTTCATGAAAGTGTCTAGGGTAGATATAAGTGATATTGAAGGATTTCATGTACTTTTGTGAATTCTGTGAAAATTTTCAGTAAAAAGAAATTATGTTTTCAAAATATATGGGGGACAACTGCCCCTGCCCCTCCCCCACCCATGTATTGAAGAATAGGGAAGCAGACCACTTAGAAGCCATATTGATTCTATTTGTTAAAAAAAAAAGTCCACACCTTGTTCAGTGGCATACCTGGCAAACTTCATCAGGAGGGGGCAAAATTTTCTGACAACTTAAAAAAAAAAAAAAAAGAGAGAGAAGGTCACTACAATCTCTAGAAGAACTTTCTAATTAAAACTAAATAGGAATAGATGAAGGTCAAACACTAGTCATAGCAAAGGCCACCAACATTTAAAGCATGTGAAAATATGACAATGCCCCCCCCCCAAAAAAAAAAAAAAAAAAAAAAAAAAAATGTGGGGATGACCCCTGTACCCTAGTGACCCTAGCTAACTGTTATCTAAAGAGACCATTTATGATAGTACATTGTATAATTGTTATTTATGCTTGGATGAACAGGAAACATGCAGAAAAGGAGTATACATGTATACATTTTATCTTTGATTAAAATTTTGCAATCAGTGCACTACCATAGAAATATTTATTTTCGAGCATTGTTCCCATGTTGGTAATTATTTATGGCAAATCCACCTTTGTGTGATGCAACAAAGCCTTGAAGGTATATAAAACAAGCTTCTCAGTTTTGACCATAAAGCCCTGTGCACACAACACCATCCATTTGCGATCTGAATATGGACAAATATTAGAATAGCATTTGATATGAATATTCAAACCCATAAAAAAAAAATAAAAAAAATCAGATTGCCGGATAAGGGTGTGTATATTAAAAATTAAAGTACAGGCCATTACAAGCATCCCTGAAGGAATAAATGCAAAGTCCATCCATTTCGAAATGATAATGATATCATAGTGATTTTGCCATCAGCTACAGGCTTGAAGCAAAGCAGAATTTTGATTTCAGTATTCCTGATATTATTTTGAACTTAATAAGATGTAACTTGTTTGAACTTTCATATTTAATGCAAAATGCGATCTGTTGAAAAAAAAAGTCAGAATGCAGTCGGATCTTGTAATGTATGGAAGACAAAATTGTTGCTTGAATACTTGATATCTCTCCCACATTGCAACTTCATAGAGAGCAGATCTGGTGTCCATTGATGCCTCTGAAGATGACAAGATATCCGCTATGGTCATGCAGGCTGGACAGGAGTATAACCCTTCAAGGTAAGAGATGAACAAAAAGCAACAACATAACATGAAATCTAGAAGCAAAAAGACAGGGGCATCAGGGATAATCGATGAATTCGAGATAAGAATTGTAAAGTTCTTGATTGGCAATGATGTCCCACAACTTGACAAGTTGCCAACACCATGTATGAAAGTTGAACAGGCCTGATTCTATTTATAAATAGTGATAAGTATGGTACACTCCCAAGTGCATCTTGTAGCAACATATTCCTAAATCTGAAGATATGATTAAAAGGAAAAAGAAAGTAGAGTTTTGACAAGCATTTTTGGTTGAGATTGGCCCAGGTGGGTGTTTAATAAAGTTGTTCGGAAGTTTAGAGCAATGACTGGTGATCCTTTCTTTGGTAAATGATATTCACCATTAATGTTCATTTGTGATTATTTAGCACGTAAGAAAGGTTCACCAGTCGTTCTTTAAGTCGCTCTTAACTTACGAAAAGTTTTATGAAATGGCTCCCGGATTATAAGATAAATCCAAACCAAAATAAGAAAACTGTTATTGCCCAATCTCTCAGGATTAAAACAAAGGAGTTAGGTTGCAACTTGTATCATATCTCCAGATCTTATGCCTAAATCATGGTGAATTTATGTCATTGATGATCATGATTTTATTTCTGTCAAGGTACATCGACACAAGGCACTTGAATCGCAATGCCCCGCCCCCACGAAACTACATATGCCACCACTGCCACAAGGCTGGACACTTCAAGCACAGATGTCCCCATTTGATTGCTGTAAGTATTTAATCTGTCTCTGTTTATGGTAATTCCCGTAGGAACTCAGTAAGACGGCTTTTGGCTGGTAAACGCCAAGCTGGTATACAACCAATCACCTAGGAAATATTTAATGTCTAGGTTAATCAGTCATAGTGGCTGAGGTTATAGAAGACAGATATTACTCTCGGGTCTTTTTATCAAAGTGGAGACAATGGTAGAGTGGGGATTGATTGCACAACCTTGTGATTATGAGTCCAATGTTCTAACCACTGGATCACAAGAATTGTCTGTTTGATGGACTGTAATGATCATTTCATTTTTATTGGACTCGTGCTATTCCAATACCATCATGGACATAGGTATAGGAATTGATGCCCAAAATTTGTAAATCGACACTGTTCAAATTCATTTTCAGGTCATTAACCTAATTGTATGTAATAGCTACTTAATACATTGATACATTCAAGAGTGATATTATTATCATTGTCACTGGAATGTGGCTTGCCCATGCATTGTAATCATAATTGGGGACCATTCTTGCAAAGTTGCCAATATTGCTTATCATATTTTATTGGCTTTCACATCCTGTGACATGGAGACTGGTGAAGTATAGATTCACTGATTTCATGTCAATTTCTTTCTTTTTATTATTCACCAAAGATGTGATTTAAAAAAAAAACATTTTTATTACACTATTATTACACTAGTATTTGTCCTCAATATCAAATAAAACGTTTCACATCAATTCCTGCAAGGAATATAAATTCAATAATCTTTTCAATGTTCAATTTTCATTAATAGGATGAGGATAAGATGGTGTACGGAGGTCAGCGTTTGATGATGAAATCTACCGCAGGCATCCCAAGATCTCGCATGACGACACTTGATATTCCTTTAAAGGACCTGTAAGTTGATTTTATTTGGTTAATAATATGTTTTCCCCCTGATATTATAGGATTTTGTCATCTGCAGTCTTTGGAATAGTAAGCCTCAGTTTAGATTGTAATTTAGGTGGAAAAAAAATAACGAAATTATGTTTTAGAATACAGTCACAGAAATCACCCAGGCCCAGGTTACGTCATATGCACCCTAACTATCAAATGCAGCCCAGTTTCACAGAAAGTCCCTTTTAATGTTGTATCAGGTTCTATAAAAGTATAATTTTTGAGAGAAAAAAAGAAAATGAACCTAAAGAGTTTTCCCTCCTGAAATAAATATTGTTTGTCAATTTAGCTTTCAAATTGAATCTTATCTTGGTAATTGTCTTTGTCTGTTTTTTATCCAGGCAAGCCTACCTGATTGGCAAGAAGGAGAAGCCACCATTTGTCAAGAGCAACACACCAGAGCCTGAAGAAGAGCAACCAGAGGTTCCTGATGAATTGCTCTGTAAGCTGTGTCAGAACCTGATGACTGATGCTGTCCTCATCCCCTGCTGTGGCAATAGCTTCTGTGATGAGTGTAAGTATATGATGACAAAATGCATTGTGATCAAATAGTTGGTTGTGATTGCGACCAGTCATTGCGTAATTTACAATTTTACGTATGCCTTGTTGTGATTAGTTTTCAAGCATTTTGACAGGTCACGGTTTTGACATCTACATTTTTCTGAAATAAAGCAAATAATGCACATAATACTCTATTTCTTATTGTTAAAATACTATTCTAACTGTTCCAGTGGTATCATGTTTTGGCAATTCTTACCCAATACTAAGGTTTATCGTTTGTGTAGCCTTACTCAGAAATGGGGGATGTCATTGGCTAAGTTTGCACGCACACCTTTGATCCAAATAAAGTTAGGATACTTGCCTTCCTGATGTTTTATAACTCATACCATATGGTGGAGAATAATTTCTGTTAAATGTCTTCACAAAAAAGCTTGAGGAAGAGAGGCTAGGGTATGAGAGCTTTTGTTTTTTCAGAAATTTGCCGAGTAATCTTTTGTTATCTGCCCTTTATGGGAAGGTGCTTGCTGCTGAACTCGTCCACGTATTTTATCATCTTACCACTTGTGTCTTTCTGCAGGTATTAGGAACTCTCTACTAGAAACAGATGATCACATATGTCCTATATGCAATGAACAGGATGTTTCACCTAATTCTCTTGTGCCAAATCAACAACTCAGAAAGGTGAGCATACTGGGTACTCAACCTTGCTATCATGATTACAGTTGATGTGTCGACTGCTCAAGAATCCATACATTGAAGCATGTAGTGTAAAGATATTCAGAAGCATTGTCTTAAGCTTTGCATCAGTTTATTTTTTGTCTGGAAAACCCCAAGTGCTATCTTCTTTTGATTAAAGTAACTCTTTGAAACAATTTCATTGTAGCACCACACTTGCTGGAATAAAGAGAAGAGCTTGTTAAAAAGATTAATGTCATTTTCGTGTTCATATGAATTTAGTTGCACTGTTTCACTGCTCAAAGTGTATGGAAAATAAGGTGACACATTTGGACACTAAAGTGCACAAGCCAAAATTTGATGATCAATATTGTAACTGCCTTTTAGGTCTCTTAAAATCCCCATTGCTTTCAGTTTGATAACTGTGAATTGTAATTATTTTTATTTTCTCCCCACAGTCTGTGCTAAGCTTTCAGAACGAGACCAGCTACGTGCGACGTCCGAAAACCAAGCCTCAACCCCAGCCCCAAGCCAAGGAGGAATCACCCCCTCCTCCACCCCCACCCCCTCCCCCGTCAACCTCTGCACCCTCCACAGAACACACACAGAGAAGTCAAAGCTCCTGGGAGGATGACAGATGGCACTCAAGGGTAAGTACTCAGACGCAGGGGTATGGGGATAGGTGTGTAAAGTTCCGTTCAGATATGGTTCTGCAACATTTTGTTTGCAATGTTCGTTTGGATATGAGAGATGAAATAAAGATTGCAGAGGCAGGAGTTTTGTCTATTGTTGCCTGACTACAAAATTTATGAACCAATCAATTCTAAGAAAGTTCAGCACTGAATTGTTGTTGCGCAATGATGCAGCTTGAAAAAGCAGACATGATTTTAATGAAATGCTAATACGTTGATCACCCACGCAACAATCTAAATGATAGTTGACCTGTTATATGTACATTTATTGATACAATATGTCTCATCGTATCTGAACACCGCATACTTTTGTAAGCTTAGTTGTGACATATCTTAGCTATGAGAAATGGAGTAAAATTATCAAATATTCTTTTCACTTATTACCTGCAATGCCAGACTCTAGAATTTTCCTAACCATAAACCTTGACACTAAAAAGACTGGGGGAAAAATCTTTTCCACTGCCTTGCTAGTATATCATGTACTTTTGTAAGCAATATTTTCCATTTTTCCCTCAGTCCCTTCATTTTGTTTTCTCTTCTTATTTGAGTTGTGACTATATTTACTGTAACACTATGATGTTGAGAAGGACAAACCTAATTTATTCTTTGAACAAATGGATAGAATATCTGTGAGTGACCGATAAATCATATCCATTGTAAGAGTCAGTCAATTTTTGTTGTCTCACCTGCATAGCAGAGTGAGACTATAGGCGCCGCTTTTCCGACGGCGACGGCGGCGGCGGCGGCGACGGCGGCGTCAACACCAAATCTTAACCTGAGGTTAAGTTTTTGAAATGACAGCATAACTTAGAAAGTATATGGACCTAGTTCATGAAACTTGGCCATAAGGTTAATCAAGTATTACTGAACATCCTGCCTGAGTTTCATGTCACATGACCAAGGTCAAAGGTCATTTAGGGTCAATGAACTTAGACCATGTTGGGGGAATCAACATCAAAATCTTAACCTAAGGTTAAGTTTTTGAAATGTCATCATAACTTAGAAAATATATGGACCTAGTTCATGAAACTTATACATAAGGTTAATCAAGTATCACTGAACATCCTGCATGAGTTTCACGTCACATGACCAAGGTCAAAGGTCATTTAGGGTCAATGAACTTTGGCCGAATTGGGGGTATCTGTTGAATTACCATCATAACTTTGAAAGTTTATGGATCTGATTCATGAAACTTGGACATAATAGTAATCAAGTATTACTGAACATCCTGTGCAAGTTTCAGGTCACATGATCAAGGTCAAAGGTCATTTAGGGTCAATGAACTTTGGCCAAATTGGGGTATTTGTTGAATTACAGCCATAAATTTGAAAGTGTGTTGGTCTAGTTCATAAAACTTGGACATAATAGTAATCAAGTATCACTGAACATCCTGTGCGAGTTTCAGGTCACATGATCAAGGTCAAAGGTCATGTAAGGTCAAAGAACTTTGGCCACGTTGGGGGTATTTGTTGAATTGCCATCATATCTCTATAAGTGTATTGGTCTAGTTCATAAAACGTGGAAATAAGAGTAACCAAGTATCACTGAACATCTTGTGCGAGTTATAGTAGTTTTCAAAATCAGCACTGCTGCTATATTGAATCGCGTGATGCAGGTGAGACGGCCAGAGGCATTCCACTTGTTTGTCAAAGAGTTTTCTTTGTAAGATGGCTCACAACGTTCTTCTATGAACCTTGAAATTGATGTTCAATATCTCCAATCCTTTTCTTTTCTCATTACAGTCAAGGGACAGAGATAGGAGTTATGACGACAATTACAAAGGTGAGTCTCAATGATTGTATTTTAATGTTGTGCAGCTTATTTACTTTAGAAATATATTTTCATGTAATGTCAAAATTGAGTGACTATTTTATAATCTGAAACAAAGTGATATATTCTTTAAAATTTTTATTGGATCCAATTTCATTGTTGTACTATTGTCCGATCATGAATTGTGTCGTTTAGTAAATGGAAATTTTCTCTATACCAAGTTTCTTAAAGGAACCATCTAACATCGAGAACAAATATATGTAAGATTGACTTATCTTATCAAAAATTATTTACTTTCATCTACTTTGTATAAATTGATATTTTTCAAGATATGTAGTCGCAAGTGTTATGTTTTTGTTGACTTTGTAAACTTACAAGTTGTCTTCTCTTCCCTTGTGTGTTTTCAGGAGAGAGTGGCTCTTATTACAGAGGAAGAGGGAGAGGTTCATATAGACCGTACAACTCGCGTCCACACTACCACAGAAGCTATGAGTATGATTATGAGAGTAGGAGGTACAAAAATGAGGAATATTCTGAACAAAATAATGAACAATCACATTCAAGTGAGTCGGGAAGATATGAACAATATCATCAACCTCCAGCCCCACAGCATCCTCCTCCTGCAACATCACTTGCCCCTCCTGTATCATCACATCATCCGCCACCAGCTGGCTATCAACAGTCTATGCCACCTCCAGGGTATCCACCAGCAGTTAGTCAAGCTGCTCCTGCAACTCCTAGCCATCCACCTCCAACACTCCAACATATGCAACAACCGACAACTCATCAGCCTCCTACATTGATGCAACATCCATCCCAACCTGGTCAGCATCCACCACAACCTGCTCAACAACATCCACAGCCAGGACAACATCCACAACAGCCTGGTCAACATCCACCACAACCTGGTCAACATCCACAACAGCCTGTTCAACATCCACAACAGCCTGGTCAACATCCACCACAGACTGTTCAACATCCACAACAACCTAGCCAACATCCACAACAGCCTGGTCAACATCCACAACAACCTAGCCAACATCCACAACAGCCTGGTCAGCAGCCACTGCAACCTGGTCAGCAGCAACAGCCAGGTCAGCATCCACCACAGCCAGGTCAACATCCACCACAGCCTGGTCAACATCCACCACAGCCTGGTCAACATCCACAACAGCCAGGTCAGCAGCCACTGCAACCTGGTCAGCAGCAACAGCCAGGTCAACATCCACCACAGCCTGGTCAACATCCACAACAGCCTGTTCAACATCCACCACAGCCAGGTCAGCATCCACAACAGCCTGGTCAACATCCTTCACAGCCTGGTCAACATCCTTCACAGCCTGGTCAACATCCTTCACAGCCTGGTCAACACCCACCACAGCCAGGACAACATCCACCACAGCCAAGTCAACATCCACCACAGCAAGGTCAGCATCTCCCTCAACCTGTCCAACAACAAGCCAGTCACCCTCAGCAGCAATCACAAGTAGGTCAGGCACAAGCTCCACCTCAGACTACTCAACCTTCACATTCAGGTCCACCACAAACAAGCGTTGTGTACCATGTTCCAGCTGGACACCAACCTCTTGCCAGTCAACCGTTGCCAGCTCACCAAACACCTCCTCACTCTTCTGGGGCTGTTGCTCATTCACAAGCAGCACATCCCACATCTGTATCTGCCTCGCTGTCCCACCAATCTATGAATCAGCAGGTGACTTACACCGTAGCTGGTACAGTCCAGACCAGTGCTGCACCTTCAACTGTACACCAAGTACATCATACAGTGGTATCTACTGCTCAGCCGCCACCAGCCGCTTCCCAAGGGGTCTCACAGCATCCTGCCAACATAGATTTCAACAAACCCCCTCCAGGTCTGCAAGCTGGAGCTGCTCCTGTCATCGTAGACTTCAGTAAGCCACCACCCAGTCTTGATGTCGTCAATAAGGCACCTCAAGCCGAAACTGCAGTAGTTGGAGCTTCTCAAGCACATGTTGAACAAAGTTCAGCACTACCTGCAGCAGCAACAACTCAGCTTGAAGTTTCTTCTCAAGGTATGATACCTTCCATTATAATTTTGAATTTATTGTTTTAGCAGTACCTCTATTCCAATGCCTTGAAGAAATTTCTGACTCTTCAATAGGCAAAAATTATTATCAAATGCATGAATCTTCATTTCAGATTTTATTTTGATTGTCATTGAAATATTGCAATGATCATGCAGTGAGAGTGCCAAAAGTTGTCCAAAACAATATTTCCATTGTCTCAGAAGTTTCAGAATGTTTTTCAAGGCATTGGAATGATGGTTCTGCATGAATTTAAAATTTGATATAAAGGGGTTTCCTGGTTTTCTTAGCTGAAAACAATGAGCCTAAACACTGACAATTCCATTGAAATAAGAAATCAAAATTAAAAAAATATCACAACTTGGCAATTTCGTGAGTAGAGTTGTTTTTGCTCACTCATGCATGAATGAGAAATAATGTTAGTAATTTCAGATGAAAGAGGAGATTCTAAGCTACACAATGATAGGTCACTTGTCTATTGTATTTGTGATTAAGTTATGTTAATCCTCAAACAGATAATGTCTGTTTTACCAAGTTTTGAAAAAAGCATATTTTTCCAAGAAATTGTTTTTCTCCGGTGTTTCAGGAGAGGGCATCTTGATACAATAAATACACCTGATCTTTCTTTCTTGCTCCTCAGAAACCAAACCTCAAACTCAGTCCTCAAGTGAGTCTGGTGTGACATCCGATCATCCAAAGACTGAATCGTAAGTATACTTGACATGCACTACGGCTATGAATGATTAACATTGTAAGCAAGATGATATTAAGAGATCTACCCCTAACAGGTTGCTATATGATTTCTACTATCACAAAGAAGGATACAAATATTATTTTCAAGTCAGCTTTATCTAATGTTTTTATAAATAATGAAACTATTTGAAAAAAATCCTTGCATTACTATAATTGATTTGACTGAATTTGTCAGAAAGTTTTGAGAAAGTGTGCAATAATTTTCTGTAGTAGAGGTTTTATTTTTTTTCTCTCTTTCTTTATCAATTTTTGTATCTAGGCAAGCTGATAAACCAGAGGAAACACAGGATGATGTTGCTGCAGAGATGGAAAAGTTCTGTCAAGCTCAGCAAAGGAAACTGCGTGGTTCATATTCTAGGTCAAGAAGTTCTGGGTCATGGAGTTCAAGCAGATCACGGTCTAGATCAGGTTCATGGAGTTCTCGGTCTCGATCGTGGTCCCGCTCAGGATCCAGCAGATCGTTTAGTGGATCTCGGTCATGGACGCGTTCATCATCCCGTTCACGCTCCCCACAACGCAGACCACACAGAAATAGATACAGATCAAGAGAAAGATCATACTCTCCCAGACACCGTCAGATGTCAAGAGAACGATATATGCAGAGAGATAGGCAGTACCAAAGAAGAAGGGATTTCTCACGCTCACCTCCATCAAGGAATTTCTCGCGCTCACCGCCACCGGACTATCGACGAAGAGGAAGAGGGAGAGGCAGGTTTTACAATCAAAGAGGTTATTCATACCGAGGTAATCAAAGGTACAGACCAAGATTTCCGCGATATGATGATCGGAGTAGACATTATGACCAATACGATGAAAGATTCAATGATCAACAACACTTTGATAGGTATCATCCAAATGCTCCTCCGGGTCATCATCCAGGTGGACCGCCTAATGGGCCTCCAGGACAACACGGGCCACCACATGGCCCACCACATGGCCCACCACATGGCCCACCACATGGCCCACCTGGTCCTCGGGGACCTCCAAATGCCCCACCAGGTTTCCCACCCATGCCTCCACAAGGGCCTCCTCACGATCATAAACAAGGTCCTCCACCAAATTCTCAACAGCAGGGTCCTCCGCAAGGTCCACCACTCATGCCTCCAGCTGGACTTCTCCACCCATTACCTCCACCACCACTTTTACCACCTCCTCCCTTAAACCCCCCACCTGGTGTCCCTCAACAAGGCCTGCCTCCACCAGGTTTACCTCCACCTGGTTTGCCTCCACCAGGTCTACCTCCACCGGGCTTGCCTCCTCCTCCAAACTTTCCTCCATTCAATCCAGACCATCCAGAATTCAGAGGGCCACCTCCTCGACCATTTGGAGACTATCCCTTTGATCCTCGATATGATGATAGGAGGGATGAAAGAAGGGATGATAGAAGGGACGACCCATACTGGGGACATTCTAGAGATTCTAGGTATCCACCAGACCACCAGTACCCTCATCCTAACGGACCACAACCTGCATATGCTGATGAAGATCCTCATAATAGAGAGTATAGACATAGAGATCGTAGAGGAAGAGACCATGACAGGAATAAAAATAGAAGTAGAAGTATAGACAGGAAAGCCAAAGACAAAGAGAGGAAATCTGAAGATCTAAAGGAGAAGGAGAAAAATGAAGAACGCAAATCAAAGTCTCGCCATGCCAGTGAAGAAAAAGAGTCAGGAGACAGGAGAGGTACTCCGAAAGAAGAGTCTGCTCAAAAGGATCAGTTGACAAAAGATGGTAACCGGTCTAAAGACAGAGAAAAGAGACTTGAACAAGACAAAGAAAGAAAAGGTGACAGTAGAGAAGTTAAAAATGAGCAAGAAAGGGGTAAAGATGCAGCCAGTGACAGGGGACAGGATAGAGAACGTGAAAGGGATCGGGACCATGAAAGAGACAGAGACAGGGGGAGAGATCGAGATCATGGCAGGGATAGAGAACGGGATCCTGGAAGAGTTCGAGATGAAGAAAGACACAGAGATCGCGAAAGAGATTACAGACATGAAAAGGATCGGTTGCCTGAAGTGGATCAGGAACGCTATGACAGTGAAAAGGCAAGATGGGAACCTGAAAGACGAAACCACGACAGGGAGCGGTATGACAGAGAAAGGATCAGATATGACAATGATCGTGGTTATGAAAGAGGCTATGATCGGGAAAGGGAAAGGTATCCTGACAGAGACAACAGAGACAGACACAGGGAAAGGGAAGTTGATCGAGATAGAGAAAGACCATATGATGACAGGGAGAGGGACAGTCGTCGAGATGGAGACAGAGATCGCCAAAGAGAATATGATAGAGAAAGGGAAGATGATCGAGACAGAGAAAGATACTCTGATCGAGACAGAGGACAGGACCACGAAAGGGAAAGAGACAGTGATAGACATAAGGAGAAATATAGGAGCAAGGAGAATTCAGAGGATCATGAAAGGCACAAGAGAAGGGATACTGATTTGGAAAGGCATAGAAGGACAGAAAGGGACTATGACATGGAACGTGAAGAAAGAGTAAGGCATGAACAAATAGGTGATGAAAAGTACTTTGAAGAAAGGGAAAGGGACAAGGAATCCAGGCACAGACATAAGCGTAAACATCGAGACAGGAGGAGTCAAGAAAGTGAACATGCAAGGAGTGATGATGAGAAAGAATCTAGAACATCAGTGGACCACTCAAAGAGTCCGAGCAAAGAAGATCATTCTGATAAAGAGAGTAACAAAGACAAGGATGCTTCTAAAGAATCTAAGCAAGAACCTGAAATGAAAAAGACAAAGAAGAAAAAGAAGCAGAAGGAGACAGAGGGAAAAACCAAAAAAATTAAAAAGCATAAGATTAAGACTGAGAATGATAAGGGTAAGCAGTCAGACAACGAAGAGCCACCTGAGAAAGAAAAGAAGGTCAAGAAAACAAAAAAAGTAAAAGATGCTGAAAAAGAATCAAGTGAACCAAAAGTTAAAAAGTTAAAGAAAAAGAAGCCCAAATCTGTTGTTGTTAGTGATGATCCTGATAAAAGTGCTGTGAAGAATTCTGTCAAATCAGCAGTGAATATTGTGGACTATTCGAGCACTAGTTCTACAGCATTGAGTCCGAAGTCTAAAGTCCCAATACAGGATTCGCCCTTACCCAAAGGCTCCAAACTTGAGGGTCGACTTGGAGCAACAGTTGGTGATAGCAGGCGTGTTGTCGTTGGAAGATCCCCAGAAAGAGTCAGAGAGAAATCTCCATCCAGACATGCAAGTAGCAAGTCTTTCAAGAGAACTGTGAAACAGGTTAAATCTAAATCCATCAGAATAAAGGAAGAGAACATGGAAGAAGAGGAATTGGACGAAAGCGAAAAAGTCAAAGAAAAGCCAAAGAAGACGAAGGCTAAGGTGAAGAAGGAGAAGTCCAAGCAGCTGAAACGCAAAAGCAGTGATGACAAGCTCAAGACAGAACACATTAAGAAGATAAAGGTTGAGAAAGAAGAGAATAGTGATGAGGATACTAAAATAAGTCTCGAGAAGATTCCAATAAAAGAAGAAAGGATGGATAGGAGTGAGGAAAAAGTAGAAATCAAATCAAAAGAGAAGATTAAAGAGGAAAGGCAAGATGAAGATGAACCAAAGAAGGTCAAGATGGAAAAGAGTCCAGTTGATGACCAGAAGGAGACCAGTA
Organism: Lytechinus pictus; assembly: GCF_037042905.1. Classification (NCBI taxonomy): domain Eukaryota; kingdom Metazoa; phylum Echinodermata; class Echinoidea; order Temnopleuroida; family Toxopneustidae; genus Lytechinus; species Lytechinus pictus. Next base: position 29,717,527 of record NC_087254.1, read on the forward strand.
CTACTGAGAAGAAGGCAGGCAGCCCCAGTGAGGTCAAGAAGTCTGGAACATTAATAGACATTGGTCATGATGAGGAGACATTTGATCCTGACTATGAAGAGGATGCTGAAGACATGGATCACCATGAGGTTAGGAAACCAAGACCAAGTGTTGGTGAGGAGGACTCAGACCATTCCACACAAAGCGAGGAAGAAGAAGAGGAGGAGGAAGATGAAGAGGAAGACGATTCAGCAAGCCCTGAGGACAGCCCAGTGAAAAAGAGCCACAAGAAACATCGCAAACACAAGAAGCATCACAAGAAACACAAGAAAAGTAGCAGTAGCAGTAAGAGGCATGAAGATGGGGAGAAGAAATCATCATCACATAGGCATAAACAAAAGAAATCCAAGAAGTCAAAAAAGAGTAGTAAATAGTCTTGTTGTTTTTTCTACATTTTTTATGCAAGTTCTACTAATCATGGTCAAGTTCTACTTTATAGAATCAACCAAGGACTATTGAAATAGTACTTATTTTATACCAAATTAAGAAGGACTATCAAATTCAAGTCTTTTCTCTTTAGATCCATTTAAATTGCCCTCTGTGCTTAGACTATGATTTTTCACCAGCTGGTGGTTAAATACATGCACAAAAAAATCAAATCTATGGAAGTCTAAAAATCAAATTAACTGAATTGAAGAAAAAAAAATAAGAAGGGGACTATTTTATGCCCAGGTTTTATTTGCAATCAACATGCAATCAACATGTAGTGGATGTTACCATGGCCCTGGGAAGCAGGGGTGCTGGGGGTGCTGAAACACCCACAAGATTTTCCCTGGGGGTGCTGCATGTATTATTTTCCATTGGCAGCACCCCCATGAATTTTGGTAGGTGTTAAAAAATTGAGAAATGTAAGCAAAATAACCAATATTTTGTAGTGAAAACCTTTTTTGTTGGGGGGGGGGGGGCTTGTCAAATTTCTCAGGAAAGAAATAGCCTTCATTTTGTGGTAAAAACCCATTTTTTTTCCTTGTCAAATTTACATCAGCACCCCCAGTTAAAAATCGTTCCCCGGGCCTTGGATGTTAATCATGATTTTTTTTTTCTCTCAAACAAACCTCAATCACATTTTTATTTACTATTATTAATATGAAGTGCATTTGCCTTGTGCTACTCATGCCATTGAGGTCTGATAGGATCGGTGAACATTTTTTGTTCGCCCAATATATATTATTGTACAACGCCTACTTAGCTTGTTGTACGCGAGCAAATGGGAGGCTGAATGTCAAACATTCGTACCGTTGCACTGCGTTGCACACACGACGTACCATCCAAAATGTACCGTCCAAAATGTACCGTTGCACGGCTTTAGGAGGTGACGTCACAATACGATTCAATTCATTGCGCTCGGTAAAAATGCAGGTGCAATACGCGTATAGCCTGCTGGCTAAATGCGCAATGCTGCCCGAGGTGTTCGCTTGTGTGGGATTTTGCTTTTCGCTTTCCATATTTTTGCTCCCTTTTGATAGATTACTGCAGGAAATTTTTTTTTTTCCCATAAATTCGCTTAACTCCGAGGCGTTGTACAACACAAATAGCGAATATTCTTATTCGTGCAATGGTGCGAGATTTCGCATTCGGTGAAAGTAAGAAACACTCTATTCAACTCGGCTCACGCCTTGTTGAATAGAGCATCTTTCTTTCACCTCATGCGAAATCTCGCACCATCGCACTCATGCCTATTCGCTATTTGTATAATAATGTACAGTCAAACTTGCCTGTAACAAATCTTGTTGGGACAGATTATTGTAGTATTGACTTGTATATCCAACAAAGTTTGACTATAATAGATGATTGAAGAGAGAGGTACCGACTCATGATTTCTGCAGACTTTAGGCTCATTCAGAATTGACATTTCAAAGCTCAGCAATGAAGCTTGACAACAAAATTGTAAACGAATTGAAATATGAGGCATTCAGAATGTTACAGGGCCTCCCCCCAAAAAAAAAGAAAGAAAAAGAAACTACAATGTCTGAACTGTAATCGTTATGTCATAGGTTTTGTCCACTCAACTTTAGATGATTTCCTAATTTATGGCAACCATAGACAAGAAGTTTCATTCAATTCTAAATATTTGTTGTATTTTTTATGTGATGCATATACAGAAAATGATGTTATGACAAAATCATATACAGGATTGAAACTATATGGACATTGTATGTTTTAAAAAGGCAGAAAAGTAAAATGAATATATTTATTAATTACCAATATTTGGTGTGATGGCCGAAATAAGTGGACCTCTAAATTGTAGTGTTAGATGGTTTTTGTGTTTGTAAAGCAGATGGGTTATTGTGCTATGATTTTTTTTTGTGTGTTCCAATTATGTCCACATGAAATTTCGAACAATTTAAGGGTGTTTCCTGAATATATTGAAGAATCAATTTGATCGCTCTTGAAAATGGGTCTTTTTCATTTTCACTATTTTTGTTTGTTTTGTATTATTCAAGGTTTTGTGCAATGAGTTTGAATTTTATACCTTGCAAAATTGCTAATAGCAAAGCACAATATTTCTTGTACATAAATTTCTTCTTTCTCTTTATTACAACATGATTCTTTCCTTAATTCAATTTGCATATTTTTTTGTCTTTGAAAATGCAATCTCCATCACTGTCTTGCATCCCCTTAAAAAGAAGCAATTGCTAAGTACACTGAATATATTTTTTCTTCATTTTCAGTATTGATATGCAAACATTTGTATGAACTTAAAGAGGTTTTTGCATTATAGGAAATGCTCATAAATAATGAAGTTTTTACTTCAGCTGTTTTCATATCCACCCGATCACATAAAATACCACCTTATTTTTTATCAAGAATTCTAGTTCCATCAGAAAGTCCTTGGTGTTTTACAAGCGTTAAAGCAAAGCACATGTACTTGTAATATCCCTTTTGAAAATGCCACAGGATAGTAGGTTCTTTATGGAATTAGGAGAAATTTCACAGGGATATATGCAGGCAGTGTGAAAGCAAAACATTTAGCATCTATTATCTAAGACAAGAAGAATGTACATTATTATTTACAGGAATGCGAGTTGAAGTATGATAATTTACAAGAGCTTACTCTGGATCAATTGGATGTGAACATGGGAATTAATATTGCCTTTTTTAGGCTTTAATAAATCATGCAATTTACAGGTATTTTATGATCTGGTGGATATGAAAGCAGTTGATGTGGTAGAGATGATGCTACATCATCAATGACAGGTGTCCAATGGAATTATTGTTCTTCAAATCAAGCTTTTAAACTTGAAAAGAAACATCACAGTCTAAAAAAAATAGAATTAGAGCTGAGAGCTGGATTTCTTTTTGTATGCTGTGCTACTATTTATGTGTTTTTCTATTTTGGGATAGGGTTTGCATTACATCCTCCATTATGATTTTTTTTTTAAAGTATTACGGGAAAAAAGGCAAAAATATGGAAAAGGGAAGGAAAGAAGAGTATATAAAGAGGTCTTGGTTGTTAATTCCCACGTATTCAGTTGAAAAATGAAATAAAAATACTTTGTCTGGCACCATTCGTTTTAATCCAATATTTACTTTTCTTTTTCAATTTACTTTAATTTTTGATATTTCCATATCATTGCGATGTTAACCTTATTTTTTTGCACACCACAATATGCTTACAAAACAAATATATGCTGTCACAGTTTTAAACCTTGTTGAATGTCAAAACTTTATATCATCTTCACTCATTTTCCATAAGTGTGTCTCTTGTTTTCGAGAAAACTTTGGGTTTTTTTTTTCAAATTGAATGTACAACTTAACAGTGCATATTATCTCCATGGTGCAAGAAGAAATTATTATATTATGTATGCCTTATGTAACATAACAGGAAAAAAATCTGCTGTATGAGTTGTAAATATTTATCAGGTGTTTCTTCCAAATCAAAAATCAAAATCTGAAAGATTTGTGTTTTAATATTTTTTGCATCTATAGCTTTTGCAAATGGGTACTAACTGTACTATGTACATAGAGAAAATTATTTGTTCAGTTTGTATATAATTTCTGAAAATAAAGAAACATTAATTTAACTACTCAAGTGTTACTGTGTGAAGCTATTGCAGTGGAAAGTGATTCCAATATAGTTATTTTTACAAAGACTTGCCTTTTTCTGAGCTGAAATTTCTGACAGTGCCTTGGTAAACAATATGGTAATCACTTCTTCATGGCATTGAGAAAGAATTTGACCGTAGCTACCTATTGTTGGAATCCAGTAAAAGGCTTGTCTGTAAATATTCAATGATTTGGACCCTGTTGCATCAAGATTACCATGGTAACTTTGCCATCTGATTGTTACTTTCATGGTAACATTGCTCAACAGCCAATCAGATAATAGGATTCCATGGAAGGTACAATTTAAAAAGCAAAGTTCCCGTAATAGGAACTTTTCTGCAATTTGCCATGTAACAGACATTTGCAATCCATTGCAATATTGAACAATGATATCAGTTTATCATGGCATTGTGTAAAATATGTGCATGAAACTACAAATTTGATAGACCATTTTGCTTAATTGCAATTGATTGCAATGTTTTGGTTGTCTTGATGCTCTGAAACTTAACTATGGCAAGTGGTTGATTTCATACGATTTTATTCATGTAGGATACATATGGACTCCATTTGTAAAAAAAAAAACAAGGAGCTTGCCAATCAGGCACTGCGTAGGGGGGGGGGTCAGAGGGGTTCACCCCCACCCTCAGATTTTTTGAAAACTTTTTTTTTTTTGCTTGTCAGATTTTCATTTAACTCGAAACCCCCCTTTCAAAAATACTGTGTACACTACTTCCTTGTCGAAATTGTTGCATCAATTTTAAATTTTGAAGATAAGAAATTCTGATTGATTACTTTCAGTCTGTTCAACGTATTGCACATTCAACAGCAATGCTGATTGGCTATTGCCATTTTGCGACTGATTGCAAAGCTTTATGGTAAGGGGCCCTGAAGATGAAGGTTAATTATATGTATCAGTCAATCAAATGTGTCCATTTTTACAGCAATAATTGCAAACAATGTGTCAAATGAGAATTACCAAGCTTCCAATAATTGGTTAAATTCCTTGATGAGAACAATGTTACCGAAGAACATTGCAGACCTTAAATTTGTGCATTTTGCACTGCATTCACCGTGGTTCCTTTATCATTTAGATGTGGGACAAATTCTTGCAAATTTAAAGTGTATTTATTTGTTCAATGCGATCGCATATCTTAATGAAAGGATATGTTTGTTTGATCGATACATCTTAAATAGTATTTCTTGAGAACAAGAAGATAAGCAGAGAGAGGGGAGGGTAAGAGATAGGTTTCTTGAGGGGCAAATTGGTTGAAAGAGCAACAGACTGAGCCGGAGAAAATAAGCTGAGAGTTGAAGGAAATGTAGATAGCGTGATCATCATGGGGCAGGCGATCGCATAACTCGAAAAAGATATGTGTGGTTGATTGATCGATACATCTTAATTAGCATTTCTTGATAACAAGAAGATAAAAAGAGAGAGGGGTCCTAGTAGATCTAAGGATGTGTGAGGGACACTGGCGTAAATCTGTGTTGATGGGTGGGGGGGATGACTGAAATATTTTGGCATTTTTTTGCAATCATGTTTTTAGATATGCAAGGAATTGTCATTGATATGTCCACAGTGGCATACCGTGGGTCACGGCATTGGGGGAGGGGGGGGCACCAGCAAAATTTTTGAATCACTGAGTGAGTGCGCTAGTGAGCGCGCGAAGCGCGCTCAGTTGCCAGTTATACTGACCTAATAGAGACATTTTAAGGACAATGTCATTAAACGGATATGTATCTCACTAATCAAATAATGCGAGCGCGAAGCGCGAGCTGAAATTTTGTTATATTCACACCTAAAAAGGGACATTATAATCAAATTTGTGTAATCATGACAGGTTCCTGTCTCGCTAAACAATGCGAGCGCGAAGCGCGAGCTGAAAACTTAGATAATTCAGACCTGAAGTGGGGCATTCTAAGGTTTCTTTGTAGGAATTAACTAGGACCATACGTATTTCATTAACCAAATGATGCGAGCGCGAAGCGCGAGCTGAAAATTTTGGATATTCAGATCAGAAGAAGGGACATTTTAAGGACTGATTTTAGGAATTCATGAAGAGCAGACATATCTCACCAATCCACTAATGCGAACGTAATCACGGACAGGAAATGTTTCATATATACGAAGACCTTAACATGAGGCAATCACTTTTTGCCGGAGTCATGAAAAAGAAGCATATGTAACTACGTAAAACAACGATAACTCAAGTGCTAGGAAATATATTTGGTTTATATTGACTTGAAAACGGGATGTTTTAGTACAACAGGATTATACATGTATATCTCGTTAAACAGACAATGCGAGCACCAGGAACAATGAAGACGTAGGCCCTGGGCAAATTATGTTTCATAAAGTTATGATAAAAATGTTTCTTATGTATAATGTAACATAACATAATTATAATATAATATAACATTATAATGAATAATATTTTCTTCTTTCCCATTTCGCTTCTCTTCCTTTCTCCCTCTTTTCTCCTTTTCCCACTTTCCCCGTTTTTTTTTTTTTTGGTCAGCCGATGGGGGGGGGGGGGGGGGGATGTGCCCCCATGCCCCCCGTAGTTACGCCACTGTATGTCCATATGGCAAATACCCTCCAATATTATTATCTTTTTTACCCCATGATGGTTAATGGTTTTATTAGAGATTACATTAAAAATGTTTTGACATTCCATCTTAATCCCTTCCCAAAGACCCCAACATTGATGAATTGGAAGAAACGGGGGTTTCTCTTTAATGTTATAATAAGGACATAAGTATTTCGTTTGGAAATGGTGAACTGGCTCTTTATTTGCATTTTATGATTCAATAATATTGTTTTATTTGTTAAGCGGTATTTTAGGAAGAATTTTCACCAATAAAACAATTATCTCTTGTGATTTTTTTTCATTTCTTTCGTAAAAACTGGGGGGGATGTTTGTACAGGCCATCCCCCCCTCCTCGAAAAGTGGGGGGGATATATCCCCCCCATCCCCCCCCCGGGATTTACGCCAGTGGTGAGGGAGAGAGAGAGAAGGGCGAGGGTTAAGGACAAATTAGTCTAAAGAGTAATAGAACATTAAGAGAAAATGAATTGAGTGTTGAAGGTAATATTGACAGTGATCATCGTGGAGCAGGGGGGGGGGGTGAGATGGGGAAGGATTGAGAGAATAAAAGGTGAAAGAGAATTGAAGTGACGCTATATAGTTTGTTTGAGAAGAAAGATGTGTGAGGAAGATGATTGGTATAATGACGATGATGATGTTGATCTTTATCATTATTTTGATAACCATGCTCAGGAGAAGGATGATAGGCATCCTGATCGGCCAGATTGTGAAATTATTATAGGGAATAATATGATAGAGAGGATGATGATGGTGAAGGGAGGGGCAAGAAGGAGATAGACACCATATATACGAGGAGGATTCTGGGAACAATGCTGATGCCCAGAAAAAGGACGATAGAGCCTCTGGTATAGGTAGCGCCTGTAATGCCACTTCTTGTGGAATTAGAATGAAATTACATGTGCAAACCCGACACCTGACCGGCACTTGACATGAAATCTTGATTAGAGTATGAATTGCGTCGGCCCCATTGGCTGAAAGTTATTTCGGGGGGATTACGCAACATGTTCGTACCGGATCTCTTGTAATTTGCGCATGCGTACCGTACAGCGATATTATGTATGCTGTCATTGCTGTGTTGATCTCGGAGGTCTGGTTATGACATAACCCGATGAAGTCATAGAAATCGGCGAAGGTAACCAAGTTTTTCATCATCATCATCATCATCATCATCATCATCCATCTATAATTTGAGGTAAGATTTCGTATTTAATACCCACTCTCTATGCACTGTACTCTGTCATAGCTACGTATTTTCTTTGAGTTTGAATTCCATTCTAACTTCAAATTTCTTGTTTATCTTTTATACTCTAGTCCCATACCTTTGATTTCATGTAGCCAAGCTAAGCCTAAGGGTGATTCCCACTCACACGTATTGCCACTCATTCAATGAACAAGGTTATGATATAACCTTGTTCTCAGTTATATCTCCATGTGTGGCAAAATAAGGGTGGCAATGTTTGGCTTATTTTCTCTTTTTCTTTGGGACAAATGCTTGATTTTTTTACACTGACAGTTTCCATTACACCTATTCATTCTTCATATCAATTATCATACAAGTTACAACTTGTCCCTTAACTCTTAAGTAAATTTGATTCTTTAAATTATTTTTTTCTTAATTAAAAATAGAGATTACAAAATGAAAATTTTCTTGCCATATTATTTTCCACCAATAGAGGGCGTACACAAAAATATGCAAAAAAATCAAGTTTTTGAGCGCTCTAGTGAATACAAAAATTATTCCCAAGTTACTAATGAAAAATAAATTGCAACTGTATGGAAATTAGTAATTTTGGTCACAAAAGTGATATTTTAATCATTTTTTAAAGTGTGTGCTCTGTACAGCATTGGCATGCCATAGTCCAACCTGTAGATTCCCCACAGGCAGGGTGGTTGCAGTGAACAAGTGCGTATTGCGAGGTTAGTCACTCACACGTATTGCGAGGTTTGTATGTTATACGAACCTCGCACCACGTAAGTGTTTACTACGCTATGGATTTTAGAGTTGTCCGTTAACATCGCTTCATAACGCGAATAATGTTAGCCGAAACTCATCCTGCTACTCACCAGGGCTTTTTCCGGTGAAAAGTGTTCCATTTTCAGTTTTACAAATATTTTTTATGTAAAAATCATATAAAAAAGAGCAAAATCGCTTACCTCGGCTTGGAAAGTTGCTTCGCATGTCTCCTCGATGGAAATATAAGGAAGGTCGTTGGTGGCGCTAATAGTACAATTCACAACTTTAATTCAGCTTGTCGGTATTTTTTTAACTAGATTCTTGATTCATTGTATGCGCAGTTCCAATGATTTGATAAAATAGAGACACCAATAAATGCAATAACTTAAAAAACACACTTTTTATATTACTTTTGCTGACGATAATACTTTTTGGAAAATATTCAAAGCGATGACAAATTAAACAAAAAATATAGAAAATTCTACGTATCTTGAACTAAGCCCCGCAAGTGCTACTGTTCATTTGTCAATTAACGTTCCACCAAAGTCTTTACAGTAAAAAGATTGGACACTTTGCTGACTTCGCGTAACGCCTTGCATCGATTTACGTGTAAAATAGTTTTGTGCCTAGTCTTTGCCTTGTAGTGTCTTTGATTTGAAGATATATCGCGCGCCCTCTTTAGCTCATTAGACAAATAATTTGGGAAATCGCAAGCTCGCTCCGTATTTTGGCAACGAGAAGAAAAATCAACGCTTGAATAACGCTATTTGAGGGATATTCATCATATTAGGGGGAACTGACTTCACATTGTTCGATGAGTTTCTTAGAAGTACTTGGTTTTACAAAATTTCTTATGAAATTCGCGGGAGTTTGTTGCAACTTTGCATGCGCCGTGCCTTCAATTTTCCTGTACACGGTGGCAGTAATGCACCCATGGGTGGGCGATTCCATGTTCAGTCACATTATGCATTACCAAGTGTCGTTTGACATTTCTATTCTTGGTATAGTCACGTATTGTATTACCGGACACTATTCCGGACGTGCATATTACTGCGTTCGAAAACAATTTCGTACCGTAAGACTTCCGCAATTCAATTTTACAGAGCAATACATTGAACAAGATTGCAAAAACAAGGCGAAAAAAATCAAACTTTACCTTATTTATCTCTAAAATGACAGAACATTTTTTAAATATCATATAACATAGTTTTGCATTAACAATTGATTATTTTCTGACGGAAATATGGTCCTGATTTGCCGAATTTCAATGATGAGGTGTGGTGTATTGAGGGTGATCGTCAACGGCTAGTTTAAGGTACCCGTGCGCGAGGTTTACCATGAGTAGAGTCGTCGACGATCGGCAGCGCATCGATAGAACTTGATGAGCGTCACGATACGAACAAGCATAATATTGGAAAGTGCCATGGAACATGCAGCTAACAAGAAAAAATAAAATAAGTTATCAAACACGAATTTATCACCAACATCTGCTCAGATTCGATATAAAAAAAAGCAAACAAAAACTTAGAATTTAAGCATGATGTGATATATGAAGAAAAATCACACAAATTCTTTCTTACATCATTATAATGGAGAATATCTTTACAACGACAAATCGTCCATAGACTGTGTACAAAAGATAGATTGTCTCCGCACAGCGATTTGGAGACCGCTGATTGGTCAATTGCGCAGATCACGTCATGACTAGTTGGTCGCCAAAATAATTCCTTCGGACTGCGTGCGGAAGTATCGATAGCGATAACGATATCCGGTCACGTTATGTACGCGGGAAATGGTCTTGGTTCGTGATCGGATCGCTCCGGTATCGATCGAAAATTATCGAAACTCTGCAATTTCATGCATATTCATGCGACCCTCCGAAACCCGGAAGCCAATTGACTTTGTGCACGTTGCGATAGACTCTACAAATTCCAACGAACACGATGCCATACCGACGCTAATTCATAAGATTTTGACGGAAAAGCAAGAAGTAATCGAAATTCGCTTACCTGTGCGGTATCGGTGAGAAAATAGATCCTCCGAGAATACCTTTCATAATTCATATATAATATAAGAAAGTGAAATTCGAGGTCGATTTAGGTACGAGGTGATAGAGAATTGCACACTTGTTTTGGTGGAATACTGTGTGGAGAAATGGTAGGCTTGCACTACGCATGCTTACTATATTTTCATTCATAAATTGGCTCTCGGCAATGGCTGGATGACGTCGTGTAATAAGCAAAATGTACACGACCGCTAAGTTGAACGCTCCGCTATCCGTTGTACACAATTTGTCGCTGTGACCTGTCAGGCGCGCGTCCGGAATCATGATGTAATGTGTCATGCACGAAAATAACTGTTTTTCGTGAAGGGGTATGTGACAAGTGCAAGGCAAAGAAAACGGTTCGTTAATATAAAATGATTTTATCATATTCATAATTTTCATAATATTTGGAATAGCAAGTGCAAATTTTTCTTGATTGTATTGTCTCTAGTTGTCATTTTTAAAGCACTGAAATAAAGGTGTCCTGTAATAGGATACACTGCCATACTGTCAGTTTGTTCTTAATCTGTCATGTTTATACTGCTAATTCAACTTGACAACCAAACCATTAAAGCAATACATTTGGAAAGGTTGCAGGCTGTATATGCCATGACTGTACTAGACAGCTGGCAGCCGTCTCTTTCGAGGAGTTTTTTAACATTTAATTCTTGTTTTATTTCTCCTCGTACACAGACGGCTCATTGATTTTTGTCTTTATTTCATAAAAATATATAAAAAGGACTGGACCAAAATGAAGGTTATTATTCTGTTTTGGCCTGAAATGCACCGAAACGGGGAAAAAATAAACTTAAAAGGAAAAAACAGTGACTTACTTTGGCTGTCACGCAACTTCCACTTCCCTGGTTTATCCGAACTTCATACATAAACATATGCCCGAATTGGGCAGGCAAAATTCTCACAGTAGAATGACCAAAATTAGGGTCAATATGATATGATATTGACCCTAACTTTGGTCATGGCAGGCAAGATAAAATCACTTTGGAAAAAGATATGCAATAACAAGGTAGATCAGTTTATGCCAAAAGAGAGAAAAAGTTCAATGGTTTGTAAAGCCGCAAAACTTCTTTTTAAGAGGTAAAACCTTTTTTCAAGGTTTTTTTTCGAGCAGTGAAATAGATTTTTGGGCAAGTATATTCCAACTATTTAAAAATTTACTTGCGTGACCGGGCAAGTGCTTCTTTAAAGTTATGTAGCACCCTGCTTTAGTTATTTGTTGGTTTGTCCAAAACTACCCAGGGTGTTTCATATAGTTCAGAAGTCTGATGAATTCACCTTCATGTATGACTTTGACAGCTTGAAAGCTTAGTGTCAAAATATGAGTCTGAAATCAGTTTTTTTTCTTCTAATTTCGAAGTAAGTTTGACTATATTTTTTATAATCATATTGATATTATGTATGGTGTACAAATTCTTTGCTCTAAAGCTATTCAATTAAGTATTTTTGACTTAAGTTGATGTGTGTAAGATTTAAATTGAGTGAGAAATCCACCTGGCTTGACACAAATTTCTAATATTTACACCATTGATGAATTTACTCAAGATTCCAAGATGGGTTTGTTGTGTACAAAGAAACAATCAAAATCTTTGCACTCTTCCATTAATATAATTGTGGCTCTACCTGTTTCTTTGTGTAGAATTAATTTATTTATTGGATTATATTTGTCAATTAAGATTAAACCATTAACTTATTAGTATTATTTTTTATTTTCGATTTTGCCACCGTAGGATTGCTGAAGCAGCATGATTAGAGTAATATCCAACCAGCTTAATGGGCTCTCCAGGGCTACATCATCTCTATCAATTCCTTGGCAACAAAACCTCTTCAAAGGTAACTTACTTCAGGGCACCAGCCATTTGAAATCATCTGATCATCACTTCCTGTCAACCAAGGCAACAGCATCTCTCCATCGGTCACTATTAACATCACACCGGTGGTGCTCAAGAACTGAAGCAAAAACATTCAGGATTTCTCAAGGAACCTTAAAACTATTGTCACAGTTTGGAGGAACCCACCTGCACACTTCATCCTCATTAGATCACACAGGAATCATTTCAAGACTCACCAGGCCTTACATTGTGACATATAATTTCACATGTAGGAACTGTGATCGTAATGTTAGAAGTCCGTTTGTGCCAGGAACTGTACGTTTGAAGAGTTCACATAGTAGGAGCCAGCAGAATGCATGGCGTGAGAGGAATAAGTCTGTCATGTTGTATGTTATTGCTGGAGCAGTCCTTGTGGTTGGATTCTCTTATGCAGCTGTTCCTCTCTACACAGTGTTTTGTCAGGTAAAATGTCAAATATTTACAGTACATAACATAGGTAAAGGTAAAGTTTTGAAGATGTAATCTGTACTGTCATTTATTTACAACATCAACTTAAAATATGAAGGAAAAAAAAAATTTCATTTCTCCTTCAGATTTTGAAACTTTAATCTCCTTGATATTTAATCAAAGAAGAAACTTACATTAAAACATTGATTTTTTATTTTTTTTTAGATTTGCTTGTTATTTTAGACCGGTCATAATTAAGGCTCTACCCAGAATAATTTTCTTAGGAGGACAATGATCAATCATGTTTAAGATGACTCATGGAAGGGAATGCAGCAATCAAGCTGATTCAGAGGATGTTTGTTTATATTTTTAATTGAAATTGAAGGGTCTGTTGCACACTTGGTGGAATTTACCCCCCCCCTTCATGGAAAGAGGTGGGGGCAATAGTAATAGCCCCTCTCCCAGTGCAGCCATATCTATTGTTGTTTTGTTTTTTTGTGAAATTTGATAAAATCTTTGATGTATACTGTATGTAAGGGGCAATATAGTTGATCATCAAATGTCTGTGAAAGTATTTATTGATGTTATTGGTATATATATTTTCCAGAATAAAGTTTCAATAATTCATACCAAGATTGTTCTTTCTTTATTTATGAATCTTCTCCCTCCAGGCAACGGGTTTAGGGGGTCAGGCCACCGCGGGTCATGATATTGAGAAGGTAGAGACCATGGCTCCCGTGCGAGGGAGAGAACTTGTGATACGATTCAACGCAGACACTGCTGCAAGCATGAGATGGAACTTCAGACCTCAACAGACTGAAGTCAAGGTTAGTCTACTCTAACCACAACAAAGATGGGCAGGGATCCAGTGGTAGTCTCGTGGGCTTATACCAAGTAGATTCAGGGTCCAAATTCCAGGCAATGCACTTGTATCATTTGATAATGGATTAGTCCCCCAAACATCCCTTTAAAAGTTAATCCATTGGCCTTGCTGCACACATGATTTCATAGTTCTCTCCTGGGTTTTGTTTCTGGAGGTGGTTTCAAACCGCCTCGATCATAAGAATCCCCGTTAAATTACGAGAACTTTTTAAGGCTAAAAAATACCCATTAATTATTCCTGCATTCACACCGCCCCGAAACATACCCTTCAGGATAATTTTCTGAAGTTACGAGCATGCGTAGTATAGTCTGTATAAGCAGGCAAGGCGCGAGATTCAAAATAACTAGCCCAGCAGCCACCCACGGCGCCCGCGCCCAACGACACGCTGGGCTAAAAGTTCCCGTAAATTGCTTTCACATTGCCAAAATACCTGCGACCTTGGAAAAATCCCCGCGAAAGTTCTCGTAATTTCGCCAAGTACCTACTATTTAGCGGGTATTTTCTTTCGGGGAAATTACGCGTAGTTTGCTTTCACATTACCAAAATACCTGGTATTTTCTGATCGTGGTAAATTTCCCGATCAGAGAATACCTGGAACTGACGAACTTCGAGGCGGTCTGAAACCACCTATTGAGTTATTTGAAAGTTACACACAACATTACACTGTTGACCCATTCTTGTTTTCTGTTTTGGTTTTTTTCTGTTTTGATTTTGTGGGGTGAAATAACCATGAATTCATCATGACAAATAAGATTCAAATTTATTTCATTGTTCATAATGAAAGTTCTGATTCATAAAAATCAGATACGAAAAGAGTTGATGGAAATCTTAATGAGTGAGAATATGATTTACCATACATTAACAGGCTACCATTTATGTGTATAAAGTTGTGCATAATTTATTAAGAGCTTTATGACACAACATAGATCTCACATTGTGTTTGTAGAAACACATGTACAGACTTGGGGGCTAGAAGAAAGAATATTGTGAGTGGAATACCTTTTTTTGCTTAGACTTAATTTGCTCAATATACTTCAAGAAGTCAAGACCTCCAAATATGTGGAATTAATTATTATTTTGTTAGTAGAAATTACTTTAATAATGAGACATACCACAAACATTCTTTATTACCACAGTTCAAGTATGGTAATCTGATGTGGTTATTAAATGATATGCTCAAACAAATGTTATTTAGACTTGCAGTGAAAGGACAATTGACACCATTATTTCATGTCATCCCTAGTGACAGATGTCTTCTTACTCTTCAAATGTTAGTTTTTATGTAATTACCGAGAATTTCAAGTTCAAATATAAATCAGTATTTGAAGTAACAAGAAATCAATTGAGAGTATTTCATATTTGAATAACTCCATTTATCTGCAGGTTGTACCCGGTGAGACTGCCCTAGCCTTCTATTCAGCAATGAACCCTACAAATAAACCCATCGTTGGTATCTCAACATACAACGTAGTGCCGTTTGATGCTGGACAGTACTTCAATAAGATCCAGTGTTTCTGCTTTGAAGAGCAGCGGCTGAACCCTCATGAACAGGTATGATACATATAAGCGCTACCCGCTATCGAGCCAGCAGCCTAGATTACCTGCCATTTATTGCAATTTTCAGGCAACCCTTTTTCTTTTCAACTACCAGCAAACAAAATTTAGCATTGCAGTGCTAATTGCAAGTATTTCATCAATGTGACACATTAGTTAATAATTACTTGTAGTATTTATGTAGTTAATTCACCTTACAAGGACGAGAAGAATACAGGACAATTTTTATAGAAACGAATACCATTGAGCCTTTTATTTTATTGCATATATCTTGCGAAGCGAACTACCGTTTTGCGTAGATCCTCATTTTCTGCGAAATACCCATGAGAGTTAGTACACATATTGGTCTCAGAGTAAAGATTCACAAAAATTAGATACATTTATTGATTGTGGTACAGAATGTGTTGCTATGGTTAATGATAGATTATGAGGATAAATCAGGAGAAAAACTATTCTCACATTTAATAATAATAATAATTATATTATAAATGTGATTTGTAATGCGCCAAATCCACTCTGCAGAGTGCCCAAGGCACATAAGGCTTTCATGATAGTGCAGATATATTAATCACCTTCAGTGATAATTCTAGTTTTCATTTTGGATGAACTTTGTAATAAGTTTCAAATTAATCTGTGGGGTGACTACTGCACTTGGTGAATATTCTGATGTTCAATGAAACTGTGCCCTTCTGATTTGTGGATCCTTGTGTTGGCTATTCTTAAATCTGAAAAGCCATGTGTGATGCTCACTTCCCCTTCTCTTCTTTCATTGTTATATTCTAGGTTGACATGCCAGTATTCTTCTACATCGACCCTGACTTTGATGAGGACCCTAAGATGGCCAAGGTTACTAATATCACTCTATCCTACACCTTCTTTGAGTCCAAGGAGGGACTTGAGCTTCCTGACCCTTGGTCAAGACCAGAATGACCATCAGGGGGAATTGACCATCAAATTTGATTTGCGTGTTGAATAGCCATCACAAGGACATTGTAGATGAGATTGACCATCAGGCCATTCATGGCTTCAGTAATGACCGTTGAAGTGACTGTCATAGTAGCCATCATGATGAATAGCACTATTCTGAATGGCTGTCAAGATTTCCGTCAGACTGGCTAATGTGGAAATGTCTCATGCATTAAATTGTCAATGAGTAGTTGCAATTGTTACTGAAATCCTTGCATCTGATTGGCTGAGAGCTATGCTGTCATTAAAAATGATCGACAAATAGGATACATGATATTGCTTCACGATATTGTGCCCAGATTTACATTAGAGCACTTAACATTTTTACTCATGCAGATTGAGTAAAATTAAATTATGCAGAACATAGAACACTAAACATTTTTACTCATGCTGTTTGTTATTTCATTTTTACTCCACTGTATGTTTTTTTCCTTATCCTGTTCAGATACACCAATATTGCATTATTTATTATGGTACCGTAATATAACTAATGCACATGTCATTAAACACTTTCCAATTCCTACAATTTTATACTGTGGTATGTCATCTGAACGTACAGTCAGAATGCTGTAATCATGCCGCCAATAAATATCATCTACCAACAACAGAGCATAATTAACTTATGTAACAAAGGAAGTGATTGCCTGGTAATAAATTGGTTGTTAATGTCAATTGAGCACAGAACATGTCAACATGATAGCTGCAACATTGCAGTTTCTCTTTGGATGTAGTTTATGAGTTGTGCTTTCCGCAGCATTGGGTGATATTGTGATATTCTGTCTAGGGTCCTGTTCGTAAACCTAATGCCATTGTGTGTTTAGAAGCAAGAAGCAAATACCAGGCATTAAAAAAAAGATATTTAAATACTTCAGTCATCAAAGGAACATCCATTAAATTGCTGCAATATTTGTAGCATTTTAGAGATAAATGGAATATATGAACATGGTTTGTAATATCAATTTCATAAAGCTTTTCGTAAGTTGAAAGTGACTTTAAGAGTGACTGGTGAATTTTTCTTGTGGTAAATGATATTTATCATTAAATGTTCGTTGAAGATTATTTAGCGTGTAAGAAAGGTTCACCAGTCGTTCTTAAAGAAGCTCTTAATTTACAAACAGCTTTATGAAACACCCATCCGGTTACATATTGCTATCTTAAAACTGACCAAGCATATATGGCCTTTGTACCTTCTCCGTACATGGTGAATGCTTAATGTTTTTCCCCGAGCCGGGAGAGCCCTTTGACTTTGCTGAGCCAAAGCTCTCTGAGGTTGTTAGCTTTTTGGAAAAGACAAGAACAGGTGCGGCGCCAGGGCCTTATGGTGTCCCTTACAACCAGGTTTTGAAGGACGGAAAAGGGAGTTTCCCACAGCATGTGATGGTTACAAATCTGCGATCCGATATTGTATTGTGGACTGACTGCAAAGGTAATAGTTCTAGGAGAGTTGACCATCCCTTGGGAGGATAATTTTGACTATGCCTTTGAGCGCAAGCTCACAAGATATTCTGAACTTGTGGCAGAGTTAACAGGCAAGGGCTGGAAGGTGTTTTGCTTCCCCTTTGAGGTTGGTTGTCGTGGGTTCGTAGCAAAATCATTGCCTAGGTGGTTTGGGAGTTGGGTTTCTCAAATAGAAAGAATAAGCATGCTTGTAGGGATGCTTCTGAGGCAGCAGAGAAGGGTTCTGCTTGGATTTGGACCAAGTATGTCCAAAGGAAGAGGGTGACCAGCAATTAAGCAACTTTTTCTTTTCGTTTATTTCTTTCTTTCTTTTCTTTCCTTTTTTTCTGTTACCAGTGGGGAAGGTGGTGCTTTGCACTGCTGGCCCACCACCAAGAGGGAGTATTGTTTCTAATGGGCCGAAACTCCCAGTGACTGGTAGAAAACAACTGAGGATTCCCCCTGGTAATGCATGAGGCAGCGTTCTCGTGTTTGTTGAACTCAATGTCATTTGAATTATCAGAAGGTGATGCTGCCCTCTATTGATTAGCAAGGTTTAAGTATGATTCCCTTCTTGACATTCATAGATACAGTGTAGGTTGTAAGATACTCATTGTAAAAACAACAAGCATTACTTTTTTACTAAAACACAACATTTATTTGATTTATGATTTCAAAGCAATATCCTCGATGATGAATTGACTTTGATGTTTTGAGGATAAAATAATGTACATCATTACAAATTTTGAAGATATTTTTCCTCTAAATGATAATGATAAAAATGATTCACTCAAACTAGTCAGATATTTCACTTCATTTCAAGTTATTGTTTGTCATTCAGTCTATTGTAAGTTACCTCATTGCACTTTGCAGTTTATTTTCTAATAGGGATTATGAATTCATTTTCTCAGGTATGATCATTGAATTTCCTGTGGCAGGAAAAAAATATTGCTTGATCCTTAACTCAGATTCAGAAATTTTGCCAGTTTGTGAAATGGATAAGAGTGACATGAATTATTGAAAATGATAATTAGTTACCTGTCAGTATATACCCTACTATTAAATTGCTTGTATTTTGAGATGTGTGAATAACCACTATTTGTATATTGCTTGAGGAGAAAACAATATTCTGTAAGCGAAATAAAATTCAAAGATTATTTCTATTATATATAATTCTCTCATTGCATATTTTTGTTGTATATCTGTGAGAGGATATTGTAAAACTAAGTAGATGTCAACCAAAATGTCAGGTTCATATCTTTCAAATAATATCTGCAATATTATGACATACCATTCTGTATGTAAAAGAAAACAAAAGTGAAAGGAAATTGTGGAGTTTCTGAACAAATAGTCTTAAAGGATTGTAATGGTGAAGTGCATGTCCATTTAGAAATGTGACATACCTCCCTGTATCCTCATTGACACTAATGAATACATGATGGAAGCCTTCATTCTTTGCCATGGAAAACCAGAAGAGCAGTTAACTGTGAAGTATTAATCTGCAATTGGGATATAGTTGAAAATAATGGGAAAGGGAGAAAGATGGGTGTGGTGTCTTTGTATGTGAGGGTGGGCATGTGCGAGTGGGTGTGTGTGTGAAAGAGAGAGAAAGGTAGGAGGGTTGATGAATGAGAGCAGAAACAGGAAAAAAGGGAAGAGTAGAAGTAGAAAGCAAAAGATATAGAGAAAGAGAAGCTCGTATGACAGATGGGAGGATAGAAAGGTAAGAAGATTTGAGTGATTAAGAATCTCATTTAATTTCTTGAAAATTTCTGAAAATTTCTGAAAATTTGAACCGATGTCCACAAAAAGGCAGTAGGCACAGGGTGGGGGCATATATATCTGCACCCTTACTCAGAATCGTACCATTTTTGACATCCTTGATCTGCCCCTGAATATGCGAATTTGTTCTTCGTCTGGATAATAATAGTTTGTTACACTGTTTTTTGTTGTTGATCATGAAAATTGGTTATTGTGTTGTGATTCTTCTTCCACAATCTGTAATGAAATATAGTTTAGCTTTAGGGATGAAAATATATATTTTTTCGAATTCTAATTATCAGATTCCAAGGGAAACAAATATTTTCAAACGCCTTTTGCCATTTTTAGTCAAAATCGATAAATGATCATATTTGTTTAATGGAAAGGAGGGGGCTCCATGCCGTTATCTTTAAACACAAACTTTAAGTTATGTATTTACCCCTTTCTAGCGAGGTATTACAAATTATTACCATCAGCACTTCGTATTTATGTTACCTTCATAAATGTCCGTTTCTAGGTTATTGTCAATGGTGAGGGACATCGGGGATGGTCGTAAAACTCTTGACCTTTACGGCTACACTTTAATCGCAGGATAGCAACCAATCGACCCTCTTTAGTATTTTAGTATTCTAAATAGATGAATTAGATTGAGCAAGAATGAATGAGGAAGCAAGGCTTGGGGTCTGAAAACAGAACTTTGGTTTACGAGTGAGATTTAATTACAGATGCGGAGTTATTTCATCAATCGTTCCATCGTAACAGGCGTGTATTCGGAGGGATGTCGCAGATGCTTGTTTGAAAATGCAGTAACTGATACTGATCTCATTTATGGTCAATGTTGCTTATGAATAGTTTATATTTGATAAAGATGAATAGGCTTGAATTATCAATCAATCAATCAATCATTCAACTGACCAACAGATGAAATAACTGAATTAATCTATCTTCGTCACTAAAAGCATGCCCTGTCGCTAAACACTCTGAGAATCCCTAAGCAGCAGTTGCTCTAAGGACAAATTCCCAGACGACTTACTCGTCCAAACGTCACTTTTTATGACTACAAACATTTCTTTTATCGCAGGATCCTAAATCAAGGATGGTTCTACTTCGGCAGTCTTGCAAAAAAAAAAAGATTTTCTAGTCGAATTATTTTTTTCGTCCCAGAATTGCAAGGAGCAATGATTGTCGGCTACCCAAGATAGGGTTGAGGCCTCTTTCACCCTGAACTGTTTTCAATGGCCTGAATGGTAATTTCCTTTCAGATCGAGCAAGGGGCGACTGGGGGCGACTTAGTCCCTTTGGATGCGCTGTCTACTTTTTTTTTCATGATTATAATTATGCTAGGCCAACACACCGAAGGCCTGCATTATGACCATTAATAATACAACGGTTAAAATAATTGATAAAAGCTTGATCATACGACGGGTAAATCTAGACGGATTTGAGAAATGAGACCTCTCCCAGGGATAGAAGTGAATAGTCTTGTTACCATGGTCACAAATTACAAGGGTCTCTTTTAGTATTTTTCTAATATTATATCCACAAAAGAAGCTGCATATACGTCATTTGTGACCATGGTGAGAGTTATTTATAAATACAATCTTATGATAACAATTTACGGTGGTATATTTTGAAGAAAATAAACGAAAAGTTTAATCGCAAAAACCATGTACTTTCGTAACTTCAGGTGGGGGGGGGGGGGGCAGAGAGGACAGAGAATGAGTGAAGGAGAGAGGAGGGGTGGTAATAGCGAGTTAGGGAGACAATGATAGAAGGGAGGGGGAGAAAAAGACTGAGAGTGACGGGTTAGAAGATTTTGTAAATTCTCTAAATGGAATAGTTTTTACTTGCTACCAAAATATTATCTGATATTTTTATTTATTTATTTGTTATGTTAACCCAGGGAACCCCCGTCAGTGGACTAACTACTGGGTTTTTTTTGGGGGGTGATAACAAGTAAAACAATAAAGAGTAACAAACAATGAACAAATAAACAAAGAAGAAGAATGTATTCATAAAGACAACGAAGGGGCAGGCATTAATGAATGATTAACTTTCGTCAAAAGTAATTGAACTTTTTGGAATTAGACTTTTAAAATCCTTTTCACTCTTACATCGTCTTTGAAATGTATTTAGTATACTTCTCAGTCTTTCATCTAGGCTTAACACCCTCCTGTTATCTCTCCCATTTGTTTACTCTCTCCCCTCCCCCCTCTCTTTCTCTCCCTCTCTTTCCATCTTTCTTCCCTGCCCCTCTCTCCCCTATCCCTTTCTCACTCTCCCTGACAACTAACTATTCTGTTCCCACACTTCGCTGAATTTCAATTTGGGGTTTATTCTTGCGAACTTTTTTTCTTTTACAAGGATGTAATTAAGAATGAGAAATAGCATGGACAGTGCACTTCACAAAAGCCCCCCCCCCCCCCTACGGAAGCATTAAAGTGCCATCTGTCATGTCCAAATCATTGCCTTATGATGTCGACTTGTAAACTTTGTCAGTTGACATCTTGCTAAGTCGACTTCTCATATTGACTTAATTTCTCGTAAAGGCGACTTGGGAGGATACCAATGTTACCATGACAACATGTAACTTTAAGAAGTCAGCTCAGCGGGATGCACTTATAGGTCGTGATGACGACATTACCCCCTTATAAGCCGACATGATAAGGCTCCTATATACTTAGTAAGATCTAATATCTCACCCTCTCGATCGCCAGTCCAATTTTATTTGTTTTGTCTTTATATCAGGTATAGTTTACAGTGTATTTAACTGGTTATTTTAATGTTTTTATCTGTGTAGACAGGGCCCCTTGGTAGAACAATACTCGTTATTGAAGGGCTCTCCTGTATAAAGATGACCGAATTAATAAATGAATTAACAAATCCCGTCATTTAGATACAACATGCTCTTGTTGGGGCTAAGTTTGGCCACACTTAATAGCGTCCGTACATTCAGTATGCGTTATTTGCGTTTCATGTTTTTACCTTAACATGGAATAACTTCTTGGCATTTCCCTCCGAGCGGAATTTAATGTCCAAATAGAATGCAAAGTGCAGAAATAAAATGTTTAATCATCCGTAAAAATATAAGAAAGCGATAGGCCTACATAATTATATTCGGAGGCCTGATGTGGAATGATGTATTAAAAGAGAACAAGACGCATGTCATGTAAAGAACGGTTTTTTAATCTTCGAACATGCAAGCAGTATAGGCCTATACCATGTAAACCTTGTTTTAATTTCATGATTGTGGTGTGGAAATGAAACTGAATTTGATAATTATTGCTCCGTCAATAATATATGAGTATTCAACGATATATATTAGACAGCTGCATGATCAATTTTATCAGTAAAAAAGAAAATTTGATTATACAGATTCGATCTAAACAGAGTCTGTTTGATGCAGTTTTATGTATTGCTTTCTTTGTCTTCTTCTTTTTAAATTGGGGGCTTTTAAAATGAGATACATGTACTTTAATACTTGTTTATTATTTGATACATGGCTTTCTAGTTTGGAACATGGATTTATAGGCACTTTATTTCGACAGTTTTAAATAGAATAGGTTTATAAGATTTCATATCACATTAAAAAAAATACATTTTGTGTTTATCCATTAATTGTCTTACATACTTACCTTTTCTTTCTATGCTTCTTTCCTTTTCTATAATTACATCCTTCTGTTTCATCCCTTTCTTTCGTTCGTTTGTTCCCCATTCCTTTGTATTTTTCATTCATTCTTTCTTCCTTTTGCATGTACTTTACAAAATACAACCCTGTATCCCAATACAGACTTTTCATTATAATGATCGTAATGCATATCGTTCCCTAATCGATTATGCTCTACAGTATACACATCACATTCGTTGCTATAGTAACAGATCATTTCGACATTCATCTCCACTCAATAAAATGGAGATAATTTATGGCGTCCTATAAACGCTTTAATTGACTTTATATTTTGAACACGTTTGGGATACTTCCCTAGGGATTTGAGTCATACATTAGTTTGCAAAATAAATATCACAAAAATTTTAATCGGATTTTTTTTTTCAATTTGTTTATAAAGATACTCTTTATTAATATTCTATGAGTTTGCCAGAGTTTGGCCGATTGAGTAAATTAGTTAATTAATTGAACAAATCGTCATTATCAACTTGTGACCCTCTCCAAATAAGCTGTTCTCCGGGGGCCGTTTCATAAAGCTGCGCACTATACCGATGACCCTATTTTGCTAAATGAGATACCCTAAATTTTCTAAATTTTAGCCCACTCCATTGGAATGCTTGCTGAACAATAAAAGTGATCATTGGATTTAAACTTCAGTGAAACAAAACTGGTTTAAGTCAAGAACGGGTTACCAGTCGTGCATATAAAGTAGCGTGTAATTCAAGGGCCTCGCAACGGTTTTGAAAGTGGGGGCTGAGCCGAAAGTAGGGGGGGGGGCTGACCATGCAAAAATACAATCAGACGGTAATTTTTTTAACGTTTTTGTACACGGTTTTGGAAAAAAGTAGGGGGCTAAAGCCCCCCTCCCTCCCCCAGCCCCCGGTTCCTCGCCCCCTGTTTCACTTACGCACAATTTAATGAAACCCAACCCAGCTCATTGTTTATTTTATAGATGAAGTATGTTGCTGCATGATGTATCAAAGTGATGCAATCTGCATTTTTCCTTCAAGGTTTTATGATAATTATACCTACAAAGCGCAAATTGAATTTGGGAATGGAAATTATCATCACCATCATCCTCACCAACATGACCAACGCCATCATTACCATCATCATCATCACCATCACCACCATCATCATCACCATCACCACCACCACCACCACCACCATCATCATCACCATCATCGTCATCATCATCATCACCATCATCATCACCATCACCACCACCACCATCATCATCATCGTCGTCGTCGTCGTCGTTCTCATCACCATCACCACTATCATTTTGTCATTATCTTCTTTCAATATTAATGTTAATCCATAATCATTAATGCTTTCTCCATTCTGCACAATAAAAGCGTGAATAAGTTCCTCGATTTCGTTTTGGGCTGTCGTTGCTTATCCAGACAGTTCTGCTTCTGCAATAACTTCATGCTGGAAAAAATATTAGTAATTTGTGAATTATTTGATTTTGATCTTATAGTTTTATATTTTCTTAAATTTCTTACATTTTTCTTGTTAGAGTTTACATAATTTGGTATCAAACACATTTGTATTTTTTTCCAGTGTTATACTCATTATAAATGCAGAAAAAAGTAGATAAAACAATTCATGGTCGTACGCAATTTTTTTT
Organism: Lytechinus pictus; assembly: GCF_037042905.1. Lineage (NCBI taxonomy): Eukaryota > Metazoa > Echinodermata > Echinoidea > Temnopleuroida > Toxopneustidae > Lytechinus > Lytechinus pictus. The sequence continues at coordinate 29,742,415 of NC_087254.1, forward strand.
TCGCTGGGGGTATATAACACACATATACTTTTTCCCCAAAAAAAATCCAAAGCGAGGGAACGAAGCGACCGAGCTTGTCATTGGCGCGCTTTTGCCTCTTTTACAGTTGAATCGAAGGATTTCTTGCACACTTTTGGTGGATTTTGTAAAAAAAAATCAGTAAGAAAATGTAAGTTTTCAAAATTTCGGGGGAAGGGGGACTGCCCCCTGCCGCGTACGGCCAAACAAGTTTAACACGAAACAAAGATGAAAAACTAAAAACAAGATGTAATAAACTGATTAAAACAAATGATAAGGGACAAAAAAATAAGTTGCAAAATTACATGCTAGATGAGAAGAATGAGATTAACAGCTTGCGTAACAACACGACGTTGCTTTTTGTACCAGTCGCGTCATTTTGTTTTGTCTTTTCCTGCCGAAGGCGAGGAAAGCACCAAGTCGCGTTGCTATGGAAACTTATAGTTAAGGAATACCTGTCGATGAAGATGTAAATTCAAATGATGAAGTGTGGCTTTCGTGAAATGAGATTTGATTATCAAGTGAATCAACCATGCCCAAAGCGTTAAAGTAAGAATGGAGAGTGTTTGCTAATCCATTTAGACAAACTCTCGAATAAAGTAATAAAAGCCCGGGATGAACGTTTGCTTGGAAGAATAAGAAAAAAAAATGACACTACGTCTTTATTAATATTAATAACAACAAAAATAATCATGATAATGATGATGATGATAATAATAATGATAATAATAATAATAATGATAATAATAGAAATAATAATAACAATCATCATCATCATAAATCATAATGATCCTAATCCTTGCTGAAAAGCAAATTTAAGCTGATAGCAGGCTCTATTAACTCGTGATTAAATCAGCAAATACACTTTAAGTATAATAGTGATACCTTTTTCCTCACGTATCGAAACAATGCATATTATTGGTGCTTTACGAACGTATTATCAAAACCAAAGTTTGAAGTTGACCCCTCAAATTATCTGGTTTTCGCGAGATATATATAAAATGGGACGGACCAGGCGCTGTGCAGCGGATGGATTGAACTCGTGAAATGCATCTGGCACTCACATGACTTGAAGGGGGCCGAGAGGGGGGGGGGGTGTAATATGAATTATATCAAGATGCGTAAAACTAAGCTGATGTGATAATGGCCTGTGATAGATTAATAAAATACAATGTGCAACAATGATACGGATAGTGTCCTCAGGGCCCTTAGGGACACATCAAAATATATTTTTCTTAATTGAGCTTGTGTCGTACTTGTGACGCACAGGTTCGGCACCATTAATGATAAACGCATTAAGATTAACGAGACAACAGACCGACCAATATTAAGACATCTATTTCACTTAAATTTGGGCCATAGTTTATTCACTTGAACAAGGACAACACACATAACTCTTACGTACAATGTCGCACCTGTATGACCGTGATTAATGTGTAGCCAGACATCGTATTATAGCACACCCAGAATGAGTAAAAACTATACGCCCCTTTTCATTCTTTTAAACACCTTTACTTATATTTTACATAAAATAATGACGTCTTTCTTCTTTATTCAATGCTGTCTGGCACAATTCAACTGTAAACATTTCTGAAATATCCACATTTACATTTTCTCCCCTTCAGCTTTCTGTGGGCACATGACGGTTTGACTGACAGTGTGTTTACTTTTCCCTCTGAAATTTTGTTTGAGGAACAGACGAATAAATCTTAGATTTTTTGTATAATTGAGTAAACCTCAAGTTTATTGAAAAAGAAGAGATTTTTCCCGGAATACTTCGTTCCGTTACCAAGGTAACTTTCTGGATGATTGATAATTGCTTTGCCTAACATGCATCACAATAAATGTAATATGTAACAATACAATGCATTGAGGCATGTATCATTTGAATCATCATTCGATATTTTATTCATGATGCAAATATCAAACGGCAAACTCTTATGTTTGCTCAAGAATCGGAGAGCCTACACAGGGGCGGCGGAACGTATTTTCATTTGGGGGGCAAGCAAAAAATTTTTTACTCATGTAAAAATGGGCAGTTTAGTGCGAACGGAAATTTTCACCATGAGATTTAATCTGCGTGAAGTAGTTGTGAGTTTTGTAGTGATTAAGTTGAGCAAAGCATTTTTGAAGTAATTTCTGATTGATAAGGTGCGTATTTAGGCTTTATTCTTTTTCGCGGAGAGCGTACCTAACTAGAGAATTAGCGCAAGCGCGAAGCGGGAGCTGAACATTTTCATATACTGACAAGAAAAGGAACCTGTTAAGGACTGCATTTAATGACTCATGAATAGGATGCATATCTCACCAATCGAAAAATGAGAGCGGGAAGCGCGAGCTGAAAATTTGTAATAAATTATTCCAACTTAAAAAATTGACATTCTAAGCATTTTAAAACCAAGAACAGAATGATTTGTTACTAATCAATAATCGAAGCGAGCGCAAAACGCGAGCAAAAAAAAACTGGGCATTCTACGCATTTTTGTAAGCATGAACAGGATAAGTAACTAATTTACTAAACCTGATAGATGATGCGAGCGCGAAGCGCGAGCCAAAAATTTTGTGATTTTCTAACCTAAAGTTTATTATGTTTTGCTTCAAAAAGTGTATTTCATTTTGAAAAAGGGCACATTTCATTTTTTTTTTTGGGGGGGACCGTTCAACCGCCCATGAGCCTACACATGGGTGGTACTACAGGGACACGTCTTTGTCTGTATTTTTTGTCTATATAAGAATTATATCTTACCTTTAGGGCATCATGCCCCCCCCCCCCCCATTTATTTACGAATGACAATGTCACATCAGTAAAATAATGATACATAAATGTATTTGACATCCAATTAGCATTGTAAGTATATGAAATGAATGACAATTCTTGCTGGCGTTGTAGATCGTATTATGGATCACCATACTGACCCACATTCTGTTTCCATAGTACCTATAGGCAACAAATGTTCTAATTCAATAAAAAAGATTGCGTCATTCTTGACACTCCTCTTTAGAAACAAAACTATACCAAAAGTTAACATTACTTCTCTACGGGGAAATTAATAGAATACTAGTAATGCTATATTGTTTAAAAACATGGTCACTCGTTACCATGGTGAAAATGAAATAGTGTTACGTAAACCCTGTCTGGCCGTCACTATATCCCGCTCTAATATCCACTCTATCCCTCCTTACGCTGTTTCTCTCTCTCTCTCACACACACACTCTCTCTCTCTCTCTCTGTTAATTTTTTTTCTTAAAACATTGCGTGTCATAATTTTTCCGGGCAAACAATCTCAACTTAACAAATATTCAAGGCAAGAAAGTAATTGATTTACAATCCCATAAAGTCATTGATGCTTATTTTTAAAGAATTCATATGCCCGTCAGTACTGCATAATCTTCTAAAGGTAAAACGTGTAAAAAAAAAAGCCTTGTGTTCTCGTCCGATACGTCAAACTGTACTGACACTCTCAATGATTCAATTTATAGCCTTATCAGAAGATTCTTGGATTTTTTTATAGAGGTTTCAAGAATGTATTGGAATCATGATGCCCGACAAAAATAAAAAGCAGCTGGGTGGTCTTTGTCGAAATATGGTGAACCCGAACAGCAGTTTCGTCGTAAGTTTCGGAGATGACGAAACATTACAAATAATGTCGTTTTTCCAGAGTCCAGGACGAAACTGCTGCTTTGATTCACCAATTTTCGACAAAGACTTCTTGGTTGTTCATTGTCATGAAGGGCAATACATTTTCACTCGGCTGTTATAAACTCTCCGTATACGTCACGTAAAGAAAATTCTCTAATGGGTAACCAGGCAACGAATCATTCCACTCAACTCGGTTGTACATGTACACAGCCTATCTATGTACACATTCTCAAAGTGAATTAACTCTTTTGCCAGTAAGTAAATCCATTTTTTCTTCTTGCTAATTCCCCATATTTTGGATTCAGGAATCGTGTACACAATAAACAAAAAATATTTTGTTTAAATTGTTTTCATTAATAATATGGCAAATAAGATTGATTTATACTAGTACGATTATCCACATAGCAGATGTTTTAATTAATTAAAGTCAAGATCTCTTGTTGTTATATGACTGGACAAATGAAGAGAATCTGAGACCGAAATAATGCAAATTACCAAAATGATATTCTGTAATTTCCAGGAAAAAGGCCTAGGTCAATATCGAACATACGAGTAATAAAAAAGCTTCATTCATTTTCAGGTTCATAATCAATATCGCCAGTTTTCAATTAAAGACACATTTAGGTCAATCTTTGTTCAAAATGCCATTGGATAGGACAGTGTTGTAATACTGCGAATTGATGTTATCACGAGTCTCATCACGAGTCTAATCACCAGCCACTTGTTTCTCTTAATTCCTGTATACTCGGCATTTTCTTCCCTTCATCAGAAATCTCGCGATTGTGGGCGGTGACGTGAGCGTCAGCGAGGTCCGTTGCCGAATTCGTTAAGGCATTCAACGTCACAACGTCCGCTTTCGACGTCGTGGTTGTCATGGTAGTAGTGTTGTTGGGGTTTCCTGGAAAACCTAGCGACGTTTTACTAGTGATAGTATACTCCACACTGCAACGTCGACTTGAACCGCATCGCTGCGGCGTTGGCTGCGGCGTCACATGTACGCTATCTGGCGCCACTTTACCAAGTTCGTCTTCCGTAGCAACGACGCCCGGTGGCAAAACAGCTGGGTCGCTCGTCGCATCTTCATTCAATACAATCGCAGTTTGTACAGTTATCAGCTCCGACAAAAGTCGACGAGTATCAAACGGCTGCGTGACGGCGTTGACGCGTCGCTGTGACTTTGACGGGTAACAGCTCGGTACGACGCCCATGACGTTAGATTCCAGTCAATCACGTGACCGGAGCACTTCCTTTCACAATAACCAATATTTTCTTTACAACGAAAGTCGTTTGGAAATTACGGGCGTTCCTCGGGATGATTTCGTTTATTATTCCTTCCTGTCAACCGTTTAAGGTGAGTTAGGTCGTTCGTGCGGCAGTAAAAGCTTTACGGCGAATTCAATCAAGCGATTTTTATTGAAGATCCCACCCCACCATAGGGAAATACGATTGATCGTTGGCTCGCTAGTACACTATCTTATCCCGCACCTGTTTGCAAATCAACGAAAGGAAGCTCCCTTTGCTGCATACATAATATACAATATCATATCATTAGTGTCGCCTTCCTTGGAGGAGATCTAGAAAGGCAAAAGAAGAAACATAAACAGTGTTAAGCGTGTACTTTATATTCAAGACTATAAAAAAACATTATTAGGACAAGTCAAAATGGATGCTTGATTTACAAATCAATTCTTCAATTTTTGTAGTAATTTTACAGACTTTCATCATAGATCCCACATTTCTAGACAAGATAACTAGTGACGGTCTATCAAATTTAAATTGCCAAAATTCGTATTTATTCAATTTCTAACAGAAGAAAAATAAGAAATAAAATTAGATTGCATATGATATATAATCATACGAACAATATAAAGTGATATGAGGGTTTAAAGGAGACAGCAACAGAAATAACCAATAGTGCAAAAAGTATAGAAGATAGAAAATTACATGTAGAGGAAATTATCATTCCATTAAGACATATCTATACTCTATATAAATGGATATCTGCGTCCTTTTGATAAGTTCAATCAATGTAAGTTTTCTGAACGTCTTGAATATTCAACTCTCAATCGAAATGATATTCACTACAGCTTTCCAAGGGATCATCTACAGTGCGTATAAAAAAAAGCTTACACTTTGAAAAAGACCTGGGAATTAAAAAATATACAACGTGTGGGTATTTTTTTCACATATAATCTTGGGTTTGGGTCTCATCTATCCAATGAAAGTAAAAGTTTTGACAGAATGTTACACCTGAGTGAGCACTGTCCATTTTTGTAAAGCTCGCAGAAATCTGTTTGCGCAGAAATGCTCGTTTTCAAGCTGTGTCAAGGGGAAAGGGCGAAATTAAACTTACCCTGCGATACGTTTCTCATACATTTCACTGTCAATTGAAATAAAACGGATACATTCAAGCATTTTGTTACAATTTTGCCACCCAAATTGAACCTTTACCCTTTTTGTGCCAGCTGGATCTGAGGACATAACTGAATCTGAACAAAAGTTTATATCAGACATCTCCAGCATTTTTTCATTAAGTTTTTATCATTCAAAGTGGTATGTTTCATTTATTATTTAATACTTGTTTCTCCACACTTTTCCAAAGCTTGACAATGATGAACAAAATGAAAATCAAGCCATTTCATGTAAATAACGGCTCAGTGTAAAGCAAATATCGTCACGATGGCCTCTGTGTGTGGGGGAGTGGGGTGGGGTGCAATGCACTCTTTGAAGTGTTTTGGGCAAGGAAAGAAGTTAAAAAAGGTAAAAGATATCTTCAAATCAATTTTACTAGCTAAATTCCACATGTTCTTCATGATGAAGGTCTACTTTTATTCGCATAACTATTTCAAAGTTATGCGCAAATTTTTTTCACTAACTTTACACAAGTAAGTGGTGCTCACTCAAGCGGAAATATTTTTCGACAGTTATATCGTCATTTGCTTAAATGGATCTGTACCAATGTTAAAATGTGGAAAAATCTTCAGGATATTACAAATTTATAATTTTACAGGAGTTTTTCTAAGTGTAAACTTTTTTTGATACGCACTGTATAGTGAGAAGGAATTTGTATAGAAGTGCATATATCGTACGTGTGTAGCATGAATGAATATACTTTATGTTGAGAATAGCCGAGGATTCGAAGTTCACATGAACAAATCGTGAAACGTAATGAAATCGTTAGGCATATATTGGAATATTTCTCACAAATTAATTTATGAACTTGCATTATTTTCTTAATCCGGTAATCCCATTTTATACAAATGATCTTTAATACGGAAGAAAATGAAATTGCAGAAATATTTTAATCCGATTATTTCTCTGTGACGATGTGATAATAATTTCCAAGATGTAATGAATAATGTAACCATGGTTACGTGTACAATAGATTTTAAATGTTTACTTTTTAGACATTGTGTTTTCTGTTCGGCTTCTTAAATGGTTAACGTTTCTTTTTCTTCCTTCCAAGCTCATACGGTTTGGTAGCCACCACAGATGTAAATCTTGACTATTTCTGCGTTTAGTAAACTTTACCCAGAACTGAATTCTCGCTTGGAAACATGAATCCCACGAAAACAAGTGTCATCGCTGTAGGCTGTGTGTACAACAGTAATGTATCAATGATGCAAGATACTCTTTACCCATGTCAAAACTTTTAATTAAGATTTTTTTTTAAATATAGGGATAAAAAATACGTAGGCCAGCGGTCGTCATCAAAACGTTGGGTGATGATCAGTAATTTACTTCATAATGTATCTTTAGCTGCTACAAAGTAAAAAACAATATTGGGTAAAATATGTATACCACCACGAGGGTAATGTGTCAACCAATTTTGGGCAATATTTTACCCAATGCGGGAAGCATATTATCCAGTAAGTTTAAAGAAATAAGCAGCAATTACTTTAGAATGGTCAAACTTTTCATCACACTGGATAAATAAAATTGTCCAAAAGAAATACCCAGTGTTGGTTGGGCACATAATTACCCTCTGCTCATGGAGCACTTTTACCCGATATTTTTTTAAGTGTAATAGCTGTCTTGTCAGCCCCATCATGTTTTTGTTTGGTTTTTTTTTGTTAATGCCCTTCATAGAGTTTGCCCCGTCCGTTGCAATGTACATCAGTGTGTTGGGTGATTCTCGCTATGTTCACATCTTGCTCTGATCATTATCATATCACATTTCTTTACTTTTTCTTCACTTTTCTTCAACAAATTCACTTTATAATTTTCTTTGCATTCACATCTTGGTCTGCTCTTTTCATAACATGTTCTTCATCTTGCATGGTTTTATCCGTATCTATGAAGAGCTTTTATAAAAAGAATCTCATGAATCTCGAGGTCAAAAGTGATTTGATTCCAGGAATTTTCACATCTTCATCCGCTAGTTGCAATGCTGTTTTGTTCCCCATCATAATTTCATCCATATTTAAAGGGATTTGCGTTGAAATTTCCCTATAATAAAACCCACTATTATATTGCATTTCGTAATTTATTTCTGCTAAGGTCACCTCTTTATCTAATAATTAGCCCAACACTAAAGGCTATTTTTGGTTTAGAATTTTTTTTCCTCGTCGCAAATTCACGCTTTCTCAAACCTCATCTATACCAACATGACCAATCGTTCTCGACCTCACCTTGTCCATGCTCTTTCTCTCTCTCTGTTTCTATATCCGTCATTTTCTATAGCAATCTTTTCCTTCTGCTTCTCTTTCACCTCCTTTTCTTCGTGACCACCATCACCAACACCATGCACTCCCACCATTTTCTCCGTTATCATTTTCATCACCATCACCACCACCACCACCACCACCACCATCATCATCATCACCACCACCACCCCCACCATCATCATCATCATCATCATCATCAACAACATAAACATCACCGTCATCATCAACATAATAAACATCATCATCACCAGCAGCAGCAGCAGCATCATCATCATCACCACCACCACCACCACCACCACCATCATCATCATCACCACCACCACCATCATCATCATCAACAACATAAACATCACCGTCATCATCAACATAATAAACATCATCATCACCAGCAGCAGCATCATCATCATCACTCCTTCTTTTTCATCTGTTCGCTTCCCTTTCTCATCCCTCTCTATTCTCCTTTCTGTTCTATCAATATAATTTATTCTCCTCGCTTACATTCTGTCCCCTTCTCTCGTCATCTCCCTCCCCCCTTTTTTTTCTCTCTCTCTGTTATCTCTCGATTTCTTCTTTCCCTATTTCTTGCAATACAATACACGTATTATTCTCACCATTCATACCCCCCTCTCTCTCTCTTTCTTTCCTCCCTCTGTCTCTCTTCCCCATTCACACATTCAAGGATACTTCAATTTACCGCACATTAACCGTTTTCAATGCGACTTTAACGCAATTATTATCATTTCTCGCATTGCTGTATCTCATAATGAGTCGTCAACCGGATATGAGAAAGGGATGATGTATGATGTCGCCTGTGTTTAACCATAGAGCTCTACATTATTATCAAAATTGAAGGTATTACATGTACAACCAATATGGAATACCGAGACAGAAAAAAACATTATTGCTGCCCCCCCCCCCTCTCTCTCTCTCTTTCCATGATCTAGAGTATGCGTGCAGAAATTTACAATAATTTATAATTCTTACAAAATCGTTGGAATAAAATAAGCGAGCGAACATACTCCAGAGCACTATGATATAGGTATATAACTTCAATGGATTAAGCACTGAGTCAGGTGCGTTTCTATGTCCGTGTATTTTGTTAGACATACATATTCATGGAATCCCACAGTTAGAATTAACATAAGTACAACACTCAGAAATATACACTGTAAAAATATTGGGTAAAATTATAACCAGCACAAGGGTAATTATGTGTCCAACCAATTTGGGGCAGTATTTTACCCAATGCGGGAAGCATATTGTCCAGTAAGGTTAAAAGATAAGCAGCAATTACTTTAGAACGGGCAAATTTTTCATAAGACTGGATGAACAAAAATGCCTCAAAGAAATGCCCAATGTTTGTAGAACACATAATTACCATTATGGAGCATTTTTACCCAATATCTTTTGTAGAGTGTACATGATTTTTCGCGAATAGTCGTATAATAATAAACAAATTGGTGAGTGCCTCCTAATAGACAAGTTTGAATAATTACTTCAATTAATTTTGAGGAGGAAGAAGAAGAAGAAATAAGAATAAAATAAGTTATTCTAAAAAAAATACTCCTATAGCTCATTTAATATACTCTTAAAAAACAAAAACAAATATCAAACCGGAGACACCAGTTCAACCTTTTTCATTATATACCGTTGATTACATCTGGCTTGTTTGTCACACCATTGTTTCTTGTTTTCTCAAGCGAACATGATTTGACATAATAGAAACAGGATTAGTATATACATATGGGTTTTTTTCATTATCATGAATATGGTGTGAAATAAAAAAAAAACAAGCCGGCATTTCGTTGTGTTGTCTAAAAACGGACAGTAAGATCTTAGTTTAACTTACTTGAGAACGAAATTAGATAAATGTACAAAATAAAATGGAATAAAGGTCTTCGAACTAGTATCTTGAGAAATAATATTGACCAATAAACTTTAATGGTTTGAAAGTTCTAGATTTTTTTACCCTTCTTAGAAAAATATTCATAAACACTGCATGGTGATTTAAACCAATCTCTAATAAATATGTTTTGGGTTATTTTAAATTCAACTCGTATCTATATGCAGGTCTCTTAGTATTTCGTCAAATCAAAACATGTATTACATCCTAACGGTATACATTATACATGCATGGAATTTAGCTGCTTGTCTTCAATTGATTATTGTTGCGTGTTGCATTGTTTAAAGAAGTTGAATTTTAAAATCTTCGATGTTTAATCAAATGTTATTTTCCATGCGTCATCAATAAATCTCTACTCCCCCCTTTCCTCTATCCCTCTTTCTCTTTTATTTTCTACTCTTAATAATGTCCCGGCCTTTAACAATGTTTTTTATCATTATTGTGATTTGAAGCATACATAAGCGAAACAATTCACTATACTGATGACTACCACAATCAGACAAATACGATGTTACCAAGGTAACACGAGAGAACGAAATGCAATAACCAAGAGCCTCATGAAAATGACAGACATTTCAGTAGATATTAAAGTGCAGAAGAGTTCACAGCAAAATGGCACATGTTAAAAATGGAAATCGTGATAGTTTGATCCATGCATGAAGTTTAAAGGGGAATCCAGCCTTGGCAATAAAATGTTGTGATGGGAAGGAGAAAAATAAATTAAACAGAATGGTGAAAGTTTGAAAGAAATCCGACAAGCAATAAGAAAGTTATAGCTGCTTTAAAATTGAGATCACTAATACTATGTAGATTTCAAATTGGCAACTGGGTAAGTAAATTATGACAAGGGGCAAGGACAACTTTCCCATAGGCCATGTACTTTATTATCAGGGATTCGTGGTTTTCTTCTAAGTACCCATTCCCCTGGGGCAGTAATCTGAATATAACCCAGGTAGTATATTGTTTTATGTCCTCATGAAAGAAAAATATGATTTGAAATAAAACTTTTGGGAAAAATGACATTTTAGCCATAATATGTATTGGAGTACATGGAAGAGTAGTCCTTGCCTTACATCACTATGACATCCCATATGCGGCCAATTTGAAGTCTCCATGGGTATAGTGATTGCCAATATTTACAACTTTAAAAAATTCATAACTTTCTTATTGTTTGTCCAATATTATTCAAACTTTCACCTATCAACTTGTCTGATTTTTCTTTTCCTTATAAAAACAAGTTTTTATTTGGGTTGGATTCCCCTTTAAGCAAGTGAAGTTTGTCGAATGATTAAAGCCGAGGAAAATGGAGAAAGAGTACCATTGAATTACTAAACTGTAAAATATAATGAACTTTGCAATATTTAGATTTTTTTGTCATTTTCAAATCTTTCGATAAATCACATTACTTTCTATTGTCAACAGAGCATTTCGAACATGATCATGTTATTTTACTAAGTGGAATAACAGTGATGCCTAATCGAATTTGAATCAGATCTCAAACTTTAATTTTAAAAAATCGATACCAAAATCATGGAAATAGATTTTTTAAGAAAGTCCCATTTACCATCATATTTCTAAAAAGGCACAAAGAAATGTGAATTAAAAGCTTCTTCCGACAGTTCTGGCAGAAATTTGTTTAATCATGCTTACAGTGAAAGGCAGAAACAAAATAAAATATTAAAAAAACCCGTTATAATGATGATAATAATAATAATGATAGGAAGAAAAAGAATACTAGCAATAGATATTATACACAAACCCACACACACACATATATATATATACATATATATATATATATATATATATATATATATATATATATATATAGCGATCGATTATAGCGATATACTGAAAAATTGCCCCAAAGTAAAATCTCCGTGAAAAAATTGAGTATTTTTTACGCTATCTAGAAATGGGAAAGAATTTCTCTGAGTTTAGTATTCCTCGGGAAAGAGCCCATTTTCATCGATTCATAGGGGACAATAATTACTGACGGAAATTGGAGGGGCGGCTCTTATTACATTAATATCTCGGAGGGGGACTTGCATTCGAATTCCATCAAAGGACTTTGCTTGAAGGAGATGGATGGCTAGTATATACGTCAAATTTAGTAATGTGTTTTGCAGCGCACTTCTGGGAATTGTGCAGGTGCTGAGTATTAGTGATGAATGGCCATTTGGGATATCATCAGCGGCGTACCCAGGATTTTCCAAAAGGGGGGCAATTTTTTGGAGGATATTTCGTCCGCGAAAAATTTTGACAAGCAAAAAAAAAAGGTCTTCAACCACAAACAAAGGATTTTTTACCAGGAAAAAAATAGACAAGCCAAAACAAAAAAAAAACAAAAAAAAAAGGTCTTCAAGTTCAAAAGAGGGGGCACACGTCTGTTTTCATTGCATTTTTACACTAAAAATCATTAATTTTGATTCTCAAAAGGGGGGCACGTCCCCTGGATCAGTTGTGACTCGTCAGGGGGGACAGTCTGCCCCCCCTTAGGTACACCAGTGGATATCATGGTGGGTGAGAGTGGTAAGGAGAGGCATATATATATATTATATATATATAATATTTAGATAGAGAGTGTGTATGTGAGAGAGAGGGGGGAAGATTTCGGAAAGTAAGAAGAGAAGGGGAAGTTAAGGGAGAGGAAGAAAGAAAGAAAAGAGTAAAGAAGTGATAAAGCGCGATGGATGAACTAACTGGGAGATACTTAAAAACAAAATAGGGTGAAAAGAGATAGAGAGGTCCAACTAAAGCCTTTTTTCTTCCTTCTTTCTTTCCTTTTTATTCCAGAGAATAAAAAAAGAACATTTATTTCATAATAATTTATGAACAAAAAATGATAACTTAACGCACCTTCACTATATTATATTGAACTAAATGCTGAAGACATTGTTTGCATTTCTATAATAATAACCCCTAAAAAATTGAGGCCGCAAATTTATGAAGCTACCCCCACTGCTATTAAACCATCGTCCACATGTTGATTTGGCAAATTTGTAAATCCTTCATCTGATTCTGAATTTCAAGGAACTTTAAATTTCCAGGGATGACTCACAAATCACCCCAAATTACATTTAAATAGTCTTGTGACGTCATATCAGGAAGGTAGTTAGCTGTGCGATTTGAAGTTCAGTGTATTTTAATGTTTTTTCTAACCACAAAGCTTCGGATATCACGAACAAAATACCGGATTAAATGCGTGAAGTTGCGATTGTTAAAAGTTATCGTGGATCAGACTGTGATGAAGAACGGTGGAGTTTTCAATATGAAGTGGAATTAAAAGACCCTGTTCGTAAAATTGTCTTTAATACCCAGGGGGCCACTTCCATTGACGAGTGAATACCATGCACGACCATGGGGTCTCGAAAAGCACCCTAATTGAGTATTTTCCATATTCTGAAAATGCACCCCTTAACAAGTATTGGTGTGTGAAACCCTACCCTTAACAAGTATTGGAAACAAAACGATACTCTTGGCAAGTATTCTCTGAATTGAACCCCTAAACAAGTACAGCGATATTTTAATTGTTATATGTCACGGACGTCGGTTTTACCTTTACCTGCATGTACATCATTGGGTTTAGTAATGGCCCCACCTCGCGCAAATCGGACTCTAAACACGTAGTGTTGAATGTTGGGGCAAAAAGTACATCCTTTATAAAACATTTTAGTCCTTTTTATACCCTCGCAAATTTGACTCTAAACACGTAGCTTTCCTAGCGAAACAGATACCCTTTTTTCATTATTTTAGTGTTTTTGACACCCTTATTACGTTACGTAGGTAACGTGCCCTATCTTGAAAAAGACATGGTATCCACTCGTCAATGTAATTCCCCCCCCCCCGGGAATCAATAGCAAGATAACCCCGCTTAAAATGTGCTGAAATCCTTGTGTTTGATTGTACGCAAGTAAAGATTTGCAAACATTTCTGAGAAGTGTTGTTTCAGTTAACAAGCTTTAAAGAAATCAAAAAGGAAAGAGCAAACTTGTTGACTATGTTCAAGGGCTTCCCAATCTCATTTCCTTGTTCGTTTCAGAATCCTGAACGGTAATGGGTGATAAGACGAGAGACCCACCTTGGTTGAATTACATCGGGATGTCATGGTAATTACAGTTTGCCCTCGTAACTGAGCTCTTCCATTGACGTCAATCATGGCCAACAAACGTCCAAACATTTTCTCATCCCGGATATAAATTCATGAATAAATTCAAATGGCCGTTTCAGTTTGATCTGACTCTTTTCCAGTGGTATGTGCATGGAGATGGCAGTTCTGATATAGGGGAGGGGTTGGATGGCCTAAAGGACAAGGTGGGTGTCATTTTCACTTGATTTGATAGTATGGCTGTTGGGGTTAGACGGTCCATACCTCTTTTTTTATTCTTAATTCTTCTCTTTTCTCCTTATTTTCCTCTTTATTCTTTACTTACAAAACATAATTACCGACAACTTTTCAAGAAGCTTGGAGTCTATTTGTATTATTATGCCTTTGTCAAGTTTGCTTTCACTGAAATTCACCAGATAGGCCTATTTTGTACGAATTAAATGCGTGAATAATGAGTCATTAAAAATCATTTCCATTAAGACTTTTCATCAAAATATTTATAAATATATTTAGAAGGGTAGGAAAGATGTCTCTTACTTGGAAGATGATGATTAATGTGATAATGAAGAAGCCACTAGGCATGTATAACCAGACATCTGATGAAGATATGAAACGAGACAGATAAAAAAAAAATGAAGGGAGTCGAAGCCTAATTGGTTTTCATCATTCAGTTTTATAAGTATATTTATATGCAAACGATAATGAATCTGATTCCCAAAGATAACCCCCTTTTGGAGGGGGGTGGGTTTCAGCTTAATCCCGTGAGGTGAAACAAAACTCAGTTTGATATTGTAACTGGGCCTACAGATATAAATTTGATCTAGATGCGTTTGAGATACTCGTTCATGCAAATTTGCCCCTTTTATTATAGCTCAATTTCTCATTCAAGTTATGGTCTATATAATGCTTGCCATCTTCTTATACATTTAGCTTCAACAGATTACTTAGGTTTATGAAGGGACTGCGTCAGTACCAACCATGCCCTCTAACTGGAATCGCACGCTTGGAGAAAACCTGAAGTGCACTCTAAACATCCCATCTTCGTAATGTCCATTTCCCCTTGCGACAAGATTTTGATAGGTTCGAAAACAGACCCTATGTTGTCTTTTTTAAAATCAGACCATAACATGCCTGCAACAAATTGAAAAGAAATCATAATGGTGCACATTGTTTGCACAAAAAATATGAACCGAACAACCCGTGGTATTATGGTTTAAATTTATGACAGGGGCCCCCTACACAATTATTTAGTTAAATACAATTTTCATAATAATCATAATTTAGGCCTACAAACAAAACGATCTATAAAGGACCGAGATTCCTGAAAACTGTGAAAATACATTCCAGTCAGTATGTATTCATATTAAATGAAAGGTGTATCAGGTAGTTTGAACCTTCTAACCTTTGAAACTTGACTCTTTGCATCGACATGACTGACATTTACATCCCTTCTTATTTAATTGTCTTATTCTTAACGCTTGCTTCTGAAGACTATTATCAGGGCAGCCTTTCAGAGTGGCCGGTCAGAATAAAGAAACGTCTAAAACATTCATAAAGCACTTCACGTAGCCACTTTAAGCTTCGAGTACACACTGGTAATGGTAGTTTCTTGTTTTCTTAAGGCCTATGTTTCGTTGAAAGCCGCCACCTAAATGCAGCGAATTTGGTCTCTCCTTTCTTTCACAGCCATTCTACCCTCTTCCGAATTATCAAAATTTTCTTTATCGTGTTCATGCCAGCTGATGCGTGTGGGTGGGTATTAATGTAGCTCTAAAAGCTAATTAAAACAATTTCCCTCAAAATTAATTCGCAATCGTTGAGGGCCCTGAGGGGTCTTATTGTAGAAATGGAAGACTGATTCTGAAGAAATACCTCATTATTGTGTTAACATTTTAGAAATATAATTATGACTTCAAAGAGCTATCGAAGCTGTTTACCGAAAAAGCGACAATAAGCCCAAATCACCACGGATCTTTACACCTATTTTTTGTGAGCTAAACTTTCAATATATCCTAACCTTACACACTATCTTATTAGGAATTTATGAATTCATTATGATCTCTTTGTATTTAAATCTTCATTGCCTAAAACAAGTTTCTGCTCCTATCGGTTTCTTATTACATTTTTAAAATTATCTATTTAGCGTATCACATACCATCAGGTGAATTTCGCCCTACGATTCCCGGTCAGCAAAGATTGACGTTCCTTTCCATTAATCCTAAACATGCCTAACATTTACTAACTTCATAATAGTTTTTTTTTTATTCATGTCCATGAATAGCAATAATTAAAATCCATTTGAACTATATATCGTTATAATTGTCGAGAACAACCGTTGTTTTGTAGGCCTATGCACAACATTTATGTATAATGTCAATGTCTTTGCAACTAGACAGCATTATTTTAAGATGACCTAAGTTTTTTTTCGTACTGGCCCGTTTATCATGTTTATAACTTTAATTTATATTTCTAAGCTACCGAGCTACCGATGTTCTTGACAACCCAAAAGCTTGTCTGAGATTTGGAAGATTGTATGCAAATTGGATCCCAGGTATATTAGCTTAATTAGCTAAGAATGCTTAAATATGGGTTAAAACAATATATCGACATTTTATATATGAATTTCCAGGAAAGACAGATCCCTGAATTTTAATCAAGGCTTGGTATTAGTAAAAAGATCTATTCTATGTGATCGGTTTCGGTTTGAATGAAATTTTCGGTGTTGATGGCATTTTTATGATGAAATTTTCTGAGGAAAAGGTTCGAATTTGACATGGGATTCGATGATTGTAACGTTCGCTTCTGAACTTTCAGTATGAACCCTTAGTACACGCTGCTGAAAATTTAATTGAGTTTGACCGAATAACGGAATAAAGAGGCCTGGTAATAAGGATGCCCTGAATATATTGGAATTTCCATCTCCAGCTATAACGCTGGAAGAATACCATTGCTTGCTTCCTAAACCATTCATGTGTCGAGTCGATGAAACACAAGACACATATTCTCCAAACAAGGCCTTCCAAATTATTTTAACACATTATTTATAATGAGATTCAATAAATGTCACTGTTTTTTTTTCTTCTAGTGCGGCCCCATGCAATCTGGCATTGACATATAGGGGTTGTTTGTTCAAGAATGAGAGGATACAAACAATGAAAAGGGAAATAATGCAAATTTGTGTTCCTTTTAAAGGGGGTGCTGTGATTTTTTAGTGACTAAAAAAGGTTCTTGCTCCAAAATGAAGGTAATTTTGGGTGCTGCCTTTGGTGCATAACATACGCATCATCTCCAGAAAAATCTTGGGGGCGCAGTGCCCCCACTGCGATAGGCCATGGCAGCCATTATATAGATATCATACGATTCTCAGTTGTCAAATTTTAACAATAATTAACTTGAACGATTTTACTGGAAGCAATGGGTACATTGATCTAGAGCGGCGCCACGTGTGTGCGGGGTCGACCGCTCCTCATGATCCCACCTCAAAAAAGAGACAGAAAAGGAAGAAAGAATAAAGAAAGATGAAAAAAGGAGAGGTCTTGGTCTTTTAAAATCTGTAATTCCCTTCTTATTCAAATGAGAAAAAATAAAACCACGTTAAGAGAGTCTTGCATCCCCCTACAGAAACACTGTGGTATCGCCCGTGATATAATTAAACCTCTAATCTATCGTCGTCACTCGTCAGACTTCACGGAAAGACGTTGAGTTGTTATTTTTTCACATTCGCCATGCAGAAGGCATCGACCATCCACGTAGTATCATTTATCATCACTGTCGTCATTATGAAAAACGTTCATCTACTTCAATTACATGTCAAGTGGTTATATCAGATGTAGATATGAACTTATAGTAGTGAAAAAAATATTTAAAAAAAAGAAGAAAATGGGAGAAAAATAGTTAAGAAAGCAAGAAGTACACGACATAAAGAGATTTTTGCCGTATAATGCCCCTTTGATTCAATTGAGGAAAATTAAAAAGTAGCACATACTATAACAAATACGCATAATCTCACCATATCCCAATTCATATGGTATACCGTCCAATAAGTAAACAGTAGATATATATATAATTTTTGATTTGTTAAAGGAATATTTATACACACTGTATAGTCACACCATCAAAATGACCATTACTCCCTTCTATTCGCAGTTAAAGTTTCCTCAATTACATGAAAATTGCATTCTAAATACATCGTATATATTATAGAGTCATCATAATAAAAAAAATCTTCCCTTTCCCATAAATGTGATTCTTGTAATAACAAACAAACACGTTAAGGACCTAATATACAGCTAATGTATCATTAGTGTTAGTACCGAAGGATAATGCTTTCAATGAGGTATACAAGAAAAAGGCTATTACCTAGAAGCATTGCGACAAAAGAAGTGATTTTCCACATTCTCTGCGGAAACTCGTGGCTTGCATCGAATCAAAGTGTACAATACAGGAAGGATGAACGTAAAGCCATCAAAGATTTAACGAGCTCCATATATGCAGCAAGAAGGGGGAATGTTTTATGAATATAATAATACCTGGGTATAATACCCGCTACCTACTCCTTAAAAGCCCCTTTCACAATAATCATTGGTGGTGCTATTGCTTTACAACCCTTGCAATTCTGTGCAACATAAAGTGTGACCAAATAATGATCGCAAACGATCGCACGAACGCAGTTATCATGGTTATAACACCAAAATGTCGTGATTTCTTATGCTATGCCATCATCTCATCCATTCTAATGGTTGTTATGTTAATTATAGTCCGACTCGATAAATCTGGAAGACAGATTATCTTATGGGCCTCTGGAAAATTTCCAGCAGTACTCTGAAGAAAGTTCTTTGGGGGAGATAAAGATTGATATCTAAACACCGCTATATAAACATTTCTCAGGAGTTGCCTCGTGGGAATCATCAATTTTGAAGGAGTGTTGATATAGCCGGGTAAACAATCAGACACACATCTCTTATTGTCAGAATGAACGTGTTCTTTAGTATTATCCCCTTTAGGCTTTAGCGTCTGTATTTTCAAAATGAGGTACGATATTGGTATAGGTAATTGTAAGCATATCCTAGAGAGGGATAGAGGGATGGTGGTGACGTTGCATCCCCGGATTTCAAAAGTTTCTTTTAGAGTTCATTCTTTTCAGTATAAAAAGTATGCCTACTTCCTTCCAAATTGTGCACCAGATTCTGCAACAAACTACCGAAAAATGATATAGAAAGAAAACATGACATGTGATCACCTCGGTTGTTCCACTTCCTCGCGTCTGTCTTTGAACACCATTTAATGGGGGGGGGGGTAGGGGTATAGTATCCTAAATAGCTTTTAATCTGTAAGAACCTATTCATGGATCGAAAAATTTGCTTTGATGAAATTTCGAAATAACATCTCATGTTTGTTTGACTTCATGGAAAATCATTTTAGACCATGGTGTTGCAGAATTAGCCCGAAATTCATCCTCAGAAAACATCTCTTTGCATCAAGCTTTCCCCTCCATGGGCCCTTCTCAACAGTATTGTTCTCTGAGTAATTGTCAAGTGTGACAAAGAGAGCGTGAAAACTAAAAGCATGGCGACCCCTTCCATTTATCTGTCGCTGTGATTATTTTTGCAAATCGTCAAAGTCCCACTCACTTACATTACCATCATGCATCCGTGCTTCTCCGTTCGAATTAGGAGTCAATCCAATCTGTTCGTTAAAAAAAAACGGATTCCATGCTCATCTCGGAGTTCCAATATAAAATTCTTTTTCAATTCAATTCAATATATTTAACCAAAGCATTAAAAATACAATAACATGATACACATACATAAAATCCAAAAATATTTACATTGGTACAATACATCAAATAATGCTTGGCAGGAAGGAAGCAGCCAGAAAGGAAAAGACCCTTATAACGGCCGACCTTACAATATAATTATCATGAAATGTTATATAAGTACCTAATACAATATTACACAATACAAATACAAAACAATAACAAAATTTGGGGGGGAGTAAAATGAAACAAATTAAAGAAAATGAACTCACAGCACATGATAATTAGCAAGAATGATTTCTCTGGATCTATTTTGAATACATTAAACGATCATTGTACCCCCTTAAGCATGATAAGTGTAGATGGCAGAGAATTCCAAATGACTGGTCCTTGATAAATGACAATTTTTTGAGAAAAAGATGTACGTAAGAGATGAGGATGAAAGTCAGTAGAACTTCTAGTACTATGTTTATGATTACAGAGCCAAGACAGATCATGGTATTTGTATAATGAGGGATCACTTTTAAAACGATTAATGAAAATACCGCATCAAAAACTAAAACCATATCCATAAATCAGGGAGTTGTTCCCTGCACAAATTGATTTTCTTAACCCGAGCGGGGAAGATCTGGAAAGGAACGGACAGTTGATTTATTCAAGTTATGGCTTTTCACTAGTGGTAAATTCGGTCCTCACTCTCCTCTAAACCCCAATGTTCACCGCTGCCTGCCCAAAAAAAGTAAAATTGGTTAATGTGTAGTATGACAGCAAAGGGAGATGATGCGCTTATGAATAGATGATGGGATTTCCCTTATGCACGGTACAATTCCTGGTAACTGATATAAAATATTCAAAGATATATATACACATTCACGAGGCGTTCGATTGCGTTCTTGGGCGTGAGGGACACGGATGGGTCTATATTAGGTAAATATTGTCCATTACCATGATCACAATGACATGGGTGATACTCAGAAACTCAGAGCTGTTTGCCTCTGGAATGTGAAATAAAAATAGCCCTCGTCAATTCAATTGCCATTTTATTCAATATATAATTTAATTTGGAAAGAATGAAGATAGGGGGTAAATATAAGAGAAACGAAAAATGACGACCGGATGGCTTGAAGAACTTTGATATTTTTTAACAAGTTGGTTTAAAAATGAACCGACCAATTATTTGTTAAAAATGTATAAATTGATTTTGCATGCAATTTTGTTTTACCCAAAAGTCAGTTGGGTTCATATCTGAAACCAATATAGGTTCGAATGTGGAGTCCATGATCAACACTTAACAGTAATGATGAGGGTAACGCCACAGTGATACGAATTATCATTGCGTTTACGCAAGATGAATAATGTGAAACGAGCGGCCTCGTCCTTTGTATTAAGTCGTTAAGTCTAATTATTACACAATTGTTGTTTTACATAAACAAAGGGCTGTTATAAAACAAAGAAGTTGTTTGTATAATGAACCTGAATCGCACGATATACATCAAACTTATTAAACTGAGGATGATAATGGATTGTGCACATACATGTATTTGCCGACGAACAAAAGAACAATGATAATCCCTGGAATTAGATACTAAATTAACTATAAACTGGAAATCATGATGAAAATGCATAAAGATAATGATAATTATGATAATGGAGATGATGATCCTATACCGCTTATGGAGTGCCACTGCAGCATTGCCCTGGGAAGATGCTCAAGCACCTCCAAGAAATTTTGGTGGTGCTGCGTATATAACTTCCACTGGAAATCAGGTTGATATGCTAAAATGTTGAATTTTTACCAAAATCACCTTCATTTTCAAGCGAGTGGGGTGACCGACCCTATGATTATTCAAGTGAAATAAAAACACAGAAGAAAAAGGGAAAGAAAAAGAAAGAAGAATGAAGATCTGATAAGATGTTTGTCGTTTAACTCCGTAGGTATTACCCCAGTTGCTTAAATAAAGAGAAAATTATTTCACACGTGGGTTGGGGATGTATTGCCCATCTATCATGCTAACATTATTATACAATCCTAGCTGTATCACTCTGATCATAATACAATCATTGTGAGTGTCTGTTATGAAAACGCCATTGAAGAAGATTAAAGAGATTTATGGTTAGTTCAAATACATTTCGAATTTTAAACACCCTGAGGTAAAGTCACAGGAATGCATATATAGAAACTACGGTAAACGGTAACATACAATCTCACCTGATAATGAAGATGTTTCTCGAAACAGCTATCCCCTTTTTTCGATTCTTTAATGATTCGAATTACTATTTCACGTATCAGGAATTACGTTGTAAAATTTAGATTATACCGATTTGTTTCTCCCCTTCGTAAAGAAAGGTAAACTGTTTATCACAAGAGTTTTCCTGGTTTTGGTTGTCCTGTTTTACTAAGTCTAAATTTGTGAGCTTTGTCTATCTATTCCAATCCAGGCATCCTTTGAAACTTCCAGTCCAGTTTCACAAGGGAAAAGATGGTTAAGATCGAATGTAAGTTGTCATCAGTGTCGTTGTTTTGTAACCGGGTTACTCAAGTCAATAACGGCATCATAAAGAGACTTTAGAATTAAATGAACAATGTTCAAGGCATCGAAGCACTGTTTTCACGAAATCATGCAAGATTTGGAGTAACAAGCGATGGAAATTGATCGAATAATTCTCATGTTTCCGCGACGAGAAGTTAAAATATCAACGCCGGCTCTTCAAACACGAAGCGCGGTGAGCGAGTAACTCGGGGATGAACTGCGACAAAATGATCACATTTTGACAAGAATCCGATCTAATAAATCCGACAACGTGGAACTATCATCCAAGATATTAGGAACATAGTACTTTGAAAAAATATGTCCGATGTCACCATCTACATGAAAACTGACAGCGAATTTTCAACTTCTATTGTCGAAATGCGTCACATTTCGAAAGCACGTCAGAATGTCTTGTAATCGTCTGCTGTTTTACCTGTCAATCTTCCCCAGCAATATATTCGCGCGCTGTATCCACATCTTCGGTTGACGAACTTCGATTGTCGTAGTCTCTGTGAACAGGAGTTTGGTCGTTGTTATATGACAACATGACGTGATTAATGGCTATAGCCAGTGCCATTTGAATATTGGAATGATAAGAATCTCCTCGGACAAGTATGTTCAGATAGGGTCAGGGGCGGAACATGGATAGGGTGTTTAGTAAAATGAATATATCCAGGCACCCATCGTACTGTTCGAAGATGCTGTATAGTACAATTATTGTATAAATCAATTAGCATGAAATACCTTCTGTTTTACCACATTATTGTAAAGCTTTTTATACCACGATGAAAGTTTATCAACGACTTATTTGACAATTATTTAGCAGATCATTTAAACAAAATCTTAACTGCCTGTTGAAAGAGGTAGTTGATAGATCCAGCACCCTCACCTACATTGTTCAATGGTTAACACTGAAAACTTTTTTTTTTAATCAAGACTTAGCTTACAACTCATGATGTGTGACTGTTCCCCTCACATACACAAATTGTGTTGCGATACTGATAAGGATTAAAATATTAAATTATTCAGTGTTTATTCCGTACATTAGTAAGAATTAATAATTGCGTCATTGTTAGGTAGTCTATAGATCTGGACGTTAGTAGTTATTTGTTTGGAAACCCCCACACTCACACAAGTGAAAAGAGAGAGAACTGTATTATGTGTGAGTGTAGGGTTTTCCACAGGCACAAGCACGGATTTGGCTTTTTTTTCAACAGGGGGGTTTGACCGAGAAATTTGACAAGTCCCCCCCCAAAAAAAAAAGAGAGGAAAAAAAGGATTTCACTACTAAAAGCAGGTCATTATAGTATACCGAGAACTTTGAAAGCACACACACAAAAATGATTGGCTCCAAAATGTAGGTCTTAACTTTTTTTTTACTTGGCAGCCGAATGGTTTCACTACCAAACGCCGGTCTTTTGAAAAGCACAAAAAAGGGGTTGGCTCCAAAACGTAAGTCTTTACTGCATTTTACATGGCAGCCCAATGGGGGAGGGGGGGTTAAACTTCCTACCCCTCACCCCCCCCCCCCCCCGCCACTGTTCCAAACAAATAACTACTAACGTCTAAATCTACTAGACTTTACATTGTTAAGTGTGGGGCATTGTAATATGAAGTATCTCACCGGGTTAAAGCATAGGGAAAAACTTATAGGCCTTGATGTGGAAAAGGGCAAGAGACGTAATTAATCAAGTATTCCTGAGCCAGTTAGCTTCATCATCTTGACAGCTCTCATAGTCAGCATCAACAACATCATCATCTTCATAAAGTAACACCAACCCCTTGCCACATTCATCACCATCGTCATCATCATAATTATCATCAACATCGTCATTATTGACATCATCCCCTCATCATCATCATCATGAACATTAGTATAACTACCTATTTTATCTCTCATCTTACTATAAAAGTCATCGTTATAGGTATACTGTGTTGATATAATTTAGTTTATATCTATATCACATTTACATCCCCCCCCCCCCCTCATAATATGTTTATTTACTCTTTCAACGCTAAGTGCACGCTTTTTTTTGAATGAATTGGATGATCTTCAAGTAATTAAATATTGATACTCGACCTACACCTATTTAACTTGACATTTCAGTCAAAATCATGTAATGTTTCTTTCATCTCATCCTTTTAAATACCAAAGGGGTGCTATCAGATATTTTTAACAATTTCCCAGAATTCAATTTTTTCTCATTTGGTCGACTATACTTTTTTAAAGAATAAAGATTAAAAAATAAAATAATTTTGTTTTTGGCTGGGATTCATCTGACTTCTTGAATATATTCAGTGCACAGATCATGTACCAAATAATTCATTAAAATTCACTTTCCATGTATTATAATACTCGTCTTGTCCTGTTCTTCTCATTTTATAACAATCAATTTTGACATCTTTTTACCTCAAAATTAAGATAACTTGCATGTGGTGAATGAGATGGTAATCGGAATTTAATAAAGTATGGTTAAAATAACTAAACCATCGCTTTGTGAATACCAGTCTTTAACCTGGAATATCTTTGGCATAGCAGTTTTCACCCAGACAAGATTATTGTTTTAAAAGGTTTCTTTACCCTTTGCTCGATTGACTTTGTAATTCATGCCTCGTATTAATAATGCACAAGAGGACTTGGTGTTACTTATACATAATACCCACGAATACCAGAGTAGTGTTTTCAAAAAGCTGTTCGTAGTCTATGCACGACTCTTTACATAAATGGTGACCTTTTCAACCGTTACATAAGATTTACCACATTTGTATTCCGATCAACTATAGATGAAATCCAATATTTTTAAGTAAAAATTCTCATTGTAAATAAGAATTTGAATGCAAAGACTGACATTTGCCAAGACTTTATAAGAATTAGAAAGTTTACTGGCTCTAAAAGTAGTGACATTTTGAGTATCTCATTTATAAGAAAGGGTCACCAGTCATGTGTAAATGCATTGATAGCTTTATCAAGGAGTCAGATGGATGATTTTAAGTTTGGTGTTGACATCTGGTGTTGATACTGTTTACACTGATTCATATGGCTGGAGCACTGTACATGTAATGAGGATGGTGTTGGGGCAGGCACGAGGCCAAGGGTTAACAGGGCTGAGGCCAATTTTTCTCAAATCATCATTTCCTTTTATTAGGATGTTTGTCTACATCAATGTAAGATTTTGAAGCAGCCTTTTCTTGATTGTAGACAATATTATATTTTTTACAAGATTTTTTTATATAAAAGCACTTCTCAATCATATCTTGGGCTGAAGTGAAGATTTCCAAATTTGATCTTTGTCTGGAGCTTTTTTAAAATTTCCAGTCAACAGAATCTGAGTTGCTCAAATACCCTTTAAAAAAAAACCAAAATAACTGAGAAATAATAACGATAAAAAACATTTAAAACTACAGTTTCAAATTTTCACAAAGAGTAAACATGATAAATGGCTGGAAAGGGATTCAACTGCCAACTTTTAATGGTATGAGTAAGTGAGATGATACTAGAGTATAAATCATATTGTCCGATTTACCAAAGCTTCACCAAATTAAGGTTTCCACTTTGGCGAGTTGGAGTTGCGAGTCATACGCGAGCTGCGCGAGCTCTAACTCGCCTTAGCTCGCACAAGCTCGCGTGAAATTTACATTTTTCCCTGGAATTTGCTTGAGTGACAAACGACTCAACATCGAGTTCACTACGCTCGTTGTACGAGTGAACCGAGCGCGAAACGAGTCAGGCCGAGCTTAGTATGAGTTGCGGTGACCTTTATACGACTTAAAGCGAGCTATGAACGAGTTATAAAGATTTTGTTACGAGTGATAAGAGTTTCATACGACCTAGGGGTGGGAAATGCACATTTTTGGCACTCAAAGATGGATGCCGGCGGAGGGGGCGTCAACACCAAATCTTAACCGAAGGTTAAGTTTTTGAAATGGCATCATAACTGAGAAAGTATTTGGACCTAGTTCATGAAACTTGACCATAAGGTTTATCAAGCATTACAAAATATTCTTTTCGAGTTTCAGGTCACAAGACCAAGGTCAGAGGTCATTTATGGTCAATGAACGTAGACCATGTTTAGGGAATCAACTTCAAAGTCTTAACCTACGGTTAAGTTTTTGAAATGTCATCATAACTTAGAAAATATATGAACCTAGTTCATGAAACGTGGACATAAGGTTATTAAAGTATATAAACATCCTGCTTGAGTTTCAAGTCACATGACTAAGGTCAATTAGGGTCAATGGACTTTGGCCAATTGGGGTATTTGTTAAATTAACATTATAACTTTGAAAGTTTATGAATCTGATTAATGAAACTTGAACATAAGAGTAATCAGGTATCACTAAACATCCTGTGCGGATATCAGGTCACATGTCCAAGGTCAAAGGTCAATGAACTTTAGTGATGTTCGGGTGATCTGTTGAATTACCATCATAACTTTAAAAGTTTATAGATCTGATTCATGAATCTTAGATATAAGAGTAATCAAGTATTCCTGAACATCCTGTGCGAGTTTCAGGTCACATGACGAAGGTCAAAGGTCATTTATGGTCAATAAACTTTGGCCATGTTGGGGGTATTTGTTGAATTACCATCATAACTTTGAAAGCTTATGGATATGATTCATCAACTTGGATATTAGAGTAGTCAAGTATCACCGAACATTTCATGTCAGTTTCAGGTCACATGACCAAAGTCAAAGGTCATTTAAGGTTATTGAACTTTGGCCATTTTGGAGATTAATACTATATTACTGTCATAACTTTCAAAGTTTAGATACAGTTTATAAAATGTGGATATAGGGGTAATCTAGTATCACTGACAAGTCTTAGGTCAAATGATAAAGGTCAAATGTCATTTATTGTAAATGAACGTAGTATTGTATCAATGTATGAATGGTGTTTTTGTGAATAATTATTTTACAATAGTTTTCAGAGTCAGCACTACTTCTATATTGGATAGCGTGATGCAGAGGCGCTCCACTTGGACCTTAATTGTCCAGTTTGATGTCTTGTTTTTTTACCTTGGCTCTGCTCGTCATTGACCTCCTCTTCCGTTTCAATTGTCTCTTCCTGCACTTCTTCTACCCTTGTTTGAATGTCATCTTCTTTCGCTGTTTCCCTATCTGAATGGCCACAACTCTTGGATCTTTTGGATCGAGGCATATTTCTCTCCTTATTTGTTGAAAGTTGTAATAATGCAGTGGAAACAGCCTTTTTAATAGTACGTGTACATTGCGTGGGTCAGTTAAAATGTGCTCTCACTTTAAAATAACTCCTCAAAAAAAGTTTGGAAATCCGACTTTAATCAAAACTCCCTCCTCAGTTTTAGTAAATATCAATTGTTATTAATATCAATGAATAGATCATTTAAGTGTCTTTAAATGATACCCTACATGATATGATTATGGTTCACATGGAGGTGCAGTGCCTTGAAATGTAGGGCAAGGTCAAAAATCAAAATTAAGTTGCAAAGAGACACAGTATTGAAAGTCACTGTTCCTTTGATGAGTGAGTATTTTAAGCGGTTTCTTTTGAGTTTGATCGGTAATCCCGCCTCGGTTTTAGTAAATATCAAGTTGAATTAATATCAATGAATAGATCATTTAAGTGTCTTTAAATGATACCCTACATGATATGATTATGGCTCACATGGAGGTGCAGTGCCTTGAAATGCGGGGCAAGGTCAAAATTCAAAATTTGCAAAATGACACAATATTGAAAGTCACTGTTCTTTTCTTCCATGATGATGAGTGAGATTCTCAGCAATTGTTTTCATGCACCTTAATATCAACATTCAAATGGAATCAAACACACCTCTGCACAAGCAAACACACAACAAACAAACATAAACCACAACAAAACATTATGAAATGAAAAAGCAGGGGTTTGATTTGAATGGATTTTCATCTTTATTGACACAGACAAAAACATCATGTTCTGTATTGACCCTTCATGATTACTTATGCTCGTTTTGCAGCTTTTTACTTGAGACCTCATCCAACACTTATTAATTTTGTTCTTTTTTGATGGCATGATCATAACAAGCATGGGATCATTTAAAAGAGAATCAAATGATCTTTTGAAAGATATCAAATATGCATTGTGTAAAATTCGGAGTCGGGATAAATTAATGGCCAAACTCAGATTTCCAAACTTTTTTGCTCGTTTTGCAGCTTTTCAATTCAGACTTTATCCAACACTTTTGAATCCTGCTCTTTTCGTGATGGCGTGATCATAACAAGCATGGTATCATTGTAAAGAAAATTGAATGACCTTTTAAATGATGTCAAATATGCAATGTGTAAATTTTGGAGTTGGGAGAAATTAATGGCCAAACTCAGATTTCAAACTTTTTTTGAGGGGTTTATATGTGGGGAAAATATAGATCACTGGACATTTATCATTCAGCTGGCATGCCTCTGAGCTATTGCAACGCACTCGGAATAAACTCATACGAAACTCGCTGTAACTCGGGGTGCTCGATCTAAAGTCGCGCTAATCTCGTGGGCACCTCCATTTGACTCGTAAAACGATCGCAATGCTCGTATATCGCTCTTGAAAACTCGGAACGCACTCGCGTATACTCAGATGTGGCGAGTTATTACGAGTTATTGTGAGTTTATCTCGAGCTTCTTACGAGTTATTGCGAGTGCTGCGAGTATATAACGAGTTTAGGTGAGTTCAGCACGAGTTACAGCGAGTTAGCAAAATTTTTGAACATGTTCAAAAATTTTGAAACAGCTCACGACTTCAAGGAGAGTTGTCCCGAGCTTGAACGAGCTCCGCCGAGCTCTGCCGAGTTGTCGCGAGTTATCCCGAGTTTCATGGTGAGCTTTATGCGAGTTATCGCGAGTGCCTCATTTTGGCAACTCGCTATAACTCGCCATAACTCGCGATGTTAACTCGCCAAAGTGGAAACCTTGCTTTAAGACGCAGACAAACATCCTAATAATCAGCCTAGTGGACTTTCGGCTTCGTAAACCCTCAGCCTCGTGGACCCACCCGGTGTTGGGACTGAGCTCACAGGTGTTGTTGTTGGCATTATCTTTATAAAACCCACATTCGGTGTTGGATTTTCACTCTCGACATCAACACCCCATCTCAAAGTCTCAAACTAGGGTGTTATTGGCAATATATATATGTAACATAATGAAAGAACTGGGCGTTGTGGCGTGCGCCTGTAATCCAAGCTTTGGGGAAGTTACAAATTGATGCAGAGGTTCGAGGTTCGAGCCCTGGTCACGTCTTTCGGATGGTGACGTTAAAGGTCGGTCCCAGACGTAAATAATCATATCTGATTGATACACGTCTGACAAAACTCAAATACACACACGAACACAGGCAATTTAGAATTTTATGTAAACTTTATTAGCCCGATAGATACACTGAAATATTCAGTTAACAAAGGCATAAAGATAATATGCACTTAAAATATTATTCTCACTTAAATTTTATTCACAATATACACCTATTTACAATAAACTACACCATTTCAAATATTATTCAAAAAATAAATAATGAGGTTCTGCAATAAGAATGAAAAGACACATTAACATGTAAAGGTCAAAGTCTACAAAGGCACACCATATAAAGACGTATTTCCTGAAACATAACAAGAAAGTCCACACCTATATGTAAGTATTTTTTGTAAATCCAGGTGAAGAAGAAATATGTATTATACCTGGCCTTGATATTAAGTAGGTTAACATTATCAAAAATATTCAACATTACCACTGGAAAAATAGTTTGTGAGATTGCTACAAAGCAAGTTCATTATCTATATCCTTATTTTTTTGGCAGAAAAATATTTCATCAAAGACTGGGTTGATATACAAGGTATGGTTGCTCTTTCGAAAGACATAAATCTTGGTCCAGGGACAAAATTGCATGGGGGCTTGGGGCAATTTGTCCTCTGAAATGCTCAAAAGAAACTTCGAAATTCAAAAAGGAGCCCTGAAAAATCCCCTTTCACTGCAGTGTTAAAACTTATCAAATGTTGCAGATTTAGGCAGTAGGTTGTAAAAAGTAACCCCCCGGAAAATTTATATTTTTGCCTGTTATGGTCAGTGAGTAATACAGCACTCACTTTCAAAAAGAAGATTGAAATCAAATTGCGATTGATCTAAAATTAATGTCTCACAAATTTAGAACTACCGTACAATCTGAGAATGGTTTCAATCGACCACTTCTCTTTGTAAAACAGGGCCAAGATCTCTCAGCACAGTGAAATATTGTACAACTGCCCCTGAAGGGAAACTCCCTTGGAAAAGAATCCAACATAAAGAAATCTGGTACACAGCTCACCTCAAGGTGGTGGGGGGGGGGTGGTCTCAAGAGGACCAGTTACCCAGAGGATATTATTCTTCTCATGGACACCCTTACAACCCGCTCCAAAATAAATTTCTGGTTGCAGGGAGGGGTTTGATATCCAAGGCCCTGGGGAGACCCGTATTGGAACATCCTCATCTTATTTTCTGAATGTGATCATCTGGAATGCAGTCTTGAGATTCAGTTGATAGGAAAGTTCTTGGTAGGAAGAGGCCATTCAAGTTCTACATGAGAAAGAATACAAGGGAGAGAAAGAAAGAGAGAAGAGGAGAGAGAAGGAGAGAGTGAAGGAGAGGAGACAGCCAGGAAAACACAAGAGAAAGATGGGGGGATTGAGTGCAAGGGAGAGAGAGTGAAAGAGAGAGGGGGGAATATAAAAAGGGAGAGATGATCAGATTGGGATGTTGAAGAAGAGGAGGGACAAGAGTTTACATTAGAGTAATAGAGGGAGAGAAATGGAAGAAGATCACACAATCAAGATCATGTATTATATACAGAGGCTCAAATAAAAACAGATACACATGAAACATATCTGCAGGTACATTTAAAAAAAATGATCTCAACATGTCTTATAAGAACAAATATGTACACCTTATTCAACTAATCACACTAAGTGCTCTTCAGCAGATGAACAAGATTCTTGATTTCCAAATATTCACCAATTTCTGTGCATGCAATGGTCAATTGGTATTGATTGCCTCTCACTATAACATATCTGAGTAGAGTTATGGAACAATAAAGAATGTTACATGCATGTGTTTATCGGAAGCCCAACTTGTGCAAAGGTGTTAGGACAATTTGGACCATCAGGAACAATTCATATATTTTCTATGTATAATCATTAAAATGACTCAAATAAATGACTCACAATTATAACATTAGTTTAAAATTTGTGTTTTTCACTTTGGTTTTAAAAAGGAAAAGAAAAACTCGTCAAGAATTCAACCAACTTTCTGTGGTTTCTACTTTCATGATCTCCTGCATCAAATACATGAACTGATTGGAGTACATTGAATATATTAAACATATGTGGGAGAGGGTATTTTTATTGCTTTAAAATACTTTTAACAAATACAAACACACTTAGATGGTCATTTTATTGGATTGTAAAAACTTAACATTTATCAAATTACTTTGATGTCTAAATCAAAAGTAAAAAAAAAAAACTGTTAGCAATATGAGACCAAGATAAACTCACCATTATCTAAAACTACATCCATCGGCTTGTCATACTTGTTCAGAAACTCGGCAGGGGTGCAAAGGTCAGGCGTGAAGAGCAGGTAGCCAATCAGATCTGCCGTTGGAAGCAAAGAGCATGAATGTTATCGGTGATGCACTCACATTGAGTTATGTCACCCAGGAGAAGCACTGCTGAGTGCTTTGCTAACAGAACAAACACAACATGATGGATAG
Source organism: Lytechinus pictus (assembly GCF_037042905.1). Taxonomy (NCBI): domain Eukaryota; kingdom Metazoa; phylum Echinodermata; class Echinoidea; order Temnopleuroida; family Toxopneustidae; genus Lytechinus; species Lytechinus pictus. The sequence goes on from NC_087254.1 coordinate 29,774,775, forward strand.
ACACTCACTCTGTATGCAAAGAGTGTCGCTCAGATACAAAGTACTTGATATCGTGGGTTCTGGCCTCAGGGTATTATTATTTTTTCGCTAAATCACTGCATGGAGCAGTTCATGTTTGTAAAATGAGCTAAAGTGATGTCTCTTTTGCTTGTTCAGACTGCAAGCACATCCTGTATCAACATTCCAATTTTACGATTCATTATCTATCTTTTCCCATAGAGTATGTTGCCTTAATTTATTCTGAATATTATTCTATTCCATCCCTGAAGTTTGGTTAAAAACATATGGCAGAACTATAATTCTTTAATACTTGTTCATTTCCAGCAGGAGTAAATGCATTCCCTTATTTTTTCTCCTAAATATGTTGTCTTGATTTATTCTGAATTCAACTTTATTAATCACTGCAATTTGGTTAAAAAACAAGACTTATAACTATTTTAATAGAAATACTTGTCAATATCCAGCAGATAGACACAATAGATACATTTCCTCTACAGAATTATTAATTTTTTCATGTTATCTGTTATTCTCTGACAGAATTGTTGCAGGTCAAAATATACATGCAGAACTAGCAAATATGTTCATCACCATGTAAGTTTGTGCCCCATAAACGTCAGGAATATTGGTGGGTAATACCATGGTCACATTTGCTCTACGGCGGCCGTACGGCGAGTCGAAAACAGCCGTTTCAACATTTTTTGTACTAACTACGTATAGATGGCTTGAATTAAATTTATAAAACGGCTGTTTTCGACTCGCCGTACGGCCGCCGTAGAGCACATGTGACCAAGGTATAAGCTGTAAGCGAGTTACAAGTGATTTTACCGACTGGTGACCTTTTTGTTGGGTAAATTATGTACACCAAAGTTTCATTGGAGTTGATGTAGCTTGTAAGAAAGGATCACCAGCTGTGCGTAAATTTGCTTGTAACTTACAAACAGCTTTATGAAACATCCACCCCCTCTAAGCGTCTTTCACAGTGACATTCCTACTTTCCTAACGACATGATGAAAACATGCCTGCAGGATTTCTGCAGAAAAGACACAGCTCTGATGTTGTGAGAAAATATTTTACTTTTTGTTCGATAGCACACAGATAGAAAGCAATTTTTGCACAATCCCATTTTGCCACAATCTTCTTTTATCTTTCTTTTTTTAAATTTCTTTTTAATTTATTATTTTAAATAGCATACTATAGATGCTTTATGCATTCCAAAGACTTTTCCTTTTTATTGAAGCTTCCGTTTTGTTAAAAGTCAAGGTAAGTCTCTACCTCTTTACCACAGAGCACAAAGAGTGAGTATTGAAATCAAGAGCTCTGCAAAGTAGAAAGCAAGATAGTCTGGTTGAAATAATCTCATTCATCAAACCAAACAACAATGTAAGACTGACCTTGAGGAATGAGAAGGTCGGGTACTTTCTCATGTAATTGATCCATTACAGTCTTTAACGTGATCTAGAGTAAAAGAAAACAAAGAACAATAAAGGGAATTGTGGATGATTCTTAAGTTGCATGAAACAGTTCATTTATGATTAAAATCTCAATCAATATGTGTGTTCATTATAATTATGTGTACATTCATTGGATGGTAGCTACAAGTAAAAGCGGACTGAAGTATCTTTCACTTAGTAACTATGTGCCTGAATTCATGATGGTGGTTTTAAAACCACGGATTAAAAGCCAATTTTTCATGAAATTTTCATACTAAATTTAGTCATGCACTGAGAAAAATACCATAATGAATGTACACTTTTGTTATACTGTGCAATGGTAATATATGTTGCTATATAGGGGGAATTTCACAAAGAGCAACTCATGTGTAACATACAGTCATGTTTAAATGGTGGTGTACACATGATATTCAATGCTCAATCTTACTGATGTGCAGTAGTGATTTGACCAATGCGTGATGCGTTTTATAACTCATGCAAATGGGAAGTGTGACTTTTAGTCAACCTTTAAAATATTTGTGAACACCCCCCACCCCCCCCCCCCCCCCCCGGTCTGAGTGGACACATTTATTATTCCATCTGTAGAAAGTGGACTCAAACCATGGCAACAAGCATGAATTTAGCATCCCAAGAAAAAATGCATATAAATTATTAAACCTTTCTCAATATGTGTGCTAAATTTAGTAAAATTCAAAACATGAAATTTACACCATTGTTCTAAACCAGGTTAGGAGACTTTGTTTGTGTGTGCGGGAGGGAGGGGGGCTATTTCTTAAATTTTAAGGGTTATTTTTTTTTGTTCAACAAGCGATTACGCTGTAAAAGCATATCTCATAATTCTGCTGTCTATAGATATGTTGCTTTCATAAATGTTCTTAAATATTGTTAGTACAGATCTTGGAGCACCTATAGAAAAGAGTGTCACCCCAAACCATTCCGTTTGAAAAAAAATTAGGGGGGATTTTGGCTGTCATGGGGGCAAAATAACTGATTTCCCTCATGCAAGCTATTCCAAACCATGTTTTTTCCAAATGATTCCACATTCACCTTTCTAAAGTTCATTTAAAAACTTCAATAGAGCAATGAAAACCATGTTTGTACTAACCGAAAGCTTGCTTGAATGAAAATTCTTGCAAACTGCTAACAACTTTATGACTTCTTACAGGCTCAAAACTTTAAGAGTATAGTACATGTATACAGCTACATTAATACACAGTGTTGGTGTATCAGATTCAATTGAGCAAGACATCTGTCTGATAATATCCAGATACTCATGTTCTCAACATTGGGACAAGCCAAGTTTACATGCTAAAGCTAACATCAAGTAACAAATATCATTAATCATAGCATCTTCTGCAAAAGTGGAAATATAAAGTAGATATCAAATTATTAAAGAAATTTTGTACTTAGGACAATACTATTAGATCTTACAGAGTGATGACGTACGTGCACGTAAGAGCTGAGCCCACCACTGCAAACTAGGATTAGTCTAATGATCATACTAAGACTACTGAAATTGAAAAACTGGAGTTCTCATTATCTTCTCAGTAGTCTTGTAAGTTCTTCTTCTTAATTGTGACGTCAAACATCATGATCTTCCCTAGATATGAAACTTTTGTGATGGTCATTACAGGCTATGACAGATGGGTCATTATACAAATGAAGAAAAGCAAAGTGACCATCTAAAGCAGAGTGACATTTCCTTAACAAATTAGCTGCGTTGTTAGGAAGTTGTTTTGAAATGTTTTGGGCATTTTAATGTCGATATCAGTGTCTAAAATTCTAATGGAATGTGCATTACACAACACATCAATCATATACTAGTAGTATAAAATTCAAGCTTGACAGTCAAGAAAATTCAAACAAAATTTACTAAAACAAAGACAAATGAAAAAAAAAACCTTTACTTTTCAGTGTAGGCTAGATCCAACTTATATGTGGCTATTCAAGTATCCAAATATGTTTCACAGATATCTGCATAATTTCTAAAAAAATAATTTTCAATTTGCTATTTGGTTCATTCTTTATTAAAGAGAGCTCAGATCTCACCCCCATTACATCTTTAAATCATCAGTGAATTGTTCATGAGCTATTAACACTCTCAATTTAAATAGTGCAATGTCAGGCATGCAGCAGCAGCAACAGCAAAAATAAATGCAATGTATTGAATGAGAATATGGAATTCTATTTTGACAATATACTGAGATGTGCAGTATTATCTAAACATTCAAGCTACATAAACATGTATTTTAAACACCAGGCGCGGCCCCAGAGTAAAAATTTTACAGAGTGAAAATTTGCAAAAAATATTGACAAGAAAAAAAACATTAATAATCCAAAATGGAACAAAATTTGTTCCCGAAAAATTTGACAATGAAATAAAAAATGTTATTGCTCATTTGACGAACTGATCATCCCGCCCCCTCCCCGGTTTGGATCCACGCCTGAAACACTCTGTATAAAAAAGACATTGACATGTCATGTCTCACATAGAATAGATGAGACTCAAGTTTAATTGAACATTATCATATCATATATAAGTAAATTTATATTTTACAAGAGAGATTTGCTGGTAGACTAGTTCCACATCTAACAAAGATAATAATACTACGCAAATATTATGATTGGCTGTGAAATAAAATAGTGAGATAGCTGGAAATTCCTGCAGGAGTTGCCTCCCCAGAAAATATGACAAGGAGGAAAATATACAAAAGAAAAAAATATATACATCCTGGGTCCTGTTTCAAACAAATGTCACCAATCAGCCAGTTAAAATAATTGAATTCACTATGCAGCGTTGTGGCCCAGTGGATTAGTCTCCAGGCTTGGAAACTAGGGAAAGTGGGTTAAAATCCCAGCCATGATGTAATTTGATCCACATTGTGCTGCACTCAACCCAGGTGAAGCAAATGGGTATTAAACTGGCAGCAATTTATTCCTTGAAATGCCTGTGCGATGTAAAACTGGGGTAATAATATCGAGATCATTTGGAAACACACAGAGATGTTATCCTAGCTGTTTAATATTATTTTTATTTTTAGATGTCACTGAATGACAACTTGTTATTGATAACATTTGTCCAACAGTCCCATTGCATTTGATTGGCACATGATTATACAGCTAATTACATTCAATCATGTTATCAAAGGACAATGTACCTTGAGTAACCTTTCAAAAAGCATGTATGAAAAAAACCCTGTCAATTTTGTGAAATAAAAATAACAAGTTAATGCATGCTTCATGCAGAGAAAGGTGGGGGTTAATTGGCAGATTAAATTGGCAACAATTGCTTGTTAATGGCATCTTCAAAAAGAGAAGAGTTCCATTTTTCCTTCAACTAAAATGTACATGTTGCACAACTTGCAAAGCTATGCTAATGGTGCTATTGGAAAAACAAAACAATGAAGAATGACCCCCCCCAAAAAAAAAAATTAAATGACTGAACCGGCAGTAAAATCTTGGTAATTAGCTGTCTAATTGGAAATTCTTCACAATGAAAAACAAAATCCATCTCTATGTATATGATTTTTTGGGGTGTGTTGCTTCATAAGGGTTACAAGAACCTGTTATACATGCAAGCTACTTAATCCTGAAATATAAAGAGCAAATCTTGTCCTGAAGAAAAGAGTCAGTATTTTTCAAACAATATTTCCACTGATTAGCAAAGAATTTTTATTTATTTAAAGTTTAATTCAAATATCTTCAAAAGCTTTTCGATGTAAAAAATGTGTACCAATAGCAAACTGAAAGATATGTTAAGAAAGGAAAGAACGTTATACTTGTTGGATAATGCATACTATTGCAGTCAAAATGATCATTATAGCTATACATGTATACCATGAAGGTAGACCATAAATGCAGTCATCGAAGGGTCATTAAGCTTCCATTCAGGAAGCCAAACCTATTAATGATCCAATAAAGATCTATACACTGCTAACAAATCTGACATTTTCTTCCAAATGGGCTGATAATGGAAGTTAAAAACACTCTAAAAACCCACTATCCACTTAACCATTGGGTACATTATATTCCAGAAGAAACAGTAATTTTTATTTCTTTACTGATATCCATCAAAATAAAATAATATATTAATGTAAAACACAAGGGATTTTATTCACAACTTTGAGATTATATTTTAAACATACTTGTATCAGCCTAAATATGAAATTTAGCAAAATTTGGTCAACAAATTATGACAATTTGCAGAGCTCTGTGAAAACAACATTTAAAACTGAAGGATATAGAAATCAATGAAGCCTAAATACAGAACTGTGTTCTATTATCAGTGTATGGGGTGTATTGAAATGCAAAAAAAAATGTATGATCAGTTTAACTGCTACCAGATAAAATATGCTTCTTGTTCTGTCCATTTTCAGTGACAAACTATAAATCCCATTCCCATTCATGAAAAAATACTAACCAAATCTAATCTGATCAGCATAATTAAACTAAAATCAAAGCAAACCTGGCTTTTATTAATCATGCATGATCAGATTTGATTTTTTATTTTATCTTATTACATGAATCAGGTCTTGAACTGATCAAATCAATTCAAATTCCCTTAACAAATCAGAGTGAATCAAATCAATCCGATCATCATTCAATACTCAATTTTCTAGATCATATCAAATCGGATAACCATGACAAAACATATTATATCAAATCAATTAATTGCATCAAATCAAATCAGATCAAATAAGAATAAATCAACTGCATCAAAGTAAAAATCAAATCAGGGGCCCATTTGCAGAAAGAGTTGCGTTTATTAAACGCAAGCCAAAAAATCAATTGCAAGTCCCAAATGCGCGCTGTTGATTGGTTGAAAATCAAGTTGTGCATGATTTTTAGAGTTGCGATTGATTGCAACTCATTCTGCAACGGGCCCCTGATCAAATTAGAGAAAATGGATATGAAGAAGACAGCCCATGTCTCCTACAATGATGAAAGGTTATGAAACTCCAGCATTTATCTCTCAGTAATTGATTTGCCCTAATGACGGTAACACGTCCAAGTCATCATCTACACTCATCATCCGCTGTTGGAAGAATTGATTCTTTAAGGTGATAACTCCAATTTCACTGCACTTCTGTGAAAATCATTCCAAATGACATTCACCAAAATATTTAATCACAAAAGCATCAATTTCATGGAAAGGTCATGATTCGTGAGCTAATGATTTTTTTTTTTGCTTTGAGGTATTGCAGAGGCAGCAGAAATTTCCTTCTTATCTGGATGAAAAATACCAGAAGACAATTTAAAATTTTAAAGAAATAAAGATGATTTTGTTAGTGCAACTTTGGAATCTCATGTCTGTGAGAGCTGATACATGGCCATGAAGATACATAGGGTCGATTGGTGTGCCATGTCAGCATACTAAATTGCTCTGTTGGTTGTTGATGTACTTTGTGCCATGTCTGCAAGACTTTATGATGTGTAGGAAAATGCAGTAACACAAACAGTCACATCCAGATTCCAGAACACATTTTGCTAAAATGGACCACACTGTACATGTATTCAAGGGAATGAATTCACTATCCTATTCACCTTTTCCAAAATTCACACCCATTTAAAAAAAAAATCAATTTTGGTCAAAAATGGATTTGGCACCTTTTAAAACCGAGCTCTGGTTACGCTTCCTGGGTACATGCATGCATTTACATGGTTAGGCTCATCAATTTGTTCAGGGAATGACAAGACACTGTAGGCTCATTAGTGCAACACCAGAAGTGGCTTGTAAAACAACTCCCAGGCCAAGGCCCTTCAATTTCCATCTACTTGTTGAATTCGTCAGCTGGAAACACCAGGGACAATCTACTTCAGTCTTATTAACTCTTAAAATCTCAGAGAAAGTACAGTTCTTTCAGTTTAAAGGAATGATTTGTTGAAAGTAGAATATTGGCTTCGGACAGAATGAGATGTGACCTAAATCTATTCTTCTTGTACAGAATCATATGGTTCATGTTTGAAAGTTTTAGACAAAATTGAAGTCCTGTAACCATCCAAAGAAGTGAGAAATAATTGTCTGTCATACACCGTGGTTGCGAGTGCCCAGCGGACAAAGCAGGTGCACAAGCTGGAGCCATATCCACCTGCGACACACACAGATTATGCCTACCAGAAATATTAGTATGGTGGTACTTGATGTGGTCCCAAGTGTCCCATAGGTCCCATATTACTTGAAATCTATCTGATATTAAGTCAAAATCTTCATTCTCTTGTTCTCATTTTTATTTTCTCATTGATTAATCATTATTTGAAATTCTTTCACTCATTTTGGAGCAAAAATGCCTATGACAGAAATTGATAATTTCCATAGTACTATTCTGTATTATAATATTTTAATCTTTAAATGTGTATTTACTTGTGGTATATATTAAATCTAATACAAGTTGATAATTACGATTTCTCCACTAATATGAAATAAACCCATATTAAATTAGCCAGTTACCAATGATTATTATTCATCAATTACGCATCATAATGAACTCAAATTCAATTATTATGGCACATAGAAAAGCGAATGAGCTTTTATGGAGAAAAAATAAATAAATGAAGACTAAGAGAGAAGAGGGAAGAAGAATCTGGAGAAAAAGGAGTGAAAGAGAAATAAGGAGAAGGGGGAAAATTTAATACTTTACACAGTGTAAAAAGAAGAATGTGTGACTTTAATATTCTTCAATATCAATGCATTCCAATTACAACCAGATCTTTTATAACAAGCTTTTATCTATAGATCTTATTCCTTGTATAACATACAATGTACATTACAATTTACATGTACCATTTGCAAGACAATTTTCATGCTGCTTAATGTATGCTAATCTTCATAAAACATGGGATGCATGTTAGAAAGAATTCAGATTATTCATGAAAAACATGGATGGATTTGAAAGTTTAAGGATGAGGATTTATTCTTTCGGCAGCTTTACATAGATGTTCTCTGAATATATCTTGTATTCTTTGTCTGTGTTACTATTCCCTCCCTCCCTCCCTTTCTTTCTTTCTAGGCATTTCCCCCCCTTACATTATAAGTAAACATTGCAATATCATTTTTTTAATCATTACACACATACATGTATGCACAAACACCGTGACCCTCACATACCAAAAGAGAAATCAACCATTAAGCTTCATAAACTTAAAGGAAAATGAAACTTTTGGAACAAGATACATGTAGCTTGCGTGAAAACAGAAAAATCTAAGAAACAGAACAACAAAAATTTGACAAACATGAAAAAGTAATAAGAAAGTTATAAGCATTTAAAGTTAAGATCATTATTGTAATGTAGATCCTCCCATTAGCAATGCAACAATTATGTGTGATATCACATGTGAACAACTTTCCCATTACTTTTGTATATATTTCACTTGAATTGCCTCTTATATCACATCTGTCAGTAGATCATGTATTCTTTCTATAGGAGGGCATGTAATACAGATTTCCAAAGAACACATTATGGATAAAGAGTTTGTATCACCATAAGAGCAAAAAGAGAAATTTTGGGGGTTTTTATAGTCCATCAAAGGGAAAGTTGTTCACATGCGACATATCACACATCTTTGTCGCATTGCCAATGGCATTAGTGATCGTAACATTCAAATGCTCATAACTTTCTCATTATTTGTCCAATTTTTCTCAAACTTTCTTTGATCTTATTCTTTGATTTTTCTGTTTCCACACAAGCTAACTTGTTTCAAGGGTTTCATTCCCCTTTAACTGATATTCAACCATCAAATATACTGAAATGATAGGTATGTATTTTCTCCTGCTCCTCCAACAGAAAATACCAGATATACTACACTATCTTCCCTTTTTCGCCATCTCTCCAAATTTCAGCAATCATTTCAATTTTTTTATTCCTATTTTGAGGGTTGAATTATTAAAACAGAAGGACTTAACCCCTTTTTCTTTTTTTATTGTTCAGGCAAAAAAATTTCAAGACAGGCATCACGTCACTGATCTCATAGCCAAACATTGCAAAAAAAACATTCACCAAATTTTTTATCATTCTTGATCAATATATGTTTGCGGTTTTGAGAGAGTGTACAAACCTTGCAGTGTTTTGCAAAATATTGAATTTGGCTCAAAGTTGCTCCTTAAGTTTGTAGCATGTGGTATAATGAGTTCTCAGAAAATGCTCGGTTGGAGCTTGTTACTGTGTAGCCATCAATGAGGTAAACAACCAAATACACATTGGAATTATTATGTCACTCTTAAATCTTTGTGAAACACTCCCTGTATACAGATGTGTTTAACAACATGTATACAGTATAGAATATCAAGTAATAAGCTATCAAACCTATAATCTGTCAGAACAAAAAAAAATTGCACCCTCATTTATAAGAACCCATGCTATTCTCCACCTATTTGCATATATGTATAAACAAAGGACCCGGCAGTTTTCTAGAAACTCATATGAAGGTATTGAAACTTGCATACTTTAAGAGAGAATAAAGATTTCTTCTTGAAAAAAAGTTGAATCTTACCTTTGGTTGTTTGCTAAGATAGGATCCAAGTTTAAGCATCAAGGCTAGACACTCTGGTGCCTGAAAAAAATTGTAGGTTCATCAGTATATCAAGTCATGTTCAATGAATGAGCAATTTTCTTGATGCATTAAACATGGAACATATCTTCATGATTAGAATGACAGACATTCAGTATTTAAGGCAAATCAACAATTCACGTTTTAAAAAATATAATCAATAATCATTGATAATAGTTGTTAGCAGCGATACCTTTTTATCACGTGCAATTTAGATCACACAGGAAGGCTTCTCAATGCACTTTACATTCAGAAAAATAGCTAATTCTACACTGAAATCGATATCAAACAAATTCTTATCTGAGAATCATCTACAAAGAAGATTAAATAACACAGTGCATTGTATAATAAATATTCCTAAAAAGATATTATCTACAGTTTCAACTGATAATAATTGTAATCAATTATAAAATAAATAGTATTATACTGGTCCCTGTATAGACAGCACTATGGATGTGTTTGGTATCAGGGAATAATTTTCCCGGTATCACATCACAATTTGCTCCACATTTTAAAGCTGATACATAAAACGTCTTTGCAAATTTTGTACATAGGACTATTCAGTTCTTAGTTGAGAGCTTTCTTTCATGACCAAATTGCTTCTTAAATTTGGTAAGCAATGTCATTTCCTGGGTATAAACATTTAAATAGAATAAGATGATGGTAAATCCTGATGAAGTTATTTTTCATTCATTAACCTGTTGGTGACAAGAGATTATTTGGAATTTGTTTAAAAATGAAATTCATATCAGGGTTGGCTTTCCCTTTAAGTATGGCTTAATGTGAAATCCTCCATCAAAGCAAATCAAGAGAGAGACAGAGTCAGAGAGAGAAAGAGAGACAGAGTCAGAGAGAGAGAGAGAGAGAGAGAGAGAGAGAAGTTCCATGGGCTAAAGACAATCATCTACTGATGACAGAAAGCTAGCTGATTCAAATGTTAAAGATTCTGAAGGAATCGACCATGTTGACCTCAAGCATTTGCAACTAGTCCATGAATTTAGAACCAGAGGTCACATTAGTCTTCAGGCACATACCCTGATTGAAACTTTGATCATCAAGTGGGTATTCAATAGCACATACAACACTTGCTGAGCGAGAGGGCCTTCAGTACACATGGCATTATAGGCTGCTCATTCAGACCCTCAACTCAAGTGAAGGGTTTGCAAAGCAGACTAAGGTCAAATTGTGAAATTAAAGAAGCCTCAGTACTTCATCAAAATCAATTTTCTGTGCAAAATTTTAACTGGAATTCCTTTACCAGACTCAGCAGTGAGTGCAAATCAGTGTAAATTTGTACTTGGGAAGGAGTGGTACAGTCCTTATCTGGGTGGTATTTCATAAAGCTATTTGTAGGTAACGCAAGAATTTTAACTCAACTTGAACATGTTCTAGATGCTAAGTCGGCTACATTGGGATAAGAAAGGGTCATTGGTCATGCAAATATATGTAGTATATGTAAAGCAATGCATAGCAAATAGCTCTATGAAACTGCCTCCTGTGGGCTGGAGTTCCTTTCTTGTGGTATACCCCAAGATATTGCTGGTATTGATTCAGTTCCCAAGAAAGGGTCACTAGTTGTCCATAAGGTCATTCATAGCTTATGAATAGCTTTATGAAACACCCGCCTAGATGGGCGAAAATAAAGTGAACATTAAACTAATATCACACAATATACTAACCAGCTTCTCAATAGGCTCTGAGGTTTCGTACTCCTGTAGCCTGGATTCAGGGAGGTTGAGCACCCTAAAGCTCCACTGGGAGAAGAGCCTGGTGGGGACATTGCTAGAGACTACCAGGATCTTACTCTCCTCCACCAAGGTGTTACTCTGTATCAGGTCCCGAAGATCACGGATCAGGGCCATCAGCATCTCGCTTGATGACTGCACAGTGAAAGAAAGAAAATTATCAAGTTTTACCTCTTTCAAATATTTTCAGGAGTCTCAGAGGTGGTGGAACATCAGGTTTGGACAAAGAAAGTGGAGGGGCACCTTTTGTCTGCCAAACACTACATGTAGGTGCCCCTCCACTTTCATTGTATGAGCCTGATGCTCCGCAGCCTCTCAAGAGTCTACAGACCATTTTTTTTTTGCATGTGTGTGTAATCATATTGTAAACTGTTTTATTTTCAAAGTTACTTTACTTTGCTTTAAGTAGTCAATCCTGTTTTTTTCATTGTTTTTATGCCAATTGCATATATGTTTTAGACTTGCTGAAAAGCAGGGGGTTTACCATACTTAAAACAAAAAATCAATCTTCTTTTTCCACTTTTAGAATAAATCTAAACTTTTAACATAGATCACAGCACATGTCATATCAGGGGTGGTCTGTGGATGCAAGATTTCATACATGAGGAGGCAGAAAACTGGACTAATTTCACATGCACTTTGTTTCTCTTTTAACAAAAATGGTTATCATTGGCCACTGTCACAAAAAATTGTTGTCAAGACATCAGACGATGGACCTAGGGACTCCTCTTCTAAGAATTACATTACATTAGCAGATCATCCAAGGGTGAGGCATGATGATCCACCAGTGTGTCATATATACCAACATGAAGGCTCACACAAAACTGAAAATATTTGTACTTTTTAAGGAGACACACCCACCTCTACAAGATGAACAAAGTGATGAGGGTAAACCAACAACATTCCTGTAGCCCCTTCACCCTGGTACTGGTTCTGCCAATTCTTGAACTGTTTCTCATAGTGAGCTGATGGGGGAAAGTACAAGAAAGTAGAATAGAAATTTGCAAAAGAAAACAATAATAGAAAATAATTTCAGTATACATGTAGATTATAAACTGGAACTGGAAACCTTGCAAGTAGAAAATTACATAAAGAGCAACATAAGGGCAACAAATGTCTAGATATAAATATCATTCAATCAAATATACAATTAAACATGGATATTTTAAAAATTTATGAAATACAGCACCAATATATTTAATATCACATTTTGCATCTAAACTGTGAATAAACATTCGGTTTTATGTGTTTTATATTTTCAATAAACCATTCACTGATGATATATCTGATCTTGATTAGAAATATGGTATATTCATTTTAAGAATGCCTTCCCTTAATTACAAAAAGATACCTTCAAAGAATACATGAAAGCTTATCTTGAATTCATGATACAATCAAGAGACAAGATTGTTATCCACTCTTACCTCCTAAAACCCTCTTCTCTGGTAATGAATCAGTCAGTTTTGCTACATAAACCAGTCTGTGAAGAAGGGATTTCTGTTAGGCATAAAAATGGAAAAAAGGTCAATGAAATGAACAGTACATATTACATGAACATAACTGTGGTTGAGATGTTATATCAGATACAGCTTTTATAATCTTCTTTATCACTGCTATGAACAATCATGTACAGTAATTTAAACAAAAATTGAAAGGTACCCCCACCTCCCCCAGGAAGCTGCTGTTAAAAATGTTAGAATGTCAATTATTCAATTTTACATTTGTTATCTAAATGTTATTTAGTTCTTCAAATTTATTTTTAATGTTTTCAGTTATTCCTATTGTGGCATAAACAATGTATTAAATGTCATACATAGATGGGAGGGAGTGAACCTGAGGACTACCAAAATTTTAGAAAGAACATTTTGAGAATGATGAAGTTTAATAGGAAAAAAATATATTAACTCAATCGTTGACTTAAAAATATCTAACACATACAAGTACAATGTTGGCCCTATATCTTAACAAATTAGCTTATGATTTTCTAGTACCTACATAAAGCTTAAATCTACTATGTCTTGAGACTTGTAAGTGTTTCAATTGAAAAAAAAAAATTATGTAATTTTAAAATGAATTGAGAAGCATTACTCGATCAGGGTCAGCTTTGCGAATCTTTCCAAGAATAGAATCAAGAACACTATGTCTTGGTCTCGTCAACACCTCTGTGGGATCAACCCAATAGTACTGGGGCTGGCTAGGCTTTCCACTGTTCTGACTCGTTGCCATGGCAAATGATTATTTTTTGACACAATTCAGTATGATCAGGTCTGATATCTAGTCCTATTATTAATTCCTCATCTGTCCACTTTTCTTCTTTGAATATACAGGCCAATTACCATTGGTTTCTGTCTACTGCTAGTTGGATTTCTGCATGTGAGCCTTTTGAAGTTGGCCTTCAGTTCATAAAATGATTTTTTTTTTAAACACCACCAAACATGCACAATATGAATAAGCAAAGAAATCTTGTTTCAATATTGAGTAAATGACAGTTCCACTGAGCTGAAGAGAATGATGTGAAAGAAAATGGCAATATATCAATCCCCATGAACACTAAGTTGAAAACAATACACAGATCACCAAGTTGAGATTCAATGCCGCAGTGATAGATTGCTTTTCTGTTGAAGATTGTCCTAAGAAGTGAGGGCAATTCTACAGAAGGAAAATAATCAACAACTCAGAGTAGACTTCTCAAACAAGGCAATATTCTGACTAACATCTGAGTAATGTGCAGCAATGGTAGACTACAAGTAGATGATTAATACTGGCTAGCCTTTATTGTATTGAGGCAGTAATCAAAAGAAATCAATCAATTATTCATATTGTACACCCAACCATGAGGGCAGGTGAAATCTACATTAATACAGTTCCAACTGGCAGCTGATTTCATCTAGTTACCATGGCAACGCACAAACAAAACTGTTCAATCCAGGAATTTCCCTCAGAGATGCCAACAATGACAGTGACACCTATCTGTCCCTGTCCTCAATAGTTCTTTAGAGCTCATTATTAAAATGAAATATTGATTATTTGTTTTATTCATGCAGTATTTGAATATACTGATCAATCAATCAAAAGTTTTATCTTTAATAGTGCAAACATTGTTTTGAGAGTTGATATCACATGGGCAAACATGTCACAGGGAATTGTTTATTTTACTCGTCACTTGAGCTAACAATCACTTTCTATCTTTTATTACATTGCATTCATTCATTTCCGTGTTCATTTGTACAACATCAATAAAAGATCATTATCAAAATATTGAACAAAGGCAGCCATTGAATCAGGAGTAAAGAATCTCTCAATATTTTCTCACAGTCTATTTTTTTCTTCTTCTTTCATTTCTAGATCATTCAGGGTGAAGAGCATACAAAAGTCAGCAATATAAAGAATTCCCAAATAAAAATACCCTTGGTCAAAGATACACACATTTAAGCTCTCGAATCTTCTCCTTTTCTTCAATTTAAACATTACATTGCAAGAGGAGTTATACACTTTGCAAAACAGAGGTTACCTACAAAATATATTTTCACTAATCCCCCCCCAAAAAAAAAAAATTATAATAATAATCCCAACAATGTACCTAGATTTTGTACATTAACTTGTTGGAATTATTCTTGTAAAAAAAATCTAAATGTCTTTTAAAAGGAAATATCCTTTTCCTCTGTATGACATTGACATTAGCAATTTTGCATTGGAAAGTGAGGTGCATCACGTAAATCTTGCTTCCACTTTAATTGATTCAGTATTCAGTTTTGTTCATAGTTACATGTAATAATATTAATTTTAATTCCCTACATCTGTGTTTAATGTTGTTATGTTTTCAGGATGTTCAGAAGAAATCTAGGATTTATTGAGTGACAGAGAAGAGTTCTCATCCTTTCCTAAAAAGTCTGATAATGTTGTCACAAAACTCTTTTGAACTTGGATTTTGTCTGGGTATGTTACTGATGGCAATGTTGACAAATTGAAGTCATTGCAGGTTGAGTAGAATCTAACAAATGATTTACTCAATATGATATTCAGAAATATCAAATCAACAAAAAGGAAATTACAATGACTGAATAGCAGATCATAATTCAGAAAGACTGCATTTCTCCTTGTTCAGCACAATAGTCATCATCCATACAGAACATGAAAAATAAATATTTTTTAAAGTACTCTCATAAAGTTTATTTTCCACATCTGTATATAAAATATATGTCAATAACATCATTAAAATAGGAAATCACAAACATCAGAATAAAAAGCATAGTCAAAATAACTATTTAAAATACTCTGACCGCAAAAGAACCACATAAATCATTTTTTAAGAATACAGAAAAAAAATCATATAATTTGGGGTGCAACAAAGGTCAAAGGCCCATCGTGGCTGCTCCCAGATTATGGTTTAACAAGATAAAACAAAACAATCACAAATAGGTACATAAACATGGAACTCGCCCACCCCATCCCCCTCCCCAATAAGCAGGGATTCTAAGTTGTGTGTGTGGACAAAGTCAATCATTTTTAGTTGCACTTAAAAGACGCAACTTGTGAGTTACAAGCTTTCAAGTTGTAAGATACACTGTTCCAACCTTCAGGTCCCGAATATTTAATAGTTGTATATAAAGACAATTCATATATTTATAAAGGGAGAAACATGTATACTAATAAATGACTTAGTTTCATCTGCAAATTAACAGGTAAAATCATAAGACATATCATTGAGAATTTACTTTTAGGCAGGGATTTTTTTGAAATATAGAAACCTTTTTTTTATCTTGCATATTTCTGTAACTTTCAAAATTCTATACTTAGTAAAACAAGAAGAAGTTGTAAGAGGGGATGAGTGTTACTTATAATTCAGATTGTATGCTTTTGAAGTACAATTATTCTATTAGCCATATACAGTATTTAGTACAGTGACCCCAAACAATAAACAGTAAGTATACAGTATAAAAGTATTTTGTATTAATTGTTTGAGACAATAAATAGCCCCAATAAGATTTACACCAATTTACAACAAGTGTCAATGACATGTTCTTTCCAACTTAACTTCATCATCTATGACTAAACCTAAAAATTCAGTTTGATATTACATGTGCCTTTTTGATACATGTACTTGCAGTTTATTATCATCAACAGTCATATTCTTAGGTTTAAAAATCGAGAAAAGTAAGTCTTCTCAAGATTTATCATTAACTTATTGTAAGAGAACCATTCAAATATATTTGATAACTCTGAATCAGGAATTCTTTGGATTTCACTACTGGTACTACATTTTTTACAAGATAATTAGTACCAGCAAAATTATTGAAAACAAATATTTGAAATAGAATGAAAATCATTCATAAAAAATGTACAAAGAAGGGGCCCCAAAATCCAAACCTTGCAGAACACCTAAACATCAAATAAATTTGAATTAAAACTGTCAATATTCGTGTATTGTTTTCTATAACTATTTCAAACATATGCCTGGCCCTTCGAGTCTACAACAACATTGCATTTTTAAAATAAAATTGCATGATTGATGGCCTGATGTACCGTAATCAAAATAATTATAAAAAAATAATTAATCATTACATGTAGATCTAACTCTAAGTCAATTTATTACCATAAACTTATTAGCACTACATGCGATATTTGAGGAAAAGTGAAGTCTATCCCTATATCAAGCCAAGGTTAGTACAGCTGCTACAGGTTGTAGCTGTCACTGTCAGCAGCTCACTTCTTTTCCACACGTACACAACTCACAAGAGGGGTTTAGGGTCTAGGCCCTATCAGGCTACGTAGTAGTAACTTTGTTAGTACTACTGTAGTATGAGTATCAAAATGAAACATGCAATTAAAAAAACATTCATCAGCTCCACGAGTCCAAGTTGAAGTCCAAGTTAAATGTGAGACTTATCTAACAAGTTTATTAGTCCAAGATTGGGCCCTGGGGTCACTAGTCTCATGGTGGTGTGACCTTAATTCGCGTGTTACCTAATTTTGCACACAGTTGAATATATCTTTATCTAATTAATATCTTGAAAAACTGATATCACCAACAGAACAAGCGACCCAAAATTACTCAGTACGGTAATTTTCTTGAAGGTCTCAAATTGTAAAAATTTAAGCAAAACATCTGTGAATTTTGAAATCGCGATACAAACAAAACTCTAGAGTAGACCCTACTTTATAATTCCGTCAAGCGAATTTGACTTTGTGATCTTGCCTCCCATCTGGTATTTATGATTAATTTTGTGTGAACTGTGAGAAATTTTTGATTGAAAATCAACTTCATGATAATTTTTAAAATGTGCGCAAATTATGGTCACCCCCACTCACACTAGTACGAGGTTAGTGGGTCACCCCATCATACTTAGTCTTAGATTACATGTATACCCAGTTGTTGTGTGTCCGGACGATCAATTTTTTAGAAAGTCATTTGGAAAAAATTACAAGCGAAGTTTCATCAATTTTTAGTACAAAATGTTAGGAAATATTATAAAGAACAAAATAGAAGATGATTACAAGTATTGAATTCATATTTTTAGTGCAATCCAAAGACAAAAAAGAAGGCTTCAATTTTCAAAAAGATAGTGTCCGGACACCCTACCCCCCATCCTAGAATAAAGAAATGCAAAAGGCGAAAAGCCAAAGTCCAAACTTATTTAATTTATCTGAAACTGTGATAGCTCTCTCTCTCTCTTAGCTGATCCCTCCACCATTTGGAGATTCCTAGGGTCCAAGCTGTACGACTTTCAAAGTGAGTCCCATCCCTTTATTTTGACCTGATGCGGACTCTCCCATCCATTCCATTTCATTCATTTCATTTCAGCTGTTTACCGATCACGCCGATGCACTCCACACACCCCAACCCCCAAGTTGACCCATTTGAGTGGCATTTCTTCCCCGGAACTCCGGCGAAGTGAAATGGGAACGGGACCCACTTGAACTATTTGCGACGGTCTTCAGTAGTCGATATTTGAAAAGCGTAGACAAACTTTTCAACAGAGATATCACAATTTCATGCCTTTTGTATATCCTCACCTTATTAAGGGCACGATTTCTCTCCTCTATGACCTCGAGGAGATTTAATCTGGTGTTTTCGTACATAGATTCGGCTCGATCACCTGCCATTTTCGCTTGTCGTTGTCAAAGCAACTTTACTATCTTTCAACTCTAGCTGGCGCTAAACCCGATTTATTACGGATTTCATTGAATTTGTGAAGTTTTGAAAGAAATATTGAATATAAATTGTAAAAGTGTGTTTGAAAAGACCAAAAAAATTTCGAAGCAGCCGTTCAGTAAGTAAATCATAATCAATGATACTGATCAGTGAATATAACTAATGGTTTAATATGGACGACTTTTCCATTGTCATAATTAGATATTTGTGGTTTCCTAGACCCTACTGTATCATCTTGTTTTTTGTCTTCAAGAAGGACAATGTCCTATGAATTAACTCCCCGATTAACTCATCTAAAATAAATGACATTTCATTCATCTCGTATATCACACTAACATCACCATATGCGGTCAATTTGAAATTCCCGGTAGCGATTACTTTTTACAAAGTTTAAAAGATAAATAACTCTTGTCCGACTGCTCAAACTTGCATCTGTTTGTCTCAGTCATCTTTCCTTCCTTTCAAACAACTGAAGAGTTATGATACCCATTTTACTATGCACCGTGTGCATTAACCTACCCTATACCCGTGACGGGAGATTTATGGTAGATAAGCGTATATGAGACAAGCAAAAGTTCTGCAATAATCCGATAGTATAATTTACTATTAGGTATTATTGTTATCTATCATAATTATGATATAGGATGACATCCATAATCTAGAACTTGGCTCCCTGATTGTGTTTAAATTTGGGATGGTTTTCACTTTTTTTTTAAACATAAAATGGGTAGGCCTACATTTGCTTAATTACTTCGACCCTTTGGCATCTTTATTTATTTATTTAATTGTTTATTTATTAATTCATTTATTTGATTGTTTATTAATTTATTTATGTATCTATGTTTTTTTATTTATTTAACTATACACGTTTTTATTCATTCTATCTATCTATCTTTCTATTTATCATTTACTTCTTTATGAATCTATTATTTATTTGCTAAATCAACCCTATTTTCGAAATTTATCAACTTTTAGACGAAGATCAAGAAAACACAACCACTATCGAATACAAGCAAGCCTGAAATTTTTAGCACTATGCTAGTTTCATTTTTTTCTATTTATTCAAGTCAGCATTTTCCTGGGGTGGACTTGACCTTTAATGTTTGTTTGATTTTTTTTTTTTTTCAAATCGCGTACACTCTTGAGATAATCATTTTGAAATCATATAGGCAGGGGCCCTTAGAATTTACGTTTTTTCCTACTTTTTTTTAATTTTGTGTGTGTTTTTTTTTCATATTCTAATTGTTCTTTTCTAATAAACCATATCATTTCTTATATTTCCTTTTCTTTGATTTGCTCTGCACACCTACTATAGGCCTAATGTCGGCCTATATACTTCTTCTCTTTCTTTCTAAGTTTTTTATCATAAGATGATTTATTTCTTGAGTTATCTCAATCTCTCCATTTCCTTTTCACTTTTCTCCTTATCTTGTATTTTCCATTCTTTCATTATGTTTTCTTTCATTATTTTCATTCATTTATATTTATCAGTATTACATTTTTATTTTAAAGAGGTGGTGGGGCTTGTCACAGATTCCTTGGAGGCGTGACTTTGCCCCCCCCCCCCACTTTGCCACAGAGATGAAATCATCGTCAATCAATCGTCATTGAGCTATGGGATGCCACTCGTGGAACAATAATCAACGGCAAATATTTCAGACGTTCGGAGGAAAAAACAACGTACTGCTCACAACTATTTTTTTAATACAAATGGATTCATGAACTGATATATTTTTGCCTATGATACTGTATATTAATCTCTGGCATAATCTCTTTTAATTATTATTAAATAACAAATACATTATTGCGCTATGCATGTTGCTGTGCAGAGTTTCGAGCGCTTCATAGACGAGGATCCACAACTTTATAATTTTTTATAATTCGGGGATTAAATAAGGCGTTTATACAATGAATTCTGTAGCCAGATTCCGGTTAGATTATAGTACTTACGGGTTCTGGTAGTGCTCCTGAATGGCTTGCTCCTGATTTTCAGAATTGTGTGGTGAATATATACTTTTCGGGTCGGTGGATCGTTTACGTCTCGTCTAACTTGATCTAAGTAAAAATAGACAACGGCAACGCCACCAACATCGGCGCCAACTTCGCGCACCTGTCTCTACCTTGCCTACCCCCGGCCCCCTAACACAGCAGGCCGGCGGGACGGCCGGAGCTCGGATGCAGGAACTCCGTCGGCCGTCTCCAGTCCAGATACAGCCAAGGTAAGGAAGGCCTCGCTGACATTATTTTACTAAATCGTGTGTTAGATTCCCAAAATCAGACATTTTTCAGGAGAAACATAAGTCATAACAATAAATTGTAATAAAAAATTCAAATCTAACTGTACAGTCACTGAGTCAGTGACTGGGACAGTGGGAGTCCGGGACCCGGGTTGATCATGTCAAATAAAAGCAAAGGCAAGCAGGTCAAGACATTTGATGAGTCAGATGTATATGTATGGTAGGGCTACATGAATCTTCGGGTCGCTTGTGTTTTTGGTTGTAAGGCAAGCTAAAGGGTTTAATAAAGGATAGACTAGAGTCATAAATAATCATAGAGATGCAATTTATTATATTAGGAAAGAGAAAATCTTGTAGTTCTTAGACTTAATGAAAAGCTACAGTTGAGATATAAATGTAACTAAGTGTACTTGAGAAAATAATCTTGTAAGCATTTACACTGATGATACTCTATATCACTCATTCAATGAACAAGGTTATGATATAACGCTTAATATAAAGTTATAAAGTATATATAAAGTATCGATTGATCTTGAATTTAGTATTGACACTTATTGTATTGATGATATGCAGTATTTTATTCCTTTATTCTTGTTTGCAGATGATGAAACATTAACAGCTATGGCATATCTAGTGAAACCTGTAAATTTTGTGAAAGCAAAGAATCGTAAACCCAGTACTGTCCAGGCAACGGAAGCAGGATTACAGCAGGAAGACATACAAAGAAAGCAGGAAAATGCCGGAAGTCAAGCAAGGGAATTTTATGAGAGTGTTATTGCGGAACCTCCCCAAATTCAGCGGACAATATCTGATTGTAGTTTAGCGGAGGATGGCGATCAGCATGTTCGAAATAAATCTGGAAATGGGAAAACACTTGTAAGATATAGATCATCCAAATCAAAGACAAAACTGCCTGATTTTACCAGTTCAAAATTTTCAGCACATAAATCAAGGGGTGATGGAGGTCTTCATCGGTTACTCAGGCTTTGCCAAGAGGGGAATCTGAAGGAAATTAAGAGAACTCTCAAAGAATGTGATATCAATTTAGATTCTACAGATAATTTTGGTTGGAATGCATTGATGTGTGCAGTATATAGTGGCCATGTACCAGTGGTGAAATACCTCGGCCTGAAGTATCCCAAAGGACTGCAACATCGGAATAAACAAGGACAGACTGTTTTTGAGTTGGCTCAAAGAGCAGGGCATGATGATGTCTTGGAAGTCCTTAACCAGATGGAGAGCGAAGGCAGTTCTGTTCATCAAACAAGGAACTATGAGGGACCTTCTTCAAGCAAACAGCCTGTTTGGTGTGAGAAATGTGAATCAGACTTTAAGGATGAGTTAAAGATTCATAAGCACTCCACGGCTCACTTGTTCAGCTGTGGACATGGCCCTCGTCCTACCCACTACCACCTCCCGGAATCCAATCGCGGCTTTCAGATGATGCTCCAGGATGGTTGGGACAAAGAGAAAGGACTAGGAAAGGAAGGTGAAGGACATAAGTTTCCAGTTAAGACTATCTTGAAGAGAGATCGTCAAGGTTTAGGCTTATCAGACAGTAGTGTGAAGCCCAGGATTACTCATTTTAAGCCTTTTGATACCGATGCGGTGAAGAGACAAAGGAAAGAAAAGAAGGAAGACAAAAAGAAAGATGTCCCCCTTAAAGATAACGATAGAACCAGATACCCGAAGAAGGACAGGCATAAGGCTATGGAAATTGACTTTCGTATGTCTTTTCATTCACAACCTTAAGTAAAGTTTATATATTAAAGTTTATTTCATGTCAGATTGTGACAAACCTCTAGGCATTTGCAATTTTGCAGTAATAATATACCTGAAGTAAATTGTGTATCCCTCAATGTAACTTCTTGTAATTTCCCTTTTTCACGACTCTAATCCAACTTTCAAAAGCTCTGTCAAGCTGATTAGCATTTTCTCTGTTCAATTGTCAAAGTCATATTGGTGGGTGTAAAGGCCTCTTGAACTTAATGTACAATTAAATTCCTTTGGAAAGATAAATGTAAAATTGAACTTATATCACAAATATTTGGTAAAAAATTGAATACAGATCTTTAGGTATTTGAAAGAAGAACTGCATACAGAAGACATTAAGAGAATCAAGAGGAAATATGTCAAACTGATTTGTTTCCTCTCCTTTCATGATCAATGCACATTTTTTTTTCTTGATAAAACCTTAGTGTTTTCGTGGCTAAAAATTAAATCCTGAAACTGAATCCCAAAATAACCTGAAATTCAGTGGCATTTCATGGAATCTTCAAATTTGTGTTTAAAATAAACGTCAGACAATGAGAATGATGCAGCAAGTCTGAAGTAGGCCTACTGACCAGGAATCAAGACATTTAAAACTTCCTTTGTCCATGTATGCACCTTTGGGAACAGGGAGGATATCAATAATGACAGCACAAAATGTTTGAGCTACAAAATGAGACGAACAATTCCATGAATGTGACTAGTACTGACTACATTGTGTACATTTTACAACCATAATATCCTGGAATTCAGGTAATTCTCGCAATTGAAAAAAAAATCTTTATATCATATAAAAATGGATTATCAAATATGGATGTTTTTATGTCAAAGAAAATAACCTTTTTGCATCATGTCCATTTATTCTTCTGCTTTCCTTCATCACCGTCATCTCCATCTTCACCATGGTCTTCATCTTCTTCATCTCTTTTCCTTTCTAATTTCTCTGTTCTTTTTCTCTTTTTTTGTTGAGGGGCGATTCTAGTTATATAATGCTTTGGAATATCTCCTTTTCTTTCATGATAAAATTTATATTATAAGATATTTATTGGATACATAAATGTAAGTCAAATCTCAAGGAAGAATCAGAAATTTGATGGCATACATGTACTAGAGGTGAACCATATCTATTTTAATCCTAGTCTAAATGAATGGCTTTTTCATTATTATTAATATTTACTATGTGTATGTCAGAATATATATTTTTAATTAGTTCCTTTTGGAATAAAGCACTGAAAATAATTGCCTTATAGAAGAGATGATAAATTTCCAATTTTTTTAAAATTCTCAACAGCTAAACGTCAGGAAAGATGTAAAATTGTACTCTGCTAGCAATATTGATATGTTTCCTGTTGAATTTCAATTTTTTTAATATTCTAAATGTGCAGAAATAGAAATTCGACTAAGATTTTAGTCCACAATGAGGTAAATCCATGGAAATTGAAAACATGAAAAATTCTTATTAATTGCTAGATTTGAAAAACATGTTAGCCTTGTCAATTGTCATATATGATAAGAGAAAGGGATAATTAAAAAAGACTTCATTTAGTAATAACGATATATATCTACTTATAGTGATATGTAGATTTTGCTCCTTTTGAGATAAAATTCTACTTATGAATGAAGTAATGAATGTCAAGTACCAAGAAAAGATACACGAGAAAATGATGCTAAAAAAATATTTATTGATATCTTTGTATTATTAAATATCTTTCTTAAAAACAATACCCCCAAAAAATGTTTGATTTGTTCACTGTCAGTGTATTGGTGTATTGCTTGCTTGCTTGATTGATTGTTTGATGCATTCAAGAATTGCTTCCCAAATTAAGAGATCAATTGTTGTAGTGATTTTGCCTTTTTGGTAGTAGGTTTGAACAAATAACTGATGGTTGATCGGTTTATTGATTTATGGATTAATTGATGATTTCACTGATTGAGCAGCATATTGATTGATTAAATGACTGGCTGAGTGACTACTGGCTGACGGAGTGTTTAATTCATTAGGTAATATATTGAGTGATTGGTTAAAAGTAATTGAGTGGTTTATTCATAGATCGATATACAGAGAAAATTACTGATTATTTGATTGGTTGCAAATTTGTCAATGATTGACTTGTTGGATATGTTATTGATTGAATGATGATTGATTTATATGTATCTATCAACTATTTGATTGGCTGATTAAAAGAATGATTGATTTATTGAGTTGTTTATTGATTGATTGACTGGTTTGGCTTACATATTATTTGACTCTGTTTACCGATTTACTACTTGATTGGTTGATTGATAAACTGATACTTTACTGTCATATTGATTTGTATTTGATACTGATATGCTTTCCTTGATAGAATTGCACTGAGAGAAGTTACTTGCTTGTTCATTCAATAATCCCCAACTCAATTTTCTTGTTTAAAAAATAAAGGTCGTACATACTAGTATCGGAATAAACCACTGCCAAAATGCAGTGGTGGCACCGGGGGGGGGGGGGCATGTGGGCATATGTCCCCCTCCCCGTTGCCTCCAGAAAATTTTGAAAATTGAACAATATTGCGCCTCTGCCTCCACCCTAAACTTGTTTTTTTTAGCCCCCCCCCCCCCATCATGCGTATTACCTTTTCACACTATTCCATTGACCAGTCCTCCCATTTCAGGCTTCATTTCTCGAAGACCCCCATTTTCTTATAAAAAATTGAAAATTTGAAAAAAAAATTCTGCCTCCCCCATTGCTTTTGTTGCCCCCCCAAAAAAAAATCACGTGTATTTTTTACCTTTAACCCTTTTTCATTGACCAATCCTCCCCTGTACCCAAACCACTCATTTCAGGTGTCAGATCTCGAAGACCCTCATTTTCTGTTACATTCCAATTCCTATAAGCACCCCTATGCATCTGCAGAGGATCATTTAGTTTAATCTCCCCATTTCATAGCAATATGTTTTCAGATTTTTAGGCTGCGCACTCTGTACCCTTTCCAATTCCGAGTCCCCCCCCCCCCCCCACCATCCCTCTCCCGAAACACAATGGATAAACTGAATGACGTATTTTAGGAAATATGGAAGAGCGGTATACGTAGGGAAGAATTAAGACTGGGAGAATGAATGTTGCCAAGAAAGATGTTCGTCATTTTACCGAGCAGTATTGAGCTCCCCCCCCCCCAAAAAAAAAGTAGCTGGACATCACGAGACATGGCATGTCGGGCCAAATATATATTTTAAAAATACAATTTTAATACGATCAAATCTAAATTTAGGAAAGACATTTCATGATAATCATTTAGCGAAAAGCTATATTAATTTCACCCCCATTTCATCAACTTTTTTTTTTCTTATCTCCCTTTTTTCTAAGTCGTGAAACCCAAGGTCCCTCCCCCGTCGATAACTTACACAGGGGGGGGGGTAACTACACGTTTGTAAGATTTGATATTTGTTTTGGTGATTCTCCGGTTGGCCTAAAATTTACACTATTGACCGTAAACCAAGGTTTAAAGGCTGGATCGTGTATGTTTCCATTGTCTTCTTCTATCGGCGACTTAATCTATTGTCGACCGACCTTTTAAAATGATTAACATTGCCATGTAAATGTCGTGTGATATAAATTTCCGAAAAAATGCTCTTCTAAAGTGATGCCGAAATGATGTTATGCCTTGGACATATCATCAGACACGACGTTACATTCCTTATTTTATGAGTATATATCTACCCCATGCTCCATTAAAAACAAATGAAGTTTATTGAATTTATTTCACTGTATATTGTGGAGTTGATCGCATATGACGTCACGAATAAAAAACTTAACCCTCCCATACTTCACACACCAAAATTTACTTAACAAAATATTATTACAAAAAAAGAGCCCTTCGTATTATTTCATATTTCATTCTCACATCCCCGTTCTCACACTGATCCACTTTTCCTTGATTATAAAATTAAAAAATTAAAAACTCATACCAATTTCAGCTTGGACAGTTATATGTACATGTATAAGAACAGTATGGTTCCTTTTGCATTTCATGATATGTTTTCTCAAAATAAAAATTTTCATGGATATCCTACAAGACACGCCGATAACTTTCATCTACCTATCCTAATAACTCGTTCTGGTCATTATTTTCACCGGGTCAAAATTTTGGAATTCCCTCTATAAAGATATTCAACAGGCCCCCTCCAGCTACTCCTTTAAGATAAACTGTTACTGTCTTACCAAAGTAATTAATAAGTTTATATATTTTTAGTATGGTCAAAGGCCACTAGCGTACCTACGGGGGGGGGGGGGCGGGGGGGCACTCTGCCCCCCCCCCTGACGAGCAACAACCCATACAAAAGACATATACCTGCCCCCCCCTGACGAGCTTAAAAGACATTTTTTGCCCCCCCCCCCTGACGAGCTTGAAGACCTTTATTGCCCCCCCCCCTGACGAGCTTGAAGACCTTTACTACCACCCCTGATGAGCTTGAAGACCTTTTTTTTTTTTTTTTTTTTTTTTTTTTTTTTTGCTTGTAAATTTTTTTTCTGGTACGAAAACCTTTATTTTTTTTATTGAAGACCTTTTTTTTTTTTTTTTTTTGCTTGTCAAATTTTTTGGCGGCCGATTTTGCCCCCCCCCCCCCTGTGGAAAATCCTAGGTACGCCACTGGTCAAAGCACGCGTTTAAGTTACACTCTCTTTCATCCACGTTTGCACTCTCGTTCTCGTCCCCCCTCCTCTCTCTCTTTCTGACCCTTTCTCTCTTCATCTTATATCTGTGAGTGTGTCTCCCTCTCTCTCTGTCTCTTCCCATTTATCTTTGCCCTCTCAGTCTCTTCCTCTCTCCCTCTCCTTTCAGTACTTTATTCCTTCTCTCCCCTCTATTCTTCGTCATTTCTTTGTTTTCTTTTTCATTTTTATTATCGTCCTGTATCTCTGTCATCTTATTATTTCTCGCTATTACTCATAATCTTATTATTATTCCCATTAGCTTATTGTATTTTCTTACGCCTACACTTGCTAATGAGTCCAAAATTTTCCATCGTTTGATATATTATTAGGGGACCCATGCTCTACAAGCAATGCTTTTTAGTGGATCTCGTCATTTCCATTTAAGATTTTGTTAAAACTATTCTACAAATGTTTTACCCATAATAGTAGGGGGACACAGTATCAAATGTCCCCCTACTATTTTTGGTCTTTTATGATTGAAAGAAATACATCATTCAAAATCTAAATAAAACATGTATTTTTGACGAGATAACCTTACAATTTGGGCCGATACCCCCCCCCCCTTTTTTTTTTTTGCTTGTCAAATTTTACAGCCATGGTCTCCCCTATTTACCTTTGGGGAGAGATTTCTGCCCTTGGTGCACGTTATCATATTTCATTTGTTTGTATTTAAAATGTATGTTTGATTTGTTTTTGTTTCTAATGTTGATAATGGAAATTTGAAATGAAATGAAAATCTCGAACTAGAACTGCTTTGATGGATTTTCATCGAACCTTTTCTATTTATAGGTCGGTTACGTTTACCAGTCGACCCCACGGAAATATTTTTATTTCCGTGGTCGACCCCCGTCCGATCCCGGCGCAACGAGCAGTGCGCCCTCTTTCGATTAGGGACGTTCATCTATCAATTTTCTGATCTGAACGCTGAGACGAACAGATTGTTAAAAAATGGCTGGTTCAGGTGAGTAAAAATCCTCGATTTTATGGGCATCAGCAATATTATAAGTTTGTCAGTCACTGAGAAGGAATGTGATGATTTGTTTCACTTTTGATATGCTTTAGTTTCGATATTGTACTGTGATTTTAACTGTCAAATGTGTCGTGGCAGCAGGCACTGAGAGAATGGGGTCAGGGGCATGCAGGATGCGATGTGGACTCCGCCCGCGCCCGCGACAGGTTCCCGGCACGCGATGCATTCGGGGGCTGGTGCCAGAGACGAAGTTGAGCTGCTACCTGCGGGGTTAAGATTGTTTATGTGTGTGTTATTGAGTAGTCATACTTTTATAGATGTGTAGATCAGATGATTAGGCATTATCGTGATCCAGGTCCCCGGTGACTCAGATCCACGGACAATTTTTCACAACGTAAAACATGTCCTACCTGTCTCTTCCTCGGGCGAAGTTCGTGCAGGCTCCACTCCACTTCACTACCGCTACACTACGCTTTGGGTAGGTGGAGCGTACGTAGTGTAGCAGTAGTGAAGTGGAGTGGAGCCTGCACGAACTTCGCCCGAGGTAACCTGTCTCTAGCTCTACCTAGTCTTGAGGACTCCATGTCACCATGATGTTTTTTAAAATATTTTGACATACTGTATACCTCTTCATCATGGAGTCTTGACACTCTTCCTATACTCCCGATGCATAAGAGACTGACCAAAACAAAGATGGATTTCCCTAGGAAATCACGTAAATGGTGGTGATTTTATTTATTTTTACACCTTCCTACATGTATGCCTATTGAAGGTTTCAAAAATTGGTTAATAAAAATGTTAAAAATTGAAGGTTTCTTACCAGACCGATCTCGTGTAGATCCCTCGATCCGTTTGTCATCAAAGCAAATACAATAGGTCTGACCCTGAACCGCTTCGTTATGACGTAGCTATGATTAGCGATGTTACAAAATGCCGTTTTGAAGAACAATTTATAGATGAAAATTATTATTCAACAAATACTAAAATTTAGTACGTGATTATAAATAATTATTATAATAATAAAAAGATGTGGCCACTCTCTAACCTAGACTAGCCTAGAGGACTCAGTGATCATATTTTTTATGATTTTGATATTGTCCTTTGATACAAGGCAGGCTATGCCTTTGTGGAGAAGATCGTAGTGCAGAAGGGATTTCCCTTCATATTTAACATTAGAACTAGTGGTCCATATATAGACCCAAATTTTTATTAAATTGCAAACCTTTATACACCTAATGCGTATAAAGGTATGATAGTTTCCCCCCAAAAATAAGAAAAATTAGAGATTTCTTACCAGACCGATGTCATGTATCCATATTGTAAACACTGCGATACAATGGGCTTGACCCTTGAACCCGCTCCGATATGACGTACCAGGTACACGTACGTAGCTTCGATGAGCTGTATTACCAAGTGCCGTGTTGAAGAAAAATTCATAGATTAAAAATGTTTTTTATTAAATAAAAAAAATATTGACTGTAAATATTTATTATTGTAATAATTATTTACAATCAATATGTAAATTTTATTATTTAATAAAAAAAATTAATTTTTAATGCCATTTTTGGAATGCTCATAAAAATTCCTTAAAAAGAAAGTATACTTTTGTATGGATACAGTTAATATTTTTTAAGTTATGACCATTGTTATGCTGATGGGTGCACAATCATTTGATTTCAGTGACTTAACACAAATGGGGCTAGCTCAAGATACATAATTCCCAGTTACTCCATCTGTTTTAATAGTCTGGTGAACTTTTTACTGTATGGATGCAGAGGAGTGTTAGTCATGGTAGATCAAAGCGATGATCCCACCAATTGTAAAAGGGAAAGTACCAGATAACTACCCTTTCCAAAATAGTAAATGGGGCTTGCAGAAATCAGCCCTCAAAAACGATATATTTTCAATCCATATTTCTGCCTTCATCAGTTCTCCATCAAGCTACTGTATGAGTGAGGTCACACTCCTTACACAGCTGACAGCAGCTACATGTCCATACTTGTGTCATTTTAACTTTGCACATATTTGCATCTTATCTCAAGCGGTGTCTGTATGATGGGGTATCCAAACTTCAGGCATTTGAAAAATATTCATCAGGCTAAAATTCATTCACAAAATATTTACATTTTATACAAACCAATTCAAATGATAGCCACCAAATTGATAGCAAGACCATAAACTGATCAAAAGTAGGACAAGGTGAAGGGGTTTCTCTGGTATTGCATCAAAATTCTGTTCCTATCGACATTCGACAAGTACAAGTACATGTGATGGGAAACAGTTCTGAATACTAACTATGAATAGTATGATCTAACTTCGCAGACAAATGTTCAGTGGAGATTCACACAAAGAGTCAAGCTCAAAGATGAGATATTGATATCAGACTGAAAATGTGATAAAATTGGTTGTGTCACGTTTTACATACATGTACGGTACTCCCATTTTGGATGATTTCTGCTTGCAAAATGAAATGATGATTCCTGATGTTTGTTGAGAAGTCAGCATTTTTTTTTGGAATGGGTGACAAAATTGTTGATAAGTTTTCAGTATTTTCATGTCGTGTATGTATATTGATCTCACCTCAAAGAAGTAGGGTGAGTTCAGCTCACTTTTATGATGATAATAGTTCGTCAGATTTTTAAAGATATTGAATGATTTTTGTCTTGCTTTTAAAGTTCGGCAGAGACCTACAATGTAGCATTAAATCACTTTTCCTGTTGGTCCGTTTGAAAATGTTAACGTTTTTGTTCAACTTGCTCTCTTTTGTTTATTTTTGCATCAATTACATGTATGTTCATACTTGGTACATGTGATCCTTTGGTGCTTGTAATTTACCAAATGTGACCTTGTGATAATGATAGGGTCAAAGGTCATCAAGGGGTCAAAAGGTCAAATGATATTAGGTCATGTTCATCCTTTTTAAAGTTTTTTTCAACTTGCTCTCATTTCTTTATTTCTGTATTGTTTTGGATTACACTTGGTTAAGGGGGTCAAAAGGTCAAGTTTTTGTTCAACTTGCTCTAATTTCTTTATTTCTGCATCAATTATGTTCACACTTTGTAGTACTTATGATCCGTAATACCACATGTGTGTCCATGAAAATAATGGGAACAAGGGTCTTCTAGGGGTCAAAAGGTCAAATTATATGAGGTCATGTCCATCCTTTTTAAAAGTTTTTGTGCAACTTGTTCTCATTTCTTTATTTCTCTATCAATTTTGTTCACACTTGGTACAAATGATTCTTGAGTAATACCACATGTGTGTTCATAAGGATGATGGGGTCAAAGGTCAGCTAGGGGTCTGCATCAATTATGTTCATACATGTACTTTGTACTGTAGTACATATGATCCATAATACCACATGTGTGTCCATGAAAATAATGTGGACAAGGGTCATCTAGGGGTCAAAAGGTCAAATTATATGAGGTCATGTCCATCCTTTTAAAAAGTTTTTGTGCAACTTGTTCTCATTTCTTTATTTCTCCATCAATTTTGTTCACACTTGGTACAAATGATTCTTGGGTAATACCACATGTGTGTTCATAAGGATGATGGGGTCAAAGATCAGCTAGGGGTTAAAAGGTGAAATGATATGAGGTCATGTCCATCCCTTTTTTCAAGTTTTTGTTCAACTTGCTCTCATTTCTTTATATCTGCATCAATTGTATTCATACTTTAATAGTACAATGATCTTTGGGTATACCACACATGTTTTGAGGATGATACATGTAAGCTCAGAGGTCATCTCGGAATCAATTGATCATTTTTTCATCATTTATTATATTCACAAAATCAGGCGAGACCTTTGTGAACCACCATGTTTAGATTAATGACCGCCTGAAGTATGGGTATGCGTGATGTTTGCACACACTGCCATAAATAAATGTATGCGATTAAGATAATCGACGGCTGTTGCAGAGGAAATTGAGTTTTTGGATATAAAAAATAGGTAAAATAACACAACTACTGTTAACTATTATATAGTAGAGTGTTTGAAGATATTGAAAATCAGGAATTCAATGTCCCATGATGCTGATGGCAAAGGAGCACAATGTGCTCTAGTTTAGACTCTAGATCTGGTATCATCTTGTTCAGAAAGATCTTTCATTATTTTACTATTCAATATACAAATTGAAATTCCCCATGCAGAATGGAAACCAATGCGATTTGGCATGTGAGATTGAATGACCCCTGTCTTTTGAGTGGAAATTGGCAGATTTTATATTAGCTTATGTGCTACATGTGTTTCATACATGGTTTCCTCTGTCACCATGGATACAAGATACAGTTGAACACTTAAGTTGTTGTTACCAATTTGCTGTTGAGTAATAATTGGTACTGATCTCCCTTTTTTGTAGACTCCAAGGAAACTGCCCAAGAGGGGAGTGGTAACAAAAGTGTTACCCCCGGTAAGAATGTTTTTACCCTCCTAAAAAAAAATAAAAAAAGTGTTTTCAATTGTGTATACATGTAGCTTTCTCTTGCAAGTTGCATTTAGTTTAAAAAATGTTACTATAAAGCATAAGTCTAGGTAATTGTGTTGTAATTATTGCTTTTGATATGATACATGTAAAGTAGAATAGATATGTATGGGTCTTTAGAGAGTAATTTGTTTCTTGAAAGTCAGGTAAGGGTACAGATACTGAAAGAAAGAGAGAGAGAGAAAGAGAAAACTGAGCAGTTCAAGCCTTTGTCCATTGCCTTTGGTACATGTACAATTTTGTGGTTGTGAATTGATAAGTACTGCAAATGTGGCTGAGAGTATGCTGTTTATATTCATCAAAGTTTCATAAACAGGCCTATGTACATCTCGCTTTGGCTAAGTAATGTAATATTGATAAATCTAAGCTTGAAATTATACAAAGAAAGTATGTGGAGATCATGCCAGGGCGAGACATATTGCATGTTTTGTATTAATTTATCACCAGTCTTGATGTATCATGATTGATATCATGATTATGTGGTGATGTACATGTAGGTCTATGATTGGCGATACTAAGTCCTCAGTAAATACATGTAATTGTCAAACTAACAATTAACAAACCACATTTCCATCAGCTATTATTGGTCAACCCCATGCTTTAAATTCTGCCTGGGTTGACATTTTAATGACCCTTTGCCTTGGACGAGTAGTCGAGAAGAATCATGGTAAGAACGTCCCTGGTAAGAATTATAGATTATTGTGACTTCACATGTACTTGTAGGTCTATGATTGGTAATAGCATTTCAAAATCGTGCTCTGAATATTATTCGCTGAAGTTTCAATGTCAAGATATTATCATACTTATTTTGGAGCCCGAAGTTTACATCTTGTACAATGAGAAAATGTTCATATTCATGGGAATATGTACAGATGTTTGTAAATTTGTATACATTTATACAGACAGTGCATGAAGCCACTCACTAAGATTACATTAGGTACACTGATAGTTCCATTATTTCATCAAAATTAATCAATGTTCTGCAAGTGCATTTTTTTCATTGCTGACTATATTAAGGTGTAGGTGACATGAAAATCAATAATAGACATCCAACATACAACTTGACTGAAATCAATCTCTTCACTCTGGCCTGCTCTGTTGATATGAGTGTTATTGGAGTTTTTGTTAATTTTCAGCTTTTTCACAATCCAGTATGGAACTTATATTCCTTTTATTTGATGAATTTTTTGAAGAATTGTATAAACCATTTGTGAACATACTTGCTTGAAGGATGTAGCCTAGGTACATGTAGTACCTTTGTTCATGATTCAAAATCCAAATTACCTGCTCAGCAGGGAAAAATTTACACAGGGGCTTGGGGGTGATTTTGCCCCCAATTGCTTAAGAGAGCCCCCCCCAAAAAAAAAAAAAAAAAAAAAAAAAAAATCAGGATAAAAGCCCTTGAATAATTCCCTTTCACTGCTATGTTAAAAACTAATCCAGTTTTTCAGATATAGGTAGTAAAAGTGCCCCCCCCCCAGAATCTATTTTTGTTCTTGGCTGCCCTGCCCATGAAGAACTGTTCTTTCAGACTTCCTTTTCCTTTTGTTTTATTCTGTGTTCAGGTCACTTTAAAGTCACTACAGAGTTTGCATTTGATTTTAAATACCTTGTTTATATCTACCAAGAACATGAAGTGACCTAGGCTAGGACTTCCCTTGTCAATGGTGAGATCTAACCTGTCTCAGCACCTAGGGTAGGTGAAGATCATGCTAGAGGGTCTAGCACAACATGGCAGAACCTCTGGTGTCATATACATTTAGCATGATCCACTGTTTGAGAGTAGATCTGTAAACAGGGTGTTCGATGGAGCAGATCATGGCGGCAGAGAAAAATGTTTAATACTAACAGGATATTTGTCCTGCGTTTGCTCATTCCAAAGTATTTTGTATTGAACCCAATGGTAAAATGATCTTACCAGTTATTTTTTTGTAATTTCACCAGGAATTGTGGCACTCTTAAGGATCTATTTTTTCCTGCATTTGCTCATTCCAATGTATTTTGTATTGAACCCATTGGTAAAATGATATTACCAGGCACTGTTTTGTAATTTACCAGGAAATTTTGAACTTTAAAGGGATAATTTGCACAAACTCACATATTTTTTAATTAGTGTATATTTGGGGGTAAGGGAATTCAGGATTTTTATGGTTATTTGTGATAGTTTTCCTTTATTTTAAATTCCTGCCA
The DNA here is from genome assembly GCF_037042905.1 of Lytechinus pictus. Lineage (NCBI taxonomy): Eukaryota > Metazoa > Echinodermata > Echinoidea > Temnopleuroida > Toxopneustidae > Lytechinus > Lytechinus pictus. The sequence goes on from NC_087254.1 coordinate 29,810,006, forward strand.
GTTGTGATTCAATAGTAAAGATTCTCAGGTTCAGCACAATAAGGGGAAAATTGATTCGTCTGCACTTCCTTTGTAGCACATGAATTTCTCATCCTGCCATTCCAAATTGCATTTTGGTTTGAATCTGATACTGGAGCTTTTTTTCTGGGAAACCATGGGGAGACTTGGACCCTGTTTCAACAAACTTTTTATCAGTGGTAAAATACTAGATAATATAAATCATATCATGTTGTATCATAAAATTCTTGTGTTTGTTCCCAATTCAGTTTTATAGAACAGGGCATTGTGTAGTAATGACTAATGGATGGTCAGAAGGTGAAGATTTTTTCAGCTCAGGGCGCTGTAACACAAAGGTTTGCAATCAATTGCAAATATGAAAGAACTGCACTGATTGGTTCCCGGTCAGTATTTTAAACAGAGTGCGCATGCAATGATGATCTTGATTGGTCATTGGTATTTAGTGATTGATTGCAGACGTTTGTGTTACGGAGCACTGCACTGTTTACTCAAATTCGCTATGAAATGAAATATTGTAAGGCTTGTGTTTGCCAGATATACTACAAATATATTTATTTTTCCTTATAGAAATGGAGGAATGAATGCAGATGTTTGCCTGAAATATACTACACTAAACCTGTTTGTGTAGACTATAAGTTTTGGGCCCATCTCCCTGTTGAATTATGTATTATATAAATTTGTCGATCAACACCAACTTCTTGTCTCCTTTTGGTGGTAGAAAGGTTTCATATTGAAAACTTCTTTCAGAAAACTAAAAGTTATCTGTCACCATTCTTTTGTCAGATTAGAATGTAAGATGAAAATCAAATGTAATTCACATTAACCTGAACTTTTGACTCAGCAGCAAATACTAAAAGTAAGTCATTTTTTAATGATACAAAAAAAAAACAATTGAATAAACACTGTCAAATTGATGATTTTGTCATTTCACAAGTAAAGGGGCAATACATGGCTGATATTGGTGTCATATTGCCATTTTACTAGTTGAACGGTGGCTCTGCATACAGTACATCTGATTGATTACATGGCGTGTAAAAATTACTTATCAGGCTAAAGATTATCACTGTTGGGTTTAAATTTTAACCTTGCAAAATGTTTAACTAGAATTCATGTTTTCATTGAAAAAAAATCAGAAACAATAAATATTCATTATTGATCACTGTTAATCATCACCCAGGACCATAAGTTTTTGTTTGATCACCTGTATCAATAGAAAAGAATGTCTACATGTAGGTGATTTGTAGTGCTTTATCAGTTGCATATTCTTATACAGGTTTGCAAATGTTGAAATCTGTTGAGGTTTTTCTATCAATTGATTTGAAAGTCCTTTCCACAGTTTTTTCTATCATTCATGTTAATTTTTTTATTTTGATAATGTTCGATGTTCAATTTTTATTTTAGAGATTAGTTTGGCCTTGCAACATAAAATATGCCTATGTTTTTAAATTAATCTTTGGCCTTGAATATTAACGTAAGGGCAAGTCCACTTTGATAGGATACATACTATAACAGCACAAATGAAAAAAATAGTTATTTTTCTTCATTCTCCTAAATAGTTCAACTGTTTGAGATTCTCTGAAATAGTTCTACTGTTTGAGATTCTCTAAAATAGTTCAACTGTTTGAGATTCTCTAAAATAGTTCAACTGTTTGAGATTCTCTTAAATAGTTCAACTGTTTGAGATTCTCTAAAATAGTTCAACTGTTTGAGATTCTCCTAAATAGTTCAACTGTTTGAGATTCTCTAAAATAGTTCAACTGTTTGAGATTCTCCTAAATAGTTCAACTGTTTGAGAATCTCCTAAATAGTTCAACTGTTTGAGATATAAGGATATGTTGTTCCACCAGCGATATCCGATTTGTCCATTTAATATCTGTGGGAGGCTTGATCCCATGCTGTGTATTAATGAAGGGATCATGCATGTAGAAGCATCACACAGACAAACAACTTTGCTACATTGTTCAAGGTTTAAAGCTAACCAGTCAGCATCACAAAACTACATACTTATATTTTAAAGAAAAAGAAAGAAGGCGTGAACACCCTTGTAGGCATATATATATATATATATATATATATAATATGTAAATAATAATTTAAAAAAAGTATTTCATTGAGTTATGACAAGGAGTGTGGAGAAAATAAAGATATTACATTATATGAATTAACCATTATTTCTTTGAAAGAAGCTAGATGTATTTGGCTATATGAATTTCAATTCATTTTGCAAACTTTGATAGTATGTGCGATATTTATTTTTCCCACACTTTTCAGTTCCTTTCTTTCCAACTTGACTACATGTATCCAACATCCAAAAGTATTTTTAGAAATTGTTTTTCACTAACAATGTTTTAAGGAATGAACTTCATTGAGGATTTTGAACAACCTTGAGGAAAATCCAATGCTTGACAAAAACATGTCTGCCAAGTTCTTCATCTTTAATAAATTCAGGATGTATGCAGTATGGGGTTTCTGGTTTCAGAATAATATTGTTGGTTTAAAATTCATTGACCCAATGCCAGCTTATCTGACTCATGTATACTCATTTTACACAATTAAAGTGAACATTAGAGGCCATCAAATTGTTTTCAATTGTACATGTAACAAAGAACCTAAAACAGAGCATGGGTGCTATGAATAGAGCAGTGTGAAAAATCATATTTCAAAACCAATCTTTTTTAGTGTTTCCTTCATGTGTTTTGGCTCTGGATGTAATTGTATGAATTTTTGTATGAACAAAGAGTTATATTTTTACTCAAAATCATGATTCAGGAGGGAAATACAATGTCTGTTGCCTTATTGAAACATTTATTGGATATTGCTGAGACAAATGCAGACAATTCTCTCATATCCATTGTTTGTAATTATAACTGGGTACATGTACGTAAATACATACCCGGGGGGGGGGGCACTCGACCAAAAAAGTGGTAGGGGTGTGCCGCGGGCGAGGCAAAAAACGGGGGCCTTGGAGCGGGCTTATTGTAAAAAGGAGGGTCCTCGGAACGGGCTTCGGAACTACAAATGTTTGTGAAAACGGGGGTCCTCGGAACGGATCTCCGTATCTCTGTGAGTGCGTATGCATCCCTATGGAACGGGCAATCGTGCATGACGCAGCTAGCGCGGCCTCCGCCGGGTGCGCTCGCGCTTAGGCGATGGTCGAAAAGCGCTCTACGGCCGCTTTTCACCAAAATTGCAGCTCCTTGTAGCAGATCAATGCGACCGGAACGGCGTAACGAAAAATATGCGAAGCTTTGGAACGGATTTCTTTCTTCTTTTTTCTCGATAAGAAGGAAATGCTATGCCTTGGAGCGGCTTTCTTTGTTCTTTTTCTCAAAAAGACAAAAATGCTATGCCTTGGAACGGAAATTTGAGTGTAAAAATGGGGGTCCCCTCCGCGGCACATACCCACTATGCATTATATACTGAGTGCCCCCCCCCCCCCCCGGGAATACATACAGCAGGCTCTATCATGTTTTGGAAACTTGCATATTTCCCTTTTGGAACGATTCTCTAAACATGAAACCTTTGGACTCCCCTGCTTTCCTCTTTATATATACTTCACACCCATCTTCAAATAATGAGAATTTCTTAGGCAAAACTTAAAGATTAATATCATTTGTATCAGCAATGCACCTTACTTGGAATATATATTATGTTGAAATAACTATAGATATATTTCATGTACATGTACATGTATGAAGTAAATGTAATTATAGATAATATAATAGAAAGAATCCCTACAGTGCTATCTATTTGGAAATAAACTATCCCAAGGTGCACTAGAAAGTAATTAATGTCATGCTTGGAAGTTGGACTCTGCTCTACATGATGAACTGACATACATGTAGGCCTACAGGCTATAATAATTAGAGATTCTGTGAATCTTCATAAAATAATAATGTTATGACATTATCAGAGGAACATGGTAAATATTATTCAGATTACAATATTCTGCTGAGAATTCAGAATGCCGTCAGATATTTTATAAGATATGAGAGGTGTGAACATTTCTGTTATACATGCCACTTTTTAAATGTCAGTTGAATTCCTTTAAAATTCAATATATAAATGCTAAAAAACAATTTAGTTTAGATTTAAAATGTTCATGTATATGAGTTTATTGCTTAGTTGCAGGTAGTTCTATTGGCAACTTCATTTAAAAAAAAAAATTCTTTGTGGTCTAGTGGTTACGAATCTCGTCTTTCAATGAGAGGGAAGTGGGTTCGAATCTCAGCTATGGTGTGTTTTCCTTCAGCAAGAAATTTATTCTCATTGTGCTGCACTCAACCCAGGTGAGGTGGGTACTCGGCAGGATTAATTCCTTGAATGCACCAAGTGCCTTTAGCAGCTGGAGCTACAGCCAGGGTAATATATAGTGCGCCATTGAATAGGAAAATAGATAAATCAGCGCCTCATACATGTAAATGCTATATTATTATTATTATTATTCCCAAGTGTTGTGTATTTTCAAAATCCTTGATATGATAATATTGCATATATGTATAGCTACATGTAAAAACAAAATTACTTCAATTAATCAGCCGAGTTGTCAGTCTTTCATGTACTGTACAATACATGAACAGTTTTTAGGTAGCAAATATGGTTTGTCTATATGCTTTCACTATATGTACTTGAATAGCCATCAATTGTTTGATAGGAAAATACATCAGTTTCAGCATTGTGCACGGTCTGCTTTAACATCAAATACATGTGTAAGAAGTCATATCATTTTGTATCACTTTTATCACTTTGTACAGAGTTACTGTCTGCTTCATAAAATGAAAAGTTTGCTGGAATGAGTGAATGTTTTGGCATTCATTTTTAATCACATCATATTCAACTTTATGTAAAATTTATGTTTCTTTTTGCCATAATTTTCAGTTCATTCAATGCTTGTGAAGTGGTTTTATGTTAAAAAGAAAAAGTACCCAGTTATTCTATTTGTAATTTGGGCACCTGATCGAAATAAGTTTTCATGCAAAATTGAAAAGTTTATATTAAAAAAACAACCCATATTTTTTATTTCATATTGAGAAGTTTATATTAAAAAAAACAACCCGTATTTCATATCTTCCACATCTTAATTACATGTATTTGCTGTACTTTCATGTAGTATATTTATCTCGTAATGAACTAGAATGGTGACATTCAGCAAAAACTAGAAGCTTTAAAGCTATCTATCCTGAAAGACTAGGTCCTTTTTCTTTTCGGGGGGGGGGGGGGGCAGTCTTGTATCTGGTTTGACAGCTGACAACAATTCATTACTGTTCAGTTATTTTGCTTTGGATAGATATCGCTGTTGGCCATTTTTAAGTGAAGCAACAAGAATGCAAGTGTTTTCTTCTACAAGTGTAGGTCAACAAGTGCAAACTTTAGTCCCATCTATACCTTTAATTGTCGAGCTAACCTATCATATATGTGTTTGCTCATGGTATGAATCCAGGAGAAGGAGCCAGCTTTGGCTTCAAGATGTACATCTTGTTGGTGCTGACCATGAATGCCACGGGGTACATCCTGTTGATCCGCTTCACCCGCTCCAGAGACAACGTCCCCATGTACTTCAGCACCACCACAGTTCTTCTATCAGAGGTCTCCAAGCTCACCATCAGTCTCATGCTACTCACCAAGGAACACAAGAGCCTGATAGGGATGATGAGGGACGTCTACCACAATGTCCTTTGTAACCCATCGGATACATTCAAGATGTGCATTCCCAGTATCATCTATGCTCTTCAGAACAACCTGGCCTTTGTGGCCTTGTCCAATCTGGACGCTGCTACCTATCAGGTATGTGATATTATTCCTATGGCACAAATACTGAGCATTCATAGCAGTCACAAACTTAGCACAACTTTGAATACTGTGCATTATTTGATTATGCATAGGCTGATGATATCTTGGAGCAGTGACCATTCATGCTTAAAGCTATGACATGCTGACACTACTGAGATACTGGCTTATGAATTTCAGTAGTTTGGGACTGTTTTTCTTCAAAATCTGATCCCTTATTATTTGTTCAAGATGACAGATTGATATCATATTTAAGTGAATCTGTAACCCTCTTGATTTACACAGTGCAACTTAATTTAAGGCCAATTTGTTGAGGAAGGTCCATATTACCAGAAATAAAGGAATCTATTCTTGGAGCTTTGTAATAAAATTTCTGAACTCTGCATCCTTTGTCGTTTCAAGAGGTTCCCATATCTGTATTGCCAAAATCTTACTTTAGTCTGTGATAACTGTAGTGTCATATTTGTTTTGCTTGACTCATTTTTATTTTACTCTGTGATATTGTAGCGTAAACAATCTTTTCTTGACTCACAGATAACATATCAGTTGAAGATCATCACAACAGCAATGTTCATGGTGGTGATGATAGGGAAGAAGATCAACCCAATGCAGTGGCTTGCCATCTTTCTTCTCTTTGCTGGCGTGGCTGCCGTTCAGGTGGAATCTGCAAACACGAAAGAAGATTCATCCCATTATAATTACATGAAAGGATTAATAGCTATCATAGTCTCCTGTCTCTGCTCAGGATTCGCAGGTGAGGAGGATCATGGGAGTTTATTGATATTGGGATTAATTGAGTTTGGGAATTATCATTACACTATCTTTTGGCAAGAATCCAGATGCTAAGTTTTTTAGAGGGGTCTTTCCCTTTGCATGTATATAAGCAGATGTATGGCACTAGTATTTTCAACCGGTCTGGGATGTAACCATACATGTAGTAGGCAAAGCTCCTGGGACGGTTCCGGTATCAATTCAGTAAGATTTTATCCTGATGGAAAAAAGTGAACACAACTAGATCTATATCCTCGCCTCATATCTTTATGGTGAATCACGAAAAAATAGATATTAGGATGTAAATGGTATGATATAACAAAAGATGAGAATGGAAAACATAACAAGTATCATTAGTTGCCACAAATATGATTCAAATGAAATTATTGGATAGTAATAATGGAGCTTTTTGATGTATGAAAAGTATTCTACCAGCAAAGCTATGATGTTGAAGAATTTCTGACTTGCCATGACATTGTCTTTATTTCCTTCTTTCTATGTGTACACACAGGTGTTTATTTTGAAAAAGTACTAAAAGGAACCGAGACAACATTATGGATACGGAATGTTCAGATGTATCTATTTGGTATCATAAGCGGTCTTGTAGCAGTATTTACCAAAGATTATAGGAATATTATGGATCATGGATTTCTATATGGCTATGATGCATATGTTTGTTTGATTATAGGTAAGTATGCCATCTGTTCTGATTACCGGGATATTTAAAGGAGAATGAAACCTTTGGAACAAGATTGCTTGTGTGAAAACAGAAAAATCAAAGAAACAGATCAACGAAAGTTTGAGAAATATCTGACAAATAATTAGAAAGTTATGAGCATTTGAATATTGTGATCACTAATGCTATGGAGATCCTCAAATTGGCAATGCGACAAAGATGTGTGATGTCACTTGTGAACAACTCTCCCCATTACTTTAGTATGTATTTCACTTAAATTGCTTCTGTTATCACATCTATCAGTAGATTATGTGTTCTTTCTATAGGAGGGCATGTAATACAGATTTTTGAAAAATACATCATGGATAAAGAGTTTGTATCACCATAAGAAAAAGCAAACAGACATTTTGAGGGTATTTTATAGTCCATCAAAGGGAAAGTTGTTCACATGTGACATCACACATCCTTGTCTCATTGCCAATGGGAGGATCTCCATAGTGATTGCTATATTCAAATGCTCATAACTTTCTCATTATTTGTCCGATTTTTCTCAAACTTTCTTTGTTCTTTTTCTTTGATTTTTCTGTTACGACACAAGCCTACTTGTTCCAAAGGTTTCATTCTCCTTTAAGGGAAGATATATTTGACCAATTCTTATTGCACTATCAGGGTATTGAATTCATGATTATGTGGTCCGGTCATTTATCAAAGTTTTATTGAACTATGATGGTTCTGAAGGGAAGCTGAATTTGCTTCAATTCTAATGAAATTTTGGTATATCAGCAAGTATTTTGCAAAAATTGCACTTGCTTGCAAGATTTACCATTGACTTTAGGAGCTGCAATGTAGGAATGTTTATCAATGACATTGTAGTCCCTCCTAACCATCATCGATTATTCATTGAACTTTTTTTTTTGGGGGGGGTCTATGCTTGATGTAAAACTAGTTTGTGGAAGGAAACTAGTAAAATGTATCTGATTAATGATTTTTGTCTCACCTGCATAGCAGAGCGAGACTATAGGCGCCGCTTTTCCGACGGCAACGGCGGCGGCGTCAACATCAAATCTTAACCTAAGGTTAAGTTTTTTGAAATGACATCATAACTTAGAAAGTATATGGATCTAGTTCATGAAACTTGGACATAAGGTTGATCAAGTATTAGTGAACAACCTGCCTGAGTTTCAGGTCACATGACCAAGGTCAAAGGTCATTTAGGGTCAATGAACTTTGGCCAAGTTTGGGGTATTTGTTGAATTACTATCATAACTTCGAAAATTTATGGATCTGGTTCATGAAACTTAGACATAAGTTTAATCAAGTATTAGTGAACATCCTGTACGAGTTTCAGGTCACATGACCATGGCCATTTAAGGCCAATGAACTCTGGCTGTGTTGGGGGTATTTGTTGAATTACCAACCTAACTCTGAAAGTTTATGGATCTAGTTCATAAAACTTGGGATATAAGAGTAATCAAGTATCACTGAACATCCCCTGTGAGTTTCAGGTCACAAAACCAAGGTCAAAGTTCAGTAAATGTCAATAAACTTAGGCCATGTTGCGGTAATTGTTGAATTGCCATCATAACTTTGAAAGTTTATGGATAGAGTGAATGAAATGTGGACATGGGTGTAGTTGACAAGTCTTAAGTCACCGTTCAAATGTCATTTATGGTCAATGAACGTGATGTTATGTCATTATATGAATGGTGTTTTTGTGAATGATTATTTTGTAGTAGTTTTCAAAGTTAGCACTGCTGCTACATTAAATCGTGTAATGCAGGCGAGACTGCTAGAGGCATTCCACTTGTTTGAATTATACTTTGTACTTGGAATGTATTTGAGCCCCTCTTTTACCGAATACATTGCGCAGATAGAGCTGGATAAGACAAGAGTCTTGACAGGCCAACTATTGTGCATATTTAACAATATGGCCCCTGAAATGGTATGTTCAACTTAGCTAGATCCGCCACTAGTTATTAGTTTTAAAAAAAAACTTTAAAAAAAAGATAAACATATAGGATGATTTGGTTCTTGATTTGCAAGTATCTTTTTACTAATATATTCCCTTTTTGTATGTTTTCACAGCAATGGCTAGTATAGGAGGTTTGTACACATCCATTGTGGTCAAGTACCTTGATAACATCATCAAAGGATTCTCTACAGCAGTATCTATCGTCTTAGCAGCTGTAGGCTCATTTGTTTTCTTTGGGAAGTCCTTTGGGTACCTCTTCATGGGTGGATCAGCTCTTGTGACTGTCGCTATTTATCTGTACAGCCTTCCCATGCCAGCTGCAAGCACGCCCAAGGCCAGAGGGCCACAGAATGTCTAGCGGACCCAACAGTTGACTTGTTGATAGACTTACATAGAGGAGGTGAGACTTCTTGTCAGATTGGAAATCTTATTATATTCCCAGTCCTGCACCTCAAAGAATGCAACCCTTGGACTTTTTAGCAAAGGCACCTTTGAATGGATTCATGGATGATGATCACCGATGTTTGTATAGCAGTCTTTGTATACCTTGAAAACCTCAGCTCTTGCTTCCTGTGCAGCACTCACCCATCAAGATATTGGTGCTTCAGTCATGCCCACCTCAGATGTGTCACTCTTTGTCTAGAACAGTACCATGCTATCTTTTACCTAGTAGTCAGGAGGCTTTTTAAGAAACTTCTTTACAATAGATTTCAAAAATTTATTTCAAAAATTGCAAGTAATTTAAACCATATGAAACCTGTTCATACTTATTGTTGCAGAAGATTGACCGGGAATCTATTTGCAAATTTCAATTGATTTCAATACATAGGCTTGATTTGTGTCTTTGCAATCAATTGACTTGCAACTGATTGCAAGTTTCATAAAACACCCCCTGGCTACTGGTATATTTATGTCATGTAAAGCATTTTACTGCATATATTACTACGGAGGTGTATTTTTTTGGTATATTTATAAAAAGTGGACATTTTTATTAGTCCATTTGTATAGGGAGTTTGTACTTAAATTATTTGAGTAGAATAGTACTCATGTTGTATTGATATTTGTACCTAGTATTGAAAGATGTACATCAGTCATAACTGTACAACCCACAGTTTTAGACCATTGACACGTGGACATCAACAGCTGACCAAATGATGATACTGTACATGTGCATTAATCCCAAATGGTCACAAATCAGTTTGTTTCGCATTATGGTTTAATATCAAAGCAACCCTTCATTCAATTAGTGTAATTTGTGGATTCCCAATCTCTGACAGGCTTTGATTTTACCTCCCTTTTGTTTGCCTAATAAGGAGACAACTTATGAATCCTACATTTGAATGCTAGCTGGGGGGGGGGGGGTATTTCATGAAGCTATTATTAAACACATATGACAAGTTTATTTTTCTTCCATTTTCCCCCTTTTTCCCATGTATTGAAAATCAAATATTTTGATCAACAATTCATTGTTGTGACCATTGAAATATGCCCTGATAATTTTTTTTCTCAAAACTTCTTAAATATATGTATTTGAATTTTTCTTTCATAATTACTTAGTTTAGTATTGTGTGTGACTTTTGTATTGAAGTCAATCCTTGTACTTATTTTTACATTGATTTTTCAATAGATTTTGCTGCATTAAATATTGACTTTGTTCTTAGAATATTAGTATCCTATCACAATTTTACCTATAATTGAGACATGTCAATGTCTGGATGAAAATGTATAAATTTATTTGAAATTATGCACCCAAAAGATAAGTTGGAATAATGACATGCCCTCTTATTTCATCTATGAGAAATTACCTTTAAAATGATACTAGAATCACTCAATAAACAATATTCCATATCTGCAACGTAATTCTATTATTAAAATCATTTTGTGGATTTGGGGGCACCTATTGTAATGGCATTCTTTTACCATTTTAAGCTGTTTGTGTTCTATCACCTGAACTCATTTTTTTATTCTTTTATTTTCTACTTTCACATAAGATATGGTATTTATAGCATAGAATTGCCATAAAATAGAACATTCTCACAGATCTAAACTGTATTATGAAATCAAATATGCATTGTGGATATACTGATAATAATTTACAATCATTGTAAAATCACTTCTTTTAGAAGCTTCATAAATGATGTGGGGATTAACGATTGACATTAGTATTTTTACTATGAATATGAAGTGAGTTTATAATTTTCTTGTGAAAATGACAATGTCCAGAAACATTGTAGTGGACATCTCTTGAGCTTAGAGTTCCTTAATCTTAATTGTCATCCTCCATATGATTATATTACTATTTTTATTTATGACAAAAAGTTTCATAATTGATATCATTAGTTCAGTATATTTTTTCATATTGTTTTTAAAAATATTTTTGTTTGTTGTATTGATTTTAGAGACCATGTTTTGTACCTATATATTAAAAACAGTGACATTTTCGTTGTAGGTGTTGGAGACAATATTTGAATTGAATTTAATTGTACTATGTTCTATTTTTATCAAGCCCTAAAATTGGATTTTATGTTATATTTCTTAAGCCCTAAAATTGGATACATGTACGTCTTGTTGGTTGTGTAACTCATGAAGGGACGTGTAACAAAGTTATAATGACAAATATTATACTTTCTGAATTGTTTGCCTGTTTGTCATGTAGAATCTATTATGTTGATGGAATGTTTATTGAACTTTGACTCAAACGTTCTATATTCATATCAGATTTAGCACGAACAGAATATTTAGTACTTTGATTTTGGTCATCGGCAATTTTTAATGAAATTTGTCATTTTCATTTGGTTCTTGGTAATTTGGTACAATAATGATAAGCTACTTAAGTATTTCAAATTATTTTCACTCTATTATTGAAATAATGAGGAATTTTGAAATTATTTTCATTTTATTTTTATTATGTTCAGTTCACACAATACATTTTAAGAGCAATATGTTTGTACCCTGCCAGGGAGGTTGAAAGTTTCTTGGTAAAGTGCAAATTTAGCCATGAGTTTCCTTGTGCAAATTTCCCTTGTAGCTTTCTATTGATTTGTGGTTTTTATTTTTGTTTGTTTTTGGTGTTTTTTTTTTGGTTGAGCTTGTTTGGAATCTTTATAATGTTTAGATGTTATCTTGAATTTGTGGCATGAACATCTGTGATAATAGAATATAGTCTGATTGCATAGCTACTCTGCTGTCCACTGACAAAAGGAAGCAACTCTTTGGAATGGGTTTCTTTGTAAATGAGGAAAATGTTTCATTGTTTTTATATGGGAATAAATAGAGTTACATGTACTTGCTATTGAAATGTCCATATTTCATGAGTTGCTTCCTTTTGTCAGTGTAGGAAAGTTTTGTTTCTGGCACATATCTAATATACCAGAAATCAGGGCCCTGTTACATAAAACTTTTCAGTAGAGAAAAATGGTTATTATTTTACTAGAGTACATATATTTTCTTGTAGTAAAGTCAATGGCAGAATTTCACAAACCAGAGTTTTAAATCTATGTTAAAAAGTTGTATGCAGCAGCCCCCATATGGCTTTCCATAGTTGGTATCAATTGGATCAACTGTAACGCTTTGTAAGATGGTGCCCTGGTTTGGCTCTCCTTTATTTTCACAGGTTTGCTTTAAAAATATAGAATCAATATTTGATGAGGTTACGTATAACACCTCTTTCTAAAAAAAGGTCCTTTCATTTATTTATTTTGTTTTTCTGTTCTTTGTCATGTTGCATGAGCTTTAAAGTGATAGAACATTGTATGACTCCATACCAGTGCCATATAGTATTTAATATGTTATCTCTGAAAGCAGTTCAAATGGTTCCGATCCAGTGATAGTATGTATGATGAACAATCAAACACAATCTTCAAAGTGCAAGATAAATTTATTGATTTAGGACAGTACTGAACAAATTACAAGTATATAGTAAGGTATGTACAGAACTCACCAATGAGCAGGTCACATTTCATTGTTTCAATGAATTCTATTAGAACAAAATTATTTGTAATTTTTAAGTGAAGGTTACCATTCTTGTATTATATTTCTCCACTTTCAATTGAAGGTTGAAACTGAAATAACATAATTGTTAATATTGAGTTTTAAAAAAAATGACTGCCAGGTTGTAACAATTATATAAAATCTGGCTTATACATATATTTATGAAAAAAATATTTGCAGTAACCATCTATTTATTCTGCATGCTTTAATTATTCTATATACACGCTGGAAAGAAAAGCTTGAATTGGTTTACTCTATAGAAGCGAATTGCATGATGGCTTTGTCAGTTGTGTGTATAGTAAATGAATAAAATATACTAATCTGGCAGCTGTTGATGATATAAGAGTTATTTAGCTTATGAGCAACCAGATGGCCCAAGTTATCTTTGGGGACTGGTAATTATTAAAAGATAATTCTCGGTTTTAGACATATTTGTTGTTACGGAAACTGCCACAAAATAAGAGAATGGAATATGTTGATAACAATGCACCAAAGAAATAATGTTTGTTGTTAAGATGTTGAAATGAGTAGGATGATGAGAAACTTCTCAAGTATGCACTGCACACAAAAGTGCATAAGTGGGACTGTATGCTAATGTTCGGCCAAATGTTTTACCCGTTTCAGGTCATAGCGTGAATGTGAATGGCATCTGAGCAGCGATTCTTTGGCAGAAGACATTTTTACTGAAAATTTCCTCCCAAAATAAATAAAAATATAATGCATTTCCTAAAGTGCACTCGTGCATGGCAGGGGCCACAGAATGGTTTTCAGAGTGGGATGGCTGACCATGCAAAAAATCACAATCATATGGTCATTTTTACGTCTTTGTACAAGGTTTTGGAAAAAAGTGGGGGGCTAGAGCCCCTCGCTTCCGCGGCCCCTGCATGGACTTCATTCCTAACGTGGGAGATGTTTCACAAAGTCTGTTGTGAAGTTATTATGGAGTGGAATATGAAGCCCCAAAATATGAACCATCAATTTTTCTCAATGTTCTAAATAAAGTCACAATATTAAACTCTAGTAACTACTAGATTTGATTTATGGCAAATCACATACTTTGCATAAGAATATATTTATACAGTAATACCTCGGTCACATTTGCTCTATGGCGACTGTATGGTGAGTCGAAAAAAGCCGTTTCATTCATTTTTATTCAAACCACCTATATGTATCTGGTACAAAAAAAATGTTAAAAGCCGTTGTTTTCGACTTGCTGTACGGCCGCAGTAATCCAAATGTGACGGAGGTATAAGGAATGTCATCATATCTACACTGTAGATATGGAACTGCAGCTAACGTGGATGAAAATTATCAAGTGAACCTGTTATGGCTTTCCATATATCAGCTTGACATGAAGTTCATAACTTCTACAAAGATTAATTGATAGATAGACTACTGCTCTACTAATGATTGTGCCACCTTTGATAGGAAAACCCACTTTGATTTTTTTTCCTCCATTGTAATGATAGTGGCATACATGTACATAATCTGTGGATTACTTTGTAGTAAGAAATGAAAACCCTCATTCATGCCATCATGATTTTTATGCAAAAATTGCATGTAAGTTAATTGTCTGCCTGATTTATTCAAAATTCAATGTTTGCTATATATGTTTAAAAAATTAATGTGTTGATCAACAGTATTTGGTTCCTTTCCCACCACTTTACCTATATTGCTAATATGACATCATTCTACATTTTAGTTACCTCTCTCCAAGAAGTGTGAAACTTAACGAAACCCTTGATGCCAGTTCATCTGTATTGTGTTAATGTGTTGATATTGTAATGTGATGTTATTTTAATGTAGATATTGCCTCCTGAGTTGGACTACACTTTGATTATGTACAGTGAGCAGCAGTGTACTTGGTATCAGCTCCACATGTAGGTCACAATGACCAGACTAACCAAATATATTACATTGCTACCGATACAAGTATCGATTCCTCCACACCAGTGGCCCACATAGGGAATGGGAAGGGAGCAATGACAGTGAGACTTTTTTATCACCGGCTGTTTCAATTCCTGTATGAAATCTGTGGGTTGGGAATAGTGTTTACAGAACTTTATCTAACACCAAAGATATTAATGATAGTGTTATCTTTAATATGTAGCATACACACTGTTCAGGAATATTCATGTATTGTAGTGCTAACTTGCCTCCAAACATGTTGGTCTAATTCTCATGTGATGCTAATGAGCATCCCTGCAATATCAAAAGGATGCAAGTGATATCAACCAGATTTGAGTTTGAAATAATCAAGCCTTCTTGATGGTCAAAAGTATGTATGAAAGCTAGTATCATACTTGGAGGTACATGAAGGCAAAACAATAATATTCCATTGGGGAACAATGTTACAATCAAATTGTCTATTGCCGTGTCATAAGCTTGTCTGTTTAGCCTTCTGTATAAATCAATGTTCCCCAACGTGTCTGATTACTTGGTCTATAGACTAGGGTAGATGATGTGTGATCAAGTGGCTTGTTTTATGAAATCTAGTTTTATTCATGCCATGGTCTGAGCCTGTGCTTTAATTGTTGGACACTCAAAACAAAATGTGAAACAACTTAGTTTACACTGTATGTGTTAAGGCCACCGCACACCTTACGACTGTTCGCGATCCGATTTTGGAACAAATCGAACTTTGCTCATTTTTTTAACATGTGAATGGAACAGATCATTTTATTTAAGGTTAAAATTTATTGAAAGAATACTAATATAACCATTTTGAAAAAATTGCAAGCCTTTATTTTGGAGTAAAGGCCAAATTAGTTTCAAATCGTAGCCAATCGTACGACTGCTATGACGTCATTACGACTAGATTTAAATTGGTTTTATTCTAAGAAGGATGATATCATAGTCACAGATATGAACATAGGTATTCGTTCGATGATTTCGAACATTACACAGTAAGATATTCCAAGTCTCAATATTAGCATTAAATTCTACAACATTTTAATCTGAAATCGGGTCGCAGACCAATCGTAAGGTGTGCGGTCGCCTTTAAGTATACAGTGCTCTTTTTTCATGATTCAGTGGTGAAGAAAAGAAAATCATTAATCATTACTTTATACACTTATTGTTTAAGTGCCAAATATGCTGATGAATTTGAACCTCTACTGTTAAGATGTGTGGAACATTTGGCTCCCCAGAGTAAAAACCACGACTATAGACCATACTTTAAATTAAACTGTTCAGAAAGCGGATTAGGGGGTTTTAGATAAAATGAGGATATCGGTAAAATGGAACAGGCGAGGTGACAACGAAGGTGCAATGGTTCCTTGACCAACTGGTTATAGATGAAACATGATTCCACCAAATGGTCATTATTGGTTTGACCAAGAGGCAAACAGATTCAAGAGCAGTTATACCTCAGTTACATTTGCTTTATGGCGTGTCGAAAACAGCCATTTTATTCAAACCACTTGTATGTAGCTATTACAAAAAATGTTTAAAATGGCTGTTTTTGACTCGTCGTACAGCCGCCGTAAAGCAAATGTGATTGAGGTATAAATATATACGAAGTGCCAGTCAAATGACAAAGCACAGCTGAGAGGTCGTCTAAAATTGGTGAAACGGAACAGCTTCGTCTTAAGTTTCAGAGCTGAAAAAACATTGCAATATGTCGATTGTCCAGGACAAAACTGCTGTTTTGATTCACCAAGCTTAGACAAAGACTACTTAGTTGGTCATTGTCTTGAAGGGCATTGACAATATATGTTCTTGTATCTGTTGTACATCGTGGAGCAAGAACTCCCAGATAACTTTAATACTGAAGTGATAGATTTTGAACTTCTTAACCTACATCAGGTAGCTTGTAATACCACCTGCCATTTCAAACTTGATGTTGTATTGATATTAAATGAATTTTCTGCTCTTGAAAGATATCCCAATGGTGCTAATTTCTTTGACTGGTATTTGTGTGTGTTGTCACAAAACGCTAATCTATAGAATGTAAATTACAAAGCAAATGATTATCACCACTATCATAAACACTGTCCTTATTGCTATCATCATCATCACCACCACCACAACAACAAATGACAGAAATTTAAGAGCTCTGTCGATCCGCAGATATTCAGTCTGAAATTCCTTTTGTTTGTAATCTCCAGCACAATTGACCAGGGCTGTATCATCTTCGTAGTCAGCAAAGATAGAGCTAATTTATAAAAGTGTACAGAAGGCAAGATTCATACACAACTTGCACGATCCTTCATATGCATCTTCTACACAACCCACCTGTGATGTTTAAAAGAAACGGGCAGAATAGAGTTCCTAAAGCTTCCTTTATATGCAGACTGCCATTGCTGTCCTTTTTTTATACATCAAAACCTCTTGAAATAATCACTACATAAAACATGAACCTTTGAATTTAGATAAACTCTTACTAGTATAACCTCTTTCCTTATGTTGGGTTTTTGAAAATTCCCTAGTATCATCACGATAGTTGCCATCATTAAAATTTGATTACTATCAATAACTTTTGTTTTCAAACAAAAAAAACACAGCCGCACAACTTTATTTCAAATTATCATTCATGAATATTTATTTCAGACTACATGATATACGCTTGTGTCCTTCAACATGAGAAAAAAAAAGCAAGAAAATAAAAAGTACAATTCAAGCATATTCTTGTGGCTACTCAAATGTACAAACAATACAAATTTTACACATAAATAAAAGAAATTGAATATATTTTGATGATTGGTTTAATTACAGTGAAAACAAAAAGAAATATAACCCTGTCTATGGTGAAGTCTACATTCAAAGTAGTCCAAAGTCTGTACAATAATGCTTATGAGTGATACAAAAATCATTTCATACATGTATGACTAAACCACAGATAGATACAGCATAAAAAGCTATAAACACATTCATTCTGACCATACCCATGGACATTCTGTCGAGGATTATCTAACAAGAGTATAAACATATTTGTATTAATATATATTTGTGTGGTATTTATATGTATAAACAAGTGAATAAATTAAGGAAACATTCAAACATATTACAAATATAAATACAAATGCAAATACAAAATGGTGATAAACTATTCATACATTTTCATAAAAAATAATTAATAGAAATTTACTTACAGGAAATTTCTTATTTTCAATAAGTGGATAGTGTTTGATAATAAATGTATGATGAAAAGAAACCAATACATGCACAACTTTATTACGTCTTATGGTCTTAATATGACCTACGTGTACAGCAGCCATGAAGCTACATGTTCATTAATAGCTTCATTGAAGACTAGTTATATTTCAAAGGACAAGGAATCGAAAGAAAGCTGGTGGGTGTTTCATAAAGCCGTTCATAAGTCACAAATGACTTTACACATGACTATAAACCCTTTCTTGTGCAAAATGATCCAGTCCAGTCATTTGATATAGCGCCTTTTCCTTTCGGTTATTTCAAAGCGCTGCACACACACTACTCCACGTTTGGGCCACTAAAACAATAATTCATCACCTTAGAATGATCAGCTTAGTCCATGCAATTCATTGTCCTCTTAGCTTTATGAAACGCCCACCAGGAATACATGCAGAGAAGCCACTGCAGTCATTCTATCCATATCTTTTGGGTTAAAATCCTCATTTTCTTTGTATTGTTCAAATATAACTGTGGGTCTTGTTTAACTTTGTAGAAACTAATTCAATTGTTTGTGGCACAATCTAGCACATTTGTTGAATTCAAATGTTTGTGGCACAAAACATGTTATAATCATGAATATAAAGGCTAGAAATGAATATTAAAACTAGACAAAGACAACAGAAAATGAGAGGAACAAAAGGCAACAAATTTGGCTGTCTAGAAGTTAAGAAAACTACAATGCTGACAGAAAGAATTTGTGCGCACTTGTATCATTTTGGTGACGGTAGCGTGGTTTATCATTTGAAAGCGACTTTTCACACCGTTTGATCCTTTTCATTTCTGTTTGCATTATTTGATTTTGCCCTGTTTAAGGGTATTTTGGGGTGTATTCTAATAACAGCAGGACAAAATGCTTCCTCGATTGTATGTATACTTGTGTGGAATATAACTTTCCTCCACCACTCTGAACATGGTAACACCAGGAAAACATGCTTTCAAAGAATTCCCTTTCCTTGTAACTGCTGCATAGCATTGTATAGTGGACTATTAGAACAAGGGAGCATTACATGAAAAGACTTTGTGTCAGACATTTATCTAACAAGTCCTGTTTGATCTGGCATTTGTACCAGCGTGTTGACTCAGTTTGTAGAGCGTCCATCTCACAACCAGGAGTTCAAACCCTGGCCGTGTCAGACCAAAAGACATTAAAAAATGGGAGTTGCTGCTATCCTGGTTAGCATTCGACGATTCAGGGGAGAAAGCTATGTCGATCTGGCACTGCACAGTGGCTGCCGGGCTCACAATCAATTGGGCAAAAAGACTTCAAAATACTTCTATTTCTGATTTCATTTCAAACACTAAAAATGGTTTTTCATTTCCATTTTTTGAAGTTGACTTACAACTTGTTAGATTGCAAATAATGATGAAATGCTCCCCTGATGGTCATCTATGGGAGAGCAAAGTATAGCATCGGGTAATTTCAAGCACAGTATTGGTCTAGAGAGCATTTAAAGGGCTTTTGAACCGAAGCTCCAACACCGTTGAGATGGGTTCAGAATGACGATACTCATCATGATGATGTTTGTAAAGTTTACACATGATTTCCAGAAGTAGAATACCTCAAGCCAAACTGGTTCCCCATTCATTTTTGTGGCACTAGCTTATGTTGATGTATCAATACTGATTTACACCTTCCCTGTAAATTTTAACTGAGTGAAAATCACTCTATTAGCCACAATCTAAATGAAATTATCTGAAATAGAGTCATATATTATGAGAAACGCAGAAAAACTTCATTATAACATGTTGGTGCTTAACATTCAAAATTCAATCAATAAATTTAAAAACAGTTTCATACCAGAGCAATAGGAGTATTTTAGTGGGGTGTAGGTGGCATGCATATATGAGAAAATCATTGACAAAAAATAGGCATGCTTTGTTGCACGAACCTTCAAAACAGAACTGCGAATTGATGGAGTGATATCAATAAAAGTATGATAAAATTCTGAGGTAAAATGTAATTTATATCGCAATCACAAATGGATAAGGTTCAATGCTGAAACAGCCTCTGAGCGCACATACCAATAGCACAATGAAAATAACTGAACAAAGATCAATGTTTTCCTTTTCATGTGAGAAGTACAAAATAGGGCTGCATGATATGATATTGTCACATCAAACATATCATATATCACCACTCACAATATTGTTTTTTTGTTTTCAGTGAGTGGTCTTGTGCATTGCAGACAACGAACCTGTTTCAAACTGCTCCAAATCACTTTGAAATCAAGAGGCAGTATTCTGAACATTGTCTTTTCTCCATATTTTATCTTTTCTCCATATTTTATCTTTTCTCAGAGATATGACAAAATCGGTATTCTGGTGGATGTCATAACGTTTGTCACAAAGTTTGTCTCTTCTCTTTAGCGCGCACCGAAAATACACGGCTTTAAATGCGCGTAATCCTTTTATACAAGCAAAAGATATGACAAAAGTTATGACGGGGGGTAGCAGTCATAAATTTTGTCATATCTTTTTGTACCAAATAACCTGATACCCTGCCGACTGAATGTCAAGCATATAATGATATTATTTAGATTAGATTGTAGTATTAGTTTCACTCATCATCCATGACAATTTTCAAAATTATTTTTTCATGCTACAATTAGGGCCTACGAATTAATGTTTTCCTTCTTTTTCTATTTCTCTTCTAAAATCCTTCACAGCTCCCTGTCTCTCTTTGTAATTAAGTGTATCAATATACGCTTAGTTGCGCGATGCCAGCAACTGTATTGGAGATATGCCCTATCTGCCACGGGGCCTTCCTATTGGCTAGAAGGGCTCCCACTGGGATCTAACGATGATTTTGATTGGTTTGCTTGGGCGGGAACTCAGAGAGATATGACAGGGAAAAGACAATGTTCAGAATACCGATTTGTGACAATCATAGCGGCGTCACATCTCGGAAAGAAATGACAAAATTTATGAAAACAGTTATGACAGTGTTCCAGAATACCACCCCAGATATCATTCCATCACCATAATCCTATAACCTGGGTTCACCTTTCAAAAGGTCATAACAGTGTCAACCCTTACAAATACTTTCCCTGTCTATTGCACCTGGGTTATATGTTAGCAAATAGAAACAGCTACAGAGAAAAGTTAAATGTGAAGGGTTTTACTAGTATTCATTGGTAATGTATCACCTTGTCGTAATGTATCACCTTATCATAATATCACAGCTGGTGATAATCTTCTATGCAAATAGGTTATATTGTACAGCCCTAGTAAAATGAATAAATAACATACAGATTAAAAGAAAGGATTAAACAAGACTGGAAAACAGGAAAGAACCACAAGAGGAAAATCCCCTGAAATACATATAAGAGGAAATGATCAAAATGATTGGATCAAAATATCTGTATAAGCAACAAGAAATTTATACCAACTAATGAGAAACTTCAAATTTGTACAAGTATCTGCCAACAAAGCATAAAAATAAAACTTCTGTTTGAATTCAGCAAAATAACATATGTATGTTCAATACTGCTTTGATCATCATTTAGAATGCACCTGTATAAAACAAAACAAAACAACATTTGCTTTACACAACCCACTGATAGTTCCAAGCTTTCTTAAAAACATGCCATCAATAACTAAATCGCCAATATCATGCTTCTATTAAACACAAATCATTCTACAAACTTTATTTCTCCTTCTTCTTGTCTTCCTTTTTGCTTGTTTTACAAAAAAAAATCCTGCATTTGCTCATGAAAAGCGTTAAGACCACTATGAAGTCACCCAAAATAATTTGAGTACAAACTTGCTTCATACTGGAGTTGGAACAAATGCTACTTGAATGCATTTAAAGAACATTTCAAACATTTTGATTTACATTCTTAGAGAATTCCAAACTTTCTTATAATCTCATTATTGAGGTTGGTTTGAATTCTTCCTCATTGGTCAATTCCATCAAACAATCAACATTTTAAAATGTCTGCCCCAATCTTTCTCCATTTTGACTTCACATCATGAACAACCGTACTCTAGCCATGATGATGTGAGAGCATTACTCGTTTTAATTTGAAGCAAAAAGCAGAGAGTAACCATTTTAGAAAGGTCTCACGCATATAGGGGGTCCAATGGTCATACTTCATGGAATTGCCCTCATGCTAAAACACATTTGCGGCCTGGGATGTTTCCACAAAGATTAAAGGGTGACTAAGAATTGCTCTGAAATTCCAAGTTCAATGTGGTATAAAAGGCATCACCACATTGGTCAAATCAAGCTAAAAAGACACGCTAATGCGTATCAATCAATCAGGTAGCAGATTACATATTATTTGCGCGTTGGCATCTAAGCATGAATAAAAGTCACAATCTTTGTGAAACACCCCCAAGTTTAATTTGAGGAGGAAAAATGTATAACTTGTTTTTCCTGCACTCTTGCTACATTCCAATGATTTGTATGGCATTCTAACCGCATTGAAAGCTTAGCAATGATTTTAGAGATTTTTTTTTAATGATTGATTGCATTGACTACAATGTACAATTAATCATGAAAATCAAGCGTACGATTAATAGCTAACCTCTTTGTTACAGACCAAGGCAAATTGGCAAGCAACTTCAAAACATGGCCAGCTACTGATGGAAAGTCAACTGGTATTCCTAAAATGCTTAAATTTTTTGTTTGTTTCAGCTCGCTCTGCATAATACCATTCAAATTTATGACAGGGCTTTAATAAGAGATTACATCAGTCCCTGTGTTATATTTCTTTTCAGAAGGCACTAACTACAAAATAAACAATTAAAATGATAAAAATTTGACATTGCATGAAGAGAGAAGCTCCACCCTTTTCAGAATAATTCCAAACAGGAAGTAAAACACTTTAACCCAATCATCACCATGCCCTGCATTATCAGGCCATAGCAAGAATACAATTAATATCAAACTTAGCACAGGAATAAAACATTTCAGTAACTCACAGACACCGTTCTCATTATACTTCCTAAAACTAGATTTATTGGAAACCGATTCAAGAAACTAGTTTGGACAATCGCTTTGCTAGCGTTCCCATTTGATCAGCCGAAAGTGGTTTTCAAACCCACTTCACATAAAGTGGTCTTGTTGCTATGGGAACGCGCTCAGTGGGGATGACATCTTTTGTGCAATATTCAAAACCGCAGCGTAGACATTCTACACACAGTGTGTGAAGTAGCGCACTCAAAATGTGTGAAGATCGCTTCCAGAAGAACAGTTAAGTCCTCACGCTAAAACCAGTTTAACGAGGCAAAGCGATCTTGAAAACTACACAGCGAGGTGGTTTTCCGAACTGGTTTGGAGGATCGCTTCGACCGTTCTCATTACGCGTTCAACTAGTTTCCACTAAACTAGTTTTAGGACAGTAGTGAGAACGGTGTCAAATGCATCCCGACTAACCGCAGCTCAATATATAAGGCAAATGTATCATGGTACACAATGAAAACAACCAACTTTTTCTTTCAACCACTCAAAACAAACCTTGCACCATTTCAAATAAGAAAACAAATCCTTAAAAATTTTCCCCCACAACACTCACAACATTCTGCTAGCCAAGGAGCCCTTTATATATACTTGTTCTTTCAAATACATGGTGCAATTAGGAGAATATATATGTAATGCCCTTTTAAAATGATGAAGTTGTAGGTGTTATCTTTTCTCACCAAGTTATACATTGAAAGAGAGTTACGATGAAAAAAGAAAATATACTGGCAGGAATACACGATCTGGTAGGCCTTACCAAGGTAAAGATTACAGGGCTACAGGTTAAATATGATCAATCATGGGTCCTTTTTTTTTGGTAGGGGGGGTTAAAGGAATAAGGATGTTGATTTGAAGTGAAATTGTACTAAACAAGCAAATAGTGACTTAAAAAAAACACTCAAACCAGATTGAACACTACCAGTCATCATATCAAATTTGTATTCATCACTTCTTTCATTCAAAGCTTCCATCTCTATTCTGTAAACATAACACTACCAACATGTTATTTCAAATCAAATTTTACAGTAAAAACATGATGAAAACCTTTTTTTTTTCATGACTAGTGTAAAGTTTCTCTCTAACAAATGCTACAGAACATGGGGCACCTGTCTGAAAATACTGCTTGGTTAATATAAGCATTACAATACTAAGATACATGTATCTTACGGGAGGTAACTGGATCTATAATTGATCTTCTCCTATTCCATCTCTCTCTTTGTTCTATGAGTGTTGCCTCTACTGTTTTTCCGATGTCTTTCAAGAAAGCAAGTGAGTGCTGAACAACAAGAAACATAAACAAAAAGCTTTGGGTGGTACATGTGGTGATAATGTATCACAAAATATGAATATATAGCCTCTTGGTGTCCTAGTTGTGTCTTGCTACATAGATATTGCACCATCTTAGACGGTGTTACGCTTTGAGACATCAGATTACAGATTCTTTGATGTAAATCTCAGAGGCAGTTCTTCATTGCTTGGTCATCACATTCCTACTCCCCATATTTCCTGGAATCTTCAGATGCAACAAATGGTGCCATGATTTCACAGTCTTTGAGGAATATCCTCTAGGCTCTTCTTTGTTGCCTGATCATAACTTAACCACATTTTAACTTCAAACATTTCTTGCAACAAATTCAATATGTAACAGCAGGTGACATGGTTTTGCACATCTGGTTGAAAAGCTTTGAAGGAAATCCTCTAGGCTCTTCTTGTAGCTTGATCGTAGATAACTTCATTCTAATTCCACGCATTTTTTCACAACAATCACTAAATTGCAACAAATGACAGATGCTGCATTGCCATGATTTTGCCAAACAGGTCAAAGAATCTTTGAAGGATATCCTCAAGGCTCTTCTTTGTTGCATGATCATCGATAATTGCATTCCAACTCCTAACTTTCCAGTTCTTAGCCATACCAAGAGCATGGTCTTACACTCTCAGCCAAAACAAGAAACCACAATCAGTAAAGATGGTGCAAATAATACAAAAGCAATTGCATTAGAAATGTCTGTTCTCATTCGCCAGTAAAACCACACGTCTCCTCTATAGCACACGTCAGTTTGTCAAGGAACTTGGAGTAGTTTTCATATGGTGGGATGTCAAGACGGTTGAAGCTGAAAAGATAAAAAAGTTAATGGAGAATTACATTCTTCATGTGGAATAATAAATTTGATAATTGAGTGATTCACATGATCATCATCTTTAATACTGCTATTAGAATTAAGAACTGTTGACCAATCATTATCATTATTACATACATCTACATCATCTTTTCATATTCATCATGATATGACTATCATCACCATTATTATTATGGCTATATGGATTAAAAATATCCATGTTTAATCAGACTCATACAACGAAAGCAGGACCTCAAACTCACCAAACTGTACAAAATAATATTCATATATTTGGCAAGCATAACCTCAGATGTTTCATTTTGCCTAACAAGACAAGGGGGAGCATATTGATGCTTAACATTGTAACTTTAACCAATAAACTATTTCACAAATTAAATTATCAACTGTAATATTAAAAAAAACCATCATAAACTCAAAGAATTATGGAATCTGATTGGTTTGTCATATTTTGTCATGAATTTGTAGTATTGTTATTGATCACAAGTTTAGTGATACTAGGCCAAACTTCCCCTTGAAGTAGCAGTAGGTACATACCATGTGTGGGCCTTGGGTAAAAGGTCTGTGCTAGCATCTATTTGATGAATGGTGAACAGACGTGGGCTCAATGCACCAGTAGAACCTGATGAAACAAGAATTATAAAAGAAAGGCAAATTACTTTGACTGAACTAAAGCTCTTAAGAAAGATTTTATGCTTCTTTTGTTGTCTCCTCTATCTTTATTGGATGTCTTTTCTTCTGATTGTATTGTCATTTCAACAAAATGTTAACAAAATGAAAAAATTATGTTGAATTGAATCAATGTCTATCAAGTAGAGAAGACAATATTCTGCAGAATGTCACCTGCCCAACACTCTTACACTTTCAAACATCTTCACCAGATGATATTACATAAACTTCTATATAATGAAATCATAAAAATTAGAAAAATAAGAGAAAAACCAAGAAGATTTTACATAATTAACCTCTTTACGATGAAATAATAGAAGTAATCAAAGTAATTAAACAGGAAAAATGATTCCTTGATGGTACTTACCTTGAAGTGCCTTGAACCCTTCTAAAGGCACCTTGGATGTTCCAGTTACAAACTGCAAGAGTCTTGCTCTCTTCTCCTCATCAAAGGAATCAACTGCTTGCCAGAACCATTGGACAATGGCAGTCTCCAGAGAACAGTTCTTCAGCCTGGTATTGTTCTTCCAGTCCTCAACGTCGATCTTGCCCAGGCCGTTGATCAGGAGTTCCAGCTCACGCTCGTCGAACGGTCTGAGGAGCCGCGGTGGGATGAGCTCGTGAAAGCCCTTCTGGAGAGCCAGGAACTGGGGTTCGATGCCACGCAGGAAACGCCATTGCACGAACAGTCTGTTGGGTGAAGATGAAAGCAGAAATAGTTCAGAAGTGAAATCATCTAAACTTCAGGCTCATTATTAACTAAATATGATGTATACAAGATCTAGATGATATCACCAGTGCCTGTGATTACAAAGTCAGGATGCCACCTGTTCATTTGTATCAACATACATCCATGCACATGAAAATGGGTGAAGAATCAAGAATCAGACTTGTTACGTAACTGCAATATTTTTACCACATTTTTCAAAGACACACTGGGTAGGATGTGGAATTTTGTAACATATCTCAAGGGAGAGGGTTAATCACCCTGCCGTGATGGAAAATCAAAGAAATCACCACACATGATATAAAGAATGATGGAAGGAATAGGGAGAATTCCAAGGTTAAGATGAAGTAAAAGAAATGCTGTCATTGAAACTAAAACAGCTAAAGGAGACAGCTCATGGTGGAGAAGAGATGAGAAGGGACCTAAGGGCAATTACCAGATTCACTTTATACCTAAAAAGGTGAAATGCCAATGTAAGTAAACTACCTTGTAAGACTGATTTCTTTCTGTTTGTTTCTACTTACTTGACATATTTCTTCTTGTTTTCCTCTGTGACTGGGATATTCATACCATTGGGTTTGAGTTCATGGACCTGCATCTGTCCGAATGAGTTGTGTTCCACTGCAAACGTATTCTCCAGTATACCAGTGATATCATTCTCTCTGTTTAGTAAAAAAAAAAAATAAATGTTTCTTGATAAAGAGGAACTTTTTTAAGCACCTAATACAGTGACAGCTAAGTCTCATTGCTTGCTTCTTTGATTTCTAACCCATTAATAAGTGTTCCGTACATGCAAACAGGCATCAATTCTTTGTGGGCAATCTAGCTTTCAATTATTGTGCCTACCTAAGAAGCTCACTAACAAATGCAGTGGCCTCTGTGTTCTTGAGAATAACTCAACTTAACCCTATACAACCAAGGTTATTCAGGAATTGTATCGGTGATAATTTTGCATTCACACACAATGAATTTTTCCAATTTGCAAAAGATAATCATTGCAAAAAAAAATTCTTTTTGGATTTGTACATGGAATTATGTTCTTAAGCAACAATTGACAAATGTATGAAAGGCCTACAGTCAGGACCAGTGTTTGTAATTTGATACTTCTAATAAAGATCTTCAAGGAACTTACAGTATCCATACAAGACTCCTGTAAACCTCAGGGTCTACTGTCTCCATGTCCTCAAGACTGACTGGCTTTCCTAGAAGCTGCTTGTAGAATGGCATGGTGAAACCTCCATCTATGTAGTGACCATGAAAGATGGCAAGACCAATCACTCGTCCAACAAAATGGAAGTAGGATAGATGTTCCTGGATTGAGAGATTAGATGAGAGATTTAATCTTGAGAAGATTACTTTATGGTAAGGTAAATATATTTTGTCTGGATGCAACATTGGTGTTATTACTCAATACAATACCACTAATGTCTTGAATATATTCACTCATTCATATAAACATTTATTCTTATCAACATCATCAGCAGCAGCAGAATATCATCACCATCATTAAGGTTATCACAATCATCATCATCATCCATCTCATTCTCCCCCTCATCATCATCATCAGCATATTATCATTGTCATCTTCATCATCTCCACAACCACCATCACCGTCATCCTCACCACCATCATCAACACTACTATTTTCATCATCATCATCACCATCATCCTCACCACCATCAACACTACTATTTTCATCATCATCATCATCATCATCATCATCAAGATCATCATCAAGATCATCACCATCATCATCATCACCACCACCACCATCACCACCACCGGTATCCTTACTGGATTGACTCCTGAGTCTGGGTTGATCTGTAATGTATAGATATCATCCCTGGAGTACTGGAAGAGACCATAGTAAGGATTGAGCATCTCGTGTGATAGGAGGTAGAGCCACTCCCTTGTGATGCCTCCATAGTCCAGACCCTCCTCTGACTTGAACTTGATGGCCAAGCGTTTCCTAAGGTCCTTCGGCTTCAGCTTCATGATCTGACGGTAGGATTCCTAGGGTTGAAAAATAGCAAACACACATGAAGGCATGATGCTTTTGTCGAGGTGTCTTGTAGTTATGTGTGGACACTCTTAAAGATGTAAGGGAGAATATTGTATAGATAGTTTTACATCTCCTCACAAACTTTAAGCCAAACAGAAAAATAAAGAAAAACAACAGAAAAAAATCATTTGAAAATACACTCTTACCAAGAATTAAATGCGAGTCATTAAAAGGAACGAGCATGGGATATTGTTTTAAATCAGATTTTCACTACTCAGAGATTTTAAATGAGAGACATCCAGATTGTTCTTCTTGAGTACAATTCATTTCAATTTAGGTAACAAAAGAGACTTGTAAAAGCTAACAAGGAAACTGAAACAACTGAGAGTAATTGTCATAAAATATAAAATCATTGGAAAATTATAAAACATTTGGTCAGATTTTTCCATATTTGGAAATAGTTACTCATAGATACCACAATTCCAGATGTTAGCAATATCAAGTAACCTTTTCAGATCATTTTCAGTTAACAACTGATCATAAATCAAAAGTTGCAAATAAATGTACCTTAAAGGTATTTGGGGGTAGAATGAAATGCTAACCTCAAAGATGTTTTCTCTTGAGACCTCTATCCTACAGTGTCCAGTCTGAGGTTGAACTGTAGCTAACTCTGCATGTAATATCTTCATCTTCTGGACAAGGTCTCGCTTGTACTTCGGTACAGGTGATGAATCTGTATTGCCATTTTGCCTAGGTAAAATAAGAGGATTTTAAGCATTAAAACCACTGGAAATATATTAAGCATCATGATATTATAATAATGACAGTATTCATTATGTGCAATCTTTTCAGTAAACATGTTTAAATGTCTTAGGAATAGATATTGTATGAGCATTTCATGAAAACCCATAGTTGAAATAGTTTCTCATTTCACTTTATCAAATTAAGGGGTGTTTAAACAGATGCTCCAGGCTGAAAATAATATGATTTCAACAGAAAAATCAGACCAACAAAACACTGAAAATTTGATCAAAATCAGACAAGGAATAACAAAGCTATGGCATTTTAAAGATTTGCATTATTCCAATGAAACAGTTCAAGGCATGTCTTCATGAATATTCATTAGGTGGACTGATGATGTCATATTCCCACTTGTTCTTTTGCATTTTATTATATGAAATTAGATTTATTCAATTTTTTCTTCCAAGAACTAAAACAATTGGATTGACAACTGATTTAGTGCATTAGTTATTCATTGCTACAACTTATTTCATTATAAGGGAGACATATCATTCACACATGTATGTAAAAATGAAACAATAAGCCAGTTCACGGTTAGCTCATGATAAACTTTTCTCAAATGACCTTTGTGATTTTTCATTAAGATAAGCACTATCATTTTCAAATGTAGATGTTGCTTAAGCTTTACCGGTAGAGTATTCAAATTCCAAGAACAAAAGGCATTGTATAGACCAGGTGACTAGAATTTATAGTACATCAGGGATAAAGTTTGGAAATCTGTTTTATTGTCTGCTTTTGGCACATTTGACTATTGTTTAGGCTACTGTCAAATACCAGTGATTATGAATGCTCTAATTACTCTTCAGCTTGGATGTGATAAAATGAATATTTTGAAAGGAATACATGAATAATCATCAAATCACAAATGCCTATGTCAGTGAATTTGAAAGCCACCTTCATGGCTTATCTCAAATGACCTTTTTCTGCTCGTGCGCAGTTTACAACCGTGAACAGGCTTATTATGATCTCATGTGATAGCATAAGAAAAAGGAAAGAGGGGATGTGACATCATTAGCCCACCCAATAAATATTCATGACGACCTGCCCATGACTGTTTTCACAAAATAATGGTAAACTGTAAAATTCAATAACTTCATTATTTGTGATCAGATTTTGATGGAATTTTCAACATTTTGCTCTGTGCTTTTCAGTCTATTTAGATATAAATATTTTCAGCCCAGAGTACCCCTTTAAGGAAACTGGTAGATTGCCAATATCAGTCAGAAATTTGCAAGCCAGATCAAACTAAGTAAAGCAAATTGTTACTTTTCATTGCAAGAAGCAGACCTGCAATCAATTGCAAGGCTTATGAACGATGCTGGGACTTACAATCGACCTATGATGCCCAAAATATGTTTAAAATGACAAATGAAGCAAACAATGATAATTACTTTGACATAGCCCTATTAATGATCTGAGCATCAAGCCTTGGATCGGTGAACTGCGTTGTCCTGTTATTATGGTCTACATAGTAGACCCTCCCAGTAGCCGTGTGTCTCGTCTCCCAACCAGGAGGGAGCCCTCCGAGGTCAGCCTCGTTGATGTGAAGGTCACGTGGTAGTCGAGGGTCGTGCCACGTACTGTCCCCCGTACTCGTGTCTAAGAAGTAGACCTGGCCTTGTGACGTTGTTCGTTGTTCTAGATATTAAGAGGAATTTCATAAATATATCTTGAAGAGAGAACAGATATTTTTTGTATTTTAGACATTTTTCAAAAGTGTAGAAGCTACAATTATTAGTTGTATGAACATCAGTTCTGATTTTGATTCATTTGGATTAAGTCATGATTTAAATTAATTTGGGATATTTCCAATTTCTATTTTGATACCAGGAGCAAAAGTCTATAAAATAATGCTTCATTTGTAATGGATGATAAAAAAATAAAAAAAATTATGACAAGAAAACCTTGGACAAACGGGACCAAGTGTGTAATAGCTTACTTCATATAACAGTTGCAATATCGAAAGAAGACTTAGACAAAAATCTTTCAAATGATTCACATAATACTGCAAGTCATCAGAGAAAAAAGGTTCTTGGTTGTTTGCTGAATGCTGATACATGTGCATTAGATGTTACACATGTGGCACAAACCGAAATGAGCTGATAATCAAACATGACTGTTCCCTATTAAAAGTGACTTTCAATAGGAGTAACAATATGAACTGTGTGGGATCCAGACTGGGTATGTTGATATTTATCAGTTCCTAGGCAAGCAGATTTAAACAGCTGTGTGTTCTTAATCCCACATCAGACAATATGGGGTCTCTCACCATATCCCTCTGGCAGATCGATGACTCTGTGCAATGTTGATCGATCCATGTAGTTTCTGAGCCTTGAGGATGCTCTTCTGCTGTACTTGTTGTGGTCGTCCGATGAGCGACCATGCCGACTGGACGCCCCTGACCGCCCCCCTTCATGACCCTCCCCACTGCCCCCTCCTCTATCGCCATGACCAGTTCCTCTATGATGTTGAGATGAGGAGGACGACGATGACGACGATGAGAGGTGGTGGTGGTTGTGATGGTGACCATTGGCGTGGGTGGACGTCCGTGATGAAGGAGCATGGCTGCACTCAGAAGCAGGCCTAGGTGGGTGGGGGGTGAAAAAAGTAATTCAAAGAAAGAAACATTATATTCTAAAACTACATCATTAACGCAAACCTGTTTATAAGGACCAAGGGATGCATCTTATCAGGTGCTTCTGTGACCCCCCCTCTATCTCTCAAAATGTGGGCACGTCGTGGTCTAGTGGTTCTGACACTTGTTTTTCAAACAGAGAGTCGTGGGTTCGAATCCTAGCCATGACGAGTTTTTCCTTCAGCAAGAAATTTATCCACACTGTGCTGCACTCGACCCAGGCGAGGTGATGGGTACCCGGCATGATTAATTCTTTGCATGCACTGAGCGCCGGTGATGTTAGCTCGAGCTAAAGCGCTTTGTATCCTCAGGCAAAATTGCTATATAAATCCAGCTATTATCATATTATTAATGCATATGATGAATTCAATCCTTATGTCACGATTTATCAAAATGAAATCAACAATAGCTCAACATGCATAACGTTGCAAATACAAAGTAAATACACTTACAAAGAAAGATATTTTGAGAATCATATAAAAGACAGTTCAAAAGCTGTCTTACTGTATGAGTACAAAACATGAAGTCAAGAAGTCAAGCAATATTTTACATTCCACTTCCACATACAATGTATGTAATCTATATTTCATCTTCACATTCTTTTTCTCAACTGCAACAATCCTAATTTTTTAATGTATTTTTCTCTTAATAAAATAGCTATTAGTTTAAAAGATGAAAGTAATGTTGCAACTTTCAGCATAACAAGAAAATTCCCACATGTACACGAAAAAGAATGTCTATACATTGCAGAGTTAATCACATATGACAGCTGGGGAATGCCAAAGAAATAATGTGTTTCTCATAATATCTTACAACATTTTGATTTGGCATGGAGCAAAGTCTCTAAACATCTATCCCTCGCAATCTTGTTTCCTGATCGCATTTCTTGGCAAACCGCAGTGAATTCTCTAGAGATGTTATATGATACGATGAGGAAAGTGGGGAATAAAGGTGGAAATATTAAGGAAGTAAAGTGTGTGACTGTGACTGAAGGGAAGCAGTCTATCTCTTTACGCAGGTTAATTACACCATACAACACAGACAGAGTGAAAATGGTCTGGAATACTCACATAAGTCTGCAATACTCTGCAATATTAAACCTCGATAAATTACGTTGATCATAATCATAAACTTGCATTAAGCAAGTTTTCAAAATCAAAATGATATGTAAAGGACGATATCAAGTCTGACTAGGCTATCAAATAAAACCTAAATAATTCAACACCTATGCAGCACTCACATCTTTTAACAATGCATTTATCTACTTTTGCCACTCTCCACCCAGGTGTAGTAAATAAGAAATTTATTGAACACTTGAGTGCCCGACCCAGGTGTAATAAATCGGTGCACCGTCGGATGAAATTCATTGAATGCCTGAGCACTCGATAAGAGCAGCCGTGCTATAGCCTGGGTAATAGTATGCAGCGCTTTGAAACAGTGTACTAATTTTGCATATAATATTACTATTATTATCATTAACATGAACCATTGTGAGTGATTTACCTAGTAGGTCTGTCCCATTGTGTTGTTCTTGTGAGGTGATTGACAAAATACACTCTTCCTGAGGTTGACATACGCTCCTCCCACCTGGAAAAAAGAGTATACATAAACAATGTAAATAAAACTATATTCTTTGTAAGCATACACAACACAGCATAAAAGGGTATTTGTAAGAATGACACATATGAGATACCTGTGGGACAGTACTAAATGCCTGAGGCATAGCTGAGGGTGTTACTTTGATTAAAATGTCTTACATTTCTTTGTCTTCAATCTCCCTATATGTATAGGTACCCAAGTTTACCCCATCATAACCCACAAAAAGACTCAGCTGATTACCAATGCAATGAATAATTGATTTACTGTGCATATTTTACTCTCCAAGACATAAACTTTATACTGTAACCCTGCCCTGTACCAGTTAAACTTACTTTTCATGTCTTGTTTTTCTAATAGAGAAAATCTTGTTTACAGACTGAACAAACATATGACCTTGTGACTCTATAAGGTACAGATAGGGCACTATTAGTTTCATATAACAACTAGACATGCTAAATTACTATACTATGAATTCCTTCACATGTAGTCCCTACGTAAATAATGCACATTAAAAAGTACGATGACAGCTACATCTGTAGTTAGTTCAGTTAAATGAATACCATCAATGCCAATCGCTTGTTACCTCAAAGGATATGTGACCCTCTGCATGAAAATAAGACTTAAGTTACAGCATTGGTGTATGGAGGTTGCACTTTTTAATAACAAGTTCTTGCACAATTTTTTTTAACTTACAGATTTCATCAATTTTAAACTGC
Organism: Lytechinus pictus; assembly: GCF_037042905.1. Taxonomy (NCBI): domain Eukaryota; kingdom Metazoa; phylum Echinodermata; class Echinoidea; order Temnopleuroida; family Toxopneustidae; genus Lytechinus; species Lytechinus pictus. The sequence goes on from NC_087254.1 coordinate 29,844,624, forward strand.
TGTATGAGATAAAATAAAAAAGAATCTTTAAGAATCTTAATCCTAATATTTTAAGGGAATGGGGTCACAGAGCTATTTCAATTACTACTTTGTATCACATTCAGAAAATGGAACATGTTGAAATTCCAATCCATTTTTCATATCAACATGAACAGTGGTATTTTCTTTTTACTTTAAAATAACATAGAAAAGATCATCAAACAATCCATAACTTCAATCCACAGTGCAGCTGCCCTCTTTTGAAATGACATCATCACAAGATTTACAAACTTTCCTAGAAATTGTTTTGATGATTAAGATATTGTCTGCCTACTGTCAGAACCTGTTAAACATCTAAAGAGCACACTGAGGAACCTGCCTCCAAATGCTCATGTGTACCGATGACATTCAACTTCAGGGCTAGGGACTTGAAGCCAAATTTGAAAAGTCAAAATGAGCAAAACTTGAACAAGAAAGTTTTGATAGTTTTTTAAATAGGAAAAGTAGCGAAAAAAAAGAAGTGGCACTGAGAAACATCGATGATAATAGCACCTGTACATAGGTAGATTGATGATTTTCCTTGAAAAAAAAAATGTCTGATTATAGTATGCCTTGCTTTCTTACAGAGCAATTACTTAATTTCTTTCAGAATTATTTGCACCCAAGATTAATTTACACAAATACATTTACAGGCAGTTTAAGTCATTTTGTAAGAATTTTCATACAAACTGATTTTTTTATCATTATTACCACTGGACTTTGTCTTACAAAAACTTTCCTGATATACACTTTTCAAATAGGCAAGACTTTTATTGCTTGAAATGTACAAAAGTGCCACTGATCGAACACATATATACCAGCACGGTGCTTTGCAAAGACCGAGTATGAATGAATTAAACAACCTTGGGTACAAAAGCTCTTCCATTCAAGTCTGAAGGCACAGACCTTTGCTTTTGCAATTCGCATAGTGCATAATGCAGAGTCTGAAGTTGTAAGACTACATTCACCATTTACTGTGACACAGACAGAGTTTGGAGTGTAGTCTTCACTCAAGACATAGTTTTGATTAAAATGTAAAATATGAGTCTGTGCCTGCAGACTACTTCCATAAGTGAACTATCATTTGATTCTGCCTTCAGTGCATAACCTCATTGCGCTTCATACTCCAATAGTCGTTCAAATAAAGTTTATATGTAACTTCATATACAGCTTCATTGTAACAGCCCCTAGATTACATTTTTTATTTACTTTTTTTTATAGTAACTCTTGTTCCTCTATCTCATCTTCTTCCTCCTCCTTCTCCCTCTCTTCCTCTTTGTTTTATTCTTGCTTCAATCCACTTACTTTCTTTCCTATCTTTTTCCCTATCTCTTCCTTCACAATATTTTCATCCTGAGCCATCAAATTTAAAGCAGTCACAAAATTGGCAACCAATTGTCACAAAATCCATAATGATGCAATGTGTCATTGAGCTTCCATGTATTTCAGGTTCAGCAGAGAGAGTTCAATCTCTCCAATGGAAAGGGCAAGGACTTTCCAAAAACACTTTCCCCATTCAGACGACCACAAATTTGACCAATTAACCACCCCAATAAGATTATATGTACCTACACGATCCATATACACAACCTGGTTACGCAGCAACTGAGTGAGCCATCATTTGTATAACTTTTCCCCTAGTCTAAACTGGGTATTACTCCTTCATCAGCACAGCATCACAGCTGGATTAATCCCCCTTCAGACACATGTCTTCCCCCTCCACCACCCTTTCTAATCCCTTCCTAATACCAAGTGACAATGATCTCAACGGTTTCACACTTTATTCATCCGTTGCCATGACGATGATTCACACCTGTCAAAGACCACATAAAATATTGCTTTTAAAAGGAGTACATAGCCAAACTAATTTTGAGTAGAGACATGTGATGAGATTGCTTTGTGCTAAATACTGTCAACAAATATTACTGAAATTTGATAAATTCATGACATCAATTTGTTATCCGATTAACTTCTCCAGCAAGAATCAGAAACAAGGATCTGTTGTCTCTTCACACTTTCACAACTGCTGTACGGTACTAAGGGGTAGAGTAGGAAAATATCTTACTGTGTGAAGTTCTCAAAACAAGGAATGGTTAGGTTTAATATAAAGATTTGTATTATCTCTTGAAGCATAAGTCCTTGTATTTAAACACTTTCAAAGCAAAAAATCTGTACATTTTCATAACCCAATCAACTAGTGTATGATTTAACATCCTTGTGTATCGCATTTAGCAAATGAACTAAAGTTCACATTTCCCAAAAGTAAAGAGAATTTTCAGTTAATTACAATTAAAGGACCAAGAGCTACTAAGAGATGATTGTCAATTTAATGTAACTAATGATTCTGAATCTCAAAATCAAATTGCTAGCTTCCCCAATTTCATACTTGAGAGCATACCCATATATGATTTCAAGCCAAATTAAGTTTCCGATGGAAAGACTGACTACGAAGCTGCTTTTTGTCTTTTTCTTGCCAAGGGCGAAGAAATGACTAGCAATAATCATGTGGGGCTTACATAGGTAATAAGCATGATTCACTATGCAAAATGATTTCAAATGAGGTACGAATGAGGATACATCATTTTTGAAAAACATAGGTAAAACTGCGATGTCATTTACAATGTAGATAAACCCCAACAATTGTTTGGACTTTTTAGTATCACAATGATTAACAGATATCGAATGTCAACAGAAAACAATTGATATGATATTGATAGACATAGTTAATTTCAAAGGCTATTACTCTTCAATCTGGATATAGCAGAATTTTCTTTTATTTCCTGTATTTCTTTAAAATTTTTAAACACAGAGAATGTATCAATTTGGAAGTTTGCAGATTTGCAGGAAAAAACAATGATTTCCATGTTCATTTTCTTACTTTCCTCAGTGATATAAAAATGTAGACGGTATCTTTCCTAAGGTATTCTTTTGATAGGTAACTACCGGTACATCAAAATTACCTCAGAAATGACAGTTATTACCATCACTTTCACCAATGATAATCATTTGCCGACAACCCCTTAAGAGCCATATCACAGACCTAGCCAAGACCCTGTGCCTTCAGAGAAATAGGACTAACTGCGGTGGATCTAGGGGGGGGGGGGCAAAAGCCCGCCAAAAAATTACCCATAGGAAAAAAATGCCCTTTTTTCAAAATGAAATACCCATTTTGAAGTAAAACATAATACATTTTAGGTTAGAAAAACACAAAATTTTGGCTCATGCTTCGTGCTCACATCAATTATTGTTTAGTATAAGGTATTCGTCCTGTTCATGGTTAAAAAAATGCATAGAATGTCCAGTTATCAGATTGGAACATCACATTTTTGGCTCATGTTTCGCGCTCGCATCAATTATTGTTTATTAAGGTACTCATTCTGTTGCTGGTTTAAACAGTGCTCAGAATATCCAGTTTTCAGGCCTGGCTCGCGCTTCACACTCGCATCAACAATAGTTTAGTAAGATACTCATCCTGTCCATACAAAAATGCTTAGAATGTCCAGTTTTCAGGTTTTTCAGGTTTTTGTGTTTTTCGCTCACACCAATTATTGTTTATTAAGGTAGTCATTCTGTTCCTGGTTAACTAAAATCCCTAGACTGTCCAGTTTTTTGGTTAGAGTATCACAAATTTTCAGCTCGCACTTCATGCTCACATTATTCGATTGGTGAGAAATGTAGCCCATATCCTATTCATGAGTCACTAAATGCAGTCTTTAAAAGGTTCCTTTTCTGGTCAGTATATTAAAAATTTCCGCGCTCACGTTAATTCTTTAGTTAGATTCACAATCTTTTTTTATGATTACAAAAACTGTTCGAAATGATTACTTCTCATGTCTTTTTACATAAAATTTCCAAAAGTTTGAGCTCGTGATTCGCGCTCACAACATCTCGCAAGGATGCCCTTTTAACAATAATTTACTCTATAACTGACCAAAAAAGGATTTCAGATTTGAACAATTTTCCAAACCCTTCGCTCGCTACACTCACTCGCGAATAATAAAACCTATATCTTATCAATCAGGAATCACTTCAAAAAAAAACTTTGCTCAACTTAATTACTACAAAACACACTTCTTCACACAGATGATAATCTCATGGCGAAAATATCTGTTTGCACCAAAATGCCCTTTTTTTGGCTTTGCCCCCTTCCCTGAATGAAAGTATGTTCCGCCGCCCCTGACTGCCATTGATGCAATCAGGACTCCTGGGCAAACAGGCAGTCAAGAATTCTTACCCATCAGGCAGCTCATTTGGATCTGAAGGTAGCATAGGATGTGGGTTGATGTTACGAGAGTCGACCACCGCTCCGCTCGCTGATGACCCAACCCGATCTCTCGATGTAAGACTGATGACGATCTGACCGCGGATGTTGTCTCCATCCTCCGGTTTGTGCTTGCATAGATCTAACCTTTGATCTGGTGCAATATGGAAGAAAAATTGGGGAAAAAATATTACTCAGAGAGAATAGAGGTGAGATCCACTTGTTATCATGTAATAATGATTGGTAGGTGGGACTAGCTTCCATAAACAACTGTATGTATAAATATTGTTCCACTAGTATATTCTCACAAATTAAAAAATATTTTTTATGATGATATTAATGATGGTAGTAGTGATAAGGGATTAGTCCATGACAGTACCAAGACTGGTCTTTCTGCATAACTTTAAAGAAAACAAATTGACATAGCCTTGACAGCCTATGACTTAAGATTCGGCTGACATGTATGAAAATAAAAAAAGCAAAGCTATTTCAAAAGCTCATACCGTTAGTAACTTACAACCCTAGTATTTGAGCATTGGGTAAAATCTTGAAACAGCCTTGAATAACAAGAATAATGTAGACTGTTCAACTTAAGGTTTGGATTAGATACAGGAAACAAATTCCTTGATATATTCATGGTGGAAGTTATTTACAATCAGTGTCTTTTAGCCCCTGGCAATGGAACCTTGAAAACCAATGACATATCAACTTAAGTTTTACAGGACACAACTTGTGTGAAGGCGCAAGTAATACAACCGGTATCTTTCAGCTCGATAGAATCTTGACGCAACCTTGAAAACATAGGACTTATAACGTTTAGTTTTACAGGACACGACTTCTTTGATATGTTCATGTTAAAGTTACTTACAACCGGTGTCTTTCAGCCTTTGAATGGCATGGGAAAGAATCTTGACACAGCCCAGGAAACCAGCTCCCTGCTTCTTGTGGATCTTCCGATGATTCCATACACTCAGTGTGATGCTGTCACTTAAACTCAAAAATCTGTTACAGAGAAATAAAAGAGAAAATAAACAATGTTAATTTGCAATTGACTTTTAAAAAAGATTCTTTTTTCAAAACGTCAGCATTTTCAAAGCTGTTGATACATCAATACATTGATATCTATGTATTCATAGCTATTTGATCTAAATCATTTCACATATGAAATTATTTTAAATCAAATAACTTTTTTACATGTTGGGTACTTTTAAAGGGGTGGTCCAGGCTGAAAGTATGAATAGCTTAATAAATAGAGGAGAATTCACTGAGCAAAATGCCGAAAATTTCATCAAAATCGGATAACAAATAACAAAGTTATTGAATTTTAAAGTTTAGCAATATTTTGTGAAAACAGTCGTCATGAATATTCATTAGGTGGGCTGATGATGTCACATCCCCACTTGTTCTTTTGTATTTTATTATATGAAATTAGCTTTATTCAAATTTTTTCCTCCAAGAACTAGAAAAATTGGATTGACAAATGATTTAGTGCATTAGATATTTATTGCTGCAACTTATTTCATAATAAGGGAGACATATTATTAAAACAAGTATGAAATAATGAAAAATAATGATTTTATGTAATAACATAAGAAAACGGAAAGTGGAGATGTGACATCATCAGCCCACCTAATGAATATTCATGACGACTGTTTTCACAAAATATTGCTAAACTTTAAACTTCAATAACTTTATTATTTGTTATCCGATTTTGATGAAATTTTCGGCATTTTGCTCAGTGAATTCTCCTCTATTTATTAAGCTATTCATACCTTCAGCCTGGACCACCCCTTTAATTTGACTCTGGAAGTACATGTACATGCGTAATTACAAACAATCATTTTTTTTTTTTTGAACACTTTTCATATAACTTTAGTTGGCTTCAACCTGTTAAATCATTCACACCACTATCAACATACACATGTACAATGTACGAACCAACGACAACCTATTTTGCACCATCCCAACTGAAGGCCCAAAATAACAAAAGGCTTGGAGGAGAAATCATGAACAAAAACATCATAAATGAATACAGTGTTCTATTTCCAAGATCAGATGGGTTTGCCAGCGCCACTTGTCGGCCTCGTTACGCTAGCCTTGTCCCCATAACTGGCAGGCTCTGACTGTCACATACAATTTCACACCATCCCCGTCATCAGACTCAGCACTGGTGATTTCAATAAAATTTCAGGGTTTGTGGTAAAAGAAAATGGAAAAAGCAGATCAACCAAAATGAAAAGCATTGGGACATATGGAAATCAAACAAAATCTATATCTGTGCATGTACATGTAGTTTATAATGTATGAGGTCGCATATATAAAGAATGGAGGAGAAGACAGAAAGGAAGTAAAAGATATCAAGTATACAGAGAAAAACAAATTACATATTGAAACAGTAGTGTTATGATTGTCAGCAAAATATTAAGGAAAGGGCATGACAGAATACTAACAATCTGTAAAAAAAAAAAAAAAGAGAGAGAGAGAGAAAGAAAATCAAAAGTGAGTGTCAGAAATGCACAGTGGCAGTCAATACAGGTCACTACTGTAATTGACCGTTGTATGACCCCTTCAGACTTGATTGTGTCTAGCACCTCAGAGTAACAAAATATGACGAGTCGTTCCAATGAAATATAATTCAATTTAAAAGCTTGACCTACAGAGGCAATGAAGACATTCCTAATCAATGTCCATGGCAGGCAAATACAGATTTTCACTATTGGAGGATTAAATCAATTTTGAATAATCCAAGAGAAGACTACTGGTACTTGAATAGGAAAGGAACGTCCACATAAATAATACATGTAAATGAGACTCCAATTACATCTTTCTTTATATAGTAAACCATGTTTCAAATTCTTTTTCAACAAACCCCTTTAGTTACTTGAAAACTACCTACATTTCTATATTTAAGATTTTCATTGATTTAGTGACTTAAAAGCTTCCTGTAATTTCCTATACTATATGTCTTGGAAATTGAGAGAAAAAATGGTATGAATTCATCATTCCACCAATCTGTAAACTTCATTCTAAATTAGATCAACATTTTCATTCCACTTCCAATGTACATGTACAATGCTGCATCTGTGCACGTGATGAAATGGACTATGTAGGGACAGTGATTTTCCGTTTAAAAAAATTGCCTTTTCCGTTTCAGAAAATCTCAAATTCCGTTTCAGCATGTCAGAAAACGGAAATTCCGTTTCCCCATAGACTTTGTACACACGGAAAAGTGACAATTCCGTTTACACATTGAATACCGTACACTCGCACTGGTCAAAATTTGTATCTGCTACTGTACCAACAACACAATAGAATCCGTTCTAATCGGATCTATGCGGGTGCAAAAAATATTTTTCCAACCCCATTTAGCATGCATACATCCTCACCTTTCACATTATTAGCATTATTTCACGGTGAAATGATATTTCATCGATAATTTTGGGGTTTTTTGGACATCGTTATCATCAGTCAACGGCTTTTGCCAATCCGCCATCTTGGATTTTAAGACCACGATATCGTGCTGTTACATCTTCAAACGTAGAGGGCAGCAACACACGACCGTGCAGTGAACGATATGTGTGTGCATGTGAAGCCCAACCCGGCGCCGGCAGCAGGGTACGGGTACGGTGCGGGGTACAATCAAGTGTGCTGATGTCGAGTGCAGTCACGATGTGTGAATTGTCATGAAAGTAGCGAAGTGAGATCGTGTTTTCTGGGGTTTTGTGGCCATTTAATATTCTCATTTTGTTGTGATTTTGGAGTAATTTCTGTTGCTATTCTGTGTATTTTGAGGGAAAATACGTTTTCCGTGATTTTCCGTTTGAAATGACACTTTCCGTTTCAAAACACCCTTTCTGTGAATTCCGTCCGTTTTCCTAGATCGCGGAAAATCACTGTCCCTAACTATGTGTAAGTCATACAATTTATTCATGCGTGAACCAGATCAATGATTCATTTCTTGGAGCATGCTGAGTTCATTGACCAATAAATCCGTCTTTCAATCTGATTAATGAATCATTTTCAAGCAAATAATAACTTAATAACACTGGACATTGCAAACCACGCTACATATTCAACTATCAAGGAAAGTTGGTCACACTAGTTAATAACAAAACTTGCTTCATTGACATCTGCTCAATGTCAAATCCATTATTGGCTAGTTACAGATGTGCTTAAATCTAGCTCATACAATACATCCTTCATTTAAAGGGGAAGTTCACCATGACGAAAAGTTTGTAGAAATGGAGAAAAAAAATAATGAAAAATATTGGTGAAGGTTTGAGGAAAATCCATAATAGACTAAGAAAGTTATTTGATTTTTTTATTTGTGATGTCATAGATCTGTCCTATATGCAAGGCTCGACATTAGCGGTGGCCCGGTGGCCCAGGGCCACCAGAAATTCACCTCGGGCAACCATTATTGATAAAATGTTAAGTTTTGGTGGCCCGAATCGGGCAACCAATAATTTTCAAAGTAGCGCAATTTTTCTCCCGATTTTGCACGTATTTATCAACTTTCTACAGTTCAAATTGCAACCCAGTTCGTCATGCGCCCTTTTTGTTGATCTACACACAAATACACACACACAAAGTTTGCATATTAGGCCTACAGCTATAGCATACAGTAGCTATTATCCAGCCAGCCGCGCCGGCCGGCTGGCATGAGCTTTGCATGAAGCCACTGCATACAGCTGTGCTCTAGATCTAGCTCAGCCTATTCAGACTCTGGGAGCTGCAAAAAAAAATGTTGCTGCTAAGAAATCTTCCACAGAACTTTGAAAATCTGAGTCAAAGTCACATTTTACACCAATGAAATGACATTCTTCAGTCTATATTACGAAAATTTGGTGTACCCTGATTATTTGCAAGCATTAAGAAGAGGAATTATGACCTCTCTTTTGACTACAAAAGACCGATTTCCAAATGAATACACATAAAAATACATAGGCAAGTACATCACAGTCCCACGTGTGCATTTGTATGTATGTTGATACTTTGTTTCTTTCGAAGCTGTGTCTTTTCTAGCCAAAAATAAACAGACAGTTTCTTTCTTTCTTGTTTATAAATGACTTCTTAAACCACTCTTGAGAAAGTAAATACTTTGGGAAGGCATTTCATTGATATGAAATGTGAATTTTTCCAACATTTTGGCAAATATAGGGAAGGACTTTTCTCACACTTTTTTCCAGATATAACTTGCCGTTTTCTTCTTTTTTTTTTCTTTCATTTTTTTACAGTGGTTAAACTATTTATACCCCTTCCCATTGAATATGCCTGATTAAAAAATATGTTTCTACTGAAAATAAAATAATTACAAACTAAAGGATATAAAAATGGAAATGTGCCATTCCCAGAAGGTAAGTGAAAATTATTTGCTTGGCTTTTAATTATATTCCAGTCAGAAAAGACTGTTGCCACAGCTGTTAAAAAAATATTCATAATGGCTTCTTAATTTTCCCCTTTTCTCCATGTTTATATTAATTTTGTTTTATTCACTTTTCTTTTTTTTTCTCTAAATTTTTTCTTTTCTTTTTTTCCCTGTTCTTCGTTTTTTTCTTTCTTCATTTTCTTTCTTTTGTTTTATTGCACTTATTTCTTTTATTATTTTTGTTTTCTTTTTGTAATGTACTTTTTGAAAATTATTTTCATTTGTTTCCCCCTTTTATGCATTGTTCTAATTTTGCAGCATATTTTTCTGTGATTTTCTCCTGCTATAATATGCTGCAAAAGAGAAAACGGAAATAAACTGGATTTGGGGCCTGCATAATCTAGGTTTTAGGATTCAAAGAGGAAGAAATGAAAAACCATTGTTTTGTACATCTATCTGAGTTTGCTATGCACTATTTATTTACTTTACCATTATGAGTGTGTGTCTATACGGAGATAAAAAAAAAAAACCACACAACCTGCGAACAATAAAATTCATTTATTCTCTTTCAATCATTTCATTTTTACAACGATAGAAACAATGTATACATGTATTTTACCACAAGCCAATTAGCAAAGTAAAATAACAGCAAACAAGGTTTACATACAAGATGATAAAGTGAAAGTACTTAGTGGTAGTGGCTGCAGAATTAATATTTCAGAAGTTCGTTTTATTAATTTTCAATGTGTTTCTTTATATTTTTCGGGCCACCGAACTTTAATATCGGGCCACCAAAAAAAATTATTTGATGGTTTTGGTGGCCCGAACGGGCCACCACCAAAATAAGTTAATGTGGAGCCTTGCTATATGTTATGTAATATAAAATGCATGAATTTCAATTTTCTTAAATGGTTCATGATGACTCAATTTTTTTTCTTCCTGGAGCAGTAGTGAAATAATTTATCTGAACAAGGAAGGTACAAAACTCATTTTCATTTTAATAAAAAAATTACATTTCATTTATTTTTTAAATTCACGATACATGGGAAGCTGCAGGCATATGATATGACGTCACAAATCAAAAAATAAAAATTCTATAAATTTCTAATAACTTTGAATATCTTTGATGGATTTTCCTCACACCTTCAACAATATTTTTTATAATTTCTTTCTATTATTTTTATGATATTTTTTGTCAGGGTGAACTACCCCTTTAACACACCTACGAAACTAATTCCAGACCAAAGCTTTCACGTCACATGTAGGCCATATCGGTTTTGTTGGTGTTGCTGTACTACTACCTTCAAATCAACCACAATCCTAATGATCCTAACCATAGTACATCATGTATCAAACAAACCAACAGAGTAGGCTGAGGGGGGGGCAGGCGGGCAGTGCATTTTGCTGCATATCAATATTGAAAGATTGGGAATTTTGGAACGAGATATGTCAAGTCAGTCCGTTGCCATTAATATGAAAACGGGTAATAGAGATCAAATCCTCAAATAAAAGTTGCATAAACTAGAAAAATTATTTTAGATGAATACCATGTTTTCTTCTTCAGATAGCCTATTGACCCCCCCCCCCCCCCCCTCTCTCTCCCTCACACTCACAACTTTTGTCCTAAGCATAACTCTTCCTTTTCTCTCTCACTCATCTTACTCACTTTTTATCCCTATGCCTATCACTCTGCCTCAGGGGAAAAACAAACGGGGTAGGGGGGGGGGGGGGCTCAAGGATAATCTACCCCCTCATCAGCCTCAGGCCCCTTAATGCCCTGGAAACTAAAAAAGGCCCCCAAAATTCCCATAGGATCAAATACAAACTGTAATAGAATGTAGCACATTTTGTTTTGTGAGCAAAAAATGGTAGCCCCAGAAAAGAAAAATGATTCATCATTTCCCTCACTCACTTTATGCCTCTGTCACTTTCTTCCTTTATCTTGTTTTCCAGTTTCCATTTTGATTAGAACACCATCACAGAGTGCGTGAACTTCCACCACAGTCCAGCCTCTAAGCTGTCTCCTACATAGACACAGTGTCCAGTCATCTAATTTATCCACAACCAAATCGTCCCCCAACTTCCTCCATTGATTTTTCTAATGGCCCAATATGTTTTTATGACTAGATCTTTTCTCAGCATCGACCTCAAAGTTACACATCATCTTGGAAAAAAGTGTCTAGACTTGAGGCAAGGCAGCCAGCTCCCCAACAGCCTCATTTGAAGGCTTTGAGTGATTTTATCGTTTATAGTTTTATATCACCACTTAAACTGTCACTCCAAGAAGTGGTACATAGTTCAATAGATTTTGTTTTTTTGTTTTTTTGCCATGCTGTCACACAAAGATAACCCACAAAATTAGAACTTTTGACAGACCTTTAATGGAGTATGTGAAATTTCAAGTAAAGGTGATATTGATAAAGGCAATATTTTAATGCAATTTTTTTATGTGTACATGTAGGTGCTTTCAGTCCAAATAAAAAACTGATTATACCCATTATTTTATGATTGGTAAATCTACCCTAATTTAACCTGGCAGTGTGCTACTCAGACCATAGTATTACAGATTTTCATAATTTTAAAACTAATCTTGAAAGGGCCGGGGGTACATGTACATATGAACAATCTTCTCAGTATTTTGGTCATCAAGTAGCTCTGAAAGCGTGCACAGGTGTGAATGTGCTAATGGTGAAGCAACACACTCAAGCTCATATGCATGACCATTGTAACTGAGATGCCTGCATTGCCAATAAGATCACAAACCATAAGCCTGTGCATTTTTTGTTTTATACCATGTGTTCGACTGTCATAAAATAAATTGAGCTACACCATATTTTCTATAAGACATTATCAATAAACCATAGGAAAAAGGTGTATATCATATGCAATTTCATGTGATACTCTTTTCCTATGTGATTTCCAAACTCTGGTGCACATTAGCACACGCACAAAAATGATAATACAATAAAGAGCTCACAGGTGATCCATTTTAAAAGCATGCCATTGAACATTGGTTATGTGTTTCTTCATTTAACCCATTCATGATTTTTCAACAACGGTTCAATTCAGTTGCAAATATCCTTAAAAATGGCTATTTAACCAAGTCAATGATCCACTTCTTGCTCCTTATAAAAAAGGAAAAAGAGAAAAATTCATTATCACTTGATGTCAAGACAAACTTTAATAAGCTAAATCATTTGTACATGTAGGTTGGTACCAAACAGGATTAGCATTTGTCTTCCAAAAACAATCTTTTAATACAAAGACAAGGATAAAGACTATACATGTTCATGTGCTTTTATATGTTGTGGAAAGACAGGCTACAACATTTGCAATAATCAAATATTATTAAATGAAAGACTGGCTGCATTCTGTCCTAAGCAGTATGGTCATGAAGGCAAGATATGGATAATAAATGAATTAACTGATGAGACTGCTGACTCCTAGACTGCCTTATACTTGTCTTAATCGTGCCAAAATGAAATGCGTTTTAACTGCCCCTGCAAGGATCTGCTATTTATGAAAAGGGCAGATGTCAACAACCATCCATTAGTAGACAAAATGCTTTTAATTTTCAGGCTTTTCACTAAGAGGCTATGTCCAGACTTATTTCCTAATCATACATACTGGCACTGTTTGATGAAATCCTTGAGTATCTTTCTTGAAAATCTAGGACCCCTCCCTTGTCTCTAAAACATTCACTTCTCAATGTTCTAAGTTAACCCCTTCCTTTCTCCCTCCTGAAGCGTATTTTCTTCCTTCTTAGAGGCCTTTCTCATTACGCTTTCTAAAACTAGTTTACTGGAAAACCGATTCAGGAAACCAGTTTGGAAGATCGCTTTGCTAGCATTCCCACTTGATCATACGAAAGTGGTTTTCAAAATCACTTCACATCAAGCGTTCTTGTTGCTATGGAAACACTCTCAGTGGGGTGACACATTGCGCGCAAAATTCGAAACCGCAGCATAGGCATTCTACACCTGTCATGTGGAGTAGCGCACTCAAAATGTGCGAAGATCGCTTCCCAAAGAACGGCTGTGTCCTCACTTACACCAAAACCAGTTTAACGAGGCAAAGCGATCTTGAAAACTACATCGCGAGGTGGTTTTCCAAACTGGTTTGGAAGATCGCTTCCAAGACCGCCTCGACCGTTCTCACTACACGTCGTTAAACTAGTTTCCACTAAACTAGTTTTAGAAACATAGTGAGAACAGCCTTATATCCACACTTCCACGCCTTCTTTATTTCCAACCTCTATTTTCCAACATCTCTTTTCCACACCCTTCCTCACTCCCATCCCCATGCAAGTACATGTAGATGGTAGGCCTACCCCCCCCCCCCCTCCCCTCCCCTTCTCCTGTTCAGCCCTTCTTTCCATGTTTTCCTTCAACATGATGTCAGCTTGGTTTTATTATAGGTAGAAAACATGAAATGTTTTGACAAAACTCCACCAAGGATTAACGAAGCTATGAATTTGTAAAGTTTCCATTTTGTGGCATGACATCATGTGAGCAGCAACCACATACTGAGTAGTATAAAATTCAGTAAATTTGTGTTGCCTACAAATACTTTTCTCTTAGAATTGTTCATGAATGCATCTCATGATTATTGCATAAACGAGTACAAACAATTCAAATTTTCTGACAAAATGGCATTTTATTGGATACATCACAACAAGTAAGGGCTACTCGCAAGCAACATAAAAAAATAAACTCTGAAATTCCTTACAACTGTTATTCTTAGAAGGAGTTCTGCCAATGCTTTAGAAATACATTACTCTCATTTGCTATTTTTAAACCTACAGGACTTGACATTGACATCAGGGTGAACTTCCCCTTTAACCCTTCCTCAATTTTGTTCTCCCCTCCTCTCATCCTTCTATTCCTCTTTCTGTCCTGTCATATATTCTGTACCCTCCCCTATCTTTCTTTCCCTACACCAATAGTTGCCTCTTTACCCCTCTCCCTTTTCCTCCACCTCCCTCTTCCATCACCCTATATTCTTTGACCCCAGTCCATACAACGACTCTCCAATCCATCTAGATCAAACTGCATCCAACTATCAATCAGGTCTCATGTTAGTGCCACGATGGCGTCAGAGGGAACCAAAGAATACCAGGCACTGCAGCAAGAGATCAGGGTGATTGGAACCTATATCACAAGGCTTGGCGATTGATTGCACTCCTGATTTGTATATGGCTGACTGCACATGGGGAGAAATGCAATCAATCCTAGAGATCAGGTTTATGATCAATTTCTAAGTCTTGTGTTACTGAGCAACGATCTTGAAATGCACCATGGAGACCTCATTAACAAGTTCAAGAGTATAGCTTGATAATAAAAAGTTGGTATATAATTCAAAGCCAAACTCCAAGAAGAATTCAAGATTCAGGATCTCCAAGGGAGCGACAACAAAGAGTTTACCGTTTATCAATAGGTGCCTTGATCACAAGAATCCCTGTTAAATTACAAGAACTTTTACAAGCTCAAAATACCTGATAATTATTCCCACATTCACACCGCCCCGAAACATACCCTTCGGGGAAAGTTCTCAAAGTTACAAGCCTGTGCAGTACAAGCAAGCAAGGTGCGAGATTCAAAATAGCTAGTTCAGCAGCCACCCATGGCCCCCGCAACACACCAAATTTTTAAGAAAGTTCCCGTAATTTGCTTTTACACTGCCCAAATACCTGCGACCTTGGAAAAATCCCTATGAAAGTTCTCGTAATTTTTAATAAGTCCCTATATAGCAGGTATTTTCTTTCAGGGATATTACACGTTATTTGCTTTTTCTAATCGGGGTAGATAAGGGTGAATTTCCCGATCAGAAAATACCTAGTTCTAACTGACAAACTTTGAGGCAGTCTAAAACTACCAACTTAAAAGCATTTTCATCCTGAACAACCAGCATGACCAATATCAACAACAAAAGATGAGGGCTGTATTAATATGAAGTTGAAACCTAGTAGGCCTTTTATTGCTAAACTTAAATGTGAACTACCAGTACAGTCAAGGAGAGGTCAAGAGTTTATATCAATCCCAAGTGTTTATCTATGTTAACGACAAATATTTTCACATTAAAAATAGAAGGCATGGGCTGAAATGGAATGAAATGGAAAGCTGTATATTTAAATGCCACAGGCCTCAAGAACCTGTAAAAGAACTCAGAATCATAGAACTAAATGTAATGCAGAATATAACAATTTCAAATATTTTCATGCTGTTGCCATGCGAACTGCCAATACTAACAAAACAACAAATAAAATATGCAGAGGTATCACAGTTCTATTGCTCTTCTAGCAAGGGAAAAAGGGTTTATAAATGATGACTTCGAAAAAGAAAAAGTGATAGTAATCACATCCCTATTCTGTCAAGAAAAATAAAGTAACAAATGAAATTGCTGCTCACCACCCAGGTGCAAATATGGCGAGAATAGCTCAATACACAAAATCAGAAATATAGCTCAGCAGGGGTGAAATGAAAACTGTGCCTTGAAAGTATACACCCTTTATTACATTTTTATATATCTTCTCAATCTCTTAATCTTCAAAGTGAGATCAAAACAAATTTTAATTGTCATTGTGAATTATCAATTTTTAACAGATATCAACAGATACTGTACCAATACCCCAATGAGTAATTTTAAAATCTATAGTAGAAAAAAAATCTTGGTTTCGGGAAAAGTGATAGCTTCTATGCCAAAAAATGCAGTAATAATCCTGATGGAAGGGATCTTTCTACTTCTCAATATCATGTAAAAGTCTTTTGATTCACTTGGTAAGTTCTTGAGAATCCTCAATGGGTCTCCCTGATGCAACTGTTCACTATGAATCTACCCAAAGTTAGTAGAAAAAATCTACACTATACACTTTTGAAAAACACCAGAAGAGACCTTCTCAAGTCCCAACTGAACACACCCACCCTCAGCCTCCCATCTGATCCTCCTTCCTAAGAGGAAATCTGAAGGGGAAATTCTGTTAGCCGACACTTCCTACGGGCAGTGTTCAGACTCCTTTAACCAACGTCTGTCTGGCGGGGTATTCCAGTGCCGTTATCCCTGGGAGACGTTCCCCTAGACTCCATTACCAGCTATTACCAATATCCTGTAACGCTGGCTGATGCGCTGTGTTGTGTCTGAGAGGACATAGGCGCCACCGGTACGGAAATTATCAAAAGTTTGGATAGTTTCTCCTTTTTTTTTCTCTGCCCTCTAGCCTGACAAAGTCACATGGTTTTTGTGATCAAGTTGAGATCCAAAACCCTCAAGAAAGATAGTTTGGCAATGGTGAAAGATACATATATGAGAAAAAAAAATTATATCAAAAGTGAAAAAAAAATGGTTTCATTTGAAATAGGCTAATCACATTTCCATATGCTATTTTTTTTCTAAATGTGAACAGTTAGGATAGTTAAAAAGCAAAAGTTTGTTTCTTTGATCAGGATATGCTTTCTCTTCACTGGCATTAATAATCATGTTTTATTTTCCTCCAAAGAATGGATTTACTCTAGACCAGAATTCATAAACATTGGTCTAATGCCTACACGTTGTTGCTTAAAGCTCCACAGTCCACTTCTGATTACAATAGTAACATGGCCTAAATTAATCAAGGCCACCAAGGCCTGGGCCTTGGATTCATTATTTATTGGCCTCAGACATTCATTGTTCCCTTTCACATTTTCCACTTGTACTAAGGTATTTTAGCATGGACCTAACATAGGTCCATGCTTATATAAATGTGGTCCATATAGAGAGTGGCCTTGCTCTAACAATATCACAATCCAAGACCTCAAGCAATAATGGAAAAAAAAACTCAAACCCCAAAAATGTAAACTAATAACATACACAATGTTAACTAATAACATACACTAATAGTTGTATCACATAGGCCCTATCTGGTACTAAGAATGTGATTGTGGGCATGCTAAAAAAAAAGAAGAAATATTAGAGACAAGGTGGGAATTAAAATAATAATAATGGGATTAATAAAAGAAAAAAAAACCAATGTGTTCATTCATCATTAAAACTTTATCCCAACATTTCCCATCTTAAAGGTAAATGCTAGTTTTGGTAACGATATAAAAATGAGTTCGTACAGAATCCAATGAAATGACCACCAAAGTGTCTGTTTGTATAATTAAAACGCATGTGCCAAAGGATTCTGGAAGAAATTGTGTAATTGCTGAGAAATCAGCAAATAAGCACAGGATTTGGGTAGAGCGTCGGGCCCGACGCTCAAAGCAATAATTATACACTGTCCCACGTGCGCTTATCTGTGTTGGGGAAGTTCAGTCTGAACATTTTTCAGCGTAGATTTCAAGATTTCACAAAGTTCAGTTTATGTAACTGTACCAGATCTAGATCCTCGATGATATACTGACAATTAAGCCTGGTTTTACAGACTTTCTCATGAAATCAGTGTTTACTGCAACTACTGGAATTTCTCTTTAAATGAATGAATATTTCTCACAGAGACCCATAGAGCTGAATCAAAGTGCAGTACAAGCATGATTTTCTTTCAAATGGCAACTAATGCCATTGATGAGATATTTTACAAAGACCCTCTGATTAAAAGGCACAAGTTAGAACTCAGAACATCCTTCAGCCCATACCATGCTTCAATATTCTAGTCTTCATCATTGTTTTCTCCAAAACAAACAACCTCAATGGCAAGGTAGTCTTTTCAACATAAGACATTCATGATACCATGAAAGAATCTCACAATAATTTTTTATGAAAAGGATCATTATAACTTAAATTGCACAGCTGAATTATTCACAGCTACATTACTTTTACCCCTTCCCAAATAAAGCCTTAATAGAGGAACATTATTTTGGCCAGTCAAAACAATATTTGGCCAGGCAAAAAGGTGGTTCAGGTCCAACCACGCCTGACTAAACTCAGATCATGAGAAATGGTACAAAGTCTTGGGCCAGCCTGGATCTTTCATTCTAGGTAATGCGGAAAAAAATCTGTTGGTAGATTAGCTACAAGTAGAGGGAAAATTTGTAATAAAGTTGCTGTATAAAGTATAAACCTTGAATGATTTCAATCTAGGAGTTATTCAAATGTTGGACAATCCAATAAAAAAAACCCTGCATGTTCCAGTAAGTACACACTGGTACCAGCAAATAGCTTCACACCCAACACTATCAAAATTGTGTTTACTTTGAGAAATGTACATCCCCGTTTAAATTGGCTGCCTAATTAGGCGGGCGCAAGACAGAGTGAATTTCAGGGTGTTAAACATGGGTGTGTATTGCTCTCTTACAACACAATGCCATAATTGCAATTTAAAAATTCAACAGACGAGGGAGACAGACAGCGTGTTCTCCTCCTGTCTCTGAACTCAATATTCAAAAGAGGTTGTTCCATTACGCGGTTAGGCAAAAAGTGATGAAGTTATTAAGAAATACATTGCTCCAGCATATTCTGAAATTAAAGGCATTGCCTTGATCACTTTAAATAGTTTGATTCTTAAACATTGGAAGTAAATGAGAAATAGACCTGCATAACAAATTAATAGCCCCCCCTACAAAAATCCCCTTTGGTACGGAGAGATGTACAATTGTACATTTGTAAGGTAAAACAAAAGGACATCACTGAGTATTAACCTGATTATGCCATAAAGAATGTTGATTTTTTACTCAAAATAATTATTCTACTATTCTATCAATAACATACAACATTGGGTTGTTTCATTAAACCCTTCAAACCTATGAGGGTGTCTTTTTTGGGGGGAGGGGGGTGGCAAATCACTTTTTGCTATGTGTCATTGTGTAATTCTAACAAGCTTCATCTCCCTTTAAAGGGTCAATTCAATATTCAGAATTTAAACTTTTCTCAGCATTAGAAAGCAGCCATAAAGAACAAAGCATATTAAAAACCAGTAGGAGACAAGAGCTCTTGCATGATTAGACAAATCCAGTGTTTCTCAAATCTAATTCTTGCCAAGATTTCATAGAGTAGCTAACTGAAAGAAGCCTGTCTGGGACTGGGCAAGGAGCCTTGAAGAATCAACACAGGCAACTCTGGAAGCTTCATTCCAAGACCGACCCAGGGTCTAAAAGCGAGAAGCGATAGAGTGCCAGGATGGTGAATGATAGATAAAACAGGCATAGACAACTGACTGGCACGCTAGGAAGCACTCCCAGCCGCCAGTCAAATGTCTTAAACCATGCCAGTCTTGTTTTTGAGGGGAAGAGGGAAGATAATCAGGCAGACAAATTGACGGAGAATTAATGGATGCAGAGAAAGAGGAGAGTGTTTGCTGAGCCCTGCCTCCTCTGCCAGACATCTATGTAAATCATGTTTTCTTCCCAAGACATGAAATTATCTTCCATCCCAAATATAGCTAAACATTTTCTCCCTTCCATGAGCGAGAACGAAAAGTCAAGGGAAGTCAACGTAGTGCGTTGACTTGCCACAGATTTCGCTTGCAAGAGGGCTTGCAAGGCAAAATTGCACTCTTAAATCATGGAATGACGTGGGTACCATAATATAAAAAGTATTTTCAATTTTCAAAATAATGGCATTCAGACGCTGTCTTATCTCTGCTTGCCATTCTCGAGACATTGATTTACATTTAGGTTTGTTGAACTTCAATATCTGCAAGTATTTTCTATCATTGCAACCAGCATATTGCTTGACTCAAATCAATACAGTCAATCTAAAACTTAATCTTTTTCCTCCATTCCATACTATGAAATCAGTCCCTTCCCATTGTTTGAAAGAATTCTTGTGCTACCCGCTTGTATTTTCACACCTGTACTGTAACAAAAAAAGCTTCATAATTGATCGCAGGAATGAATTTAATCTGAAATCAATCATAAATATCCATCATATAATTCATTATGCTTGTATGGGGCCTGATCATCCAATCTGGCAATTTAGAGGTTAGCTGCTCATAGAAAAGACTTCTCCAGCAAAATTCAGTCAGCCAGAAGCAAGGCCAGCTTAGCCTTGGGAGAGCAGCACATAGGTACAGTAGAACCGGTACTACTATTGAACTTCCAAAATAAGAAGTGCACACTGGAGATAATCAACAGTATGCTGTAATACAAAGCGCCAAACCTGCTTCACTCTTGGAGACACCAAGTGTAAATTGCAAAATTTCCCAAAATGAATCAAATGAGCCTCTGAAAATGACGTGGCCTATATGCCTTAACTTGCATAATTTACTAATTCTTTGCCCGATACGGGAATAAAAAGAAGTCTAATAGTCCACAAATACATCATAACATATGACATTTTGGGGGGTGGGCTGGGAGGGGGTTATCTTTGATTATGAACCTCTCTTTAAGAATGTCAAAAAATCTGTTCCTCTTATTGGTCAAAATTGAGGTCATGTAAACGACCATGCCTGCAAAACAACAAACTAAGGTGGTAACCAAGGGCAACAGGCATAGTTAACAAGATTTCTGCCTGTTGCCCCCTGACCCGCCCCTTAACGACGGGCATAGCAAAATTTGGCAGAGATCCCCATTTGATTGCATGCAAAATGTTGCTTTGTGCGGTGATTGCGGATACCATAAATATCCGCGCGATTTGATCGAAAGTTTTAGACAATTCGCGCATTTACGCGCTTATTGCACAAGTGCACGCAACGGATATGACATATCGATGGAACGATGCCGATCCTAGACTTTTGCTTGTTAATTCGTGTTAAAATATATGGCATTATTGAAAAGAAGACTAACTTAAACAAGGACATAACGGATGTATCAATCATCAAGTCTTGTTGCAGTTGTTCGTTCAAATGCATGCTCACAAAAGGTGAGTCAGGTGAAAAGATCAAGACGGTCACTGCACTTTCTTATAACATTACTCGTTACGTTAGGTATGGGCAATTCCAGCGTAACGGACATGACGTTCAGACAAATTTTTGTAATTCAAAGGTTTATACAGTAGAATTAGCAGTCTTTTGATAATTGCTACTGAGCTTATCAGACACATTTAAGTATCAGTTACATACACATGAAATTTCAAATCGTTTCGTTGAACAGTTGCGGAGAAATTGCACTCTTTGTCAGCGTAACGGACATGACACGAAATGGACGAAGCATTTTTACCTCCTATTGCTTATCAAAATTCCTGTGAATTCTTAGATTGCATGCACCTGACGCTGGTGTTAATTTAACCTTAAGATCATGCTCTATCCATAAAATGGTGTTTAACAAAAGTTTTACAGTGCATTCTGTATTCATAGCTCAAAATGTAGCGTAACGGACATGACACATGAAGCGTAACGGACATGACAGTTTCGTCCACTTTTTGTAAGCGAATATAATTATTTTATTACAAGATATGGTACAAGTCTTATTGGTTACTTGTTAAGGCTAGAGGTTAGAGACACACATCATAACTGGTAATCTGTAATATCTCCTATTATTTTGCAATTTGAGAGGGGGGCTTTGCGTACAATATTTATAAAACAAAAAAATATTTGGAAAAATTTCTTTTACGCCAGTTAACAACAGTTAATGATTATTTTCCAGTTACTACCATCCGCCACATCTAATTAAAAGAGAAAAAGTTGATAGTAAAGATTATTTTTTATTCATGGCTTACTATTTGACAATATACACTAGCGTAACGGACATGACACCCTTCCGAAGTGAACTTCATCTGCACTTCTTAGTTGCAAAATGAAAGAAATATGAATAATGAATGTAATTATGTAACAGCAAAGTACCTTTACTAACATTCTTAAGAAAAAAATGTAGATATTATTGGCACTTTTGGCAGGTATTATTAATTTAATAGCTATAGCCCACATGATAATTTTATATAGAATACAATGCTTTAATAGTACCATAGGCACACTGAGAAGAGCAAATCAGATTTTTTGTGAGAAGAAAACAAAATGTACCAGACCTGATTAAATCCAAGATGAACATACACCTGTATTATAAAATGTATTTTATGATAAAGAATATGTACTAGTATTAATGTCAATTTCAAGATTAAAAAAATGATATTAAAAAGTATTTTAAATTTTAATAGCAGTACCTGGAAACCAGTCTTTCATTATCGATTATGTACGAGTTATAAGGTAATCGGAATGTTTGTAAATCGCTTCTGAGATTTTTTTCATTCAAAATAAAGATCCTTGGTATAATCATCCTTTCATCAAATCTTGGATGTACTAAATCTTACGATCTTGCTTGCTGACAAATGTGGCTGTATCTAATTTCATTGTATTGTCTGCGCTGCTTGTGTACAAACGAAGATACATCATTCAAATCATGATTATGGCTGACCAAAATACTATGATGACATAATTTATTGATCGCGCCACATTCCTTCCACAGCCTCTTTGCTTTGTGATATGAAGAAGTGCCACTGTAGATTCATGGATTCATAGAGCTACATCATGTAACACAGATATCTGAATATTTACAAACTTGTTTTAAATGTGAGCCAGTGCCATCACTGAAGAAGTTGAGGGTTGGTGAAAGTCAGATACTTTGAAGCAATGTCATCAAAGATCTCATGAATTCACAAGTTGGAGTTTTATCATGCTCCAAACTGTCAGTGCAAACACCTAAGATAATCAATTATTGTTCAAACACAAATGATGCAGATTGTGATCTGAGTATGTTGCCAGATTTAGCTGCATCTTATCCTAATATTATGTGGCATACCGTTAATTCTCAGAAAAATATACCAGAACAAGAGCTGAACTTTCATCATTTACCAACTTCTAAAAATAGCTAGAATGACATGCAGATTCTAGGAGTTATTACATCCAGCTATCCTCAAGCAATTGAGACTGACCACAGTCTGTGACACTGAGCCTAATATTTTGTTTTTGTGAATGCTGCCTTTTGTCATATATTAGGTGTCATGTCCGTTACGCCATTTTTATGAAAATGAGAAGTGGTCAGGGAAAATGATTGCTACACATGGTAGGGGGTTTAATTCTAACATAGAATCTGAATCTGCAGTACCTTCAGACAAATTTCCTGTAAGCTGTGAAAACTTTAAGTGAAAAACGTAACGGACATGACACTGATAATGGTAAAGAAATCACATTAATCTGAAGATCGATTTCTCTAAAATTGATGAATGGCATGAAATATAACAATGATTTTCTGTTGATTTAAACATTAATCATCGATACAAAAGTTAAAAGAGACCTGTGGGACCTTATTTGCTTTTAGTAGAGACAGGAAAGATGAATTGTTTAAAAATAGCCACATTTTTTATATTTTGCAATTTATTATTTTATTTTTTTGATGATGGAAAAAAACACAAAATTTTATCAATATTGTGATTTTTCTATTGGAAATTGAAACTTTATAGATTACTTTTTAAGAAAATTTGACTGCTTAAGTGAAATCTGAAACTTCATTTTTTCTCGAAAGTGAACATTTTCCATGGAATTGCCCGTATGCCAAACAACGATGCGTTAGGTACCGGTAATGTTGTTAGATCTAACTTTAGCTTAGAAGTTAAGAGTAGACTCGAGATCTAGATGGCCTAGGCTAATGTTCCGTTTAATTTCGATCTGACATAGTCGAGATCTAATGTTAGATTTAGACTCTAATGGAGATTAAAGACTGCTAACATTGGACTAGATCTCGTCTAGATCTATTCAGACCCTAATTTGGTTCCTAAAATATCTAGACCTAGTACTAACGGTATGGACTGCTTTGATATTCGACTTCGAGACCTAACGTCAGCTGAAGGGCTAAGTTAGGGCCTAGATCTAGGCCTAACGTTAGCCTGGGGCCTAGAAAGGCTAGATCTAGGGCTTTTTAGGCCTAACTTGTTTAAGATCTAGACCTAGAATTTTTTTATATACTAGGCCCTAGGCTAGATCTAACATTTAATTTGGTTCATAAAATATATATGGACTGCTTTTATATTCGAGACACGGTTGTTTCTTTCGGCTCGCAGGTACCGCATCTGCCAGACCATGCCCTCGGGCATAGTCGCGTTGCGGTCCCCTTGAGCCTCTAGAAACAACCATGCCTCTCAAAGCACTCCATAATATAAAAGGGAAAAGATGGAAAATGTCAGTCATGCTTGAATTACTCACAAATCATAATGCTGGTTCCATTTTGGGTCGAGAGTTCCTTTGCAGTAGTCTGTAGAATGGCACTGCCCTGATCCATCAACCACTACCTTGGCAAAGGGATCCGGTAACCCTGCAGAAAAGAAAACAAGAATGCAAGAGAAAAAATATATATTGATATGTATTCAATAAATACAATAAAACATTTATTGAAGTAGTGTTTGTTCAGATTTCTGGTTTTCAAGTTTGACGAGCATATCTTAAAAAGGGTAATGGGGTATGAGTTTGGCAGTTTGTGGAGGGAAAGACCAAAATGTCATCGAAGGAGCAAAATGGAGAGAGCAAGAATGTTAGGTTGTGGATGGAGGATGCACAAATTCATGCAAAGTGGAAGGAAGATCAGGGTGATTGCAACAAGTGTGAGGTCAATCCACCCCCCCCCCCTCCTGTTCACAGAGACAAGAGTAAATTTAAAATGTTAGGACTTTGTATTAAAGCCTCTCAGAAAAGTCCACACTCATATTGTCCTGCTGCCATTAAAAGCAGTGAACTAAAAAATTGATCATTTACACATTGATTCTAAATTCTAAGAATTAAAAGAGAATAAAATTCAATGACAATAATATATCTGCTTTTGCATCATTATTTTCTTGAAATTAAATTCATACTGTAACTGGCACCAAACTAGGTTCTACATGTAGGACACAAGAACAATAAGGTTAGCACTACAGTTATACATGAAGCAGCATCTTCATGGTGTACATTCAAGAATGCAAACATATAACACAATTACTGCGGAGAAGGTACAAGCATGGAGCTATAAAACACATAGCTCCATGGTACAAGCAATTTTTCATCAATTCAGTTTCAGACATGCCAAATGTTGCACACCATACCGCTCAGTACAAAATAACTGATGGTCAATTTGAAGTGTTTACAAACTACATGTAGTACACAATGCCTGTACAAACCGAAAGCAGGCTTAGAACTACTGTATAAAGACATACAATGTCATACATGTACATTTTGACAATTACAGCATCTTTCCATAGTAATATGCCCAAAGTGCTGTACATTATAGAATAACAAAGAATAATTCTGCTCCCAAAGCACTTACAATAACTTAAAAAGGAAATATAACATCAATGAGTGATCGCTCTTGCTCTCAACCGATGTAAAATGAGCATCATTTCTGGTCATGAGATTGAACCATGGAAACAGCTGTCTCAAAGTGATTGGACTAAATGTACATATGTATGCACCCAAGGATTCATGCATACTGCAAGATTTGGGAATCAGAGAAAATGACTGAAATCTGCTGAGATTCAAACATGAATGGCACACAGAAATACATGAATGGGACTACACACAGATGTTATGGCCCCAAAATGTCAGCTGTTTTAGGTCACACCCTAAATATCGGGCATCTGAGAAGCAATCCTCTGCAGAGTACAAGTACCTCAGAACTTTGATGATATTCTTTCTAAAATATGATAATTGTCATTTCCCACAAGAGTTTCTCACTTTCCCTTTAACATAGCCGTCTGTCCCTTTCTTTTATTTATGACCCTGACAATGACCCATGAATCGTACTCCCAAAGCAGCCATTACAATGCCTATATTTTAAGTAGGTTTCAGTGAAAGTAGGACATATGCAGGCCAAACCAATACCATCAATGAAACGTAAAGTGAGAACAAGGCAATAGTACCTCCTTGGCAACAGTTAGCAAACATAAGTAATTGTCCAAGGTTTTACTTTGAAGGCCGAATAGACAATGATATATTCTGATTCACTTTGATTTCTGATATTTCCTGTAAAATCAAGTAATTCTTTTTAACCCATTAATGGATGAATTACACTTCCCTGAATCCAGTCTGCCAATAGGCCTATGCTGTTGCTACATCCGGCAAAAACGGTAGTCATGCATTCGATGAGATGCTTCACAAAACCATGAAGTCGTAATTTCTTATTTCATTTTAAACGTGTATGT
This sequence comes from Lytechinus pictus, assembly GCF_037042905.1. Taxonomy (NCBI): domain Eukaryota; kingdom Metazoa; phylum Echinodermata; class Echinoidea; order Temnopleuroida; family Toxopneustidae; genus Lytechinus; species Lytechinus pictus. Next base: position 29,871,281 of record NC_087254.1, read on the forward strand.
AATCAAATCAACAATGATATGGGATGTCCGCAAACAGTTACTGGTATAATTATTTGAGAATCTGCTTCCTAGTTACATGTACCAAGATAGAGCATTCATTTAAAAGCAGCAATCATATTTTTAAAATGTTGATAAGTTTAAGAAATGAAAGGATGTGAAAGCCAATGAATGTTGAATGCGATGCTTTCGAGCTCTGAACTCTTTGTTTGAATGGTCCACAGAGAGTGGTGAAAAGGCTCATTATGTGAGCGGAAAATCCCAAATCAGATTATCAAGGCTATGGCTTGCATAAAGAACAATCAAGTATGTCAAGTATTACAGTATCTATTAAAACTTAATAAGTACCGGTAGACATAAAAAATTGTCAATAGCAATAAGACAGTTCAACTTCCGTGGCTTCTACATGGAGCATTTTAGAACAGATAGCATAGATGTACATGTATACAGTAGGCCTACATGTATATGTTTGAAGCAGAATACAGTTAATCTTGTAATGAGAATGGGGTCAACTCTAGAGGTACAGTACATGTACATGTATTTGAAGCAGAATACAGTTATTCTTGTAATGAGAATGGGTCGACTATAGAGGTTAGTGTGTCTCACACAATAAAAGTGACATACCTTGAAAGCAATACTCCTTTTTTTATATCTTAATGAGAATATGACTTTCTATATTATGTTCAAAGGAGAGGTTATAGAAAATGTTAACAACTTTAAGTATTTGGGTACTATAGTTGATAGTGAAATTTCATGGAAGGATCAGTGTCAGTCTCTATATACAAAGGCCCAACAACGATTATACTTTCTTCGGAAAATGAATTCTTTCAATGTTGATAGAATTTTGTTAAAGCTTTTCTACAAATCAGTGATAGAAAGTGTTATGCTTTTCAGTTGTGTTGTCTGGTTCGGAGGGTGCAGACAAGAAGACATGAAGAAATTGCAGAAAATAGCCAATTGTGCTGGGAAGATTACTGGAGAAGTGGCAAATGTGACCAATGAATGCGTTCAAGCAATCTTGAAACAGGCCTCACAGATCATACAAAATAAGGACCACCCCCTCCACTCATGTTATATTCAAATGCGATCTGGAAGGCGGTATAGATCAATGAGGGCTCGAACATCGCGTTTCCTTCATTCTTTTGTGCCGCTCTCCATTCGAAAATACAACGAACAACTTCAATCAAGCCTGTAATCTTGCCACTTCGTCAGTCACCTACTATATTCTCACACATGTATACAATTTACTAATATTACCCTGATACTATCGACTGAAATGAAAGCATTGAATGAGCAATTGTCTATCTATAATGATGATTATGATAATAATGATGAATGATAATGATGATAATGATAATTAATAATAATAATAATAACAATAATAATAATAATAATAATAATAATTAATAATGATAGGAAAATTATATTAATGATAATAGTAATAATAATATTAATAATAATGATAATGACAATGATAATAATGATATTGAAAATAAATAACAATAACAATAATTAAGAGCAAAGTTGTACCGATTTTGAGTGAAATTATTTTATATTATGTATTTTCCCCTTATTTGTATGACTGTATGTAGTTTGTTGTATTTCTTTGTATGTTTTTTTTTTCTGTATATCCTGTAATAATGATAATGATAATAGTAATGATTGATTATTGATAATTGTAATAATAGAAACAATATTAATAATAATAATAATAGTAATAATAATAATAATAATAATAATAATAATAATAATAATGATAATAACAATGACAATAACAATAATAATAATAATAATAATACAATTAATAATAATAATCATAATGATAATAATAAGATTGATAATAATAATAATGATAATTATATTAATAATAACGATGATTAAGAGTAAAATGTTACCGATTTGATTGAAATTATTTTGTATTATGTATTTTTCTTCAAATATGTGTGATGTATATATATTCTGTAGAATTCATCTTTACGCTTTGATTTTGTATATTTCTGTGTATATGTAAATGCCAACAAGAATATTTTCCTAAATGGACAGAATAAAATCAATTCTCAATTCTCAATTCTCAATATGACGAACAAGGTCTTTAATCTCACAAACATTGATATTTCAATCATTAATCCTTCTATATCAATGCTTGGCTAGACAGCTTGTCTTTGGATATGTGGGGTAAGAAGACAGCAATGCAGTCATAAAACCATCAAGTAATATTCTGAATGAGTTTACATTTGGGAGGGCAGGATTTTTTTCCTAATAGGAATATTACACTGAACAGGAAATATGGTCTGTGTTTACTCAGTACTTAAAAGAGCCTGAAATCTGATAAGGGATTAAAAAATTCAGGTACTTGTGTGGAGAGGGCCATGGCTCCATAACATGAGTTCAAGTCTGTCTTGTGATGCAGGGGTTTATGACCGCAACAATCTGTATTAAAGCAGGCCTCCATGTATACATATGTGCATATGATATGAACATGAAACAGATACAAAAGGGGAAGGGGAGTGGGTATAATTGGGACCGATGTATGTACCTTGTAAAAGGAGATCCCTAGTATCACTTTCCTTTGAAAACTATACCTACGAGCTTCACATACAAGTCGAGTAGGCTACATGTACCACTATTGCTACATCTCCACAAAACTTCTGTGTAACTTTTGAACATACATGTACATCCATACATCAAACATATGCATTGGGCCTGTAAAAAACGGAGAATTGTACGCTGTAGCAAAGGTACATGTATGGGCCTACTCTCTGCAGCAATGGAAAATAAGGGGGAAATTTTAAATGAGCTTTTAATAACTGGACAATCCTGAGATGACATAGCCTTTTAACAAGGCCTCGTGACTTGGCTCTATTCCTTGCCAAAGCAGTGGATGAAACTAGAATAGCGGACGTCGAAGAGAACTGGTGATACCCGAGTGAGTGCGAGAGCGAGCGACTTTAGTCGCGAGGCCTTTTGGAATCTGGTGAAGACGTGAATATATGAATTATTCATGAGCATGCTGATGCAGCCGATGCGCCAATCCGCACCGTCGGTGTCTATGACATCATGGGATGGGTTTGTTCGCTTCTGTGGCACAGGGTCACACGGGGTTCATTGATGCGAGCAATACGCTCGCTGATTGGCCGCTACCTCTTGATTCCGATTCGGAAACAATGATTAACATAAGAAATCCAAATCGGGTTCCTAAAGGCCCTGTGACTGAGCTCAAATCCTCGCACTCACTCGGCTTTTTGTGAATACCGGTAGTTTTTTCCAGTCAGTATAGGTATGCGATATAAATATCACAACAGACACAGCGCCTTGTTTAAAGGCTAGAGATGACAATGCTATTTAAGAGCACCCTCTACGCAGAGGTCGTGTAACAAATTGAAAGTTGGAGGGCTGAATACACATGAAATCTTAATTTGATGGTAATTTTCATATTTCTGTACATGGTTACTGATGAAAGAAAAAAAAACCAAAAACTAAAGCTCGCTGCTGACTGAGTAATGTCATGTGGCATATTGACAACAATAAAATACTTTGTACATACAGTAGTGTAATCCTATGTAGGCCAATTTGTTTTCATGTTGGTAAAAGTGTTTGAAATCACTATAAAGTGTTGCCTTTCAAGACCAATAAGGAGCTGATAATTTATCTTTTTACAGTTAGTAATTGACTAATTATTTAAACCACTTTTAAGAAAATAAGGACTATGGAAAAACATTTCCTATGAGTGGAATATAGATTTTACCAGTGTTATAACAGTTTTGGAGGTTGCCTATCTCATCTTTCAACAGTGTTGCTTCACTAAGACAGGCATTGTAATCAATAATAATTCTATCTAGCTAAAAAAAAAAAGAAAAATATATATTCTGTTCTTCGAAATCCCATTTCTACCTTCATTCTCTTTACATTGCCAAACTCTAAACCAAACCCTAACAAACCATACCAGAACATGGCGCCAACCTTGAAGCACTAACAATATCATGCTTATTTTGCGACTTTGCAATAAGAGGTTTTATGTTGCAGCTACTAAGTACTTTAAACCATGTACATACTACTGATTATTTATTTCATATATTTGATATATTCCTTTCAAAAGTTTTGTTCAAAGAAAAAACAATCATTGTAGAGGAGACTATATTAAAGTCTGTACATATATCACTCCTAATATTGTGCACGCATGTGACCTGGCAACCAAGCAGTCAAACTTTAGAACAATTTTGAAAAGCACATTTTCAATTTAACAATTAGGCATTCATTATTCATTTCCTCTAATATGTTATTTATTATCCATGATTTTTTTATACATGTAAACACATGCACACAATATTACCATAGAAGTCAAACATGGTGTAGAACAAAAAATAGAAAAAAAAAATGATTATTTATTTGGATATTTTTAACCAGTTTAATTCATCCCTTCATTCCATCCTTCCTCTCATCTTCAACTAGTAAAAATGGAGCATTAATATGTTTTTGTTCCATTCTAATCTATAGGGCCTACATTTACTATAGGGCCTAGTAAATTTTTCTTAATTCATGAATGGACAATGATTGCAAGTTCTACATATACATCTTCTTTTTTTTACAAATGTAGTTTTACAGTATTTGTCAAATGAGGAAAAACTTATCTTTCTAAAAATTCTGATCATTTTGGCAAGCAGTCCTTAAATGTTTATTGTACATTAGAAAGAAAACATCAGACCAAAGTGATTAAAATCAAAACAAAGCAGATAGGACAATGAAAAACAAAGATTCCTATTTCTCATTTGTTTTCCTCTTGAATGTGGCAAAATCAGATATTAGGTGGTTTCAGACCGCCTCGAAGTTCGTCAGTTCCAGGTATTTTCTGATCGGGAAATTTACCCGATCAGAAAATACCAGGTAATATTGGCAATGTGAAAGCAAATTACACGTAATATCCCCGAAAGAAAATACCCACTAAATAGTAGGTAGATGGCAAAATTACGAGAACTTTCGCGGGGATTTTTCCAAGGTCGCAGGTATTTTGGCAATGTGAAAGCAATATGGGAACTTTTAGCCCAGCGTGTAGTTATGCGCGGGCGCCGTGGGTGGCTGCTGAGCTAGTGGTTTTGAATCTCGCGCTTTGCCTGCTTATCAGACCATACAGCGCATGCTCGTAACTTCAGGAACTTATCCCGAAGGGTATGTTTCAGAGCGGTGTGAATGCAGGAATAATTAATGGGTATTTTTTAGCCTAAAAAAGTTCTCGTAATTTAACGGGGATTCTTATGATCGAGGCGGTTTGAAACCACCTATTGAGCAGGATTTGGGTTTTAGGTCTGGTTATTATAATATGAAGAACTTGACAGGAAATAAGACTTAAATTGAGGTAAGAATCATGGTGCCACCAGATGAACCATACATGGTCAGTCCTACACCAACCTCGCTGCTCCACATCTGTACTTTGAATGTGTCCATACAATTTTTCTAATCATTTGACTTGAACAAAATTATCTATCCTGTTAAAAAGCTGGCAATAAATTTCCTTCAACAGGTCAATTCATATATATCCAAAGATTGTATATGCGGCAACAAGCAATCTAAGATTGTACATGTATGCCTACTTAAAATAATTTCTGCCAGTGCTGTAAGCAATGATTATTATATTTTCATAGAAACACTGATCTACAATTCGCCACACTTGACCCAGGAATGGTAATTTTGGTAATCATCCGAACCGTCACATGGCGATACGACAGTGCAAAACTCATTTCTGAGAAATTTGACTTCAGTATACTTTAATTTCCACTCTTTGTCCCAAGCCAACCAAGACAAGTGCTTAATATTGGTATCTTTATTTTCACAAGGAACCAAGTATTAGAGAAAATATCACAAAAGAGCTACATGCTTGTAATTTTGGTTTGAGCAGTTTAGATTTCCCCTGTACAAAAACGCCTCAGGGAATATAACAGTGACCGCATTTTCAATTTGCGCGATCAGCAAACGTATCACTGTTTTATGTGCAAAGTCAATGGATGCAGATATGACGGGTGCTGATCACTTATTTGCATATTAAGTGCACGCATCAGTTGTTTGCTTTGCTTATTAAAGTACACGATTCCAACAGGATTTAAGCATTTTATCACCTTATCACCTTAAATATCCCCACTTTTTGGTAAGAAAGGCAACACATGTAAAGAAAAAACATTAAGCATACTAAACTTACTATTGGACACAGACTCACTCCTTGCCCTTTCTTGTAAACATCTCAAAATCGGTGATTTGAAGCCGGTTCTGTTTCCCACACGTATTAATTCACTGGCGAACGCGAATTGCGGACATTTACAAGAAAGGGCAAGGAGTGAGTCTGTGTCCGATAGTAAGTTTAGTCACTGTAGAGTACGCCTGTCTTTTTTTTACATGACGTGTTGCCTTTTTTACCAAAGTGACACAGTTTGTCACTGGTTTTGAGAGCGAGTATTTGTTGCCCGAAAGTTCGGGTAGGTGTAGCAGAGGGTAGCGGTTGTGAAGTGTAGTGAAGCCTACATGAACCATCACCTGAGGCAAACGTTATTCCTTGTCCGATTCTGATGAAACTCAGTATTTTTTGTTTGTCCAATGTTAATACTTCATCTGTTCAAAACAGGTGTTTTGGCTCAGTGGATAAGTCTCCTGAACCACAAGGTCTGGGGTTTGAATCCCACTGCAGCAAATGTGTCCTTTGGCAAGGCATTTAACTACATTTTCCATTCACCAGTCTCCACCCAGGTGTAGAAAATGGGTATCCGGTAGGAAGAAATTCTTTGAATGCTCGAGCGTAGATCAGGGTAATGGTAAGCAGTGCTTAGAAACATTGTATTAATTTAAGTGATCTGAAAATATTGCATATATCATTATTATTATTTCAAGCTGGAGTACCTCTTTAAATCCTGCTACCTACACGGTTGATATCACACACAGGAAAAAGACAATGAAACGTCTCAGGCATTATAAATTGATATGACTTTGGCTATCACAAGTTGATGGCAGCTGCTTAAGAGCTGAACAAGTATTCTAAAGAAGTAAAAATACATGTACCTGTATATTTCTCACAGGAAATAGATCAAGGACATTCCTTGGACCAAAATTTGCTCATACATGTACAAATGTACATGTACCATGAATTTTGAGCAAAAAAATGCATTGCGGAAATAAGATACGGTCAATACCACAAACTGATTTACATTTACAATACTGCCCAACAATTTCCCCTTTTTTCTCAAGTAAGCATGTCAGAATATTTACATAAAAGATGGAGAAGAGATTTTTTTTTGTACATGTACAGGTACGAACTATTGTACATTTGACTCAATTCCTACTGAATCAGTTTTCTATGAGCACACGACAATGTTCACTCATTTACATGTATTCCTACATGTTATCAATTTCAGAGTAATTATCCCCCCCTGTTTTTTTTTGTTTTCTCTTAGTTACCTTCTGCGCTTTACTGGCACCTGTGCTGAAGTTCAACTGTGCTGTGGTCTATTTTCCTTTCATCAAAAATGGAAGAGCATTGTGAAACAATGTGGCTATATTGGCATTTTGAAATATCACTGTCTCACTAGGCACGTCAGATATCACTGTCTCACTAGGCACGTCAGAATAAGAACATAACAATGGTGCTCTAATTCTCGCTACCCCAAATAGGAACAAAAATCTCATAATGCGCGAGACGAGATAATTTTCACTCCGTCGGGTCGTCATCACCACTTCCGGTTTAGAGTCATGCTCGCGCGAGGTTCGCGATACTGAGTTTTCCACCACGCTGAAATCGATGCCAATCAGCGTAATATGTACAAAGTATAATACTTTTTATTACATTTGGTCAGTTTTGATTCCATTTGAATTATAAATAAAAATAAAAAATACATTTCACGTGAGAATAATTTTTATTCATGTTTTTATTTGGTTATAAAAAAATCAAACAAATAATGAATATCTTAAAATTTTGCATTTAGCGACCGGCCTGACATCACGATCGTATTCAACTAGACACTAAATATATTCAGCATTCATTTCGTTCAATTTTTCGTCGACCACAAAATGGATAAAAATCAGTTTCGGAACTTAAAAAAATCTTAACTGACAGATGAATACCGTGCAATGGAAAGCGTCAGGCAGAATTAGTGACTTTAGCAGAAAAGGCTGTAAAACTGTTAGTGAAAGAGAGGGTTGTGATCACGAACTTTCCGAGCGAAAGCTACGTTGTGTTGTTGTGCATGACGGCACTGTTGATCTAAATGGCAAAACAGTGCGTTGGACTTCCGAACAGGAAGTTGTAATACCGAAAAAGCTATCCCATAATGCAATGCACGTTACAGGGATTTTCCCGGATCTTGGCGAAATCGCTATTTGGGGTAGCGAGAATTGTCTACATGAACAGCAAGCTCCTCCTAGTCTGCTGTGCAGACTCTTCACTTGGGTTAAATGGTCTGATAAGGCAGCTGACAATGACTTGTATATTGAAGACCCTCTAAAAAAAGTTTTATATACATGTACATGTATATGCTAGTCTTGTGTGGAGACCCACTTATTGATCAAGGTTTTAATCAGGGTGTCTGCCTGCAGAGCAGACTAATCTCCTCCTGCTTCTTATGAGTTAATAAAACCTATAGAGCAGTTTGTAGTTACTTCGTGGACAATTTTGGTCAAATTACCTTTCATTTATTTCATTGTGATAGGCAGATTTCAAAGCAAGATAATAAGTATGCATGCCTTACATAGCAGGATGAAGAAATTGAATAGACCAGGTGACTAGAATAGTACACCAGTAAACACTCCATGAAGGTATTTGTTGCATTTCTACTTTGAATGCATATTATATCATGCTGTACAATGTTCTTGGCAAACTGTGAAATACCAGTCGTTCGTGGACACATTTTTGTTCTTTGTGGATGTACATTGTAAATGAAAAACTCACTTCAAAAGAATATATGAATAATCAAGGAACCAAATTTGGTGCTTATCTCATTAGATTTTAAACCACCATGTCACTTTAGTACAAATGACCTTTCTCTGATCATGCGCAGAATCTTCTGATCATGCGCAGAATGGAACTACGAACTGGCTTATTCTTTAAACTTTCTGTAGTTAAAGGACAAGTCGATCCCAACAAAAAGTTGTTTTGAATAAAAAGAGAAAAATCCAACAAACATAACACTGAAAATTTCATCAAATTCGGATGTAAAATAAGAAAAGTTATGACATTTTATTTTAAATTCCGCTTAATTTCACAAAACTGTTATGTGCACACCCTGGGCTGTGTGCAAATTAGGGAACTGATGACATCATCAACTTACTATTTATCTTATATTTTATTATATGAAACATCTAAATTTTCCCTCATCGTCATGTGAAAGAATGTTTTGTTCCTCTCTGAAAATGTGGAATTACCAATGTTTCAACATTTTATGGTTCAATCAAGCTGGCCCCTATTGTCAAATTTTATAAAAATTGAAATATTGTATAATTCAAACAATAAAAAACAACAGAAATAGTGAGTGAGCGACATCATCGACTCTCATTTGCATGCAACTGACTCGTTCATATACCATTTTGTGAAAAATAAACGAAACTTTAAAATGTCATAACTTTCTTATTTTACATCCGATTTTGATGGAATTGTTGGATTTTTCTCTATTGATTCAAATCAACATTTTTCTAGGGTGGACTCGACCTTGAAGAGTAGATTATAGATATGTAGAATGAATATGTTGAAATTAGTTTGGGAATCAAATTTGTTTCACAAAATCTTCTAAATTAAAGATATACATGTCAGGCATTCTTCTTACTGGATGATCAGGGTATCTTTTTTAAAAATCATATCCAGAAATACTTTGTTATGCATAATGTAAATGTTGCAATGTAATGATATATTTTCAAATACTTCCTTTTTATAGCACCTTATTTCAATCTCATCCACATTTTTATTTCTCTTGCCCTTTTTGCCCTCTTCTCTTTGAACATACACCTAAAATGTATTCCAGACCTTTCATCCCAGATCTGCTTGACAGTTAGTTTTCATTAATTTTAATTCAGTTCCATAGAATTTTTTTTTAAGGGATCTTCCAGTACATACCCCTGTTAAATTTCCTGCCCTCTCTTATCTCTCTCTAAAAAACTGCCACTCCTTCATTGTTAATCAAATCCCTATTCCTCTGCAAAATTCAGAATTACAAGATTTTGACCTTGTGTTAATATTCCATGGTTATATAGGGTATTCCTACCACCGACAGGCCAAAAACAAGGAAGGCACCACTGTCACATGACTCACTTGCTAGTGTGACAGCATGCAGATAATTGGCTTGAGACCATAGAACCCTCTTGTCTGATCACAAGCTACAAACCAAAGGCTAAACTTCAGTCGCCTGCCTGTTCAATGTCACTTGCAATACCATTGTTTTTCTCTCAGAAATAAGTGTGATCTGGGATGTTTTGAATTCATTAAAAAAAAAGATGTCTTTGCTTTGATTGTTCGTAACTTTGCTAAATCTATTGTTAAAGGGAAAAGTGGGTGTTTCACAAAGATTAACCTTTTGACGAAGGCCCTGGCCTGAGTAAGGTTTTATGTTCCATGCCATGTGGGGACTGAGAAGGGAATGTGCTTGTAACAACTTACAACACAAAGAGCTTTGTTAATTTTACCTTTCTTTCTTTTTTTTTTTGGGGGGGGATATCATCTTTGGAAAACTTGCAAGAAAAAAAACTATGCCAGATATTATGTACATTCAGAGGCAAAATATGTAAAATTCCACCATCATCACTGCAATTGACTTGTTGTCAAGTTCGACTATTGTGTATTTTCTGATATGGTAACATTTAAGTTCTCAAAATATATGCAACTCCACCTCCTCAGGCTATACTATCTGATAATAGCATAACATTGTTTATTTAAATACATGAACATTTCTTATTGACTGGATATTGTAATTGCACATGGAAACAAACACTCTTTATTATTAGGTTCTTTGTTTTAATAAGTAATGCATCTAAACATATATTGTTATTTTATACCGATTTTATTTTTGTACATTTGTAAACCCCGACTAGTGAGGAGAGCTTCATGACAGAAACTAGTTTTTCTTTCAGTCATCCTCAGGCACTAGTCGGTGGTAATTTTTTCCTGTTGTGTATATTCTTGTTGTCTTTTGCCTGGAAATAAAATAAATAAAAAACTCCACAGCTTGGATGAAACTACTTTAGTATAAAGACAAGGGGGAAAATGGCTAGTCTGCAAGCACAGACTCATATTTGACACTTCAACCATTAACAGGTCTAGAGTGAAGACTAGACTCTAAAGACATAGGCCCGTATTCTGAAGTCAAGTTTAACTTAGACCATGGTCTAACTCTGTGCTAAAATTATGGGAAACCAAAAGTGTCAAATTTTTTATTAAGTTGTATGTTTCTTCCATCTACTGTGCTCTTTCCTGATTCGTCGATGGGAAAGACAATCATCTATTTATACTTCCTCGACAATTATGAATGATTTGAGAGCCAAATGAGCTGAAATAGTATATCTCTAAGTACTGTTAGTGATTTATGTAACAATTGGCTATCCATACTTAAACCACAACTTTGAACCCCGAGTTTAAGTTAAACCCGACTTCAGAATACGGGCCTCTGTGTCAAGAGCCAGCCACAGTACATAGCGAATCTAGTCTCACTACTTCGGACTTTGCATTCTGCACCATGTGAATTGCAAAAGCCAAGGGTCTGTGCCTGCAGACTAAAATATGTTATTAGGTGCCAGAAGGCAGGCGAGGGTTCACAAAATTCATCCCTTTTTAGAATGTACCAAAATCGGTGTAAAATTTTATTGGTAAAAAACTAGGGAAGAACGAATGAAGATAAATCATAATTTTTCTCCCTCTCTTTTACAAGTATTTTTTCAATGTTTGTCATGTTACTGATGAAAACAAATTTTTAATTTTGAGAGAATGGAAACCTGGAGAAATACATTTTCTTTTCTTAGCAGAAGTATCCGATTAGCATAACAATGCTTGCGTGAGGAGTGTCTGAATTCCTAAACGATTCGGAATTCACTGACCGAGTTCGACACAGCACAGTACGGACGTCTTATTATCAACGCTTCTTCCACGTGTTAAACTCTATAGGCCTTATCGTAATAGATCTACGTTTGGATTCGATGTTAAATATAAAATAATGGCGAATCAAGAAATTAACCTCGGGTTATGCCACAAATTAAAGGCAGTTTCAGAAAATTTTACTCAATAATCTGGAGTCTCTTCGCCTTCTTGTAAGCAATGCTACAAAGGAAGCATTTGCTCGTTTAAAGATTGGGCTGGCTGTTTGATTATGTTGATTCTCGATACATTGCCCGGGTCAGCGGAGCTTCTACAACTAAAAAAGGGCGTCGGAGATGTCTTTCGAAAGGTAATAAGGTTCAATATGAATATAATTCTAGACGCCAGGAGGAGTTGGATAAGAAATTTGCCTTATTAGAGTAAGGTAAGCAGCGGGCGCAGCCCTTGCTTTTCTGAAGTAAGGTATTGCAGATATAATTAAAAGGAAGAAACATATCAGAAAAGCAGATGAATCTGAAGCAGGTTAGTGAGATAAAGATGAATGAAAATTCCAAACTAGGCTATTGCTTTTGAAATTTATGAACGGTTGTACATAATAGATATGGCCTTATGTTGTTAATGGAAGCTGTTCGTTTTTCAGCGGAATTACTTTATGACTTAATTATGGGAGATTAATCAAATAAATATATAGAGATCATTTTTATATTTTAGGTTGGTCCGCATTGGATGAATACTGATGAGGGAGAAAAGAATGAGGCAAGCTCAGGCTTGTGTAAATAGAAAGCGTAAGTTATTTCGTTCAACAAACAAAGGTTATATTGGGCAAGAATGTTGGAAATTTTCAAGGTTCTTCTACTACTTCCGACAACTTATTTCGTATACCATTTGGGTCAAGAAATCGATATTCGCTTGGCAGTGTCGCCAACTTATATGTACAAAATAGTTGGCGCGGGTATGGAAGTTGCCTCAGACCACCGACGAACGTTTTGCCTGTGGTAGACATGGGCACTGGAGAAGTTGCCCAGGTATCAGAAAGCAAGATCCCAGCAAGATTCATCCTTCAGAGATAACAATGCTCAACAGAGTTAAATGATCCATTGATCATGGTCAAACTGAGCAAGGTAAATGTCAGTTTTGTTCTGTATTTGACGAAGTGTGGTATTTGAGAACTGAAGAGTAGAATGATCAGAAGGGCGTAGCAAAGGAATCTATTCTTGATTCTACCTAGTCCATAATTATATGTTAAGAAAAGATGTGTTATTTTGGTTGAATTCCACCTCTAACTAATGAACCTAGACATAGATATGACACAGATCAAACAATCTGGAATATATTGACTACTCCTGGTCCGTCAGCGGGCCCTTCTAAATTAAGAAATACAGAAACAGAGCATTGTTGAATTTGTTTCGGTTGGGAAACATCGAGTAACGTTAGTGTTGATTCGACAAGATGTGCAGGGTAGGAGGAAGAATTTTATTTGAGAAATTATGAGTATGATCAATGAAATTCAGAACCTTTGGTTAAAGGTAGATTGAATGCTTCCTTACAATTTGGAAATCAACTGATGCATCTCAATTTGTTGTAGATGTCAATGAACATGGTTACAAGTTATCTTACAATAAGATGATAAGTCAGCATTGACATCGATCCCGATTTCGTTTCTGAAGCCATTAACGAATTATTATTAAAAAGGGTTTGGTTGTTGAATCCACCACTGCACCCCATGATGTTACCCCCTTTCAGATTCAATTCAGAGTTCAGATATAAAAAGAGACTGATTCTTGGTTAACGTTATGTCAACTAACACTTGTGGAAGAACACTATTATACTTGAAGACTGGAATGTAGTCATGTCTTATTTAAAACAGGGAGATTTTATGCTTTCCTTTGAAATTAAGCAAGGTTATCATCATTATTACATTTTTCAAGTGCATGAAAAATTGTAGGCTTTAGTTGGGATTTTGGTAGTGGTACGAGGTTTTTCTCTTTTTAGGTTTTGCCATTGGGTTGGCAACAGCTACCTTTGTTTTCATTACACGATTTAAGCCTATCGTTAATCATTGGCGTATAGAAATGGTATTTTCATTTTTTTTGTATATAGATGATTGGGTCGTGCTGCTTCCTTTGATTCGTATGATACTATGGTCAAGACGGTGAAAAATGACTTACTTGAAGCAGGTTTGATACCAAATGTTGAGAAATATCTCAATGGACTCCTGTCCAGTGTTTGGATTGGTTAGGAATACCACGGGAAAGATAGAGTAGCTTATATAAAGATTACTGAAAGAAGGATGAAGGATCTTGAGTTATGTTCAGATTCATTTCAAGCAGAATTGCCTGAGGTTTCAGAACGAAAGATCGTAGTTATAGTTGGAAAGATACATTGTATACAGTGTTTGGCACAGTTACTCAAATTAAAACCAGATTTATGCATCACGAAATCATCCGGAGGGTACATTGGGATAGGACATAATGTGATCAATATTGATGAATTAATATTCGTGTTCTTCTTCTGGAGAAGAATTTGCATATTCTTAACGTAAACATTATTTCTGCTTATTCAGTTCCACAGACTTTCATCTATTCTGATGCAAGTCCATCAGGCTGCGGGGCCTGGGTTTCTGAGTGCGCAGGCATGAAATGTGATGAGATTGGTTTGAGTTTGAAATGGTTAAAAACTCCACTTGGAGAGAACTCAAGTCAGTAAGTATGACACTGCAAACAGTTGTATCTCACATGAGACATAAAACTGTCAAGGTCCTCTGTGATAATAAAGGAGTAGAATCGATTGTAAATAAAGGAAGTATGATTGCAGAATTGCATGAGATGAGTTTACACATCTTTGAGTTGTGTAAAAGAAACAACATTAGTCTTCACGTTCATTGGGCTCCCAGAGAGGAGAACCGTTTTGCAGATGCATTAAGTCGCATGATAGATTTTGATGATTGGGGTGTGTCAGATGAATTTTTCGGATTTTTGGACAAAATCTGGGGCCCTCACACTGTGGACAGACTTGCGGACGATTTTAATTTCAAAATTAAGAAGTTCAATTCTAAATATTGGTGTCCCCTAATAGATCATGTTGATCCCTTCTCATGTGATTGGTCGGGCGAGAATAATTGGTTGGTTCCACCTATCGAATGTATAGGGCAAGTACTTAAGCATCTGAAGGTTTTGTTCTGCTAGGGGGACTTTGGTTGTTCCCTTCTGGCCGTCTGCACCCTTCTGGCCGATTCTTTTCTCTGAACAAAGTGATTTTCGTTCCTTATTCTCTGAATACTTCAAAATTGATATTCCTCAAGGAATTTTCGTTCAAGGCAGAAATAATAATAAATAAAAATAAAAAAAAAAAACGGTTTGTGAGAGATGGCTGACATGAATGCTGGTATGTAATAAATCCATTTGACGGAGGTTAATTCAAAATTATACTGTTGGAATGCAACATGTAATTTTTACACGGCCGCATGGCAGATAGCTGCATAGCTAGGATCCACTTATGCTGCAGAGCAAAGAAGTGGTGATGGAAATTGGAGAATGTTATGATTATGTAAAAGGATAACCATCGTAAAGGTTGATAAGGAATTGATATGAGATTTCATTCTCAAATTAGTTATAATTTACTGGCGGCGGAGCTCAGAATGAAGAAATTGGTGATGATTGAAAACATTCAAAGTCTCAAAATTACAGAATTCTTGAGAATGAAATGTTTCAGAAAGTTTTTTGCAAGTGTTTTAAGGCAAAAATAGATATTTTCGCAAAGGAAATGAATCCCAAAGCTATTGTTTTGCTAAGCCTTCAAGACGATTGAAACGAATTATGATATGGAATTGTGATCTAATGAATTTCATACTGAAATTTTAGTGAAAATATAAAACCACCTGGTTTGAGGATAGCTGCATAGTTAATGTTTAATTTTGCTGTCATGGCTGTAAAACGTATTAGAAGTGATTAAATTTTGAGAATTTGATAAGAATGACTGAACTTGAGAATTTATCACAAATTGAATATATTGTGTTGAGATAAATATATACCAGCTTAAGTTTTGTTTAATTTTTCTTAAATCCAGAAATTCTCTTCATGAAGGATATGATATAACTTTGAACAAGGTCTTGACAGCTTCGAGAGCTGATAACACTATGAGTAAATACAACAGAGCGTTGAATACCTGGAAAGATTAGTGTAAGCAAAATAAAGTAAATTCTGACACAGCAGAACCAGAAGATATTAGTCGCTATCTTATTCATTTGTATCAAAGAGAAGCTCCTTATTCGAGGATAGAATCGGCTTTTTACGCCATTAAGTGGCATTTTGACTGCAAGCCAAGGATGAATGTTAATCCCTGTGATCGCAAGTTCATACATATTGTTTTACAATGTTTAAAGAAATTACTAAACAAACCGATCGTTAAGAAAGAAGTTATAACCCCAGACATTTTGAAAGCAGTTGTTGAGAAGTATGGATCTTCAACGAGTCTATTAGATATTCGATTATGTGCTATGATTTTGATTTCCTACGCAGGCATTCTACGATTTGATGAAATGATACATATTCGTAAATGTGATTTAGACTTGTATTTGTCTCATGTGAATACTTTCATCATGAAAAGTAAAACCGATATTTACAGGCAAGGAGCATGGGTTCTTATAGGTGCTACAAATTCCCCACCTGCCCCGTATTAGCTTTGAGGAAATATTTGATTGCAGCGGGGCTTAACGATGCCTCTGATGAAGTATTTCTTTTTAGGCCTCTAAATTACTGTAAATCCAGTAATAGTTACAAGTTAAGACGTGGACAGTTGTCTTATTCTAGATGTTTAGAATTATTGAGAGAGGCGTTGGCGAAAGTAGGGTTGAATCCAAAGAGTTTTGGCATGCATAGCCTCCGAAGTGGCGGAGCCACAGCAGCAGCGAACTTTGGTGTTCCAGACAGGTTGTTTAAGAAACATGGTAGGTGGAGGTCGGAGACTGCTAAGGATGGATATATTAAAGAAAATATGAAGGATTGTCTTTCAATTTATATGAATTTGGGGCTTTAGAATTATTTTTATACCGGGTAAATTAGCCTCAGCCTAGTATGATTATACGTATAACTTTGTTAAAGATGGATTGTAGGCGTTCGATGAGATTGTTGAATGAGACATGTATTATTATCATTATACATTTAAAGTTGGTTAAATTGAAATGATTGCGTCGTGTAACTCATTTTCTTGTTTACCCGTTCTTTGATTGACTGAGAGGGGGAGCTATAAGTTTAGCTTGTCTTGCCGTCGAAGCTTGGTGCTCCCCTCGAAACAGGTATGCTTTTTGTAAAGTATATAAATGTTTTCTATTTCAGGTGTTGATGTTGTTGCACTGGTTGTGCTTAAGGATAGTGAGGCGTGACTGAAAATAATTTATTCACGATTGAGAGTCGAATTAGGGAATAAATACATTTTCTTTTCTTAGCAGAAGTATCCGATTAGCATAACAATGCTTGCGTGAGGAGTGTCTGAATTCCTAAACGATTCGGAATTCACTGACCGAGTTCGACACAGCACAGTACGGACGTCTTATTCGGGATGGATATGTGGACGATTGACTGGATGCAAGAAGATAGAGCAAAGAGAATTCTGATGGATGAATAGGCCTTACAGCATGTACAGTACATTGATGAGTTCTTCGAGATCTGAACTCAGAGCCTCAGTACATTCGTCAGTAAGTACCGTTCGTGCTGTCTTGCCGTCGAAGCTTGGTGCTCCCCTCGAAACAGGTATGCTTTTTGTAAAGTATATAAATGTTTTCTATTTCAGGTGTTGATGTTGTTGCACTGGTTGTGCTTAAGGATAGTGAGGCGTGACTGAAAATAATTTATTCACGATTGAGAGTCGAATTAGGGAATAATGTAGTCTCTGTGCAGGTCTACGTCATACATCTACATACATCATGCATTTCAGCAGCAAATCAAGACCAGAGATACTTCTTTTTTTTTTCAAAAAAGGGTCTGCTTTGTATTGATGACAACCATTAATCTTCAAAACAGTACCATACAGTCTATACAGATTCCCTGTTTACAGAAAAAGAGGTTTGCCATAAATTCGAAGACGAGTGTGGAAGATTAGCTCAATAGTTATCTCACCAGCATCTGGGCATTGGTTTGCAACCCATAATTCAAAAGCATCAAAAGAGCACATGCAGTTGATGTGAATTCAATATACATGTCTAATGAGAACTCGCCATCAGAGAGACAACCGTCAAAGTAATTGCTCATTCACAAGCTGTCGTAAGGCTGTGGTCATTTATCTATCCAACAACAGGACGGTCAAATGGTCGACCGACATAGGGTGGACAGCGCTAAAATGCTAGCCACCATGTCCGCCAATTGCCTAAATGGCCGCGTAAATTGAATGGTTGATTTGGGAGTCAGCCGCTACTCTCCCATAGAGGTCTGTTTCCACTATTAAATGTGCAGTATGGAATATAACCTTATACACGTACATGGAAGTGATGCATGTCAATTATGATTGCTTGATGATGAAATAGTGCCAAATTCAAAATCTGATTCCCTGCAATATTGCAATCAATTGCTCGATGGCAATGGCCAATAAGGGGCCCATTTCATAAAGGACTTACAACTGTTGTAACTTTGCCATTATGGCAACTTCCATGGTAACAGGGCTCAGCAGCAAATCATAATCAAGGTTGTCATGGTACGAATGGCAAAGTTACAACAGTTGTAACTCTTTATGAAACGGGCCCAAGATCAATGTTGTGTGTGTATTTTCTTCTGTTTTTTTGTTCAAAACATAGACCTGAAAGGCAGGAAAATTATTCTTCATACCATATTTTCAATTAATTGCAAACTTGTATAATGGAACCATGGTCCGCCATTTCTATCCTTCAGCCAAACACTTTTTGTAAACATGTACAAGTAAGGTATATATTCATAACCCTATCATATTATTCTGAATCAAAACCTGAATTGCAACCACATTTTGGGGAAGAAATAAAAACAATAGCAATTGTTGATGAAGAAAATATTGTGCGAACGATATTTCGAGCGTAAATGTAGTGACCGATTATATTGTTGCCAATTTCATTAAAAAAGCTGAGTCATGCATGCAGCAATAGCGATTTTCTTTGACAAAAGTGTAGATGGCAGCAGTGGGAAAGAGCCAAGTGCTTCAGACGGAAGTTGATTGATCAGTACGACTGGCTAGGCCAAGCCAGGCAGCCTGTCTTTAAGGGTTGGCCACTACAGTCTCCCCACTTCATAGCAACTTGAACTGTCTGCTATCAAAAGATTACATCAAAAATAGCCCACACAATTTGGAAAATACTGTTACATCTGAATCTTTGAATAGAAAAGTGTTAATTTGCTGGTGAAGTTTGTTTTTCATATCTGATCATTTTTTTTTCAATTGATTTTTGTTTTGTCACCCTGAAGGCTGAAATATAATTGATTCTTTAGAATGTCTGTCATATTTGTAAACCTACAAAAAAATTAGTTGGGCCTGCATGTATATATATGTACTACATGTATGTAGACTTGAACATTCCAAAATATATAACTTTAAAAAAACTTAGGCCTAAAAATGGACAGACTGGTCTACCGGTGCCCAACTGATGTTGCCAGTCACCGGTGCAATTTCCTGCATCTGGATGAAGTTCAAAGAAATAAGATTACAAAACAGAGTCAAAGACTTTGACCTCAAGTAGTTTATGAAATAAATTTCCCAAAATTTGTATATGAATTCTAGCTTGAATTTATCAGAAAGTACATGTAGCACCATAATGCTACAATATTGCTTCATTCACACTGCCATATTATTTTCAACTCTCTATCTCAATTGCAATTTTCGTAGATTAGCAAAGTATAGTCCTGAACAAAGACAACGCTGCAAGTTCAAATAATTTAAAAATACAGTATTTTCAAGGATTACTATTTAAGTCCTGTAGGTCTTTGCTGTCCAAATCATTTTAGAATGATGCTTCACACAAGCCAAAAATACATTGCCATAATGAAACAATTTTGAGAAGAAAAGATTGGAACATGATTACAGTCACGTCTGCATTCCCATGTTTACCATTGCATTGTATCTTATATGAAATCCACATCTACAAACCAAGAGAGGATTCATAACATCCAGTCCTTTCACATGCAAGCCAACTTCCTGACTCATAACGAATACTGGAAGAAAAAAAATAAGTTCTTGAAGAAATATCATTAACTAGTAACCTTCGTATGGTGCTCAAAAATCACATTTCAAAATGCATCCTTTTCAGTGTTTCCTGTTTGCATTCTGAAAGACTTACATGTATTTTCACAGATAGACCAAAAAAATATTTGTAATCGAAACCATGGTTTTAACTAAACATCTTTGTTTGTATATAGCCTATGTATGTGATCAGCATAATTTAATTCACGCAATTACATGTTGCTTTCTTGTCTGGCATATTGCTTTCTTATCTGGCATCAATGATTTGGTTGCAATATTCTCAGCTTTTGTCTTCCAAATGTTGTATTGAAGAACCCAACAAACCGTGGGAAAAATTCTTACTCACCAATATACACTCCCACCCCTTTCTTCTCAACAAAATATTACCCAAAGCATTTGCAGAATTCTGACACATTCACAGTTATCCTTCTGTATCATTATTTCTTTAATCCACATGTTCTCATGCCATATTTTGACAATATGGGAAAGACCCCTAGCATTTCCTGAACATGTTGGAATGTTCAAACCTAAAGTGCAGCAGTGAATGACCTCAATCAACTTCAAGAAGCTGAATGTTCTCAACTGTTTGCACATTAACATATACATGTACATGTTTACTTTTATAATAGAATGAAGTTTGAAAACATGACGAGAATGAGGTACGGTACCGTAAAAAGCCTCTGAGCCAATTCATTGCAAATAAATTGTAGCTATAGAAAAACTGTTGAAATAATTCTAAAAGATAATGAAAACTGGAATAATACATTTAAGCTTTATATATGATGATGGATCTGAACCTAAAGATTATTTGTTCAGGAGTACATGACCACTCAATAGTGTGCCTTCATACATCTCGTGGCTGGCTTATTGAATATACGATCAGCAATGAAATGAAAGATAAACTTTAATTCCAGTCGTGAACCTGAATACTAAAAGAAACCGTCTAAAAGTAATGGGCAAGATTGTTTAATGCATCGACAGCATGACCAAAATGTTACTCTAACTGCTTGCCACAGGTACATGTACATGTACATCGTATGCAGGTCTACATACATGTACATGTAGGCTTATAATAGCACTACATAAAAACTGTCACCCTGGCCATTTAAGCTGTACTACCCTGAGAGCTCAGAACAATTTTATTCTTTTTTTTTCTTTCTTTCTTTCAAGCAAACCAAAATATTGTTTTAAACTGCATACATTTGAAACAAGACATGTTACACAGTTACAGACATTGAAATGAATAAATGCCATGATTACATGGACTTTTAACCCATAGTTTAATGCCCACCTGTCTAAAAAAAAATAGTGGACGGTAGAGTTCAATAACCCTTAAAGGAGAATGAAACCCTTGAAACCAGCTGAATCCATATCAAAGAGAAAAATCAAAGAAACATATTGTTGAAAGTTTGAGGAAGATTGAATGAATAATAAGAAAGTTATGAGCATTCGAATATTGAGATCACTAGTGCCATGTAGATCCTCCCAACGGCAATGCGACCAAGATCTGTGATATCACACACGTACAACTCCCTCATTACTTTAGTACTTATTTCACTTATATTCTCACTTTTATAGAGTCTACCACAAGGTGAGGTGTTCTCTTTATGAGATGACAAGTACAGAGGTTTCACAACATTATATCATTGATCAATCGTTTGTCATATGATTAGAATGAGCAAAAAGAGATGTTTTGGGGTATATTTTCAGTGTCCAAATGGGAGAGTTGTACGTGTGTGACATCACAGATCTTGGTCGCATTGCCAATGGGAGGATCTCCATAGCATTAGTGATCTCGACATTCAAATGCTCATAACTCTTTTATTGCTAGTCCTATTTTACTCAAAGTTTTGTTGATCTTATTCTTTGATTTTTCTGCTTTCACAAAAGCTAACTTGCTCCAAGAGTTTCATTCTCCTTTAATGATATCAAATGGTTATAACAATGGGTAACATGAGGCATCAATGCAGGCTGAACAGATGAAAAAACTTTGCACTTTATACATGTAGGTGGTTTCAAACCGCCTCGATCATAAGAATCCCCATTAAATTACGAGAACTTTTTTAGGCTAAAAAATACCCATTAATTATTCCTGCATTCACACCGCCCCGAAACATACCCTTCGGGATAAATTCCTGAAGTTAGGAGCATGCGCAGTATGGTCTGATAAGCAGGCAAGGCGCGAGATTCAAAACCACTAGCTCAGCAGCCACCCACGGTGCCCGCACCCAACTACACGCTGGGATAAAAGTTCCCGTAAATTGCTTTCACATTGCCAAAATACCTGCAACCTTGGAAAAATCCCCGCGAAAGTTCTCGTAAGTTTGCCAAGTACCTACTATTTAGTGGGTATTTTCTTTCGGGGATGTCACGCGTAATTTGCTTTCACATTGCCAATATTACCTGGTATTTTCTGATCGGGTAAATTTTCCGATCAGAAAATACCTAGAACTGACGAACTTCGAGGCGGTCTGAAACCACCTTATGTTTCTTATAGGTCTAATGTTTTATAGGCAAAGAATGATTACTGTAGGAGTTTCTTTTACTATTTTACGTGTCCCTGTTACCATGTACAATGTAATTCCATTTCTTTTACAAAATAAATTATTAGGTAGATCTATGCCACTGCAAAGATCAAGCAAATGCATCACATGTTGAATCAATTGGCTGAATTCTATCAGAGTGCCCCCACCCCCCATTTTTTTTTTATTGAAAATAAAATGTACTGTATGCTTTCTACTTTTCAATATAGTTGCAACGCCAATTCAAATTGCAAAAACATGTAACACAGATCAAATCAAATCACTAGCCACAAGATCTAATTCAGAAACCCATACACCCTGCAACATAGGTTCATTAATTACATTAAATGTCAATCAATATCATGAAGAATTTAGGACAAATAAAATAGAGAGGGCCTATCACGTACATATTTCCACAATTCTGCAATTATAAATCAATAATATCTGTACTAGTGCTGGAGCAGGTAACAGGGTCAGTGGTGGGTAAAGGAAAAACCACAACAAAGGTACTACTTGTGTATAATTAGAGCAAACGATGAAAGTTGGGGGTAGAGACACAGTGCAGTGACACAAACATCTCAAATCAAACCATGGACAGACATGACTTATTATGAATGGGATCCATGTTCAAGGTTATAGATAGGTTTCTTGCAAACCAATGAATTAATCATCCCTTGTGAAAATAATGAAATAGTCCCTCCTCATCAAGAATGATATTAATAAGTATTACATGTTGGTTTACTATGCGAAAATGAATTGGAGGGAGTTGGTTGTTTTCAATTTCTATTTTTTGTGTGTGCTCATTTTCAGAAGTTTTTTTTTATTTGTTTTATTTACTTAGTTGTTTTCCTATTAGTGGAGCGTTGTGGCCCAGTGGATTAGTCTTCGGACTTTGAAACAGAGGGTCGTGGGTTCGAATCCCAGCCATGGCGTAATTTCCTTCAGCAAGAAACTGATCCACAGTGTGCTGCACTCAACCCAGGTGAGGTAAATGGGTACCGGTAGGAAGTAATTCCTTAAAAAGCTGTGTGCGCTATGAACGCCTAGCTTAGCCGGGTAATATAGGAGCGCCTTGAGCACCTAACAAGGTGGATATGTGCGCAATATAAATATCCTATATTATTATATTATTATTATTAAGTTCAAACATGTATTTATGTCTCGGAAG
This sequence comes from Lytechinus pictus, assembly GCF_037042905.1. Taxonomy (NCBI): domain Eukaryota; kingdom Metazoa; phylum Echinodermata; class Echinoidea; order Temnopleuroida; family Toxopneustidae; genus Lytechinus; species Lytechinus pictus. The sequence continues at coordinate 29,895,207 of NC_087254.1, forward strand.
AAAAGTGGTGCTCTCAAATATATTGTAGATGATTGAATGAAGTATTTCTTTACTCATGAATGGAAATACAATTACATCCATGCAAGAGGCCTACCAAGAAATGCACTATGAATCAATAAATATCTGTGATATCATGTGGTTTTGTTTTTTACTTTTTTAGCAAAGGAAGTAACATTTATGAAATATTTGTAATGTGCAATGCATTTCTACAGTAATTGGTATTAGGTATATAAATCATGACAACATAGTTTTCCATACTTACTGAAAAAATCCTTTTTACAGATGTTCTTGGCACATAGAACTGCAATGAAACAAAAACAAAGGGGGGATATGAATTAATATACAGTTACATAAATCTTCAAGCATCCTTTGCTTTGCTAATAGCAATAATTTTTCAATTACCATGAATGTCAATTTTTTACACAGAGTAATAATGGCATTCTGCTGAATACTCTTTTTTTATGGTATGGGAGTCTTTGCACACTTTCTGAGCTCTATATCAGGCACAAGTGATCCTACAAAAGTATTTCACTTTAAAAATAAATCAATTATGACTTTAAATACACATTTTTTCCATTATATCCCTTAATTCACCTTCATTCCTTTTTATAACCAAATGAAAATTGTATAACTTTGTGATTTTTTCTAACATGTATTCTCATTTTTTTCTCAACACAAAGTAGTTAAGACCCGGGGGGGCCACTTCCATTCACGAGTGGATACCATGCGCGACCATAGGGTCTCGAAAAGCACCCTAAACACGTAATTTCCATATTCTGAAAATGCATCCCTTAACAAGTATTGGCCTGTGAAACCCTACCCTTAACAAGTATTGGAAACAAAACGATACTCTTGGCAAATATTCCCTGAAATGAACCCCTAAACAAGTACAGGAATGTTTTATTGTTACGGGTCCTTCGGTCGTCGGCTTTACCTTATTTGGTTTAGTACGACCCCAACTTCTACACCTCGCGCAAATCGGACTCTAAACACGAAGTGTTGGGGCAAAATGGACATCCTTTATAAAACATTTTAATTTTGTTTTATCATTCCCGCCAATTTGACCCTAAACACGTAATTTTCCTAGCGAAATAGACACCCTTTTTTCATTATTTTTGTGTTTTTGACACCCTTATCACGTTACGTACGTAACGTGCCCTATCGTGAAAAGGACATCCTTTTTACGTGTTTTTTTGGTCGCGCATGGTATCCACTCGTCAATGTAAGTGGCCCCCCCGGGAGTTAAGATCACCTCGTACAGTTCATTTCTAGCATGCCTTTTCAGGACAAAGGGATAAACTCCCAATATGGATTTAAGACAGACAGTGGAGAGGCTCCATCCTTTGTGTACAAACAGCACACTTCCCCCTTGGATGGGACAGCTATTCGTTCCACTCCAATGAACAACAAAAGGACAACCCACACAAAAGACAGTACATGGGACAACGGTTTGTGCACAAAACACACACAGGGGAGATTCCTATCCCACAATATTTGGTATGATGCACTATGTACACACGACATGCCTTTGCCTTTGTGAGGGAAAGACCTGAATGGGGGGAATATTATAAATGAATGTGGTATACATTCACAATATTTGTAGGATCAATACTGCATGTAGTTATCAAGAAAATGTCAAGGACTGTTTGTTTTTAGTAATTCAAAGAACAAGCATATTTTGATACTTCAAAATGTTTAGTTTGTCTTATTCAATTAAACCTACATGTCTATACATACATGTATGTACACACCAAACCATACAAATTTGCTGAATGATAGATAACCGACACTTTAAAGTACAATTCATTCCGGCAAAAATAATACATGGAGTTCTTATCATTCATTTAATTACTTCATTAATCAATATTCATAGAAATATAATGTAGAGGCTTACATGTATAACCATGGATTGTTCTGAAACAAGGGATTATAGCAGCAATTTACTCTGTACCCAACCCTATCAATATCATGCTCAAAATGTTGAAAACAAAACATGAAACATACACGCTGTGTCTAGCAAAGGCCTGAAGACCTACTGAGTCTATGGAGCAAGCACATGACTATGAGAGAAGAGCCAGACTGATAAATTGTGTATCTGAGCAAGCCATCTGCGTTTCTCTGCATAACGAGTCAAACAGCAAACAGTATGCAATCATGTATTAAACACAGATGTTAAAGATTTTGGTCTACCAGTAGTATTATTTTCAGATACAGGCAAAATAATTGATCTTTTCACAGGCGGCCCTTATGCCGAGATCATGCCTAAAATTGATCTGACATCTATTCATGCTTCTACATGTATGGCCTGTTACGCTTTGTGGTCTTTGGGTGCCAAAATCTCTCCAAATCCATTGACCATTATTTAAAAAACGTGAAAATATTAAGAATTGTATGTAAATGGAGCTTACGTTTATTTATGTATACCGGTATGTACATTTATGCCAGTAAATATAACTAACTACACTGTAATCCCTGGAATGGAATACAGTTTGCATTTCTGAGGATTTTACGATTATTCATACAGGCAGATGCCAGTATGAATATGAAATGGGGCTGTTTAAACTAGATGCACATGTTGTAGACACCACGCCTGTTATGTAAAGCAATCATTCTTTTAAATTTAATAGGTAATTGGCAGATTATATCTTCATACACCCAAATGTCCATGATGTGCAATACTGTGCAAATGTATGATTGGGCCATAAACTTAATGATCTGTAGCCACAGTGATTATTTTTAATGACTTTCAGGTGATTAAAATGAGCTTTTCCATAAAATAGAATGTCCCTTCAGGTCTGCACACTGTTTGGGGGAAAATGGACACAGTATACAGCTAGAAAATTGATTAATCTTGAAAATATAGTTTTAAAATGAAAAAGTTTAATGAAAAACAAACAAATTGTTCATATGCGAAGTAAAAAAAGGAACGTAAAGGACATTTTCTACAGAAATATTGTAAACATATTTCTTTATATTGGATATTTTGGGAAAAAGAAAAAACAAACATGTAGGCATGGTTTATAACGATAAGGACTATCAACAACTACATGTAGCAGTAAAATATTTGTTTATTTAGTTTGCATGACATGTACAGAAAAAAGTTCTACTAATGTGAACTGTCAATTAAATTCCACATCATTACAAAAGAACAAAAAAATTATGTCACTCAAAAATCATATTTTATTTTTCAACAAGCAATTTGGCCTTTGTTAATGATTCATTGTTTCAAAAAGGCCGCTAGAGCAGCAGAGTCGCTGGTATTTAGAGATCAAGCAATATGGCTTGTAAATGACGAGCCTCATTGTGCGAGGTGCCACAGCGACTGCCAAGGAGATGAGCATTAATTGCAATGACAATGGAGCAATATTCACTAAATTGGGCAGACAAATCAAATTGATGGGAGACGAGAGATTATCCGCCGGGTCTCCCGATTTCTGCGCCAAGACGCAAATATGATGACAAAAGCACTTAGGAAATGCAGAGCCACTGATGCCTGCCTGCTTTGCTCAAGTAACTTGGTTTATGACAGCTCATCTCCAAATTGAGGTTTAATTTACAAATGCTGATTGCATGTACATGTAAACATATCCCATACAGGAAGCGCAGTTTGTTTTCAAAAGCTGAATATGATGAGCCATTGTCTTCAGGAAATTTCGCTATGAACTGGAGGGAGACAGTGTTGTTTTGAAAAAGATTTTGGATCAAGAAACCAAGTAAAAAGACTGCAGAGTCGGAGAGGGATTTGTCTGATGCAAATTATAATTCTATCTCTGCAATCATTATACAGTACAGTAGTCTACTAAAAGACAGATTGAAAGATAAACTCCAGTAGATGCAAAATACATTGAATTTACAAACTCATACACTACTCATGATGTATAGCAGGCTACATGTACATGTGCAGAGTCAGTACAACTGCAATTCAGTACACATGTTGAACTAGCACGTATTCTTTACTTTGTCATCTTTTTTTTTCCTTTGATAGTGCAATATTATAAACAATTTTTAAAAATCCAAATAAAGAATTCCTTGAGAGTGTATAACACTGCACACAATTTGCCAAATGATTGTGAGATGAAAGTACACGTAATTTACAAAAATCCAAATCATTATTTTATAAAAGCAAAGACAAAATATTGTTGCATATTAATAACTACATGTACATGTAGTCCTAACAAAACAGCCCAGGGCCCGTCTTACAAAGAGTTACGATTGATCCGATCAACCTATAAAACTAAATGTACATGTATATATACATGTATATACATGTCATGTACATATATATATATATATATATATATTTATATATATATCCAACAATGTCATTTTTTTGAAAACGATGAACATGATAAATGTACATGTATGATTACATATATATCTAAAAAATATTTTTTTGGTAAAGCTCTCTTTGTAAAATGGGCCCAGATATCACTGGTCAGATGAGAACTGTTTGAAGCATTGAGGCATGGGGCTTACATGTACATGCCAAGCCTACATGCAGGTATACCTCCTGATACATGTACAGTGTACATGTACAGTAAGTACTGTGTACAGTATCATCACTATACATGTACATGTGTGCAGCCCTAACATACATTATCCTTCAAGTTACTATGTCTGAGTTTAATAGTATGCATGCTAAATTTGTAAAAAAAAATTCATGTACATGTACATGTAACTACTGGCATATTGAGGGGTAGATACAGGCCTACATGTACATTTATACGGGCTACAATGTATTTCACTTGCTTACTGTACTTCAGAGTTTCATGTCATTGTACATACATGTATTCTTTGTGAGTTTGTGCAATTTACAATTTAGACAAGGGCAACATATTATGTCATGACCCAGAGCATACATTTTAATTTTGTGTTCATAAATTAAATATTTGAAATAATTCTTTTCAGATGTCAGTTCAAATTTAATATAAACTCTTGAAAATAAAGACATACATGTACATGTACAATAATACACTGTATGTCTAAAAAACTCTAATACAACATCGGTCAACTCAGGATTTCAGATATTTAGATATTTGGAATTTTAAACCACAACAATACTTGGGACAATACTGCAGTACTTAATATAATAAATAAAATGCCAATCTCCCTCTCTGTACCATCAGAAAAGAATGGTACATAAGTTATGTAGGCTGGTTGAAAATGCAAGTTCAAAGCCCTGACCTGGCCTTTGCATAATGTCATTTTACTGCCTTGTGCACTATTCATCAAAATCTTAAAGATAAACATCAATTGGTTCTGGTAATAAGATTTTTTATAAAAGAAACTACTGTACCTCTTTATAAAGTGATTGGAAAATGTTGATTTTATTTGGTTCAAAGAATTACAGAAGGCTGTGAGATACAGAAGCCCCCACATTGGCTCTTAACATATTTGGGTAACATTGCACTGCACAAAGAAAAGCAGGAATGGGACTGCACGTAGTCAGCGCGCGACACCGACACTGGTCCGACAGTCCTGGACTAGTAAAAATTGCTATCGGGCCAGTAACTTTTTAGAAATAGCCAGATTTACTGGTCCGGCATGACCAGTTAAACATATATCAAACTGATACAAATTGTATTTTTTCCCTCTTTTGTAAATTTATAAAAATGTCTCTGGTATCTTAAACAAGTGGAGCACATCTGGAAGTCTTGCCTGCATTACACGATTCAATATAGCAGCAGTGCTGACTTTGAAAATGACTATAAAATAATCATTCACAAAAAAGCACTATTCATATAATAATACTACAACGGTCATTGACCCTAAATGACATTTGACCTTGATCAAGTGACATAATGTGTACGACTTGTGCAAGATGAGCAATGATACTGGATTACCCCCATGTATACATTTCATTAACTATATCCATAAACTTTCAAAGTTACATGTATGATGGCAATTCAACAATTACCCACATCATCGCCAAAGTTCAGTGACCTTAAATGACCGTCGACCTTGTACATGTGACTTGAAACCCGTACAGGATAAAGTGATACTTGATTACTACTCTTATGTCAAAGTTTTACAATGTACATGTATGAACTAGATCCATAAACTTTCAGTTACGATGGTAATTCAACAAATACATACACCCCAATATGACCAAAGTTCAATGAACTTTGACCTTGGTCAGGTGACCTGAAACTCGCACAGGATGTTCATTGATACTTGATTACTCTTATGTCTAAGTTTTATGAACTGGACCATAAACATTAAAAGTTACGATGGTAATTCAACAAATAGCCCCAACATGGCCAAAGTTCATTGACCCTAAATAACCTTTGACCTTGGTCATGTGATCTGAAACCCCGGCACGATGTTAAGTAATATTCTATTACCCTTATGTCCAAGTTTCATGAACTAGGTCCATATACTTTCTAAGTTATGATGTTATTTGATGTTGACGACGATGCCACCGCCGTCGGACAAGCGGCGCCTATAGTCTCGCTCTGCTATGCAGGCGAGAAAAAAAATGGCTCTCCAAAATTGAGAAATGGCTCTCATGAATTATGTTGTGTGTGTGTGTACTGTTAGTTGTATTTTTTGGGGGGGCAATAAAAGCAATAAAAGACAGCATAATAAAGATGGGTCTTTTTTTTTCTTTGTTATTGTGGGGGACCAGTAAATTTTAGGTTCAGATCGTCAAAAAATGGAAAATCTACATGTAGGTATCTACGTAGGTATCTACTGGTCCAACCTGTTAGTGGAACCCTGCATAAAGTATTTGCCTTTAACATTTCATCTGTTTTGGGTCATAACTTTAATGTGAGGGTAGCTGAATAGCAATCCAATCTGGGCATGTTTTTTTTTCCTTAAATATATGTATCCTAAATGAAAAATATGGAAGGCTCAGTTAATATCGTTTTCATTTTCCCCTTTAAAACAGTTTTTGCCTTTAAGCATTCTCTTGACATTGAAGGAGGCCATAGGAATGACACAGAGAGGACATCATCTTAAAAAAAAGTATGCATATGTACAGGTATAAAGCCCATGGTCGGTCAAATCACTGCTTTCCAATCTCCAATAAGCAAAACACCCAGAGTCTTCACAAACTTCTTAATATTATTTCAGGCATCATATTAAAACATAGTATTGAACACATCTACCGAAAGCAGAGCAGTTTTACAAGGTTCTTCCATTGCAACAAGAGCAACAAGGCATTCCATTTATTCCAGAAAAAGTCTGAAGTGTCCTATGGTTTGGTGGTGGAAGTTCTTGTAATTTGTTTTTCACACACGAACAAAAACGTATGTGAAATAAGTAATCACAATCATTTTCTTTTATATACAGTACAGCTCCAATATGGATAAGAAATTTACTTCCACATTGAAAAATAACCTGCTATAATTTTCTGATTGACAGGGTATGTAAGAACCACTGGTGTCGATCCGTGACCTTAAACTACCGGTAGTCAAGTGGGGGGGGGGGTGAAAAAAATAGATCACCCCCCCTTGAACGATAAATTCACAACACAAATTGACACCCATGGTGGGAATATTAAAGTTTTTCCCTGATTGGGTGGTGTAAAAGAACCTTTCAAAATATATTTTTTCTCATTGACCTACTAATCCTCATCTACATAGTCAGGTGATTATCAATTGTTCATGCAAGCCCTATGTCGGCTACATGTAGTTTTTATTCTGCTCAGTGCCCACTACTGAAATTGCCATCAATTTCAGATTCTCTATGAAAATGAAGGCCTTGAAACTAGTAGTTGAATTGTAAAAAAACAGAAAATCTACTACATGTATACAAAATTCATGATAATTTGAATTTTGTTTTTTAATAGTTCCTATTTACTTTGAAAATTATGTTGTCCCATGGACTGATATTTGTTGTTGTTGGTACAGTATTGACCAGGCAAAAAAGAACATTCTTTTTTATTTGGGGGGATACTTTTCACAACTGCCTGTCTAAATCTGCAACATTGGATAAGCTTCAACATTGAGATGAATGGGGATTTTCAGGGCTCCTTTTTGTAGTTTCCTGGGCTCTTTGAGCATTTAGGGGGCTACATCACCCACAGCCCCCCCCCCCCCCCGTGTCATATTCCCAGGTATTAAATGCTAGATACAGCCAGCTGATAAACTCCTGCACTCACCACACATTACTCCTATTCCACGAAGGGTTTCATTTTTTCAGGCAAAGTAGCCACTTTCATGGTATCGCTATTGGGACACTAAAATTGTACATTGTTCAGACTGCTTTCTGTGATTTATTCAAACTACAACTGTAAAAGGATCATAGTGACATTTTGTAGACATACTTGTACAGTAATAGTTCAAAGTCAATGAAAGAGTCTGTAGTTCTAAAAGAATAATGCAAGTCTGATTTTTACTCTGATAAAGAGATTGTACATACATGTACCGGTACATTTAAAATTGAATCATGGACTTCCTTTTTTTTCTTGGTACATACATTACGTGTACGTGTACCAGAGTTTCAGTTTTGTAGTTCTCGATCCAGTTATTGTGCACAGAATTACACAAAATATAGTGACATACTTACATGTATGTGCACTATAAAGTGCACTATATAGTGCACTTAACAAAAAAGCATAGTGATTGACAGTCCAGTACTGTTCATTTCTAAGAATGGTTGCACGTACATGTAGGTAAGTAAATACAATCAATTAATTAATTATCATTATTATTATTAATTATTAATAAAATCACTAGGCTCAATTAATTCATTATTCATTTCCAGTTTTATTTTAAAAGGACAGCCTCTTCACAAATTGTTATCACTGAGTAAAGGCCCTGCACAAGAACAATATGTAAGTTGTAACAGCAGTCAAGATATAGAAATTATACAAATGTAAACATACATTGTAGTAAAATAAATATAATTATGTACAAATACAACACAACAGGATTCTTGAAAGTGATAAACATGTCCTTTGTTTGAGAGAGTAACATCCCGGTAGACAGATAACCTGGTACTGCATCGCAATTAGCTCCATATATTTATGAATGCTGAATAAAAAGTCTTTTATGTAGCACATTTTTACATAGGAGTGTACAGAATCTACTTGAGATTTTTTTTCTTATGACCAAAAATGCTCATAAAATTTGGTCAGCAAAATTATCTCCTAATTCAGGAACTTCACATATACATATTACTGTCAATAGAACAAAAAACTTGAAATCGGATGAATTAGAACTTTAGAAGTATAAACGGTGAATACAACCCAGGCTTCCCAAACCCCTCGTTTTCACAGAAATTCTGCAGAATTCCCCAAATAAGGAAATTCTGATATTTCAAATTCTTCTTTTGTTTGTCCCATTCAAAATTCAATGGCTAGGCATCGCCATCAAGGTCACGAGACACAAGCAAAAATTTTGGATGAAAAAAAATTCAATATTGTAATTTGTATAGCTCACAATCACATCACACAATACCTCAACTTCTCAAGTGATGTTCATGCCCATGCAGGCTCCACTCGCTTGGATACTCCGAGGCCGAGTGAGTTTTGTACCTTGAGCCGAGGTTCGGAGCGTAGTGTAGCGGTTGTGAAGTGGAGCCTGCACGAACATCACTTGAAGTAGTCACACAAGAGCTTTCAATAGAATCTTGATCCAGATTCCAGTTCACTCATTCTATGAACAAGGTTATCATGCCATGGTTATGATGATATAAACTGGATCCAGTTGAATGTAGGAAGGATGACTTGGCCAAACTAGGTCTAGCCTATACAGCATCAAATCACTTGGCTAGTAGTAGTAGACCTCTATTCAATTATAATAGACTAAATCTAAGTTAATACATGTCGGGCAAAACTATTGAACTGACTGCATGCACAGCATCGGCACGTTCGATCAACAGCGTACCTCCCCGGTCGCACCCGGCCCGGTATCCGACAAATAACATACACTTGCTGGATGACATTCCTGGACCTTCTTGGACATGCATGAATTAATTGGACTTTTCATGCTCCTAATTCGCGGAATATATTGATCAAATACACTGCATACGAATCTATAATTATGATTTTACCTGTTAACCGAAGTTTCATCGGTCCCTCGCGTCGTACCGATGGATTTGGCATGGTGAAATCTTGAGTAATAGTTGGCATAAAATTGTAGGTTTACGTTTACGGACATTCCAGTTTATACCGTTCGCTACGCAGAAAATCGGGAGACGACCCGCGATATAATACATGTACATGCGATGCGTGAAGTGAATAGATGCACAGCTGATTGCTGCGCATAGTCGCCGGTACTTGCGCACTATTACTCTCCGCACGATTATCGGAAACAAAAAGTGAACTCATGAGAGAAGGTCGGCTGTTTTCCGTCGTGGCGCCAGCGTAAGTGGTGCTGGTGGTGGTAGAGGTGGTGGTGGTGGTGGTGGTGATGGTGGTGGTAGCTAGAAGTGGTGGTGATAGAGGTGGTGGTGATGCTGGTGGTAGAGGTGGTGGTGGTAGCGGTGGTGGTAGAGGTGGTGGTTGTGTTGGTAGAGGTGGTGGTGCTGGTGGTGCTGGTGGAAGTGTTGTTTGAGTTGGTGGTGGTGGAAGTTGGATAATGGAAGGCAGCAAGGTGATTATTTATTTATAGGCCGATTAATGGTACTAGTACTATGGAGATATTTTACCAATTCAAGAAGCTTGCGTTTGTCGACGAGTGTTGAGGTCTTCCCGTACTAAAAAAAAATCAAAGTAATATAGGCCTAGTTCTTATAATGCTAATAGTAACAAGGAACTTGAACATATGGCCAATTATTTTTTCATTAATGTATATCTGTACCCTGGACACACAAGTTTGGTCAATGATTATAACTTTATCATCGATGTCATCTGCCGTAATAAAATTGCACTCACTCAATCAAAACAATTATTAAAATATGATGTCATGCATGAGCTTCTTTATTATACTTCCGTATAGTCTACCTATAAACTCTCTTTTTTCGAGGCTTGCTCTTTCCAACTTTTTTCATTTTATCTGACTCCCTCTCTTTCTTTCTTCTTAGCAATGCCCCTACATGGGACTGGGCATAGTATTTTTTTTCGTTTCTAAACTTTTCCCTTTTCTTGTTCTGTTGTTTGTTTTGTTTTGTCTCCTTTTGCTCTCCCCTCTCCATCCTTTTGGACATTTTGTTCGTTTCCCTTTGCATTATATAAAAATCTCCCTTGTAAGTTTTCCCTCACCCCTCAAATGATTATAAATAATTGTGAATTATCATTATTTATTTGGTAGTTTTACCTTTGATCTCTCCTATAAACTAGTTAAAACTTTCTTGTTGTTCTCTTTTGGGGAGTGACCTTGCTTTGACAAGCTCAGATTCTTTCAATGGGAAGTTAACCTGAATAAAAGGTTTATTGTAAAAATAGCAAAAAATACTAAAATATAATACCGAAGGATTGAGAAAAATCTATCAAAGAATAAAGAAGTTATTAGAATTTTAATTATTTGATTTTTGACGTCATATGCCAGCAGCTTTCCTACATATAAAATTGTATGAAAAAAAAATAATTAAAATTCATTTTCTCAGGAAATTGAAAATGATTTTTAACTGTACCTTCAGTATATCAGTAGACATATCATTTCACAAAGGTCTCTTCCTAAAACGAAAACAAAATTAAGTCATCACGAACAACAACAAAAATAAGGAATTTAACATTACATAACATTATGGGGCAGCTGCTCGTTTATGACGTCATAAATCCAAAGCAAAATTCTAATAACTTTCTTAATCTTTGATGGATTTTTTTTAAACCTTCACCGATATTTTTAAAATTATTTTTTCCTCTATTTTTACAACAATTTTTTCATCAGGGTGAAATTCTCCTCTTCATGACATAATGTAAATAATTTGAACATGATCTCATCTTTCTCATTATAATTTCTTTTCGTGTGTGTGTGTGTGACAATCGATGTACTTAAATGTTTTGTTACATGATATTATACACTAATGTTATGTACAAATGTTGTGAAAGAAGAAAATAAACGAACCATGAGACATGAACCTAGTCTGCAGGCACAGACCCTCATTGGAACTTTGATCAACAAGTGTGCCTCCACGCAAAGACTAGCACATACAAAACTTGCTGTTCCAATACTGAGCGAGAGAGCCTTCAGTACACAAGGCATGAGTAGGCTGCACAGTCAGACCCTTAACTCGAGTGGAGGGTTTGCCCATTAGACTACCATGAACCAATCCATGAGGCGCCTGATGTGAATTCTGTGATTCGACTTCTCCGAGATATATAGCGCCAACTAACGATATAAACAAAATAGTGTACGAAATTATTTCTTTTAAAAAATGAAAAAAAAATCTATTCAAACCCGGGGGGGGGGGCACTTAAATTGACAAGTGGATACCATGCGTGACCAAAAAAATACGTGAAAAGGATCTCTTTTTCAAAATAAGGCACATTACGTTACATACTCCAAGGATGCCAAAAACACTAAAATAATGAAAAAAGGATTTATTCGCTAAGAAAACAATGTGTTTACGATACAACTTGCGATGGTATAAAAAAAAGACTAAAATACTTTATAAAGGATATACTTTTTGCCCCAACACTACGTGTTTAGGGTCCGATTTGACTGAGGTGGTAACTAAACGCAATGTAAGCAAAGGTAAAGCCGAAGTCCGTGACATAACTCGAAGATATCGTTGTACTTGTTTAGGGGGTCAATTCAGGGAATACTGCTTGTCAATGGTACCGTTCTGTTTCCAATACTTGTTAAAGGTAAGATTTCACGCGCCAATACTTGTTAAGGGGTGCATTTTCAGAACATGGAAAATACTTGTTTAGGGTGCTTTTCGAAACCCCATGGTCACGCACGGTATCCACTCGTCAATGGCCCCCGTCAGTGCCCCCCCCCCCTCCGGATTCAAACCTCATCCGACCTTACTTATTTACTTATAACAGTTGTCATTCCGGCTATACCGCTTATTTACTGTAAATATTCTTATTTTTATGTATGGTCGTACTTCTCTTGATTTTTTTTTTGTAAATATTATGCTGATTATTTAATATTTTTAATGAATTTTAATTGCAAGAAAAAAAATAACAATCTGTGAATTTCACTTTAGTCCATGTCATCTTCAAAAGGAGGATCGGGAGAATTCATTAAAGAAGAATACTACTCAAAAAGGAGAAGAAAAAAAAACCAGACAAGATTATAGAGGAAAGTTTGCTTGTAATCATACAAACAATAAGAAAGTTTCCAAAATTCAAGTATTTTGAAAAGTTTCAATTGCTATATATTATATATAGGGATTTGAAGTCGGCTAATATAAGGTTATAGTGATGTATTTAGAGTACATTGTAGGCAGGGTTCAACACCTCCACATCAAGGCCACTGCACACCTCATGACTGGTCTGCGGCCCGATTTTGGAACAAAACGTAGTAGTGATAATTTGATGCGAATGTTGAGATATTGAAAATCTTACGGTTTACAGTTTTAAATCATTGTATAAATTATGTGTATAAAAATATACTCTACATTCACATTTTCAGAAAATATTATTTTCTTTTGCGTATTAAGCAAAATGCGTTTTGTCCAAAATAGGGTAATGGATCAATCGTATGGTAAATTATCGGATGGTCTACTACCACTTGGTCTACTTAACAGTTCGTCCAACTTCACATAGTTTAAACCCATTTCGTCGACAACCAGTTCGTCTAATATCCAATTAGTCTATTTAATTTCCTACTTGGTCTAATATCCAATTCGTCTAATGAGTAGTTGGGCAAAAACCATTTAGTCTAATTTCCATTTGGTCTAACACCACTTGGTCTAATTTCCACTTCAAATTGTCACTTGGTCTAATTTTCATTTCGTCTAATTGTCATAATGGTCTAATTTACACTTGGTCTAATTTCCATTTAGTCTAATCTCTACTTGGTCTAATATCCAATTTTTCTAATAGCCAAATGGTCTATTGAGCAGTTGGGCTAATCGTCAATTGGTCCAATTTTCATTTCGTCTAATTTTCATATGGTCTAATTTACACTTGATCTAATGTCCATTCAGTCTAATGCAAAATCATTCATTACGATTTATTTGATCTAAAATTAACAAATATTGTCATGGATAAATAAATACTCCATGCATCAGTTAATACATGTCGCCAGGATCCGGAGGGGTAGCCGGGGTAGGGCGGGCGCAAAACCTCTCCGTGGAGGACTTCCGATGACGAGATAGTCGCTCATCGAATGAATTATTATTATCAAATGTAATTCTTGTAATTAGGCCTAAATCGAATATCTATGATGCTGAAAATTATATCATACTCATAATCATTACATCACCGCATGCACATTTACAGATTCTAAGTATTGGGTGAACAATAAGTTAGGGACCTTGTAGCTTATAATGGTTGAATGCCGAATGGCGGGGGTTTCATCAGAATAACATTATTATGAAGAAAGGAACGAAAATACAATATAATTGATTGTGTGGATACGATACGTATCTGGTAAACATGTTTATGCCTCTTTTATAATCATTGTTATGCTCCATTACGGACGATACTTGAACTTGACGGAAAATAAGCATTATAGTTATTATGATGCAGTTTGGGTATTCTAAAAGTTACAAAGCCATTAGATGATGTAATTTTGTTTAGAATATTTTGTTAGTACTTATTTATCTAATCTTCTCATTCTTTTTTTGTTTTGTTCTATTTCTCACATTACACCAACTGCAATATAGACCAAATGAATAATAGACCAAGTGAGGATTAGACGAAATGGTATTAGACCAACTAGTATTAGACTAAGTGACAGTTAGACGATAAAAACCTCTCCTTCTTCTTCAGTTCTTCTTCATCAACTTTTTTTAAAAGGTTGGGCTTCTTCATTCAACCTTTATCATTCCCATTTCCTCTTAATTCATTTTTTGCTTGTTCTTAGTATTCCTTTCCCATACCCTCTCATTTCTAATTTATATTAAAGAAATGGATAGGCCTAATATAAGGTCTAGAGCGGACAACGTGCAATGCAATATTAAAATTTTACAGTGCTCAGGTTCAAAAATAAAAAAGAAAAACACAAATAACATGAATAAACTGTATGTATGATGGCCTATAATGGGAATAGCCCAACAAACCATTATCCAAAATGGAAATTAGACAAATAGGAAATTAGACCAAGTGGCATGTAGACGAAATGAATGTTATAGACTGTCTGGAAATTAGACGAAGTAAAAATTAGCCCAAGTGGAAAATAGACCAACTGCACATTAGACCAACTGCAATATAGACCAAATGAGGATTAGACGAAATGGTATTAGACCAACTAGTATTAGACTAAGTGACAGTTAGACGAACTAGTATGAGACCAAATGCAATCAGACCAAGTGACAATATAACACATTAGACAAAATGGCAATTAGACCAAATGAAAATTAGACCAATCGGCTATTAGACCAAGTGGTCATTAGACTAATTGGCTATTAGACCTAGTGGTCATCATTAGACTAAATGAGAATTAGACTAAGTATATAGGTTTAGCCCGAATGTGTTTAGCCCATCTGTAGATTAGACCATGTGATCTACATGTATTAGACCAACCGTCAGTAAACCAATGGGAGAGAAGCTCCTACACCATTGTATTATCGCAATCATTTTTCATTTGTGGGTATGAAAATGGACGAAAATACGCCCCTCCCCCATTGTGTTTTTTTTTGCAGGAGTTTCTGCATTTATTGTAAAGTCGAAATAAATTTACAATACATAAACATAATCGTAGTATGACATTAAAGTACATTGCAATGTGACAAATTTATAGCAGTGTCATAACAAAATTTATACATGAATACGATTTAAGGATAAGACAAAGTAGTGAAAAACAAATGCAGTGGCAAACTATAAGGAAAATAAATGCTTGAGTAATATCAGCCAATGTGACTAGTTCAAACATGTTAAATAGCGCCATCACGGGTTTGAAGGCGTCAACCTTTTCAACATTGTCAGATTATATTCTACGCCTGACCTGAGTTCATGAAGAGGATAAATATAATCACTAAACAAATAATGCAAGCGCGAAGTATATTTATCTGAAAAGGGGACATTTTTCGAACCGTTTGAATTTTAATGATGAGGATAAGTATATCGGTTAAGAAATTACGTGAACGCAAAGCGAGAGATAAATTTCGTTAATACTCCTTACGGTACAGTTACTTGAATTTTTTTTACACATTTCTATTGTTTGAGAATGATATATATCTTACTAAACAAAATAATGCAGGCGTGGAGTGCAAGCTGAAATCCGACCTGAACGTACTGATCACAAAACATTTTCTATCCGTGAACATGAACCATAACTAAAACAAATAATGAGCCGAAATGTTTGTTATCTCGACTTGAAAGGGATGATTTTAAACATTTTGTAAAAAACTTAATAAAAGTGCGAGTTGCGAACTGAAATATATGATTCTTTATTGACTTGAAAATGAGACATTTCAAGCGCCATGAAATCTTTATGAAGTACCTCATAAATGCGTTTTAAAATTACATTTTTAAGCTGTAAAAATTGTTACTGTATCTGTATCAGTCACAAAGTCATGACACCAAAATCCCCAAAATGCAATTTTTTGTTCATACATGACCGAACATTGGTCTTTTGGGGTCTAAATTATGGTGTCTAAAATGGCTTGCGCTAATATAAATGAATTGGACACAATTCAAGCAGCAGTTTTGATAGAGTGATCGTAATCAAATCATACTCTTTGCAATTATGTATTATTATGTTTGATGTTATATTTGCCGATTCCATTCAACATTTCATTTTTCATTTGTTTTATGCATAATTTAGGATGTGGAATAGATTCATAATTTCAAGAGAGAATTCGACTAAACTTCTTACTCGAAGTATACTAACGAAGGATTAGTTATAGCTAGACCAAGGAATTACCAACAATTGATATACTGCAAGCGATAGCTTTCTCATTCAAAATGTAAATGGTTAAATCATGTAGTCAAGAAGAAGAGTTGTAAATGAATTAATTTCCACCTCATTCCATTTTTATCATGGGAAGCGGGTGACACATCGTCTCTCTTCTCTCCTTCATTTTTCTTTTTCCCCATTTTCCTTTGATTTCCTCTTTCATTTTTCAATAGCAGGGCCTGGGTAAATATACCGCTATTATTATTATTATTATTATTTCATCCCATTTTCCCTTCTCTCTTTCCGCGACTGACTGATATGTAGACCTGCATGGATTTCACGTATTATAAATACAATACAATACAAACAGACCGAATTAAATCATTAGATTCCTAGTAAATAAACATTAATAAGAACAATAATGTTCATTCCTCGGTTGATTTACAGACGTCTGTAGACGTTCTTCCAATAGTACTGTTCTTGAAAAGACAAATATGAATATGTAACTGTTTAAGTAACAGTATCTGACGAAAATGCAGAAGCTATAAGCGACGACATTGTGTGACAGGGCCTTTAAACGATGGGTCTCTCTCTCTTTCTCTCTTTCTCTGGCTCAAGTTCCTACATGTTCACGTTACCGTTATACTCTTTCTCTGCAATCTCCTTTCCCCCCTCTCTCTCTTTCTATCTTCCTCTCTCTCTTTCTCTCCCCTCCCCCTATATGAACGGAAGCCATATACATCATGTACATGGCAACTACAAAACGCTCGAACAAATTAGTTCACTTGAGATGAGTCACGGCGTCGGGCTATTTTTGGCATGCAAGGATGGAGTAATATAGAACATGTATTACAATGATCTTACTCGTCAACTTGAAATGTGTTACAGCAACAGGTGCATGGATATAGCAATATATTTTTCTTCAAAAACTTTGATCTTCATTCAGTGCCGTTGAGCCTTTCTCCTCGATCTTCAACGCTTACAGTCACGGTTAGAAATAGGGGGAGACTTTTTCCCCATGGTAGAAGCCTGTATCATAATTATGACTTTCTTTAATACAATCAGGAGAATTTTTCTTTTCATCGCAATAAGTTTTACTGTATAATCTATGGACAATGATGGATAATGGGGGGGGGGGGTAAATTTACATCTATATAAAGCTTCACAATAACATAACATAAATAAAAACAAAGAAAGAAATTGAAACTATCTCAAAGTTGTGGTCACCCAAACTTACGCAACATCATACCCTTCAAGCTCTCTGTAGTGAATGGGAAACCCCAAGAATCGATTTAGTTGCATTTGTAAGTAATTTAAAAGCTCTTCATCAGTATTCAAAGAGCAAGTACACTAGCTTTTACACAAGAGGAAGGGAGCATAAACTCTTCAAGGATTGAAAGAAAGATACATTTTATTTGCTTTCCCCTATAATCATGATGAATATTTTAAAGAATGATTTTTAGTTACTCCTCTCTTATGTCATTAAAAATGCATCCTTTTCTTTTCTTGATCAAGGGACCTGTTGTATTATACCTATTTGATATATCATAAAACATGACATATTTAGTAATAAAATAATCTAAAGAAGAAACAGAACATCTTGCGACGTCTTGATTTTCATGGGAATACCCCCCTCCCTGTCATTTTACATGTGTTTTGTAATAGCGAGCGAATCTTTGTGTGTGTGCAACCCGAATTTGAAAAAAAAAGTAGAATCATTATTTGATCCAGATCCGTTGGATTGTTCCTTATCATCGATACACTTATACAAGGTCTGAAAGAGCTAGATTCTTTTTGTAAAAAGCAATAACTGTAACAATGATGAAAAATTGATGGCATCGTCATTCAGATTAAGCCTACGCCTGCATAATAATTGTATCTTTATTCATTTGAGAATGAAGGTAATACCATCGAACAGAGCAATTGAAACTTATGTGGTTTTTTGATGACACAATTTTCCTTACTTTCAGAATGTAAACAAAAATTCCCTTTCTCTGTAACTTCCTCGAATTTCCTTTTCAAGGAAATTGAGCAATGGTAACGAGCAGGACCTTTCAAAACTGAATGTAAAATAAACGCTAATCGATTTACGTGCTGATGGTACTACAACGTAGCTTTGAAGATCTTGAATATTTATAAGAGCTTTGTCATGTTTGTTAAGAAAGTAACAATAAAATACTGTATGTATGTCTATATCTATGTATTTGAAACGTAGATTGAAACAAAACCAACTGTCTACTTATAGTTAAGATAAAATTCTAAATGCCTATTTAAGGGGGGGGGGGGGTGGGTTGATGTCGATATGTTCGTGTCTGTTATTTTTTTGCCACTATTCTATTTGTGTTTTTAATTGTACCATAGTGTAGTAATCAAGGGAGTCGGCTTTGACAGGTCAATGGCCTTTCTGACTTCCTACATCCGCTACATTTTCTTTTCATTTCTTTTATATTTCTATAATTTTTTATTGCTTATACTGTGATTTAAATTCTTTTATTCCTTTGTTGTTGTATCATATTATACTTGTACATATGTTTGTATGTTTTTAAAGGATGTCAAATAAATGAATTGAATTGAATTGAATATATATATATATATATATATATATATATATATATATATATATACATATATATATGATGAATATAAATATAAAGGTCTCGAGAATGAGAGGGGGTCGCAGGAAGGACGGATGAATTATCATTGATGACCTAATGATGATAATTAATGCTCGTTTTCAACATTCGTGACTGAACGCATCCATTGTGATGTGATATAATGTCAGTCACAAAGTTTAACCATGATTATGTTTACTTCGAATCCGTCCCTATAGCAATCAATTAGAACGTAGGTTACTACTGTATTCTTTAACTTGATATACATAATTATGCAGGCTTGTGGTAGCTATCAGAGAATTATCATACGAGTACTGACAGGTTCGGAATCTACGCCATGCCATTGACTGACATGTTATCTGAGTTATTTATAGAATCAAGGAATATCTCCCCGAGAGGGTTTGTGTGGATGTTTACTCTGTCTGTGATACAGGAAGCCACCAAAATGATCCAAAACGGGAGAGAGTAGTAACCCTTATACTCTATGTAGAAATGACACGAGGAGAACGTTGCAAAGGGAGCGAATGTAATAATCTTATAACGACATGTTGTTAACAAGACAGCGGATGTTTTCATTTTAGGGTTCAACCGTGTCGGAGGATGCACGTTCATTTATGAGCCAAGTGCTTCGCGCCTTACACACTCGACCAGTGTGTTATTTACGGAGACCCCTACTCCTAATGCTTTCCACGCAGCTACAGAAAAAAAGGCGGGCTTTGCTGTCTCCCTACGACAAGTTGCATCGGGAGATCGGAATCTCCTCATCGCACGCACGATGTACGTCGATGAATGTACGTGAGCATCTCTCCCTTATCAGATCGACGGAAACCGACGCCGCGGCATCTTGCAGAATCCATTCTAATTTATGAAGCCATCCTACGCAGCAACAGGGAAGAAAACAGTGGCCATTTTGTTGTGCAGTACATCTCATTTTAACCTTCAGGAATAAAGGGTATATCGTCTCGAAAGAGGTATTCCGTCCCATTGGTGGGGTTCGTTTGTGACTCTGTGTGTTTGGAGTCGCACCACCGCCCAGGTATTTATACACACCAACGTAAAACATTCCGAAGATAAGGAGAAAGGTATTCATATCTGGTACTGATATAGAGGTCTGTGGTTGATGTTATTTATCGTGTGTTTTAGTGCAAATGGGCTCAGCGGGTCAGAGCACTGACCACGCTCCCAATGAGAATATCACATCTCACTGTGACGACATCATCCTCATATCACTTTATGACAGAAGTTAGTGCAGTTTAAAGAGTCGGTTTCGATTTGAGGTCTGTCATTTCCATTGTCATCAGTTCATATGCGTTTCCCATCTGTTTCTGGATAGAGTGATCACACCGTCAATATACATAAGCCAACAGGTCTGTGCTGTATGCTTGGGATAATAAACGTATGGCAAAAGAGAGAGTGTGAATATATTCATTTGGAGATTAAATGGCCAGTGTTCTTGTATCACGAACAAGTGCACCAACAACCAACATGAATGGCATATCGGACTCAGATGGGGAAAGCCCCACACACATGCAACAGGGAGGGGGTTCCCCTTGTAAACCAGCCCGACAGCAGGATCCAAGTGGCGCCGAAACCTACGTGAAACTTAGTCCAAACGATCTTGGTGCCACTTGTGAAGGACTGGCTATGATGCCACACCATGGACAGTCAGCTTCTAAGCAACAGCTGGGTGGCGGGAGCATCCAAAATGGTTGTGAAGGGGCAGAATCCTCACCAACAGGACATGTTCTTTTTACGGCTCAAAGCTTCGAGGAGCTCTTCCTTGACAAGATCTTCTTGCAAAGACTCTTTTTGTACCTCACGCCGGTAGAGCGTTGTGGACTCGCACACGTTTGTAAATGTTGGAAGGATGTTTTGTACCAACCAATGTTCTGGAAGACGGTCACACCGATCCTTCATCGCAGAGACTTGTACGAGGAACAGGACGATGGCACCAAGAATTTTACATCTCTATCGAGTTTCGAGCTGCGTGGTTTTGAATCAGTTTGTTTGGTCAGCGTTTCGGATTTGGACATCTGTGAGTTCATTGACCATTGTCCACGAACAAAGAAGTTCCTACGCGCCATTTCACTTAAACGCTCCACGGTGACCGATGCTGGGTTGGAGGTCATGTTGGAGCAACTTGGGTCCGTGACATCACTGGAGTTAAGTGGATGTAACGATTTCACGGAAGCGGGACTTTGGGCCAGTCTTCAGCCTAGGTTAACATCCTTGAGCATCAGCGATTGTATCAACGTCGCAGATGAGAGCGTCGCGGCCATTGCGCAAAGGCTTCCCCACCTGCGTGAGCTGAACCTTCAGGCTTATCATGTAACCGACGCCGTCCTTGGCTGTCTGGTGGCACAGAGATGTGGCACCTTGACCACTCTAAGGCTCAAGTCTTGCTGGGAACTGACCAACCAGGCTGTAGTGAACCTTATTCACTGCCTGCCTCAGCTCACTACTCTTTCACTGTCAGGGTGCAGTAAAATCACAGATGAGGCTATTGAGCTCATAGCAGAGAATCTTGGCCAGCTCAGGTGTCTAGATCTCTCATGGTGCCCTCGTATCACGGATGCTGCTTTGGAATACATCGCATGTGATCTGCCTAAGCTAGAGGAACTCACATTAGACAGGTGAGTTTTGTGTGTTGACAGTATGTTTATATTATTCGATGACTTAGTATCTATATCATATACTTTTACACATGATGTATTTATTAGATGTGCTTGGAATGATTACTCTGAATATGTTTCAAAATGCGTTGTGGTCAGATGATGAGTATCGCGGATTCGCAGGTTTAAAGTAACCAAACAGATGAATGGGTGTGTGTTAGAAAGATCATTATCTCATATAACGTCGGGATAACGTCACCCCCAATCTAAATGAACATCTTCAGTGACACTGTAAGACGTGTAAGCAAATTATAACAGGAATGAATTGTTAACATATTAACAATTTGATGCAAGATGAACATGAATAAACTGCTTTTAAAGCACTGTGATCTTACAAAATGAATGACGCTCTCCTTTTTAAACAATAATGGCTATCAGTAGAATGTGATAGTGTTGAGTCTTATGTATTTTGATGACATCATTATTAAGTACTTACGAAAACACTATTTGGTTCTATAAGATTTCCTAAATAGATCGCTCTATAGCAATACTAAGAACATGAAGATGAAAATACGAATAGGATCTTGGTGACATGATTTTACGAGAAGGATGAAGGTTACGTATACAAACTGCATTTGTGATCTTTCAATTGGGTTTTCTAATTTGTTTTGCTTTGGCAAACTCGAAGTGACCAAACGGACAAACAGGAGTATCAATGAATACAAAGGCAGCATCCTTGACGTGCATGGCCGAAATGGAAATAAAAACAGAAAACGGAAAAAAGAAGAGTAATCAGAAGTGGCAGAATCTTATCTTTCGTGGAATAGGCTTTGAAATATAATGTACATGTATATAAGAGTCATGATAGACATGATAGAATTCGCTTAGGTTTTTTTTAAGCGACCAGCATGAACATTGAACGAAAATAGACAAAAAAACTCATTCATTATGTACCAGACGACGCTTCAACAACGAAATGTCATTTTTTTTTCAGTAATAGCCACACACATGACACAATTTTATCGAAATGTCAGATTTGATTTTGATAAAACTGTAAAGTCATTGAGCAATTGTATATACCAGTGTCCTGTAATAAACATATGATGTATAGTTGCATTACCATCTATATTTCATATCTGCCATAAAACTTTTAATCCTTTATTAAAGGACAAGTCCACCCCCACAAAAGTTGACTTGAATAAAAGGAGAAAACCCACCAAGCATAACACTGAAAATTTCATCAAAATCGGATGTAAAATTAGAAATTTATGACATTTTAAAGATTCGCTCAATTTCACAAAACAGTTGTATGCACGTCTTGGTCAGTATGCAAATGAGGGGACTGATGACGTCACCCACTCACTATTTCTTTTGTTTTTCATTCTATGAAATATGATATATTTCAATTTCTTCCTCAGTGTCATGTGAAGAAAAAATTTATTCCTCCCTGAGCATGTGAATTACTATTGTCTTAACATTATATGGTTCAGTCAAGTTGGTCATTATTGCCAAATATGCCAAATAATAAAAAACAAAAGAAATAGTGAGTGAGAGACATCATCGTCTCTCTCATTTTGCATATCACCGAGTTGTACATATAACTGTTTTGTGAAAAATTAGCGAAACTTAAAAATGTCATTATTTTACATCCCATTTTGATGAAAATTTCAGTGCTGTGCTTGTTGGATTTTTCTCTATTTATTCAAATAGATATTTTTCTTGGGTGGACTTGACCTTTAATGTAAATGTATTTTTAATATTCTTCTATCGCAACCCACCTCCCCTCTTCCCTCCTGCTCTCTCTTTCTCACTCTCCAAATGAAATTCTGACGAATCCCTTTTAAACTGAGGGGATTTCCATCGGCGTTCAAAATAGGAAATTATATTTCACCATGAGTCACACGATATATACAGGCACGCTCCCGATATTTTCTAACCCCCTTTCAGTATGAATTAGGCACGCCGCCTTAGAAAATGCACAGACAGTGAACTGAGAATTACTTTCGAAACAGAATTGATGTCGTTGACCGCGAATTATCGTCAACCTATTCAAAATGGATGTCGTCCGCTATCCAGATCGTCGGAAAATGTAGAAGATCGAGATAAGAAGACCCAAAGTTCAGACCTAAATTTGATCTATAGACTATATGAGAAAAATGTATTTAGTCATAGAATTAACAGAATTGGTTTCCTCGAAGGTTTCACGAAAAATAATTATCATCATCCCCTATTTTTTTTCACCCTAAATTGCTAAGTAAAAAGAAATCTTATTAAACAAGCAATATTATGCAACCGGATTTACATTCTGAACTGGGTCTCCTTTTTATAAAGATATTAATGAACAAATGTTCTACAGAAATGTTGCAGAGCTATTACACTGAACATTGCAAGTTTCATATCTGATCCTTCATAACTATTTTTTTTAAACGATTATAAACGTCCTGTTTTTCCCCATGCTGTCTGTTCCACCTTCATCTACAATATGAAATTTATTCTTCTTTTTAAGGATTTTATAATGACAAGCACATTTTTCATGAAGACCATTTTAACCATATGCATACCCGAATTTATAACCAGTTATTACCCATAATTTTTTTTGTTACTTTTTGGTAAGGATTATGAAAGAATGTATTGTCAGATCATGAAGGAGAAGTGTGAAAAGGGGAATATTTTGTTGACATTATAGAAATAAAATTGAATACTTTATTCAGTGTGAGAAGGCAAGGAAAAGCAATTAGACGATGATAATAAGAGAGTAATACAAATAGTTTGCACTAAAATGAATTATAGCATTGGATATTTTTTTAACTAACGGTATAGTGTAGTAATTTTACATCGCTAGATTCATCAATGGCTGGTCATCTGAGGGCTATGTATAGTATGATGAACCAGATATAATAATCTATGGAACTCACAGTGGGAATAGATTAGAAACCATGGCAATTAGCAATCTAAAGCCACTGTTTCCTGCGGGACCAAGAGATGACGTCATTCTGGGTATAATGTCACGGTCCCTATATTATACTGACGAATGTAAAAATGGGTTTTGTTCAAAAGTATCATGATTATTCTTATATCTGTGACTTTCATTGATATCAGGGGATTTGTGATTCAGAGAAAGTATGGATTAAAGACACCACATTGAGTGAGAATGATATGCGATATGATAATGTGTGTGTAAACTGATAGTTTTGATACTGTTATTGTATTAATCGTGTTAATTATTATTCCAGCGCTGACGTAAATTTTAGAAGAACATTACTATAATAAAAAGAAAATGCAAACAAGAGAAACCATTGTCTATAACTGTATAATGAAGTAAATAGCTTGTTGAAAAAAAAGCACATGAGCATTCATTTAGAAAAACAATGTAGTTGAATTGAAATCGCAATTAATATAGAATATTTAATCTTACCCTAAACAGCGAATATCGCGAAGATGTCTCCTCTATGATGACATGTTAAGAAACCATAAACTATGAAGCATGGTTAATAAAGGTATCACTTTGAGCTGATTTTGATTTGGTTTCATAATGAATAAAATCATACAAACTCAAGTCATAAGATACCACATTAAATTGACAAATTAAAATAAAGACCAAACTCCATACCAATGAAGAAAGTGAATGGTTTCTTTCCTCATATTTTTTCGATGGATAGTTGTCATGTAAGTACAGAAGGGGCCAAGGAAGTATTTTTGTGAAAGCATTTTCTGTCTTTGTTTTCTGCATCAAATTTCCTTATCGAAATATCGGGCCCACTGGATAACATATCATTTTACCACTGATTATTCCGTTATTTCAAAAGGATGGGGCAAATGAATATCTTGTAACAGAAAATTTTCCCTTATTGGCCCATTATATGCCACTCATCAATTTGATCGAAAAAGGCGATAGTTGTTAAATAAATTTCAAAAAATTTTAGGCCCCACTCTTTAATATACATGAAATAAATGCTCTTTATGTGATTAAGTAGTGTCAAACCTCGAAGTGTTTTAACTTTACAAGCTCTCCAGATTCTGTATAATCGTTAGGAGCTAGATGTTTTCCTTTCCTTAAACGGAATGAGACAGATATTTTGGTCAATACATCGTTATGTTATTCGATCTGGAGGAGTTATTTCAGTAACTCTAAATTTAGTAAATCCAGGAGTATAAGAATTTACTCGAAGCAACCATAGCATCTCCTCAAAATGCCTTCCGCTCATTCAATACTTTTTGAGGTATCGCTCACTCGTTTTTGGCGCTTTATTTGCCCGTGGAAATCATGACGTCACTGATCGTCTGCTAAATCGCCTGTTCGTCAGAAGCAGAACATATAATGTCCCATCCCCTGACGTCACTCAAAATATAGAATTCACTAAGAGTAAGATGGCTGAAGGCATAAAGATATTGTATAATTTCTTCGACGTCAGTATCCTTAAAGAACATGTATGGTAAACAATTTATTTTAAGATTTCCCCTTTCTTAATTTACCGTTTTATTTACTGCATCTTTTCTCTGTTCCATCGCGTATATTTTGTGTTTCTGAGTTTCTTTTGGATCTCTAAGATAAGACGATCGAAATCTAGGCTCTAGGCGTAGAATGCCCACATTTTATAATGCAAAACCAAGATTGCTCTTTTCAGGACACAATGCACATCAGGTTTCGTTGGTAGTCTATATCCAGTGGTGTAATGAGCCAAAACATTTTAGGGGGTACAATATGGCGCATGTGGCAAAGCTCCTTCAAAGTTGAGAGCAATCGAAATAAGCGAGCATTTTTTTTTGGTAATTTAGAATATAACTCTATTCTGTGATAGACTTTGACATAAAAAAAAATGATAACATACTTCTCCCATTTATTCCCCCTTTTTTGAAGGGGGGGGGGGGTATGTGCACTTAAGCCCCTCTCTTTGTGCAAGTACACATGCTTGATACATGAAATATGACTGTTTACATGTTTCCTTCAAAGCCATAATCATGAATATAATCATTTATTTCTTCCTGCTTGTGATAAGATTTCAAATAAATTGCAATTAATCTTAAAAACTGTAATAAGTAACTATAAAAACTTCACATTGTAATAACACAGTGTCACGATGCTAATTTACTATATTTCTATCTCACTTCCCCTTCTCTCTCTCTCTCTCTCTCTTTGTTAAAAAAAAATTACACTTCCATATTAGTCTTTATTATAGACATGGTAGGTGCATAAAATATTTGAATTATAATCTGACCTTTTTCTCATTTATGCTACGTTGAATACCGATTATATTTCATGTTGGCTTTATCCCATTTTTGTCCAATTTAAAAACATGCCCTCTTTAATATCTTTGAAGCGAAAGTGCATCATGATGTCAGGTATTATGATGAACAATGAAAAAAAAATATTGAGGAAGAGTTAATGGCGAAAGTCTGTCAAAATAGGCAGAGATCTAGTTTTCGTTCGTCGTTTAAATTTATAATTGTATTTGCTTACCTTTCAAATTACTTCAGAATTCCACAAATTAGTATTTCTTTTTATTTGAAATGAATTTGTTTTCCTCATATCAAGGAGTAACCAGTAACTCCTTGGTTGTTATATACAAGTGTGCATGAAATGAGTTGTCCCATTCTATACCTAATCAATCACAATTTTAATATTGTAGAATTTATCGTTTTACGATGGTGGAAGCTCAGCTCACGAGTGATATCACGGAAAGAAATTTAAGAAAAAATAACGGTTTTATTGTTTGACGAACAGTAGCATAATGAGCCAAAATTCTTGAGGGAGTGGGATATGGCGTATCGCATATTGCAAAGATTTTTTTGCAAAGATTTTGACATAATATTCAGAAGATAATATCATATTTCACCCTTCTCTCTTTCCTTTTCTTTCCTTTTCTATTTCTATTTCTTTTTCTTGGCCGTGAGAGGGGGTATTGCAGTTTTCTCTGTTGATCTGCTTTTATTTGATACACATGTGTTTAAAGATTTTTATTAGTGTGAATGACCTTTATTCATTGGAATCGTAAACGGAAACGATTATTGTAAAATAGGTTTAGATGGTAATGATGGTTCGTGATTCACCGGAGTAAAAACAAAATTATTATGAAAAAATATAGTTTTAGAATTACCCTTAAATGGGGATTTTATATATCGTGAATCGTAATTCGGTGGAATATAAAAAGGAAACTATATATTATGGAGAAATTGAAAGTTTAGATTGCTCTTTAAATAGACATGCTACAGTGATTCATTTCAAGGAGACTATTATTGAGAAATTGAAAGCGATGGAAAGGGATATTAGATCAGAAATAAAAATCACTGTATCACTGTATCACTGTAGCAAATATGAACCTTTCACTGTTGAGCAGTATTATGAAATAATGTCCATTCTCCTGAAGACGCCAAGAACACACTTGTCGAAACGTCGAGATTGGGTGATCCTTTTCAACACTTGCCCAAGAAAGATGCATGGTGTAATGTGAAACCTACTACACAATTCTTCTTCGCCAGGGAAACCTTTAGAAGTTACAATTATTTCCTAGTTATAGAAGCGATATTTCCTGCAAATTTAATTCACCATATAGGTCATTTGAATTTTCGAATTCAATTGAACTATGTGGTGACATTAAAAAGTTGCGCGGCCCAAACCAACGTGAATTTCATCACCGATTCATTATTCTCTCCGTATCATCATTTGGTGTTAGAGACATATAAGCTACATAATGAAGAAAATCGTTAATATATATAAATATCTAAATTCTAAAAAAAAGTTTCATTCTATGCATCTCAATATTTCTCTGTATACGTCCCAATACAGTTCTCTATTAAAAAATGATTTTGATAAGTGGAGAGGAAAACTCTTCTAGAACCATGCAGCAAACTGGAATGAATTAAAAATTTAGCGTAAACAATGCATTGAATAAATTAATAATCATTTTTTTAAATATTCATTGCTGGATTAACTGGATTTTTAAGTGCGTCAGAGTTAAAACTCCGACGCACATCAATTTTGCCAAATGATGTATTGTTAACATTCAATCCCGAATTATTTGAAATCAATGAACGTTAATTGTTTGGAGTTTGTCAGTCATGATGGTTGAACAACCATCTATAATTAACAGATTAAAGAACGTCGTCCTGTCGTAAGACAACCGGGATAAACCGTAATACGTCTCTTGCATTCCTTCACGAAACAGAACGAAAATTTTCCAAACTTGAAAAGAGGATCTAAAAAAAAAAGAAAAGCGGTCAAGCTTGCTCATCTAAGGTCCATGATCCAATCAACCTCAACTATATGGAAATCAATCAATGTCATGATTTTTCCTACAGGAAATGTGCACAATGTCCTTTGTAAAATAAAGGAGGAGCACACTGAATCGTCAAGACAACGATGAATTGATGAGTATTGTGGAGAAAAAAAATGAACAAAGATGCAGTTTAGATGTTAGCGTTGCTGACTTTCCATAGTTGTAGTTGATCGGATCAATGGTAAATTATTTTGTGCAAGACGAGGTCCAGGTGAATATTAACTGCACTTGGGTTGCATCGTAGATCTATATTCATACGGATGTCATGACAACCTAGAAAGCAGCGTGTGGTAACCGCTGTTATAAGATTCCCTCCTGGAATCCTAGATTCTTGACTAAATCTAATAATCTATCAAACAGATTAAAATAAAGTATGTCAGCATGTATACTTAGTAAATACAGAATGGGATATTGTCATTAATCATCCCTGAAGTCTAGGAAAACCCAGGGTGATTGGATTTGTAATGAAGTTCGTCTCAAAACGACGTGAATCTAATCAAAGACCCCTTACGCTCAGCGCTCCGTATTGAATTTATTGATCACCCTTTCCGTCTTCGCCTGGAGGAAAACTAAATTTAACTTGGGTTCCAAAATCCCCTGCATCCATTAACTGTAGCTGCATACTCCTGGAAAGCGAGTTTTCATAACATTGCCTGGTAGGTAGTTTATATTATGTTCAATCAACAATGTGGCCCCAATCGAAGTCATCAATTTTTCGTTTCCGTATAGGGTTCACTATACGGTTTATATTAGACACACTGCAATTCGGAATTGGTGTCTTTACATATTCTATTTACATAGAGAAACAAATTTATATTCGAACAAGGCTTCTCCTTCCTTGTTGCGATATCGTGGACTTTATTCAAGTTGTGTTTGTAATTTCATCTTGAATGTAGATTGGAATGTTTCAATCTTACATGTGTTGTTTAAAAGCGCATTATAATTGTTGTTAAAGGTCAAGTCCACCCCAGAAAAAAATTGGTTTTAATAAAAAGAGAAAAATCTAACAAGCATAAAACTGAAAATTTCATCAAAATCGGATGTAAAAATAAGAAAGTTATGACATTTTAAAGTTTCGCTTATTTTTCACTAAACAGTTATATGCACAACTCAGTGATATGTAAATGAGACAGTAGATGATGTCACTCAGCCACTATTTCTTTTGTGTTTTATTGTTTGAATTATACAATATTTCATTTTGTTTTTACAGATTTGACAATAAGGACCCTCTTGGTTGAACCACAAAATGTTAAAACAACAGTAATTCCACATGTTTAGGAAGGAATAAAACTTTATTTCACATGAAAATGAGGAGAAAAGTGAAATATTTCATATTTCATATAATAAAATACAAAAGAAATAGTGAGTTGGTGATGTCATCAGTCCCCTCATTTGCATACTGACCAGGATGTACATAATAACTGTTTTGTGAAATTAAGCGAAACTTTAAAATATCATAACTTTCTTATTTTACATCCGATTTTTATGAAATTTTCAGTGTTATGCTTTTTGAATTTTTCTCTTTTTATTCAAATCAACTTTTTCTTACGAGTGCACTTGTCCTTTAATTGAGTGAAAGTATGGCAATTTCGTAGTGGTTTTCATTATTCATATTAATGATCAAGATTAATGTAGTGAGGGTTGTGCTTGATCGAAAAAAAAAGAACTTCGAAGTTCAGACATGTATTAAAGTTAATCATTCATTGTTACCTAATATTTTTTACTTTCAGCTTTATGAATTTCAGGCTACCTTTATTTGTAACGGTTTTAGAGCCTGTCCTGATTTAGTTTCAGCTATTTTACCCCTTTTTTCAATTTCCTTATTTGGTTATTTTAGATTAGGCCTATTGTGATGCAAATATTCATTTCATTATATATATATTATACATTGCTTCTTTCGCTCATAAAATAATGACCGGACAGTCATGTTAAGATTGTAAATGCATTTCGTTTTGTTATATCACATCCTTTGTAATATCTTTTTTTATTTAGTCATATATATCGTTGTTCACTTGGTGATATACGTACTTTGAACATGTTAAAATGAATACCTTTTAATTCAATATTACTCAACGACCTCAGAATATATAAAGCATGGAAACTGAAATATAAAGCGACAGGGAAAGGGGGCAAAGAGGAAGAAATATGTACAGCACAATATTTCTTCCCTGAGCATAATGAAAGTATTGATATCTAAATTTAGAAGCTAATTAAGTAAATAATTATAGTAATATAGTGGGTGCGGTGTATATGATCTCGCCTAACAGGGAATGCAGTATATCGAAATGTGTATCGACCGGGAAGTAATTTGCATACATGACATTTGGAGAGGATACACCGTTCGTCTCTATAGCATCAATTATTCACAAGAGTTCAGGCTTTATGTGACGATAGTGAGATGAACATGGTGAAAGAGGGACACCCGTTTCTATACACTGCTTGTACCATATTGCATTTTTGATGACAAGCTTTTGTCTTTTTGAAACCATATAGAGATTCTCGCATGGTAATGAAGATGATCGGATGGTGTCCGCCCATGTACATTTTTATGTAGAGATTCGCAGATAATGGGAACGAGATACGATATGAGCGAAGCGATCGAGCAGCATAATATTTGACCTTTTCAACACAAAAATCTATCTATCTATATATTTTTTTTAATTTAACATAGTATTCGGAAAATAATATATTGCACGTTTTCCTTTCCTTTCTGTGTTTTCCCCTTGTTTCTTAGTCGTGAAAATGTTGGTGGGATGATAATTGTTCCAAGCCCCTCATCCCCCAGTGACCATAATGATGACGGGTGACATCAGAGACCATACATTATTTATATTTTATCTACAATGACGAAATTGGAATCACCGCACCCAAATCATTATGGTATCTAATGAGAAATGCTTTAAAGGTCAATAATCTTTTCCATTCATCTGAATAGTATACCTATCTATCAGAATGGATAGTCCATGAAAGCTTTGTTTTAGAAATCGCTTAATCATTGGAGACATATAGCATCTTTATTATGACGGGCTGATTCTTATACGACTTCAAATACGAACTACAAAGGAATAATACCCCGCCCACCTCCCGCAAACACACACAGCCGCTGACATAATTTGAAGCAAAATGATATAAAAAAAATTAATACATTTTTTTTTTGGGGGGGGGGTTATTAGTAATCATCAGGAACAACAATAGTCATAATAAAATAAACATAGAAAGAATAAATATCAAGAATAAAAAGAACCAAAAAAATTGCTTATTATAATAAGAGGGAGACATAGTATACTCAGCACGTAAACCTCTTATGTATGAAAACAAAATGGATTAGAAGATACATTGATGGATCAGCGGTACCAGCGTGTTTGCTCGCTGATGTTGTCATTTTGCACATTCGTACAATTGAATTCAACAATTGTAATAATTAGATTTCTCCTCTATATACAAAAGCTTATAAATTACATAAGTTCTTGGATAACATTTATATGATAATCATAAGCATCAATAGTGCAATATGGAAATCCTGAAATAAAGAAAATAACATTGAAACAGTTATCATTACTATCCCCCCAAAATTGATTCAGCGTGCAAAGAGTTAAAGAAATATTAAAACCCGAGTGGATCAAAAAGATTATATGCATATCCTCTTGCGATGATTTAATTCTGTAATTATTCCACTGGAATAGCTCCTAGAGATCATGACTTGTGAACAACCTTATTGTCTTTTAAACATATTAGACATTAATAGAAAAAAATGGAAATACGAAAAAGATTTTATGAATTTTATCCGCTTCATTTGATATCCAATGGTAATTTACTCAATCGAATGCGAATTGAAAATTTCTACCCACGGAACTACTTTGACCATGGTTGTTTTGTTAAGATACGACAGAGACATTTCTGTCACAATAGAGATCTGTTTCAGCAACACAGTCGAAGGTTATAGTCTATTCTAAACATTTACTCATTTATTTATCAACTAAGAAAAGAGTTTTTATTTTTAATTCATTTTAAAGGGCCACAATGGTAATGGTGGCTGTAGTCGCTGTACATGTAGGCATATATTATTATTAATTTAAAGGCATTATTCTTACACTTGCAGTCACTTATGATGATGATGATGGTGATGATGATGAGATTGTTATCCTAAAATGGATAATTGTAAATTAACATGTTAGGGAGAACTTCGGGCGCTTAACGTGAAAACAATTTCAAAACTCTTACTTGATTTACTTATTGAAAAACGACGAGGACAAATAATGCGTTTGTGGATATTTTCAAAAAGGTCAATATATTTTTCAAATGCCTAGTACAGCATCCTGGCCACACTTATCAAACATCAGCGTAACCCATAATGTGGGCGTCTTCATGCGTTTTGTGTATTATAATGCCTTACTCGCCCGTCACATTTCAGCTATGTATATATGATTCAAAATGTCAGCTACTGTCATGACTGTCATCTGTATAACTGTATAGGGATGAATGACCGGTAGGAGTGTAATTCCGGTAGGCCAATGGTCGCATTGGTGGGAGAGTGAGAGAGAGAGAAAGAAAGAAAGAAAGACAGAAGGGGAGAGACGGATTGGGGATAGATGAAGTGTGTGTGTGTATTTGAGGGAGGGTGCGGGTGTGTGAGGGTGTGTGTGTGTGTGTGCGAGAAAGAGAGACATGGGGAATAAAAGAGGGGTCGAGTGGTATAAAATCCTGGGCCTCGAAAAGGCTGTCCAAATGCAGCTTAAAGGATTTGTGTTATTATTTTTATAGCGACATGCTACTCACAAGCGATGGTTCTCAAGGCTTCCAGTAATAAAAATTTCAATATAGTTTGGGAGAACAGAAAATGCGTTGATTATATTTTTGAACACTTGCAACTTTTACGACATTTGTTATATTTAATATTAAGCCATGTAGTGAGAAAATAACTGGTCTCTCTAAATATGAAAACATCATTGTAATGCCGAATCTGTAGTCTTAAGGAAGAAATACATGTACAAAAACAATGTACAATTTGAGAAAAACAATACCAAAACGAATCACGATTATACATAATGCCTACCACCCTCAAACTTAGAGGAAGAATTGCGTTTAATGTGATAAGTGCAAGTTACAAGTGCGGGCTTTTGACTGGTTGAAAGGCAAGTTACGTTCGATTGCAACCCTTTCTGAAAAGGGTCTCTGATCTTAAGATCAGGTGAAGATATGAAACCAGTATGAAATGGGCAAAGGGTTTTTAGGAATGCGATTGCTAAAGCTTAGGACAAGGACGACAGTCGAATGTTGAAGATTATTTGAATTGTAAAAAAATCAGATTGGTAAAAATGTGTCTTTTTAGAGGAGTTTGAGAAGGGCTGTCACATGTGAACTGCAGGGCAGAGATTCACGGGAATGGCTCAGGTGAAAGATTAGTCAAATAATGATCTCGTCATGGACTGATTATCTTACAGAGACGTGAATGAACGAGTGATGAAATCTTTGTTTGATCACGTTCAGGCATTAACTTAGACACACGAACAAAGAAAGAAAGCTCATTAGAAGCAAGTCGTTTGGAATATCCGAAGCACCGCTGCTAATGTGTAATATACCTGTCACATCACATATCTTGATGGATTTTCTGTTTACATTTCCCCGCTTAATCTTCCCGGCTAAAATTCGTGTGCTTGTAATGTACCGCGATCGTGTTAGCTTTTGTTGTTGTTTTCGTATAGCATATTATACTCACATTACCAATTCATGACAATGCGTATACACGGGGTCTTGGAACCATACATAAAAACGTTGCTTCAGGGAACAGAAATGGAGAAGAGTGGGGGTATCGAGCGAGAGAGAGGGGCTTAGAACATCCCATTATGTAGCGCCAAGTGTCTAGGGATGCGTTGCTATGGCAACATGCTGGTCCATTGACGTCATTGGTTGCTAAAAAGCGAGCTCTCGCAATATTGACATTTTGGGCGATGATGGCTGTGAAGATGAAGGCTCTCCCATCGCTCATATATAAAGTTCCATGTATTGACCAGATTTTTCTTAAATGCCACAGCATACAATGTATCCATCACAACATTCTCTCCGCTTTCCCCACTCACCACACACACACACACACGCGCACACACATACTTTCCCCCTCTCTCTCCTTCCATCTCTCTCGGTCTCCCCATTGCTATAAATTTGATTTAATGATCATGTTAAACATGGAATTAAATTGATTGATCAAGACATGCTTTGTAAAACATATTGCGTATTAATAATGAAACATTCATTTACTTCGATGAAAAACTATCGATATAATGCCTAATAGAGTTGCCTAAAAACTGATTAATCGGTATGATATCCATTTTCTGGTTAATTCATTCATGGACTCACACAACCTTAACCGCACACCACCCCGGCCACATACTATAACAAACGCTGAAGAAAAGTCTAGTAACTGTATCTCCCTTAATAGTTCAGCGTCAAACACATCCGCAACATTACACACCAACACTACTTAATGCACAAAAAACATACACACACACACACTCATCCTTACCCCACACCCATCTCTCACACACTTAAGGCAAACAACACCTGTCTTACTCGCTTACATAATAATATACAAGCAATCCATCATCCCCTCCCTCCCACGCGCTGGTATACACACTCCTCACGTAAAATACAATGCACTAAAATTGGAATGCTTTTAAAAGCAAACTGGCGACACTAATTCCATTTATAGCACACATAATACACAGTATGGTGACTCAAGCATAATCCGTTGATGTAAAATGTATGTGTGTGGGGGCCGGGGTGGGGGGGGGGGGGTAAACACAGTGCCAAACCATATGCATGGATACTACTGTAGATGAACACCAAAAATTAAAACACACGCATGATGTATTTGGTAAGTGTTATACAGATTATAGGTTACCATGCTAAGTAATAGCGTTTAACCCTGGTAACATTACATTCTAAGTTAATTCGACCATGATAAATTACGTAGTGGTATATACACGACATAGGCCTATGGGACATCCCTTTGTAAGTTGTTCTCCTAAAATCTACGTTCAATCGAATGATTATTGAATTATTGAATATCGAATTCAACAACATTTTCTATGTTACTAATAGCTTTTAAATTGATTGGAGTCTATATACTTCATTATCAACGGAATATTACCTAATATATTCTAGGGGACAGACAAACAATGTAAATTCTTAAAAATATTAATAATCTCATTGTAAATATCTCCTTTAAATATTTCATACAGACAAGGTTTTTAAGAAAATGACTTTCCATCAATATCGTCAATATTAAAGATATTTTTAATCTAAGGTAGCAAGATGATCAAGTCACATGACCAAGGTGGAGGTTTAAAAACAGGAGAATAAAATCGTGGATAGTTACCAGCCTTTTGGTATGCCACCGTCAAATCTTTTTTGAAAAAAAAAACATTATCCCCAAGATTGTCTCGTGTTTGAATTGGGGTACAAATGATAAGCATGTTAGAATGGAAAGAGAATTTGTAATAATAGAAATGTGATGATAAGTAAGATAAATGTGGTGTCGGAGTAACTAGGACATTTGACAAATAATTAATGTCGTTTAGGAATAGAAAGTATCATGTCGTAAAACTATATATGCAAAGATATTTGAGCCCTTAGAGCTCTTAAAAGATTGATACCTTAATCTTCCTGACATAGATACCCATAATGATTTATTACATAGTCTGTCGATATTGTCGGTATGATAATGATGTTTTCGTGCTGTTTTGAGCTTGTTTATTGCTTTCACTGTCTAAGATTTAGCGACTTGACACGCTTACAGTTATTTTTAGATTCCCAGGGGAGAAAGTGAAAGCTTCAACCGAGGCAAATATTCTGCTTATCCATTGCCTTCTTCCACTATCTTACGATTTGTCTCTTTCTTTATTCCTTCATATTTCTTTCTTTCTTTATTTCTTTCTTTCTTTCTCTCTTTCTTTTTTTCTAATATCTCCCTATCTCTCTCATTCTATGTGTTTCTATCTACAGCATCTATCTCTCTTGTCCACACACACCCCCATACGGCACACACCATAACTCTCACCATAGAGCTATTAATAGCTCCATGCTCTCACTCACTACCGCTCTCCAATGTACACACGCACACACTCACACATAATGTACATTCACCCAAATATACATACTTTCTTATTTTAGTCTCCCTCTCCCTTCCTATTATGTAGAATTCAGTTTATTAATGTATTCGAAACAAATTTTAAAATTTTTAAAGTAAAGAAAGAAACGACGGATGGGAATAGCTATTGGGTGGTAGCTTTCGTACTAGATTCCCCCCCCCCAAAAAAAAGGTGATTGCATTAACTATATAGAACAATCGAAATGTTCGATTAATGATCGAATAATATTTCAAGGGACTTTTGTTTTCAATATTAAGTGCTTCGCATATCTCATTTCTATCGCCTGAATACAAAACTGTAAAAATATACGTTTTACCCGATGGGTAGGAATCACAGCAGTGATGATAGTTACAATGGCAACAAAGATAATTAAGTTAAAACGTTTGGATTTCCAAACGCATCCAGTTCTACTGATTATTTTAGTTTCAAGAATAAACTGCTGAAAATTTAAATGTCAACGGTTTGTTGATAGCTATAATCGCTGTCGGTCGTATACAAAAAAAAGAAAACGATTGTGATGATTAATAAAAGATTGCAGGATAGAATTTGCAGGGATTTTTCTTTCGGCGGAAAAAAGGTTAAAAGTTCAGTGTCTGCTAGTAGCAGTTCATTGAACATTTTTCATTATTATTGGCAGTGCGTACTTTTAAATATGAATCAGTAAAGATTTTTAATCATCAAACGTCAACTGATGAAACAAAATGACCGTTTATCTGTGCACGGTTTAGTAAAACATTAATCTATATATTGAAAGAGTTAGAAGCGTCATGACATTATCATGCAAAGTGACATAGATTATCGCGACCTACCAAAATATTTCATACAAACATTGCAGAAGATTGCAAATAGGATTATATGCAATCCTAGATTGATATCAGATAATGTTGAAAAAAAAATTGAAAATCGTCACATGCAACCTTGATTTACCAAAATTTGGTAGGTTCAGAATCATAGACACCAAACGATAACAGCCTTTCTTTTGACGTATAAACCAAAACACCTCGTGAGTTTTAATATTATACAATGAAAAAGTTCGTTTATCATGACCGTTAGTTTTTCTTTATGCTAAAACGGAAGAACTCTAATAGGGAGGTATGGAGAATACGAGATAGGAGAAAATGACGGTCAAATATTGGTCTTTGCTGTCCACTTAAAGTTAATCCAATAAAGACATAATCCGATAAAACATCCATATCTGACCTTCAACGCAAGCTGGTATACACCAATATGATATCTTTACAGTAAAGGTTGAATCATGGTATAACTCAATGGGTTGAGTCTAGTGTTGCATGGATACACCGCATTCACTATTTTATGGCATAATAAATGAGATCTACTCTTGATGTGGATTTAGTGAGTCCATTGAGATACCTATACCGAGTATGACGTATACGCGTGCATGTCCGAAAGCGATGGCTTTTGAACTCTGTTGAATGGCCTTGCAGTATTACAAGGTGCTTGTTGCTGGTCAAACTACGTGTTGTGTGGGGGTGTTTTTCGTGGCCTACAAAATTATTTGTACTATAGCCTCGATAGCTGAATCATAACGTTGTCAGTTTTCTTTTCCTTTTTTTTCACGCGGCTTTACATAATTTATGAGCCTGCAGTTGTGACTATCCCGTCTTTACATTAATGATGAATATAATAACTTGCAGCTGCAATGTCTATTCTTTTTCTTGGATGATATTGCCGTCGTCATCCCAACGATAGAACATTTCATATTTGATGTCACTCTTACTACTCCCCTTCGTTTATTTTCGATGTTATCAATCTCTACCCCGTCTCCCTATACCAATCTTTTTATCTTTCACCGTTCCTGCATATCCAGATGTTCGTGTATACTTCAAATCACCCGATACCCTTCCCCCCTAATATACACATTGAGTAAATTTTTAACCACCACGAGGGTAATTATGTGTCCAACCAATTTGGGGCAGTATTTTACGCAATACGGGAAGCATATTGTCCAGTAAGGTTAAAAAATAAGCAGCAATTACTTTAGAATGGGCAAAATTTTCATCACACTGGATAAATAAAAATGCCCAAAAGAAATGCCCAACGTTGGTTGGACACATAATTACCCTCATGGAGCACCTACTTTACCCAATATTTCTTTAGAGTGTTCCCTATCTTTCTCTTTCTCTCACCATCTTCTAATGACGGTATCTGAATGAATCATCAAGGAGACTAATTAATTTCAAGACAAAGACATTTCCCCACATTAATGATCGATTGCAGTCTATTTCAGTCTCTCATTTGCCTTTCGACACTACAGGTTGTGCTCTCAATAGCAGCTTTCGAGGAAATCTTATAGCTTCTCTGTTCAAGTT
Organism: Lytechinus pictus; assembly: GCF_037042905.1. Lineage (NCBI taxonomy): Eukaryota > Metazoa > Echinodermata > Echinoidea > Temnopleuroida > Toxopneustidae > Lytechinus > Lytechinus pictus. The sequence continues at coordinate 29,935,029 of NC_087254.1, forward strand.
CACCCTCCTTGAATTATCATTATTTTTGTGAAATTAACCTTCATTTCAGTTGGTATTAATGTGAATTATTACCTATACGAAGTGTTTCTCCGTGGCAATCATTATCCATATTTTGCTTTCTCTGATTTCGCAGCGGTCAATATCGTGCCGTATTTTCTCTCTTCCGGGTTTTCCCATTGACTTTGTGTGTAAATTTAACAGCGGGCAATATTCGCGAAATCCGGTTGGAACCAGTTTGTGAAGAGACCGCAGTTGTAGCGCAGCGCGGCTCTATACAGCGCAGCGCATAGTGCGATGCATGCCATGCACATAGACCAATAAATATGTGTATGCGCAGTGTGTACCGGTATGTGACGTGAGAAAATGGCTACTTCTAAAGGCGACCGCACACCTTACGACTGGTCTGCGACCCGTTTTCAGAATAAAATGTTGTAGCATTTGATGCTAATATTGAGACATGGAATATCATACTGCGTAATGTTATAATTCATCGTACGAATACCTATGATCAAATCTGTGACTATGCTATCATCCTTCTTAGAATAAAAGAGAATTTAATATCTAGTCGTAATGACGTCATAGCAGTCTTACGATTGGCTACGATTTGAAACTAATTTGGCCTTTACTCCAAAATAAAGGCTTGCAATCTTTCAAAATGGTTGTAAGATTATTCTTTCAATTAATTTTAACATCAAATAAAATGATATGTTCCATTCACATCTTCAGAAAAATCTAAATATTGGTCACTTTGGGTTATACTGAATGTTTTCAGTTTTGTTGCTTTCTCTTCCACATGCCTCCTATATATCTCCATCTTGTAAATCCACCCGTGATGCGGCCCCATCTCCCTCTCACATAGCAACTGACCCGCGGCAATCAAGCCGTGTCTATGCCAGAGCACGTTTTTCCTTGGAGCCAAGGAGTAAACATTAGCAAGATGGCGACGATTAAAGCTCAAACCTTCTCTATGATTAGATCCGCATTCTAAATGATGTGTGGAAATCAGGTTCAAGGATGAATATGCACAGAGTACACTTCATCATCGTCTTTAAAGGTGACAAGTGCAGCTGCTTTCGCTGTTTACAGTGTTTTGTTATTATCACATCTTGTTTATTTCAGACTTGGTCGGCTGCCACACTAAAACCCTTTATCATGTTTATTAATATTATATAGGTCCTATTTATTATTCATATTTCATTGAATTTTATGTACGAATATCATTTTTTCACATCAATTCTAGCTTCTTCTTTTTTTCAAGTAAATTATTGGACCTTCTCACCATGGCGTGTATGTAAACAAAAAGAAAATCATTTTTAATGGTTTGTGCAATTCTTTACCAACTTTAGTTGATATGGCTTAAGTTTAAAATTCACAGAAGCTGGAGCTGACTTCAGCAACTGAAGACGTGGGAAGAATTTGCTTAACATGGAGTATTGTACACGTCAATTCATTTTACGATCAGTGTGTTTCTGTCTATATTGTGCGTGACTTAAAAACGAATGCAATGAAGAAATATTGCTAATGTTAGTCTAAATATAAGAAAAACTTAAACAGACACAATATTAAAATGGTCGTCATACACTCTTAAAATGTTGGGCAACATACTGCCCACACAATTGAATAACAAATTTATATTTAAATCTTGGTAGTTTTAACCAAGTTATTGTGGTATGGACAGTATGTTCCCCAACATGTTTTAAAGAGTGTATCATTTTGATTACTCAATACACACACAAGCACACAACCTTGGTTCCATTTCCTAATCTGCCGCCAAAAATGGGACAAGATTTTGCTGTCTGCTTACTTACCCACATAAAGTGCATGACCCCTGTGTAATTTACCACACACCCCCCCCCCCAAAAAAAATCAATAATTCTAACACTATAACCTCCGATAACATTTCGCTGTGCACTTTTCATTATACATGTTCTCCAATTATTGTGCAGGATTCTAATCCGCAATTAGGGTTGTATTCATCAGGCAAGCATCATGGAGGTATGGACATTGTCCCCGCATTTCCGCCCTTATAAAAAAAAACCATGGTTTTACAACCGTAATCATGGTATAACCATGGTTAGGGGCGGTTTTACAATGGATCGATGGTAGTCCATGGTTTTAAATTCATAACCAAGGTAAATGTGTGGCGGAAGTGTAGTAATACCATTGTTAAAATACCATAGTTATAATAACATGATAAAAATGTCATTTTATGACGATTTTAAAACCATGGTTATAAAAACCATCATTATACCACAGTTTTAAGAAAGTTAAAAAACAATAGTTATAAAATCATCGTTCTACTTTGGTGAAAAAACCATAGTAATTTAACCATGGTTGTAACCATGGTTTCACAGTAGTATAAAAACAATGGTTAGGAAACCTTGGTTTAACTCCCGTTCTACTAAGGTTGGAAATCAATGTTATAAAACCATGATTTAAACCATGGTTTTATGATAGCATAAAAACAGTATTTATAATACCATGGTTAAAATTCCGTTTTACCAAGGTTGAAAACGACGGTTATACACCATGATTTTAACCATGGTTTTAAGATAGTTTGAAAATGATGGTTATATAACCATGGTTTTAACCGTGGTTTAATGAGAGTGTAAAAACAGTGGTTACAAAACCATGGTTAAATTTCCGTTTCACCAAGGTTGAAAACGACGGTTATACACCATGATTTTAACCATGGTTTTAAGATAGTTTGAAAATGATGGTTATATAACCATGGTTTTAACCGTGGTTTAATGAAAGTGTAAAAACAGTGGTTACAATACCATGGTTAAATTTCTGTTTTACCATGGTTGAAAACGACGGTTATACACCATGATTTTAACCATGGTTTTATGATAGTTTGAAAATGATGGTTATATAACCATGGTTTTAACCGTGGTTTAATGAAAGTGTAAAAACAGTGGTTACAATACCATGGTTAAATTTCCGTTTTACCATGGTTGAAAACGACGGTTATACACCATGATTTTAACCATGGTTTTATGATAGTTTGAAAATGATGGTTATATAATTATGGTTTTAACCGTGGTTTAATGAAAGTGTAAAAACAGTGGTTACAAAATCATGGTTAAATTTCCGTTTTACCAAGGTTGAAAACGACGGTTATACACCATGATTTTAACCATGGTTTTATGATAGTTTGAAAATGATTGTTATATAACCATGGTTTTAACCGTGGTTTAATGAAAGTGTAAAAACATTGGTTACAAGACCATGGTTAAACATTCGTCTTAGCAAGGTTGAAAACAACGGTTATAAACCAAGATTTTAACCATGGTTTTAAGATAGTTTGAAAACGATGGTTATATAACCATGGTTTTAACCGTGGTTTAATGAAAGTGTAAAAACAGTGGTTACAAAACCATGGTTAAATTTCCGTTTTACCAAGGTTGAAAACGACGGTTATACACCATGATTTTAACCATGGTTTTATGATAGTTTGAAAATGATTGTTATATAGCCATGGTTTTAACCGTGGTTTAATGAAAGTGTAAAAACAGTGGTTACAATTAATACCATGGTTAAATTTCCGTTTTACCATGGTTGAAAACGATGGTTATACACCATGATTTTAACCATGGTTTTATAATAGTTTGAAAATTATGGTTATATAACCATGGTTTTAACCGTGGTTTTATGAAAGTGTAAAAACAGTGGTTACAATACCATGGTTAAATTTCCGTTTTACCATGGTTGAAAACGACGGTTATACACCATGATTTTAACCATGGTTTTATGATAGTTTGAAAATTATGGTTATATAACCATGGTTTTAACCGTGGTTTAATGAAAGTGTCAAAACAGTGGTTACAAAACCATGGTTAAACATTCGTCTTAGCAAGGTTGAAAACGACGGTTATAAACCATGATTTTAACCATGGTTTTAAGATAGTTTGAAAATGATGGTTATATAACCATGGTTTTAACCGTGGTTTAATGAAAGTGTAAAAACAGTGGTTACAAAACCATGGTTAAATTTGCGTTTTACCAAGGTTGAAAACGACGGTTATACACCATGATTTTAACCATGGTTTTATGATAGTTTGAAAATGATTGTTATATATAACCATGGTTTTAACCGTGGTTTAATGAAAGTGTAAAAACATTGGTTACAAAACCATGATTAAATTCCCGTTTTACCAAGGTACTAACTTTGTTAGTCTGGGCCTATAAAGCTTGTCACGACTAACTCAGCTGTGGACTAATGAAGGTTTTTCATTACTCGTATTTCGTAAAAAGACAGGCTTGACTAACGCCATTTGTGGTTTCTGACTAAATGAGGCATACGTACACCTCATAATGTTGTACGACTAACTTTCGGCCATCCAAAGGCATGACTAAAATTATAAAGGCCTGCGACCTGAATTACTAACTAAGCAGGGCCGTTGTTGTTGATCTTGAAGGTAGTCGGGCCGGGGGTGGCCGCTGGTGTTTTTTTTTTTTAATAGGACTATATTATCTTTTTGTATAATTTAAATAATGTCTGCCCAGTCACTAAACATTGTCTGTCTATACGTACATATCATTTGTCATTTTGAACCTGTCTACTTTATAATTGTGTTCAACACGAATTTCGCGCATTCCCCGCCTGCCCCCCCCCCCACCCCTCCCGCTCATTTTCGCGCCTTTTTTTATGCGCGTCGATGTACTAGTACCACCGAGTACCACATGTGTAACGCACAACCCGCACATGTATGATATACACACCATAGACAAATGCACACACACGTACACACGTACGCCGTGCAGATACAATCACCTTAATGCTTCGAAGGCCAAGGGCTAGCTATATAAGCTTCAAGTTCATGAAATTCAGGCAATTAACTGCATTCAACTAATTTTTTAACTGAAACTATAGGAGAACAGACAAATTATGGAACTGTCAGGAGATAGTTAACTGTAAGTAAGTTTATCTAATCAGTAATCTGTTGGGCATTCTCGTGAATTAGTCCACTCCTGGCACCTCCTTGGCCTTGCATGACTCGGAAATTGAACACTCGGCGGATTGTGCGCGTACCGTACCAAGCCCTAGTAGTACCGTACTGTACTGCACTCTGCAGCAGGCAGTGTCACTGTCAGTGCAGTGGATTATTTCAAGAGTTTGCCTAAGCTTAGTCTGTAATGTTGCTGCATTTATTTTGATTAGGAGTGTTGCATGGGTCTAGAAATGTATTCTGACTTCAACTTGAAGTTGAAGCCAGGCATTGGGGCTGGCTACATGTAGGGCCTAAAAGTTATTTATGGCTATATATTATAGGCTTGAGCTTGCCTTGGACTTTGCCTTTGGACTAGATTTATTATTATGGTGGAACACGTCGTACTCGTAGCCTAGTCCCGGCCCTAGCCTAGGCCTAACTTAGGCTAGCGCTTGGCCTACCTGAAAAAAAAACTTGTTGGCTGCCATCGAGTATGAAGAAAAATTTTGTACTAGATCTCCTACTGGCTTAATTATCGTTAGACTATCGACTAGGGTCTAGATCTAGTCTAGATCTATACTTTAACTTTTTAAAGTTTACGTTAACGGTTAGAGTACGGTGTCGGTGGTCCTAATTAATGTTATACTTTTGAACGGCAACAGCATTCAGTCCACTGATCTGTATTCTTTTTTTTTTGATGGGTCTAGTCTCTAGGCCTAGGCTACAGACTCTGCTACTGCGGGTTAATTAGTCCTCATTTAATTAGTAATACTTGATCAATGGATCAGCTAGCTGCAAAGTAGTATGTTTTAATAAATCCTTTATTTTTAAGCGGGAGTACAATTCATATGTCTGTATATGTTTTTCCATGTGAAAATCTGTTTTTTTTTTGGTAAGTTCAGAGTGTGGTTGTGGGAACGTGGCTGGCTCCTTGTTTCGAAGATTTCTACAGCATGCATGCACATTACGATAGTAGATCTAGGACACAGTTGTACACAACTGAAAGATATGCGCATTTCCCTAGCCATAGCGGCGATGATTGTTACCAAAAGAAAAGTAATGCCAATAGTTCTAGTGTTTACTTTCGAGTCTCCTTGGTATTTTCATATATAGGCCCTACAACTATTCATGAAAAATCCGAGGCCAAACCACGTAATGTGGAATTTCGTCACAAATGGGTTAAGTTATTAATTTAGGAAGTGTTGTTCCATATGTGTCACTAATAGTGGAATTGTCTGAAATTTGTATGAATTTTAAGTATGGTTGGTTATTATGAAATGAATGAAATTTCATGTGATGAAAAATGGAAATACCATCGCTGGACCGTTGTGTCGTAATAGTACTGTATTTTAATTTCAAATCAAAATTTTTAATAGACTACAATACAATTTTCTTTCCTGGTAGCGGGAAGTTAAAGGGATGGTTCCAGGCTGAAAATATTTATATCTAAAAGTATATAAATGGAGTAAAATTTACAGTAAAATGCTGAAAATTTCATCAAACTTGGATATCAAATAACAAAGTTATTGATTTTCAAAGTTTATCAATATTTTTTGGAATATGCACATCATCATGAATATTCAATAGGTGGGCTGATGATGTCACATCTCAATTTTTTCTTATGTCATTACATGACATCGTAAATGTTTCATTTTTTCATACATGTGTAAATGATGTGTCTCCATTATGATGAAATAAGTTGAGGCAATAAATAACTAGTCCACTTAATCAGTTGTCAATCCAATTGTTTTAGTTCTTGGTAGCAATTTTTTTATTAAACCAAATTTCACATAATAAAACACAAAAGAACAAGTGGGGATATGACATCACCAGCCAACCTAATGAATATTCATAAAGACATGCCTAGAACTGTTTCACCGGAATAATATCATTTGAAATTCAAAAACTTTATTTGTTATTCGATTTTGATTAAATTTTTAGCATTTTGCTCTGTAAATTTTCTTCTATTTATTGAGATATAAATATTTCCAGCCTGGACCATCCCTTCAATTTTACTAATATTCGAAGACAGGAAACTAATACTAGAAAAAAAGATAAATGAATGGAATATGTATCACCAAACCCAGACAAACATTGGAATATGTCTTGTTTGCCTCTTGCATCGAGGCAAAAACTGAATATTTGTGTCCATGTACATGCAATATCTTTTGATTACACACATTTATCCTGAAAGCTCTTTGCATACATTATTTATTCAAAATTCAGGTTTAGTAAGAAAATCAATTACTTTTCATTCCAGGTACAAATTTTTATTGATATATGGCCAAAATCAAAGAAGGGTGTTGGTAACCAACAAGTCAGAGGAGACCTCAAAACAGGAGCTGCTTAGGGTGGTGTGCACAACATTTGGAGTGAAAGAAGAAGATATTTTTCCTGCAGACATGGCAAGACAAATTCTACGATTTTGCAGACATGGAAGAGGACGAACTTGTGACAGGGCCATTGAGAGTAAAAATTACAAACTACCTGTGGTCCTCGGTGCACAGCAACTGGTGAATGGTGGAGAGTAAGTATCTGGTACCAAACAGAAACCCCAATTAACTCTCAATGTGCCATAGTCTTGCCCAAGTGCATGCCATTTAATTTCTTTGGCAATTGATTCATCCTTCTAGATAAATATATTACTTGATAATGGCCAAACTTAAAGGCATTTCTCTTTTTCACATGACATAGTTATATATGAGACTCAACCAGAAGGATTATTAAAGAGGATTAGAACTTGGCCAGTAAAAACGCTTTAAACGTGTATGGGGCACCTTAAGAGTTGATGAATTAAGTAAATGTGAGTAAATGCATAAAATATGAGAATATTTCTTGCATTATAACTTACTAATGTTTGAGTATCACTATTGATGCAGGAATCTTACAGTGGCTACATTGTTGTGACATTTTGTAATGCATTTCTCTGTTAGATTTTACCTAAAGTTAATTTTTAAGTCTAATTCGCATGTATATGGTTCTGCTATGGTCTTTCACCAAATGTTAACTGGTACAGTGTGTTTGTGACAGATAGTCGCAAAGTGTGACCAAGTGGAGCTTTTCTGTTCTTGTCTTTGGCAACAAGACTGGCGTGTCGTTGCATAAAACTTGCTATTATAGTAAAATTTGCTGTAAATAAGATCTATTAAGGACTCGGATGAAAAGTGATTTGACAGAAACTAAATGAATGAGGATTCTAAATCTATTTGTTTTTTCTTTTTTAAGTATAATTTTTTATTCTTTGTTTTTTCTTTTTTTAAGTATAATTTTTTATTCTTTCCAAATCTGACACTGTTGCAAGGCACATAGCGTGGATGAGCACTGAAAAAAAGGCAGCCAGACTTCAAGAGAGTTGAGTTCTGCATGCAGAAGACACTGGCAGACAGAAGGGCATGGATCATAAATTCTGTCCCTCGGCCAAGGATCACTGATGACCGACTGAAGTATCCTTGGCTCTTTGATGAGGATCAGGTAATCTATGCAGAGTTTTCTCACCAGATTTCGAAATATACTGAATATCCCGAGATTGATTGAATGCTGACGGACGTTGATAGAGTTGCTTACTCAATGTTTCCCTATTACAGTGATTTACAGAATGTATTGGAAACTTCTAACTCCACATGGATTATCCAAACTTGCTCATAAACTTAATTTATTCAAGACTGCGTAAGGTGTGAACTTCATATGTGGTCCTTGTATGTAAAATTCAGGTTATTTTCTTGTCAAAGCAATATCACCTAAACAGCTTGAGGTATGGATGTAAAAAACTTGGTGTTTAACATGTACCATCATTAGGAAGACGATTTGAATGGATTTTGGAATATGTAGGTCAAAGGTCAATTTGTGAAATTTATTTGTTTAAACACATTGTCACCTTAACAATTTGAAATATAAATGTGAAACTTGGTGCTAACATGTACCACTATAGGAGATGATCTGGATATATTTTGGAATATGTAGCTCGAAAGTAAATTTGTGAAATTCAGGTAATATCTTTGTTAATGCAATGTCACCTTAACAGTATGAAATATGGATGTAAAACCTGCTAGCATGTATCACTGGGAAGAGGATGCATTGAGTAGTGTATGTTTCATTGACTGTTTTTGAAAATTTGACTCAATGTCTCTAATCTTCAAATTAAAGGTCTAGTCCACCCCAGGAAAATGCTGATTTGAATAAATAGAGAAAAATCAAACTAGCATGAAATTTTAAAGTTTCGCTTATTTTCAACAAAACAGTGATATGCACAACTAGGTGAGCCAATGATGTCACTCACTATTTCTTTTGTTTTTTATTGTTTGAATTATACAATATTTCAATTTTTACGAATTTGATGATTAGGACCTCCTTGCCTGAAGCACAAAATGTTAAAATAATTGAATTCCACGTGTTCAGGGACGAATGAAACTTCATTTCACATGACAATGACGAGAAAATCAAAATATTTCATACTTCATATAATAAAATACAAAAGAAATAGTGGGTGAGTGATGTCATCAGTTCCCTCATTTGCATACCGACTGAGGTGTGCATATAAGCGTTTTGTGAAATGAAGCAAAACTTTAAAATGTCATAACTTTCTTATTTTACACCTGATTTTGATGAAATTTTCAGTGTTATGCTTGTTGAATTTTTCTCTTTTTATTCAAATCAAGGTTTTTTTTTTTTTTTTTTTTTTTTTGGGGGGGTGGACGTGTCCTTTAATCTTGCCATATCTGTGCTACCTCTGTGTGTGAAAAGTACATTAATTTATTTAGTTTATTCAGGGATTTTTTTTTGTATATACATATAGTCTTTCTACCTTGTCTTCTCAGTCAAACCAAATCTTATAAGATCAACAGCAAAAAAAAAACAGTTTTCAGGAGTATATGACATCATTCTGCATTCCATACTTAATTAAGCTTGACATATCTGTGCTAACTCTTAATTTATTTAGAATATTTATGATTTTTTATGCCTCCGCCAACGAAGTGGCCGGAGGCATTACGTTTTCGGGTCGTCCGTACGTCCGTCCCGTTTTGTTTTGTCGAAATCTCAAGAACCGTGGAGTGGTTTTACATCAAACTTGGTATGAGGGTATATCCTGGGGGGATAATACTTTGTTTTGATTTTATGGTCACGGGTGAAAGGTCACAGAGGTCGTTATATACCTTAAAATGTCCTGTTCTTGTGATAACTTAACCATTGGAGCTAATAACTTCAAACTTGGTACATTCTTTATATACATAATAGAGGGAGAATGATCTGATTGGATTTTGGGGTCACATGGTCAAAGGTCACGGAGGTCAGTATGCCTTAAAATATCTTGTTCTTGTGTAACTAAAGGAATGTTAGAGGAAGTAAATCCAAACTTGGTACATATATGCTTGATATAGGGGGGGGGGGTAATTTGGGGGGGTTGCAGGGCCAAGTTCAAAGGTCATAAAGGTCATATACTTACAACTTTTTTATCCATTTAGTAATTTTCTTGTGTTTTATGAATACTAAAAGTTATTTTCATATATCAAGTTTGATTGTAGGTCAGTGTATGCATGAAATTGTTCTTGTGATAAACCAAAGACTTCGATAGATCAATTTCAAATATGGACAATGCAACCATTATGACATTGACTTGAGAAGTTCAAAGGTCTAAGAGTTCATGTCTCTTGTCACAATTGCTTGTAGATTCAATATTAATGGTTCTTGGATGCATATATGAGAGTGATCAATATGATAATAGAAAATATCAATCAAGGTTTTCCGTTGGGTAGATTTAATTTTATTGAATAATTTTTGCCTTATCCAAATATAAGTGAACACCAAATGTTCAGGCCAGCTATGGTAGGAATCGAACTCACGATCTCCTGGTTACTAGACAGGCGTCATACAACTAGACCACCAGGAATTAAGCCCGATGGCTATTGGCTGCTATTATGTGATATATCAACACAGTACTGTACCTGCTGCTATTATGTGAATCAAACCAGCTACCAGCCATCGGGCTTCTCGGTGGTCAAGTGGTATGACGCCTGTCTGATAACCAGAAGGTCGTGGGTTCGATTCCTACCCGAGCCGGCCTGTAAAATTTTTTCTTAGCAGCTCAAACATGCACTGAACATTCAGTGTTTATTTATGTTGGGATAAGGCATAAATTATTTAATATAAAAAGAATAGAACAAATTTGAAGATTTATGGGAAATTACCTGTGCAACATATTTCTGATCTAGTGGCAATGGCGGAGGCATAAATTTCGACTGTGTGCAGTCGAGAATCCATCTAGTTATTTTCTTTTGTTTTTTGTATAAAGTCTTTCTAACATGTCTTCTTGGCCAAATCAGTTATATGAAATCAGCAGTAATAAAACAGTTTTCAGGAGTACATGTATACATTCCTTACTTAGTTTAGCTTGCCATATCTGTGCTAACTGTTTGTGTGAAAAGTACAAAATTTATAAAGAATGTATTAAAATTTATGTGGGTTCTTTTATAGATATGTATTCAAACCTGCCATGTATAAAGACTTGCCTCTTTTGTCAGCTAACTTGGGTAATGTTTCCAGAGCTGTACATGTAGTACTGTATTAGATGTGTTTGACTTTATTTTTATTAAAAGTTTTCATTGCGTTGTTCTTAACACTGATTTGCATTTTGTCCCTTTTTAGGTCATTGTGTGATCACTCACTGATTGATACAATAAGTGGCGATGTGTAGTGTGGAATATGACCTCTGTCATATTATCTGTCTGACTGACCTACAATTTTAAATGTAATTTCTTATTATACCATCACAAATGTGGCTCTTTGATGATGTAGCCGAATGTGTACATTGTAACTGTATTTTAATTGACTCTTTTCTTTCGCTGATACACTAGAAACTCAATATACAGAGATTCCCAATATAACAGTCAAATTTGCTGGTCCAAGGTCTTTTTGTTATCGCTGTTTCTGTTTTTAAATCATTGTTTCACCTTTTCTTAACCATAGTAAAGACACTTTGAAACGATGGATTTACCACAATAAAAACAAGGTTGTAACCACGGTTAAACCATGGTAGCCATGGTTTATCTACAATGAAACCATCGATTAACTGTGGCACATTATGGTTAAACCGTGGTATACAATGGTTAAACCATGGTTAGACAGTACTTTGACATGGTTTAACCATCATCATACAATATTGCACTAATGGTTAAAAGGTGGTTTTACCATATGATTGATCATGGTTTTACCGTGATTTGGGTTGTAATTATGTGGTTTGGCTGCTGTAAAACAATGGTTTCACCGTTTTCTAACCATGGTTTCACCTTCGCTTTACCATGGTTTTACCTACCCTTTACCATGGTTTTATACTTTCTTAACCATAGTTTCACCTTTTCTTAACCGTGGTTATAGTACGGTAAAAACACAGTTGTGACCATGGTTATGCCATGGTAATGTCATGGTAAGTGCGTTCCAATTTAACACCTTTTAACCATGGTTACCATGGTTTACCCATGCTAAACCTATAGTTTAACCGTGGTACACCATAGTTAAACCATGGCTAGACAGTACTTTGACATGGTTCAACCATCATCATACAATATTGCACTATGGTTAAAAGGTGGGTTTACCATACAATTGATTATGGTTTTACCGTGATTTGGGTTGTAATTATGTGGTTTGGCAGCTGTAAAACAATGGTTTCACCTTTTTCTAACCATGGTTTCACCTTCTCTTTACCATGGTTTTATACTTTCTTAACCATGGTTAAACTATGGTAAAAACATAATTGTGACCATGGTTATGCCATAGTAATGTCATGGTAAGTGCGTTCCAATTTAACACCTTTTAACCATGGTTACCATGGTTTACCCATGCTAAACCTATAGTTTAACCGTGGTAAACCATGGTTAAACCATGGCTAGACAGTATTTTGACATGGTTTAACCATCATCATACAATATTGCACTATGGTCAAAAGGTGGGTCTACCATACAATTGATTATGGTTTTACCGTGATTCGGGTTGTAATTATGTGGTTTGGCAGCTGTAAAACAATGGTTTCACCTTTTTCTAACCATGGTTTCACCTTCTCTTTACCATGGTTTTATACTTTCTTAACCATTGTTAAAATATGGTAAAAACACAGTTGTGACCATGGTTATGCCATAGTAATGTCATGGTAAGTGCGTTCCAATTTAACACCATTTAACCATGGTTACCATGGTTTACCCATGCTAAAGCTATAGTTTAACTATGGTTAAACACTAGTGCACCATGATTTCACCATAATTAAACCATATCTTACTATGGTTAAACTATGAAATTACTGTACGATGGATCCAATGCAAAACCATGGTTTTACCTTACCATCAAACCATGGTTTTTTTTTACAAGGGCGGGGGGGGGGGGTCTGTTTCTTCCGATTAAAAAGTAACTCATAAAAAAGAAGAGAAATGTACATAAAATAGGAATTTGATCAAAGAGTATGCTGTGGTAAATAGGCTTCATCTTATCCCAAATTCCCCATCTTTCGATATGCATTATTTAATCATCGGAAAGGGGGGGGGGGGGGCAAAGACCACAATATTACCCCACTCCTTGATCTATGCTATATGCGGCATAGTGTCATCCAATTTAAATTGAATGCAAATTTTGTTTGCGGTAATTACAACTGACGTGGAACGTTCAATAAGAGGAAATAGTCAGCTGTGATGAGATTAAACGATCAAGTGTTGTTTGTTATATGAAAAACAATTATTATTAAGTGTTTCACGGTATTATTGACTTTCATCAACGCAATGCCCGTTAGTTCGAATGAGTATAGAATATTGATATTGTGTTACTGATCTAAATAGTACATAGTGCCCTTGATTGGGTAGGTAAGGCATCAAATCCACGCTAAAATATTGAATGAAATTCATTTAGATATCACATTTATCGGTGTTCAAAATCTGTATCGTTCTTCTCACTACGTATTCTCTTCCCCCTCTCTGCGCACGCTCAGAAACACATCCACCCCAATATTCACACCCGCAAACTATTCTACTCCTTATCCTTTCTGAAATCTCTTGTTTCCTTTTCTAGACCTTATGATTGTTGTAAGATTAATTTGTACTGAGGATTAACGAAAATCCACTTACTAAATAAGCTTACAGTTAGCCAAAATGTATGTATGTTGTGGAAAATAATGTGTACCTCTGTGTCATGATTGCTCCTTCCCCTTCTCCATTTCACGGCTTCATCTTCCATCTGTCATTCCATCTATTAATTCCACCACCATTCCGTCTTTCCCTCTCTCTCTATCCGCCATGCATCTATCCAATCAATGGTGTTAACCTACTTTTCCTCTTTCTTTGGGCCTGGCTGCGTTCCTCTGACATTTTCATTGTACCTGGGGGCAGGCCAGCGGCCTACCTCGTCACATTCTTCGCAGCATGCCCCACACAGAGAAACAAATGCCAGGGAGATTGCGTTCACATGGGGTCTTGGCAATTCAACAATCTATGGATTTTCTTTAATCAGATTTTTGTTGTTCACACGAGGACAAACATTTGCGAAGCTGTTTCACGTGATGCTGAGTCAATGCGACTTGCAAGGAAGTGTTGAGATTGTCGTGATATTCTGCCGTTCGCATGCTTCAGAATTAGCATTCGCGCTATTTTAAACATTCCCGCCGTGTGAACTCAAACATCCGCAGCGAAATGGAAGTCGCGAAATTGCAACAAAAAAAAGTGATTGTAATGAATTTGAAGCATTTTTCAAAAAAAAAAAAAACGAAGTGTGTTTTTTTAAGGGATGTAAGATTCTCCTTCGAATTCCAGGAAAATAAAATACGCAACCTATTTTTCGATAAGAAAGATGAAGACGAAAAAAGACGTACCGACCATGATGCCTCTATCATTTTAGAAATCTTTTAGAAGAATAATGTGACTAATTATTGGGAGTGGGGAAACAACGAAATCATGAACTGGTAATAAATGGTGAAAATATGAAAAGATAAGGAAATTAATGTGGTATGTGGTAAACAAGAGACAGGTTGATTGTGATTAGAGTGAGAGGCGGTCGAGTGATGACAAGAAGCTTGCGAGCTATGCATTGTTCCTTCATTGTAGATCAATTACCATCCCGTGGCGTCCTGAGAACCCCACCAAAGTCCTACTGAGTCACAGGGGTCTTCCAACCAAGGCCAGTCCTAAGCAGTAGTAGACCACTGGCCTGGGTTGTGCCGTGATGCAAGCTTAAGATGCACCAAATCAAACACACCCACACTTCCACATACACCCTCACAAACCATTTTACAGTAGTAACTTACACACACCCACCCTTCTATACGCACACCCTCACACAACATTTTTTTTCTTCAATATTTTACAGACACACTGACTCTCACACACACACTCCCAATCGCTTATATATGTACATAATGTCATACTTGAACACACACACGACACCCTCTCACAAACACACGCTCAACAGGCCATAAATCCATTTTCCCTGAGATGTATTTTTATAGTGACTAGAATACATTCATCTTAAAAATTAATATTCACATGGCATCTAAAATCAATCTCTTAAATGCTATAATAATGTAACCATAAAATCGAGGCTTTGTTTGGGAGATGGTTACCGCGTAGATATGTATATTGATCTATACAGTAGATCATGACATAGTAGGCCATATTTGAAAGTTGGTTACCATTGAGAAGGCGAAAAGTCGTCTGTTTCAAGCTTACCTCAACTTCAGTTGCATCAAACAATATTATTTAAATTAATGTCAATAATTGTCACCGTATCATCCTAGATATAAATTAGGTTCATTTATACAAACCTAACTTTGTGAAATCATGAAATCAATGCTAGAAAGGTTGATCACACGGAAGATCGCCAACGCAGATAAGCACATTATTTGAGAGTGTATCGTTACAGCGTGTGAAAACTTTGCTGGAATACCATCCTTATTTTGTCAACTATTCAGCACAAATTACACATTTTATACCAGACTCATTTGGCACACATTTTTTTTAAATTATATATAGAAACACTTGGGTGGTTATTTTGTTGGATTCTGTTCAAGCTTTTGTTGAAATTGTTACCACAAGTGGCATTTATATTTAACTCTCTGAGACCATCCCAACTAATAAGGATGTTTGAACGATTATGCAAGAAATAGTTTATAACCTCTATCAATCTTCCATTAGCCAATTATTTTCATAGCCATTTTAGATGTTTTTTTTCGATTTACCATTTAGTTACATTAACATTCCGTTTTGTAATCTTATGTTATTCCTAGTATTTTTACAAGCATCATCACCCCCAGAATAATTGTATAAAAACGGTGACAATATTGGTTTGATTAAAAAGTGTTATTAGTGTGAAAATTTACACACTCTTAAAATGTTGGGCAACATACTGTCCACACAACAATTTGTTTAAAAATTTATCCAACTCTGGGTACTTTTCAACCAATACTGTGTAGTTTTCACCCAAAGCACACATTATTGGTTTAAAACTACCCAGAATTGGATAAAGTTTTAACCAATCGTTGTGTGGACATTATATGTTGCCCAACATTTTTAAGAGTGCACTTGACATTCGCTTCATTGATTTTATGCATCATTTTCTACACATGTCTCAATCGTAATGATCATACCTATTACATTTTAGCGAGAACTTGTCGATGATTGCCTATTCGTAAATTCATCATTTAAGAAATATTTTCAATTACTCTTGACGCAAATAGACTGCGATGCGTGTCTCGTCCCCTCTTATTTTTTTAATTTTTAATAACAATTGGAAATTAATATTTTCACCCACGCATACTTCAGCCTTTATCGTGGTTTTCTCTGGGGGCACTTCGTGACATTTAGGCCTCTATAAGTAGTTGCCATCTCCGCTTTATTGTGCTCTTCATTATTTTTTCTTCCCATGTTTTCTGTACTCCTTCCCCCCCCCCTCAGATTCATCAACCATTTTCCTTTCACCACCACCACCATCGTCACCAAAATCTCCATTCTCATCATCGTTGACCTCAACACCGTCAACATCATCAGGAGAAGCATCGTTACTAATAAACTTTCATCATCACCACAGTCCACCACCACTTATTGTAAAAATATGGGGATTGCCTATTGTTTCACAGTTTTTCCTAAGGCACATCTGATTCCTAATCCGACATTTTCCTTTATTTTGCCTATCCATCTATCCATATATGTTGATCTGTATCTCTATCTATATCTATATACATTTCTTTTCGATTTTTTAAAAATTTCTTTATCCATTAATCTACCTACCTATCTATCCATCCATTTCTTTGCCTGTCTATTTACCTATCTATCTTTATATCTATATTTATCTATCTACATCTATCTATCTATCTTTATCTACAGTACATATCCACCGTCTCTTCTCCGTCTTTTTGAACTACAGTATTGTTCACGTTGAAATCTTAACCACGTGACAGAGCCCAAGGTCGTTGAAGTAATCAGTAGTAGGTCCATGAAGTAATCAAGCAAGGAAATCGCTCCAGAACTTGCCTCTGTGCTACTTGGCGTTTACAATCTGGCAAACATTGTGAACCCTTGACATTTAAGGTTCTTGCGTTCGTTTCGATGTCACCTCTATAGGTTCAAGACAATGCCTGTTTATCATAAACAAGTCTCTTTTGGGGTATAATGATGATAATTCCACTGCCACTAAAGGTGGTTCTGGGTTCGAGATAAGCCTATCGATACTCTTGGTGTTATTGCCTTCGAAATTATCTCTAATTCTTTTTTTTTTCATGAAGGAGTGCATGACGCCAACACTGCCCCTTCATTTCATCCAAGAACTTGATTGTTGTACATATTTCGTAATATCATAACAAGCTAATTATTTTAGGTCAGTTTCACCAAGTCCCAAATGAAAACTCATTTGTTCCTCTCTCTCAGTAACAGTTTAATAGTGTTTTATTCAGGAGCATTCAAATGTCTATTCAATTTCTTTTTTCTATTTCATTTCAGTTATTGTTTATATGTATATTTAATATTCTTGAAGCGCCATGAGCACAGAAAGGTGGATTTGTGCGTTATATAAGTAGCCAACATTATTATTATTATCATTATTATTAAAAGACGCGACACCCGTTTACTACTTACATGTATACATGTATTTAAGTGGTGCTCGAAATGTCGTCATGGATGATAAATTACTATAACTCCTTAAAATCAGCGAAAACTCCCCGGTTAAACAACAAAATATATAATTTTGAAGATAAATATTGATTGTTGTCGAGATATATTTTGTTTTAACATAGACAAGGGATCTGTGGTACACACTGTTCGTTTTCCGTTTGTTTTAGAATGTACAGATTGTGACCTTGTCATACAACATTCGTAATCTTAAAAACAAAGTATAATAGCCAACTCTTATTAATTAAGTTCCGCTTTTAGTCACGCGTTATAAACCGTGACTGCAGTTCATTATTGTTACAGTGTAGTATCATTAATATTCTAATTTTATTATTTTTAGTGAAATTAATATGAAGGTGGAGGGCATAAGTGGCACGGATTTTCTAGATAATGATGAGTCATTCAATATTGGATCAAACCACTCGAGACTAGCCGGAAATCGACCGAATTCGGCTCATATCATTGGTTGCCATGGTGACATGCCCTTCCGCAAACTTCGAGCCACACACGGCCGTAGATTATCTGAAAATCATGAATTCAAAACGATTTATAGAGATATAATTGATATTCTTTCCTTTGTGTAGGCCAGATGAAAAACAATATGATAATTACAGTGCACGTGCATGAGAAAACAAACAATATTTTGATTGTGTTTAATTGTACCCCCTTTTCACTGAAACTGTCGAATAACATAAAGGTCATCATTAAAGGAATCGCTCAATAGGAAACATGTTGGTCTATTCATTCACTATTCGTGCTGACGTAATTATCTTTTGGGCAGTTGAAATCGTTTGCTGACTTGTTTACTATCAACATGATCAACTTATCTCTGTATGGGTGCTGCAAGATGATTATGGAATAGGGAAGGGGGGCATGAAGATTGTGTCATTCCCCCCTCCCTCAACAACAAAACACAGGTTCCTAGAAAGGGGGGCATGCCACGAAACATGAAAAAGGCAAACAATTAACACTTTCATGTTTTTATTTATTTAATTTTGTTTCAATTTCATTCAATTCGAATTTTCATTTCACATCTCTTAAAAATAAGAACATCGGAAAATGTTCTATAGCTCAAATCGGAAAACATCACTCAATAATCAACATACTAAAATGATGTAGGCTAGATAGATTTGTAAAAATAAAAAAGAGATGGAGTGCCGAGGATGTGGAGGATTAAGAAAGGTCATCAACGATAATTACCCAAATCTACAACACTTCAACCAAATTTTTTTTCTCGAAAATACCGTTTATAGCATACCAAAAAAAATAAAGCAAATATAACTCAATTACATAAGACATCCAAAACGCACTAACTGATACAAAAGACAAATTGATCAAAACGAGGTTACTCAGAATCAAGCAGAAATTATTCATAAAATTTCTTGATTGAACGACCAGTGGGCTTTTACGTGTCCTCAATTTTTCCTGCATGGGCTTAGTATGATTACTATATATAAGGACTCGTGTTTTATTTATTTTGTAACTTCTGAAGGTTTCCATGCATGGTGAAGAAGAAAACACTCTTACAACAAATCAGTCAAATTGACTAGACCAGTAGTAAGCTGGCTGCAACTGATATGGCAATTACTGATGGTCTAGTCAGAAATAACTCTGTTCTAGTAAAATACGACTAGAAAATAGTCGCATATGACTAAAATAACAGCTGAATCCAGCTGACCTATTAACTAGTCATTGTTTACTGATTTGTTTTATACCCCTTTCATAAACCCAATAAAACATATCCTCCAATTAGCCGCCTAAGAGTAATGCGGATAATTCAATAAAAATTGCGTTCACAAACTCCATAAATTATTTTTACGAGCGCCCGTCCTGAAAAAGGCGGATAATCGTCATGACAACTAGACACGCCCCCTCCAATGCGGTTGTGTTGGAAAAGGGTGACCTTGTGACCGCACCATGGCAATTATCCGCATTATTTGGAAATACGTTCATAAACTCAAAATCTTGTCCCGATGCCGCTATTATGCGGATAATAGCAGCATCAGAATAATGCGGATAACTCTTGTCCTCCTCTGATTTTACGACCAAATTATGCTGCTATTAGCCGCATAATTGTGTTTTATTGGGTTTATGAAAGGAGTATAAGAGTGTAGGTTTCACGGTACACCATGTATCTTTCTTGGGATATTGGGAGAGATATTTCATAACTTACAAACTAATAATTATGTCTTGTTTTCAAAATCATAATGACATTGTCATTACTGATTTTTTTTCAACAAAAAACATCCTCACCCACACGATTCCATGTTGTTTGTAACCAGTTTGTCACACAGATTATTAATGGCTATTTTAGTCCAATGATAGCAGTTATGGCCAAAACAGCTGCAAATTATCCCCCAAAGAGATAACAGAAATATTAAACATAAAAAGACTGAAAGCTCAAGAAAAGAAAATACTTTGTTCCAACTCTTCACTTAAATCACATTATCTTCCGCGTTATGCTTCCATGGAAACAATTGTCATGGCGATGACGATAAGGATATAGTTAAGGACATCTACGTAAGAACGGACCTTTTATTTTTTCTAGAGACACTTGTGCAAGTAATTATCATTGGCAAGTCGAGTGTTTCTGAGATTGAAATTACATGATTATTTTCTTTTGCCCTTCAGCGATTGTTATTATTTTTTCTTGTTTGTAATTCACTGCAAGAAAAGACAGGATAAGGTCGTTGCTTTGAAGAAGATGACATTCAAGTCTGGATGTAAGGTCACATCAACAAAAATGGCGGTTCTTTATTGCTTAAAGGACAAGTCCACCCCAACAAAATGTTGATATGAATAAAAAGAGAAAAATCCAACGAGCAAAACACTGAAAATTTCATCAAAATCGGATGTAAATAAGAAAGTTATGACATTTTTCGCTTAATTTCACAAAACATTTATATGCACATCCTGGTCAGTATGCAAATGAGGGGACTGATGACATCACTCACTCACTATTTATTTTGTATTTTATTATATGAAATATGGAATATTATAATTTTCTCCTTGTTGTCCTGTGAAACAAAGTTTTATTCCTGCCTGAACATGTGGCATTACCATTGTTATAACATTTTACGGTTCAGTTAAGTTGGTCCTTGATGTCAAATTGGTAAAAATTGAAATATTGTATAATTCAAACAACAAAAAACAAAAGAAATAGTGAGTGATGGACATCATCGACTCTTTAATTTTCATACCACTGAGTTGTGTATATAACTGTTTTGTGAAAAATAAGCGAAACTTTAAAATATCATATTTTTCTCATTTTACATCCGATTTTGATCAAATTTTCAGCATTATGCTTGTTTGATTTTTCTCTATTTATTCAAATCAACATTTTCCTGGGGTGGACTTGACCTTTAAAAGAAAAAAGTACTCAATTAAAAAATTAATCGATTTTGGGGTCTTTGCGTTTCCAATGGAGGAGTTCGCGCGAACCCAAGTCAGAAATGTCCTAGCATTAATGCAAAAATTAACATTCTGCCGTCATGAAGTTAGATTATAATCGATATGATAAGAAATAACATCACATATCATTCTGCATATTGGTTTGTTTCTATCTCAATATGATGATGATATAATGGCGCACCCTTAAAAAGGTTGGGCAAAAAAGGCCCAATTTTTAACCATCATTAGGCAACATACTGTCTACACAACTATTGGTTAAATGTGTCCAAATACGGTAATTAAAACTAATAATTGGGTAGTAAATTTGCTCAGTTGGATAATACTTGCCCAGAATATATATATATATATATACCAACATACATACCCAACACAGTGGACAGTATGTTGCCCAAAATTTTAAGTTTGTGATGATGACAGTGAGGGTGATGTTTAAGATGATGATGAAGATGATGATGATGATTGTGATGATAATTTTGACAATGATGATACACTGTAAATATATATTGGGTAAAATTTTAACCAGCACGAGGGTAATTATGTGTCCAACCAATTTGCGGCAGTATTTTACCCAATGTGGGATGCATATTGTCCAGTAAGGTTTAAGAAATAAGCAGCAATTACTTTAGAATGGGCAAAATGTTCATGCCCGATGTTGGTTGGACATCATCACCCTCATGGAGCATTTTTACCCAATATTTTTTAGAGCGTAATAATGTTGATGATGATGGCGAGTTTGTATTTTCTCCTGTTCTTGCTTTTATTCATTTGCCTCTAAAAGACCTAGTTCTCTACCTTCTCCCCATCGAAGCTTTATTCCATATTCTTTTACGAGATACATTTACACTGTATATATTCAGTTCAAGTGTTGATATTCACTGTAATGTGAAGTCGTCACACTACCCCCCCCCCAAAAAAAAAAAAATGATAATAAAAATAAATAAAATGAAAAATACAATGTAAAATAGAATGAAATAAATCACTGTTGCAAAATTGTTCCTGCATTAATTGAAATAATTATGTTTATTTCCAATGATTGTACCGTCAAGATAAATAATTACAATTACGCGTTATTTCTCGTTTTTGTGCTTAACAGATGTGTCAGAATCACCGATACAGGTGTTGGATTCTTGGCAACCATGGGATGTTTGAGGGCGCTATACCTCCGCTGGTGCTGCCAGGTACAAGATTTTGGACTTCAACACCTTTATGGCATGAAGAGTCTCTTGGTGCTGTCTGTTGCAGGTGAGGATTTTATTAAGGGGTGACATTCGATATTTTGAAGGTTCATTTTGCTGAAGATTAAATATTCTTCGGACTAATGAAGGTTCAGAATATCAAATATTTAGAATGAAGAATCATTGGAATGACGAGCTGAAAACATTATCGTATTGAGACACTTCATGTACTGATATCGGAATTGGATCTTGGAAGGGGAAAGAGAAAACTTTTGATAACATAACACAAGTAAACATAAGTTATAAAAATGTTATGATTGCGCTACCATTCCCATGCCAGGGGGGGGGGGGTGGTAATGAAAGAGGATAAAAAGTGCGTTTTAAATGCATAATGTTCGCTTTTGTGATGGTACGTATAGATACTCACTCGTGATAATGTAAAATGGTGAATGGGCAGAGCCGGCAATCGACTTGAAAATATTTTGAAAGAATATCATCATGTTTTGGGGTATGTTTTTATATCTTTCAAATTTTACTAGTTTCCGACTTATCTTTCATCTAAGGCCCTAACCCATTCATATTCCATGCCAGTAGCCCGTAGACCTATCATACTAATACTCTGATCACGTTGATGTGTCCTATAGTGTTGTCTTACACAATACCCACCCGCGTATATAGTTTCTTGTGAAACTGTTTTCATATTCTATCATATCTTTTTATTTTGTTAAATACAGGTTGTCCTCTTCTTACCGCGTCGGGTCTATCAGGTCTTGCCCAGCTGAAACAAATGGAGGAGTTAGAGGTCACCAACTGCCCGGGAGCTTCCCCGAAGCTGCTCCAGTATTTCTCGGCTAACTTACCCACGTGCGTTCTCATCCATTGAACATGTTGAACCACTATGTTTACATCTCCGTAAGATGATGAAAAGAAGAGAAGTCCCTCTCATCGATATATCTAGTGGTCGTCATATTATCAGCTTAGGTAGCAGTAAGTCGTAGAGAATTCGGTGGAACATCCGTCGCGTCGACGCGTCGTCACCAGTGTTGACGAGGACCCCCCTGCCTCTACTCAAGCAGGAATCATTTCACATATTACCAAGTTGACTCTAGCATGTCTAGAGTATTCAGGCTTCTAAACACTGGGCTATTTGTGCAATATATCAATGAATACGAAACCATTAATAACAACATATTTTGGCCTGGATATATAAGAATAGTAACATAATGAAACATAATTTATGTTTATTCAAACTTTTTGCAATCTTTTGCAAAATACATTGATGTTCAGTCATAACTGGGGCATTGTTCAGACTCTGAACCCCACGCAAAAATTGCTGGAAAATCGGAATGGCTTGGCTATATAATTATTAAATAACATTATTTTCCCATGCGGCTGAGCTAACAAAGCAGTATCCTCCCAGTATTTCAATATTTTGTACAACTTGATGTTAAATAAGATACTCTGTGCATTTGTTTTTGAAGGAGCCTCACAGCACCAACCCATGTTTTAAATATCTTTAGCTGTTAGGCAGACGAGTCACTTTTATACTGTATAATGCCACACTCTACTACAAGGGTTGCGGAACGGGTTTGAAAGTTTTTTTGGGAAGGGGGGGGGGGGGCTGACTATGTAGAAAATCATTATCAGATAGCAATTGTATCGTTGGACACGTTTATCGAAAAACTGTGGGGTCGTTCATTAAAGGGGAATTCAACCCAATTAAAAACTTGTTTTATAAGAAAAAGATAAATTAGACAAGTTGATATGTGAAAGTTTGAACAATATTGGACAAACAACAAGAAAGTTATGAATTTTAAAAAGTTGTAAATATTGATAATCACTATACTCATGGAGACTTCAAATTGGCCACATATGGGATGTCATAGTGATGTAAGGCAAGGACTACTCTTCCATGTACTCCACTACATATTATGGCTAAAATGTCATTTTTCCGAAAAGTTTTTATTTCAAATTACATTTTTCTTTCATGAGGACATTAAACAATATACTACCTGGGTTATATTTAGATTACTGCCCCAGGGGAATGGATACTTCGGAGAAAACCACAAAACCCTGATAATAAAGTACATGGCCTATGGGAAAGTTGTCCTTGCCCCTTGTCATAATTTACTTACCCAGTTGCCAATTTGAAATCTAAATACTATTAGTGATCCCAATTTTAAAGCAGCTATAACTTTCTTATTGCTTGTCCGATTTCTTTCAAATTTTCACCATTCTGTTTAATTTATTTTTCTCCTTCCCAACACAACATTTTATGGCCAAGGCTGGATTCCCCTTTAAGTATTGACCATCACTTTAGATCCTTTCTAATCATTGTTCGTTTCTAATCAAATTGTGGCAATCAAGTCAGTTTGAGAAATGACAACCTTGTAAAGCAAGATTATGGATGCTTTTTTGCAAATGTCGCTCTATAATCTCACGGTCTATAAAAACAGATGCGAGAAGGGACGGATACCTGATCGCGAAAGATCCCCGATGAGCTATACGAATTGTTGTCTGAGTAATGATAAATTGGGTAAATTGCACGACAAACGGGCACTATAAGTCTGATGAACCTCAGTTTGAACTATATACCGCAGGGGCCGCGGAAGCGGGGGGGGGGGGCCTCAGCCCCCCCCCCCCCACTTTTTTCCAAAACCGTGTACAAAAACTGACCATATGATTGTGATTTTTTGCATGGTCAGCCCCCCCCCCCACTTTGAAATCCGTTCCGCGGCCCCTGTACCGGTCGGATTTCCCATACTCCCTAATATTAATGGTAATAATAATATAATTGGCAACTTATTCACCGGATTCATTTTTATTTCAATAAGTTGAAAAGTGAAAGTATTGTCAAGATCAGTGCTGCATTTGTATTTTCTGCTTATAGGTTATGTTCATTATCTCGGTCAAAGTATTTAAATTTTACATTCACACACTCTAAATTTAATGGGTTTGAATTCAGTCCTTTTCGGTTTGAGTGTAGTGAGCAGTGGAATTCTGGATTCATATGTAAGGCATTTCAGATTTAGAAGTAAATCGTTAGGATTCAAATATGATTTCACAGTTCAACCGGTCGCTTTCCGTAGCCGATGTGGATTTTTTTTTAATTACCTGTAATTTATATTTATATAATGAGATATCTTGTTTTTTGTTGTGAATAATATAGAAAGATAAAAAATATATTTAGAGAGATTTCTTTCCATCGGATGTATATAATATTTAATATCACTTTATGTTGCTTTATTTATTCTTTGTGTTTGTTTGATATGCAGCTCACTGTCATGCAAGTTTACATAAGTTTTTATTCATTGAGTTTGTCATCATCATTCTTTGTTTGTGGAACGTTTATTCATTAGGAGGATGATATTGATTTAAATCAAAATAAATTCTTCCATTTTTGTTCTACTATAGATGACTTCGGAGTGATCACTAATATTAGCTTATTCTTCTGACCTTACGGCAAGCTTACCACTCTCCTAAACACATCAAAACTACGAATATATGTTTTTGTGCAATATAGATTTATTGTTTTCTTGCTGGACAAGACAGTAAATTTTGTTTATGTGTTTTACTTCAAATTCTCTCTTTTCGTTGGTCACGCAAGTTTTAAACGATATATCTTAATGATTTATCGATTCATGACAATACCAAACCAACAAATTTGATGATGTAATTGGGATGTTATAGAGTGATAAACAATGTATTTATCATCCTTTCTCTAACGTGTCGTGGAGGCTTTCAGGGACTTTATAAGCCGTTTTTTTAATCATCTGCGTTAAAATCAAGATATAATATGCTCTTTTTGATTGATTTGAAATTCAGAGAGAATGTTGGAAGTTTGAACACTCTCTCTTGTATCAAACAAGAAAAGGGAAAATATCAATTTATTTGATTTATTTCTTTAAAAAATATGCGCGCCAAGGGAGGTTGTGAATAATTAAAAGTAGATGAATTTCAGCCATTATTACGGTAGGCTATACATAAAACATGGCCAAGAGACATTATTGTGTGCTATTGATTACGAATTAATATTGTGAAGATTGAATCATAAATGCCAATAACTTAACTGCATATGACAATCTGTATAATAGTAAAAATGATGTAGAGTAATTTTCTATTTTATCAAGTGAAATTCAAAGATAGTGCAATTATTGTAATGACACTACTTCTGTATCACAGTGCTTGGAGATTTGTATTTTGAAATGCATATTGGTGTTTAATGTATAAACCGGCGTATCCTAGATTTTTATTTAAAACCTAGGCATCTCATGTTTTCATTCGGGAGCAAGCAGTGGTAGACGTATGCAAGGCGTAAATTGTCATTCACAGTTGCTTGTCTCTCCCTGTTACTGTTTTATATCGTTAATAAAACCCACGCCGCCCCGAGTTGTTTTAATCACTGTAAAAAATCACTCATTGTTTTATAAAATTGACCATAAATAATCGTTGATTATCATAGTTTATGATGGAGGTGCTATATAATGACGCAACATTGATTGATTGTTATATTCCCAAATTGCATGATTGCATTCACTACACCATAACTCTTAAAATCATGACGGTTGGAAATAGATTAACAATTTTTGGTCACAAATTGTGTTTCTGAACTACCTAGCACTCACAGAAATGCATATAGGAATGGTTTAAAATTTATAAATGTATTTAAACACCTCTTGATAAATATATTTGTGCAATCGTGAAAGTAGCAGTTCCTTGGAAAGTATTTGAAGTCAGAGCATGCCAGTCACGTGTTAACTCTTCACCTTCTGTAGATTAAAAAAAAAACATAAAAGTAATGACACTTGAACGTGAATCGTATCTTGATCAGTATGATTCAGTCCTTGACAATAGTTGGGAGATATGATTTGGTAACTTGATTGTAGAAGTAGCTCATGTCATGTCCAACAAAACAGGATTCATTCCCGTGGCACATGAGGCGCTGTTTTGACCGCGGTGGGGGCAGGGGTTTCAATAAATGTGCATAAAGAAATTACCATTTTATTAATGGAATGGTCAGCCCCACCCTCCCCCCGTGACATACTTAAATCAATTGCAATTATGATAATATCTGAGGCGTATATAGGCTCCAAGAACGTGTTGATACTAGAATAAAGTCTCGGTCGAATGACACCTATATCATGTGCAACGGGTATGTTTCGGGAAAGTGGTATTTTGAAAAATAACGTAATATCTGATGGTGCAATGAAATAGCTTAATTTATTTATTGGACATGTTGCAATTTTGCTGAATTGTTAATAAATTGTACTTAGATGACCCCGTCACTTTAGGGTCAAGTAAGAATCATGGACACCCGATGACACTGCTCGCTATACTTTGGTTTTGATGATTGTTGACCAGTTATTTTTGTTGGAGAGTAATTTATTCAGAAATTATGTTATTCTTATTGTCATGCCTCAAATATTTACAAAGCTTTAGATGGTTTGTAGATGTCTTGTGTTTTTACTTGTAAAATTGTGAAAGTATTCTTGAATTCTATATATTATGAAGATATTATGTCTACAGAAGTTATCCATTAAATTATGAGTATAATGTGACCAAAAGAAGAATGGACGGATATGTTATCTTCACTGTGTATAATGTTTTGTTGAGTTAAGGGCATCACTAACAGAGAGTGGAGAGGGCACGAGCGGGGTATGAGTCCTTTTGTTGTTGTTTTCTTTGTCAGGGGTTGCACCTCAACTTTAGAGGTCGCATAAAAAAAACAGTTTAAGAGGTCGCATTATGTGGCAAAAATGACGAGGGTATAAGATGTGTATGTCACGCAGGCGTGTAGCGAGTGGGGGCGGTGGGGGCGGTCGCCCCCCCCCCCCCAAACGTCCCCAAAAAGAAAAAAAAGAAGGGAAAAAGAGAGGAGAAAAGGAAAAGCGAAGGGAGGAAAGGGAAGAAAGGTAGCTTTGTGGGTTTTTCTTTTTATTCTTTTTTTTTTCTCAAAAAAGAAACTCCGTGACTCTTGCTCTAAATTTATGTATGAATTTTGCTTCCGCGCTGCGTGCGGTTAAATGACAATATTGCAGTTCTCCTTTGTTTCCCTCACCCTTTCTCTAACCCTGTTTTTCCACCTCAGCTATATGTGTTTCTTGCCAGTTAAAGTTCAAATGTATACATTAGGGCTTGGAATTAGAGTAAGGTTAGGCCGAAGTATATGAATTTATCTTTTTTTATTATTGATCGCGCAACTTCTGGTCGGGTCGGCTCCGGGCGGGTAAAATCTTTATCTCAATTTCTGCCGTCACCTCCATATAGGCAACTTCTCCCGCTTTTCAGCTCATTACTAAACAACCATAATTTGGGGGCAAACAGGTTCCTAATTTAAAAAGAGGAAGGTATAAAATTCGCGTCGTATTAAATAAAAAAGTACAATATTTTTTATCAAATTCTATTCAACTTCATGTCATTTCCCTGCACATTCATCTCCTGTCGTATTTTGCGCCCTCAGTTTGAACTTTTGAATGACACTTAAGTTTCTATATCATTCAAAGTGAAGCGCATCAGAATAAGTGAAAGAAATTATACATCATCCTATTTTATATAATTTCAATAATCACAGAAGTTTCAACTTTTTGTGCACTATTTTCCTTGTTATGAAGTTCAATAATCTTATAAAATTAATTGAATTAGAGCTGATGGGGGTATTAGAGATATCTGCATTTGATGAAACGTCCGCCCTTTGAAATATCAGAGTTTCATTGTTCTGCGCGGGGAGGAATATCTTCCTCCCGGCATATATCCTTCTTCTCCTCTGTTTTGCGAGTTAACATATGCACTGTCACTAAATTGTTTGTAATCAAATCTGATCTTTCTAAGGGAAGTATTCAATATAACTTAGATAATAACCTTTTCTCGGGACCATTTTCTTTGCAAAAAAATAAATAAAACGCTTTAGCTTCCGCGCTTCGCGCGGGGTTAATATCATTTTAATTTCCTCCATTTTATCCCTTTTTTGTTCGTTTTACAATCACTTTTGAAAACAAGGTTCAAAATCACAATATAGTCAAATGAATTGGAGCTGATATAGGTACTAGAGAAAAGGGAGGCGGCTTCTTTTTATTTTAATTTATGAAACACCGAAAGCTTCGCGCTTCGCAAGGGAGGGGAAAACTCCCCCTCCCTGCACCCACCCCCTAGGGAGCGCGCTTCGGGTGCATTTACCGCCCCCTCCAAAATGAAATCCTGGCTACGCGGTTGACGTCACGTAGGCCTACAGAACGTGCGTGTGTGGGTGTGTGTTGGCGGGTGTTGATTTGGAAAGTGGTGGTCGTTGGTGTAGTCCTTTTATTTGTTTGTTTTTAGAGGGAAAAGATAAATCAGACATGTAGATAGGCGAAAGTTTGAACAAAATCAGGTAAACAATGAGAAAGTCATGAATTTTTTAAAGTTGTAAATATTGGTAATCACTACACTATACTCATTGAGACTTCAAATTGGCCGCATATGATGTCAAAGTGATGTAAGGCAAGGCCCATGTTCTCCGATACATAAAATGCATGGCTAAAATATCTCCTTTTTTTTAAAGTGTTCCTTCAAATTATATTTTTCTTTCATGAGGACATAAAACAATATACTATCTGGGTTATAATTAGAATGGTTACTTACACTGTAAAAAAAACTTGATATTACAGAAAAAACAAGATTTTGCAGCAAGCAATAACAGAATCATTCTGTAAATTAATAAAACAGGAATTTTTCTGCAATTTAACAGAACAGGTCTGTTTAAAAAGGGGAAAAGGGTGTTTTATTTAAGGAAATTTGTAAGGTTCCATACACCAAATACCAATTTCCTGTAATTTTACATGATATAATGTAAGATTACGCAATCTGGTAAGATTACAGGTGTTCTCGAGACTCTGCTGCAGGAACTTCTTTTATTTTAAGGATAAATTTTCTAACAGTGTAGGAGAAAACCAAAAATCTCTGATAATTAGGTTTATGTCCTGTGGGAAAGTTGTCCTTGCCCTTTCTCCATGTTCTCATAATTCACTTTACCCAGTTGCCAATTTGAAATCTACATAAAAAGCAGCCATAACTTTCTTATTGCTTGTCCGATTTCTTTCAAACTTTCACCATTCTGTTTTAATCATTTTCTCCTTATCCGAACCCAACATCTTATGACAAGGGCTGGATTCCCCTTTAGAAGGTTTTCACTTGCCAAAGAACACCATAAGATAAAAAGGGGGTGAGGATGTATGTATTGATTGAATTCATATAGGGGTTCTTTTCATAATACATGTAAAAGGAGACCTGCATCGATGCATTTTTGCACTATTTCCCACTCTACCCATCCGCTCCCAGTTCTGAAAATGGGAGGATAGGAGAGGATGGAAGGAGAGATGTGAGAAGACAGTATGAGAGAGGGATAGAGGTAGAGAGAGGGAAGGAGAAAGAGGAAGAGAGAATGAGAGAGATGGTGAGAGGGGAGGGGAGAATAAGTGAGAGATTTACAAAAGTAACAAATAAAAACAATAAAGGACAGATTAGAGGAGGGAGAAAGAAAAGAAATATAAACAGAGGGGGAACTTTTCTTTTTTTAGAAAAGATTATATACAATAGACTTCATATGTTTTAAGATAATTTTTCATTTTCTAAAAAAAAAATAATATGGATTCAGGAAAGGACATTCAACGGACCGGGCTTTAATACAAGTATACAATAAAATTACAAATGCAATGGCAGATAAAGCACATAGAATAGGAGTATTCGGGACCTTAGCAGAGCCTTTGACACTCTCGACCACAAAATTTTACTTTAAAAACTTGAAAATTACGGAATTAGGGAAACCATAGTATATCATGGTTTGAGAGTTATTTGCCAGATAGAAAACAATATGTAATTCACAATAATATTTCTTCTAACTTGCAGTCAATAAAATGCGAAGTTCTGCAAGGATCGATCTAAGGCCCTTTGCTTTTTTCTAATATACATTAATGATTTGACTACTGTAACGCCTTTGTTATCATTTGTTCTATTTGCAGATGACACAAACATTTCTTGTTCACACAGTAGCTTAGAAACTAAGTTTAGTAGATAGAATTAATTGTGAATTGCCTAAACTATCTTTGAAGTTTAAGTGTAATAAAATTTCACTTAAAAACAAACTTTTATGTATTTCAAGCATACAAATTTACAAATTGCTGAATTTCCTTACAATATAACAATAACAGACAATATTCCTCTCAAAAGAAAAAAAACACGAAATTTTTAAGGTGTCAAAATAGATGCAAATTTAAATTGGAATGAAATGGTTTGTATAACTACTAGTATCTCGAGAAACGTCGGTTAATCAAAACACACAATTTCACATACACCCTTTGTCACACTATACAATTCATTAATATTACCTTATACAATATATTGCAACATAGTTTGGGAAACTTGTGCAAAAACTAAAGCTAATACAATATACTTACTACAGAAAAAAGACATTCGTATTTGGACTAACAGTATTTGACATAAATTCACTTCAAATTTTACTAGGTTACGTAAATAACATGCTTCCTTCTTCATTCCACAATTTTCATACTAAGAACACATCCATCATTCATACCCTACATTGTTCATTTAATTAACCCCAAATTGCGTATTGCGCATAGATAAAATACACCATGCAGGGGCGGATCCAGCCTTCGCCAATAGGAGGGGGGGGGCCGGAATTTTTTTTCAGCCATATTTTCCCCGATCGGCCGCTCGAAGATGATTTTTTGCTTGTTTCTTTGAAGGGGGTAGTCCTAAAAGTCACGTTTTAGCTGTATTCTATAAATCAACATAAATATATAATATATCATAATCTTTATTTTATAATGTGAGCGCGAAGCGCGAGCAAATTTTTTTTTTGAAATTGTATGTATTTTTTCCTAAAATTTTTACATTCTGGGCAAAGTTTTTATCCTGAAAAAGATGTGCCTGCAACTAAATCATTACTACGAACGCGAAGCGCGAGCAGAAATTTTTGATACACGTTTTGACCTGATCGAAAAGGTAGGCCTACCTGTTAAATACTGCTTGCAGTTAGCCATGAAGACGTTACATATTTCAACAATCAAATAATACGAGCGCGAAGCGCGAGCTGAAAAATGTTGAAATTTCTACATAATTTTTAATAAATTTTTAATTGTGAACAGGATAGCTATATAATTAAACAATTGATGCGAGCACAAAGTATATATTTTGTAAATCATGAAAAGGATGAGTAAGAGGGGATCTTCCTACATTAATAATGCGAGCGCAAAGCGCAAGCAGAAAATGTTTGTATACGTTTTGAACTGATCGAAAAGTGCCTTTTAAGGACTGCTTGCACTAAGCCATGAAGACGTTATATATTTCAATAATCAAAGAATGCGAGCGCGAAGCGCGAGCTGAAAAATGTTGACATTTCTACATGAAAGAATGGAAAATTCTAATCAATTTTTGTAATCGTGAACAGGATAGCTATATAACTAAACAATTGATGCGAGCGCAAAGCGCGAGTGGAAAAATTAGAGATTTAGACCTAGAACGGGACACTCTATTCATGTTTTGTAAATTATGAAAAGGATGAGTAAGAGGGGATCTTCCTATTCATTAATAATTCGAGCGCAAAGCGCAAGCAGAAAATTTTTGATATTGTAATCTGAAACTGGATAACTGAATGAACATGCAGGCGCGTGTTTAAGATTTAGACCTAGAATCTAGGCATTCTAAATACATTTTTTTGTCATGAAAATAAAAGCGAGCGCGAAGCGCGAGCTTAAAATATTTGTTATTCAGTTTTATATTTCAAGCACTTTGTAGGAAAATTGTAAGGTGGATATAAATCGCACTTAAAGGAGAATGAAACTCTTAATTAGAGCAAGTTAGCTTTTGTGAAAGCAGAAAAATCAAAGAATAAGATCAACAAAAGTTTGAGTAAAATAGGACTAGCAATAGAAGAGTTATGAGCATTTGAATGTCGATATCACTAATGCTATGGAGATCCTCCCATTGGCAATGCGACCAAGATCTATGATGTCACAGATGAACAACTCTCCCCTTTTGGACACTGAAAATATACCCCAAAACATCTCTTTTTGCTCATTCTAATCATATGACAAACGATTCATCAATGATATAATGTTGTGAAACCTCTGTACTTGTCCTCTCATAAAGAGAACACCTCACCTTGTGATAGACTCTATAAAAGTGATAATATAAGTGAAATAAGTACTAAAGTAATGAGGGAGTTGTACGCACTGAACTTTCTAGTTCAGTGGTTGTACGTGTGTGACATCACAGATCTTGGTCGCATTGCCAATGGGAGGATCTACATGGCATTAGTGATCTCAATATTCAAATGCTCATAACTTTCTTATTATTCATTCAATCTTCCTCAAACTTTCAACAATATGTTTCTTTGATTTTTCTCTTTGATATGGATTCAGCTGGTTTCAAGGGTTTCATTCTCCTTTAATAAAGAACAGATATTTTTCATCATTACATGCATTACTTTGAGACATAGGCCCGGGACATCCTTAGGACATGTTATCATATGAATATGATGACTATCTTCCTATTCCTCTTGATAAGTGCGAGATTAAACAAACATCTTATTTATTAATGCATAATGAGGGCGCGGAATCTGATATTATGGCCTGAACACTGTATATATCAAGCACTTTTATTACTATGATTAGGATGCATCTGTACAGGGTCGGAAATCTCTCCCAAAAGGTAGGGGGGACACAGGGGCGGATCCAGCCTTCGCCAATAGGGGGGGGGGCGGAAATTTGTTTCAGCCATATTTTCCCCGATCGGCAGCTCGAAGATGATTTTGTTTGTTTCTTTGAAGGGGTAGTCCTCATTAGTCACTTCTTAGCTTTATTCTAATAAATTAATATATAATATCATAATCCTTATTTATATGATGCGAGCGCGGAGCGCGAGCTAATTTTTTTGGAAATTTTATGTATATTTCCTAAAATTTGAACTGATTCTGAGCAATGTTTGTTATCCTAAAAAAAGATGTGTATGCAACCTAATAATTACTGCGAACGCAAAGCGCGAGCAGAAATGAACTGGTGGAAAAGATACCTGTTAAAGTAGCATTTAACAATCAAATAATGCGAGCGCGAAGCGCGAGCTGATTTCTTTTTGACATTTTCACATAAAGAATGGAAATTCTAAGCACTTTTTGTAACTCAAGCAGAATAGGTATATAAGTAAACAATTAATGCGAGCGCGAAGCGCGAGCGGAAAATTTTGAGGTTTAGTCCTATAATATTTACTGAACGAGACACTCTATTCATGTTTTGTAAATCCTGAAAAGGATGAGTATTAATAATGCGAGCGCGAAGCTTGAGCATAAATTTTTTATATACGTTTTGAACTGGTACCCGTTGAAAAGATACCTGTTAAGGACTGCTTGCACTTAGCCATGAAGGCGTTACATATTTCAACAATCAAAAAATGCGAGCGCGAAGCGCGAGCTGAAAAATTTTAAACTTTCTAAAGAAAGAATGGAAAATTTTTATCAGTTTTTGTAATCGTGAACAGGATAGCTATATTATTTAACGATTAAAGCGAGTGCGAAGCGCGAGCAGAAAAAAAATTTGGGATTTAGACCTAAAAATGGGCCACTCTGATCATGTCTTGTAAATCATCAAAAGGATGAGTAATATGGGGTCTTCCTACATTAATAATGCGAGCACAAAGCGCGAGCAGAAAAATTTTGATATTGTGATCTGAAACTGGATAATGATTAAAATTAGAGAACAAGTTGAGTATCTGAATAAACATGCGCGAGCGTGTTTCATATTTAAACCTATAGAATCTAGGCATTCTAAATACAACTTTAATCATGAAAATCATGAAACTTTGATATTCCGATCTGAAAAAAGAGTCAATTTCAATATATTTTAAGCACTTTGTAGAAAAATTGTAAGGTGGATATGGATCACACTTAAAAAAGAGCTGATATTATTATTACTTTGAGTTTTGACATAGGACCGGGACATCCTTACGACATGTCATCATATGAAAATGATGACTATCTCTCTATTTCTCTTGCTAAGCGCGAGATGAAACAAAAGGGACAATCTTATTATTAGATTAATATCATATTTATTAATGCCTAATGAGGGCGCGAAATCTGATGATATCATGGCATAAAAACTGGACATTTCACTTTTGTGATTATGAATAGGATGCATCAGTTAATATATTTGTAACCATTAATGCAAGCGCAAATCGCGAGCTAAAATTTTTGATAAACTGTCATGAAGAGGGGATTTTAAGTACTTTGTTGTATAATCAATATTAAAACATTTATATAACTCGCCAATCAAAATGCGAGCGTGCAGCGCGCTAGCTGATACGTCTTGACAATCAGACCTGAAAAGGGATATTTTGAAAACTTTTTGGAATACACG
Source organism: Lytechinus pictus (assembly GCF_037042905.1). Lineage (NCBI taxonomy): Eukaryota > Metazoa > Echinodermata > Echinoidea > Temnopleuroida > Toxopneustidae > Lytechinus > Lytechinus pictus. The sequence goes on from NC_087254.1 coordinate 29,971,073, forward strand.
AGTACCTGATAAATCAAAATTTGTGAGCGCGCAGAGCAAGCAGCAAATGTTGACATTTAGACCATAAAACTGACATTTTTAAGGTCATCTCGTCCCAAAATACATGTTTTATTTCGATTTAGAATGATGTATTTCTTACCATCATAAAAGACCAAAAATAGTAGGAGGGACATTTGATATTGTGTCCCCCCTACTATTTTGAGTAGGGGGGACACGTCCCCCTGTCCCCCCTGGGATTTCCGCCCGTGCATCTGTAATCAGTTGATATATTTTTAACCATTAATGCGAGCGCAAATCGCGAGCCGAAATTTTTGATGTACTGTCATGAAAAGGGGATTTTAAGTAGTTTGTTATATAATCAATATTGAGACATACCTAACCCGCCAACCAAAATGCAAGCATGACAGCGCTGGCTGATACATTTTGGCAATCAGACCTGAAAAGGAATATTTTGAAAACTTTATGGAATACATGAAATAATAGGTACCTGATAAATCAAAATTCGCGAGCGCGCAGCGCGAGCAGAAAATGTTAATATTCCGACCATAAAAGACGTTTTTACAGAGCACTTTTTAAAAAGCAATTTGTAAATCACGCAAAATAATGGTAGTTCGATTTCCGAGGAGAAATATGTTTTGTATATTGACTTCCAAACTTGATATTTAAGCTCCATGTTGAACAAGATATGTGAATCACCTAACAGGCAATGCGAGCACGAAGCGCGAGCATAAATTTTATATATAGTGACATGAAAGATTATTTTTTTTCCAAGTCTTCCTCTTATCTTATTTTATTCACTCGTGTTCCTCCTTTTCCTTTTTTTTTCCTTCCTTTTTTCTTTCTTTCTTTCCTTTTTTTTCTTTTTTTGCTCCGCCAATAGGGGGGGGGGGGGCGCGGGCCCCTCGGCCCCCCTGGATCCGCCTATGCCATGGATCCGACTAATGGAACTCCCTACAGTAAATCAGAGTTTGTAAAAGGATGCTCGTCTCTTTACTCATTTGAGGCAAACGTTAAATCCATGTTATTATCACAGTACTTAAAGTGAACTTTCTGTGCCGGTTTCTGTGTCAATGTTTTAGTTATCACGAAGTCATTCTTCCTTCGATTTAATCAACACCATTAGCTCTACCATCACCATCATCTCCATGGCCTTCATCTTCATCATTTTTACCATCATCCTCATCCTTATCATCTACATCTTCATTATTCAAATCATGAACAGATTAACATTGTGCTGTATAACATTTTATTGATTTTAATGAGTTTTTAACCTGGGATTGTCATTATCTTTCAAGCAATATGAATGTGATGACAATCCTTCTCCTGCAAATAATTTGTGTTTATTATAATAATTTGGCAGTAGATCATATTTTGTTCTGAATGATATGTATATTTTCTCTATTATTCTTGCCCAAAACAATTTGTTTATAATGTATATATATTTGTTATGTTATGGAAAATACATTATACGCAACTGAATGAAGAATAAAACAATAAAATCAAATTAAAAAATCAAACTTTCTTCTCTCTTTATTTTCCTTCTTCCAATTTCCTCTTTATTTCCCTACAGTTTTTCGCTCCCTCGCTTTGAGTTTGTTTTGGGAAAATTTTAAGCGTCCTGGCTCCCCTCCCGGACTCAATATTGTCTGCGTACGCCATATGAATTCGGTAATGAAAATTATCTCACCCCAAAAATATTGAATGAGCGAACTGCTGACTTCAATTTGTCGCTCGCCCTCTTGAGTCTACGTTAAGCGCATTTTTGGTCAGTCGCCATCTTCACGAGCGAGATACCTGACGCTGATCAAATTTCGAAAGTATTAAATTCAGCGAAATGGCGTCTAGGAGGCTTGGAAAGTCTGTTGTAGACTGGGCAGCATTCGTAGAACGAGTTCCACCAAATCAGAAGGGACAATTCAACAGTCTTAAGGGCAAGTTTGACGCCTTGAATGCAAGGTAAATTTTTGGAAATGTTAATTGCTTCATGCCTGTCCCACTAACTTGCTTTTGTGTTGGATTGACTATTGTTAAATTCAATTGGATCATGAAAACATTAAACATCCTCCCCATTAGGCTGATAATACTGTCCATTATAAAGGGTATATGTGCAAGATGGAGCCTTGTAGGTACTTTGTATGTGTTGTGAAAATGCGATGATGTGGTGACAGCGTTCTCGCCAGGATTTTTCTTACGCGTGTCGGAAACCCGCCGATTCGGCGGTGGCCAAATTTGCACGTGATGTTTTGATTTTCACATGCGCTGCGCTTTGATCCGATCCAAAGTCAAGTTTCATTGCCGATCCGCGAAGTTCAATAGATGATGTAATGATGTTTTAATCGGCGGCGGACACCAACCTAAAACTGATATCGGCGAAAATATTGGAATGTTAAGTTGTTATTTTTATCTCAAAATTTAGGGGTCTTTTTTTGTCTGGATATGTTTTAAACTGTTTTGAGGTGTTAATGAGTTAAAATATATTTCATATAGGCCTACCTTTCGTTATGGACTCCCGTTCTCCGAGAAGAAATATATATCACGCATTATTCGTAAATTTCTTACAACGGCGGAAAAGAAAATAAAACAAAATAGAAGTCACAAACATCTCAGATTAATGAGCGATCGATTTGGGAATGTTTTAAAATTGTTTTTGAGGTCCCAACGAAATGAAATATATTTATATACCTTTCACTATGACCTCTCTAAGAAATATTAATGATGCACTATTTTGACAACGGCGGGAAGGATTATAAAACAGAATAGAAGTCACAAACATGAACGATATATCAGCACATTTTAACATTGTTTTGAGGTGTTAATGAGTTAAAATATATTTGATATACCTTTCGTTACGGACTCCCGTTCTCCGAGAAGAAATATAAATCACGCATTATTCTTAAATTTCTTACAACGGCGGAAAAGAAAATAAAACAAAATAGAAGTCATAAACATCTCAGATTAATGAACGATCAATTTGGGAATGTTTCAAAATTGTTTTTGAGGTCCCAACGAGTTGAAATATATTTATATACCTTTCGCTATGAACTCTCTAAGAAATGCACTATTCTGACAAGTGACAACGTTGGAAAGGACTATAAAACAGAATAGAAGTCACAAACATCTCAGATTAATTAACGATATATCAGGACATTTTTAACATTGTTTTGAGGTGTTAATGAGTTAAAATATATTTGATATACCTTTCGTTACGGACTCCCGTTCTCCGAGAAGAAATATAAATCACGCATTATTCTTAAATTTCTTACAACGGCGGAAAAGAAAATAAAACAAAATAAAAGTCATAAACATCTCAGATTAATGAACGATCGATTTGGGAATGTTTTTAAATTGTCTTTGAGGTCCTAACGAGTTGAAATAAATTTATATACCTTTCGCTATGACCTCTCTAAGAAATGCACTATTCTGACAACGGTGGAAAGGATTATAAAACAGAATAGAAGTCAGATTAATGAACGATATATCAGGACATTTTAACATTGTTTTGAAGTGTTAATGAGTTAAAATATTTTTAATATACCTTTCGTTACGGACTCCCGCTCTCCGAGAAGAAATATAAATCACGCATTATTATTAAATTTCTTACAACGGCGGAAGAGAAAATAAAACAAAATAGAAGTCATAAACATTTCAGATTAATGAACGATCAATTTGGGAATGTTTCAAAATTGTTTTTGAGGTCCCAACGAGTTGAAATATATTTATATACCTTTCGCTATGAACTCTCTAAGAAATGCACTATTCTGACAAGTGACAACGTTGGAAAGGACTATAAAACAGAATAGAAGTCACAAACATCTCAGATTAATTAACGATATATCAGGACATTTTTAACATTGTTTTGAGGTGTTAATGAGTTAAGATATATTTGATATACCTTTCGTTACGGACTCCCGTTCTCCGAGAAGAAATATAAATCACGCATTATTCTTAAATTTCTTACAACGGCGGAAAAGAAAATAAAACAAAATAAAAGTCATAAACATCTCAGATTAATGAACGATCGATTTGGGAATGTTTTTAAATTGTTTTTGAGGTCCTAACGAGTTGAAATAAATTTATATACCTTTCGCTATGACCTCTCTAAGAAATGCACTATTCTGACAACGGTGGAAAGGATTATAAAACAGAATAGAAGTCAGATTAATGAACGATATATCAGGACATTTTAACATTGTTTTGAAGTGTTAATGAGTTAAAATATTTTTAATATACCTTTCGTTACGGACTCCCGCTCTCCGAGAAGAAATATAAATCACGCATTATTCTTAAATTTCTTACAACGGCGGAAAAGAAAATAAAACAAAATAGAAGTCATAAACATTTCAGATTAATGAACGATCAATTTGGGAATGTTTCAAAATTGTTTTTGAGGTCCCAACGAGTTGAAATATATTTATATACCTTTCGCTATGAACTCTCTAAGAAATGCACTATTCTGACAAGTGACAACGGTGGAAAGGATTATATAACAGAATAGAAGTCAGATTAATGAACGATATATCAGGACATTTTAACATTGTTTTGAAGTGTTAATGAGTTAAAATATTTTTAATATACCTTTCGTTACGGACTCCCGCTCTCCGAGAAGAAATATAAATCACGCATTATTATTAAATTTCTTACAACGGCGAAAAAGAAAATAAGACAAAATAGAAGTCACAAACATCTCAGATTAATGAATGATCGATCTGGGAATTTTTTAAAATTGTTTTTGAGGTCCTAACGAGTTAAAATATATTTATATACCTTTCGCTATATGAACTCTCTAAGAAATATAAATGACACATTTATTCTGACAACAGCGGAAATGTAAATAAAATTGAACAGAATTCACAAACATATCACTAAACAGATCACTTGGATTGTGAAGCGTCTCGGCTTGATAGGGAGGTATAAACCGGAATATAAATGATAGTCTTTAATAAAAATGTTGATGATTCATAATATATTTGTAAAGAGTTTTGATGTGATAACGACATGATTTATGATATAAAATCATTCTTCGAAAACCAAAATGAAGCTCACAGCCAAAGCAAGTGATACCTCCTTCGACATAAGGTACATTACGTAATACCTTGGATGACCAAGCTGGGCCAAGTCTGTCATCAAGACACTCGACAACATATTGAGATAATCTGTCGAGATTTGCTGAACCATTAAATCAGGTAAACATGAGATAAAAATCGTTTCTCTTGGGACTCATTTGGGCAGCCACTGAGGTGATTTTAAAACATGAGCCACGCGAGCAATTGCCTTGGGTGGTGATGGACATTTCATTGATTTCTTTTTTAATCAGCGACTTTACAAATAAAAAATAATAATACATATTCTAATAACTTTTTAAATCTTTGATGGATTTTCCTCAAACTTTCACCAATATTTATCATTTTTTTTCTCCTATCTGTATTATAAACTTTTTGTCAGGGTGAACTCCCACTTTAATGTTTGGTCACTTGAAAATGAAACCTATGTATCATGAACGTGTTTTCAGATGGGAAAATTTGGAAATTGCAAAATCACTTATCGTTTATTTCTACCATGTTTATTTTTTAAAGAAAATTGATACTTCGAAAAAGTGTTTTTGACCATTTTAATCATTTTGCAATTCAAATTCCCTTTAGAAAGATGTTGCAAAGTCTTAGGGATATTTCTGATCTGTACGATGCAGGATCTAGGGGCGGGGGAGTTGTTTTTTTGTATGGTAGTTTTTATTTGACAACTTCAGTTCATATACAAAATAAAATACATATAAGAAATAGAAGTTTGATGTCTTTACAAATTGATAAATACCTTGACAACTCATAAATTTAACACAATTTGTTTCCCTTAATAGTGTTATAATAAAACACAATGTCAGACATCTTCCAATACATAATTATAAATAACATTGCTGATGATTATAATATGCATTAAGAATAAAAACTTCTTCAATAAATTCAACATATTGATTTTTTCCAGTGTCAAATATCAACATAAAAAAGAGATTTTCCAAATACACATTGGCATGACATATCGATTAGAAATACCTAAAAATATATTTTTAGATATTTCTAATCGATGTGTCGATCATGCGGTCTCATGCCACCCCCCCCCCCCCCGCCCCTAGATTATTAATCAATAGAAGAAACTGTACACACATGTAAAAAACAATACAAGAAATTATAGTCTGTTTTAGATGAAAAAATTAAAAATAGACGTTAAAAACAAGCAATTAGCCGTCAAACAAATAACATTAACTTTACATCTCGCTCCCGCGCCCGGGATCTCGTTTTTCTCCTTTGACAAAATCATGCACACACGTGTCGCCCTAAGCCCCATTTCCAGCAAGCTAGCCACCGGGGCTAGCCAACACTCATTGTGAGTAACTTGTGACATGACAGCAGATGACATGAGAAATTGAGAATGAACGTTAAGAATATTACTTAGAAAGTAATTAGCGGGAAAATTATGAGGAACAATTCATTTTATGATAAAAATTTCTTGAAAACTATCGGAAAACGGTATCATGTAAAAATGAAAGGCTACGTCGGACCCGAGTCGCACCGCGGACAATTCAGTTCTAACATACATTGTAGCATGCGCTATGCATGTCCGGCTCAGCTAGGCGCGCGCGCTGGCAACGCTAGTGTGGCTGCTCAGGCTTGCCTGGCTGGCTCGCCGGCCGGCTGGAAGTGGAAATGCGCCAGTTTCTACGCATGGATATTTTCCGGTCATCAATAATAACATCGTAGTTTGTCTGTTGCCGAAATGATTCTGAAACATCCTTTACTTTTGAGGATTGATGATGAATGATGCAACAATTATTTTCGATGACTTTTCCCCACTTTTTATGATTTTTTTAAATTTATTTTTTTGCCTGTGTCGCTCGCGTTTTGCACGTGACGCACATAGAGCTTGTGGAATTTACGTGTGTCGCATGCGATGCGTGTGTTCTACACTGGCGAGAACGTTGTGTGGTGAGAGGGTTAACGATGTGATGGCACGAGACAGACTATAAGTATACGATGGCATGAGTGGTTGATTAATTACAAGTACTACACTGACAAGGATTAGGACTCACGAAACTCACGAATGGGTTACCGACGGTACGAGACAGTGACAACAACTAATACTCACCTGACACTTGTAGTTGTACAACGATGCCACACGGTAGAAACACAGGTAGGCCTATCAGCTTTCTTCTATTAGACTTCTGATAACACTACCAGTAGAGGCGCATGGCCAATATTGGAGACTGTCTCCAATGTGGGAGATTATCTCCAATATCAGAGACTTTTGTAAAGAATTTGGGTATCCAATTTCAGAGACAGTCTCCAGTTTTGGAGTCCAATTTCCTTTGTTTACATTTGCTGCAAAAGGATTACCTTGGCGGCAAATAAAAATGTGATATATAAAGCAGATTCCTCATGAAAAATTACCCCTTTTCACCGTCTACTTTAAATATTCACCGTCTACTTTTGTTTTGATAAGGATTTTTGTTGTCAATCACACACAAAACAAATGGGCTTCTGACCTCAGTGAGACCAGTACGACAATACACCAGACGGTGGACTGTACTGTTCCAGAAGAAGAAGAAGAAGACAAAATTTTGGGTGGAAAAAATCATGCTTTTGTTGGTGTTGTTTCTTTTGTCCTTTTGCAAAGCAAGTCTCCAATGTGGGAGATTGTCTCTCCTATTGGAGAGAGTCTCCCATATTGGCCGTGCGCCTCTACTGACTACAGGTTGACCATGACGCCGGGTGGGGATGCAGCTGGGTTCGTGCGTCCACACTCGATGGCGTCTCTGGGTCTTTTCTCTCTTGACACTGACCAGGCACCAACTTGTGTACGTGCTGTGCAACGCACACACACGTAGCAGGCGTAGGAGCATATCAAGGCTGCTCCAATCAGAGCGCTCCTCGCATGCACACAGCACACACACAGACTTAATATACATGAACATATATCAATACATAGACTAATACATATAGGGTACTACAGGTACACGGCAAATTTACTACATTTGCATGCCTTGATCCGTTGATGCTGACTCAAACTTGAGATAACGCCGGTCACCAGTTGATAGAAAATTCGAATAATTTTTTTTTGGTGATACTGATACTGAAAATGAAATTTCTCTTCTTGACTTTACTCGAGAGAATCTAACCCAGGGAGCTCCGGCCCGCAAAGCGGGCCAGAGCTCCCTGGGTTAGAGAAAATCAAGATTACTTACAGTGTCACAGCCTGACAAGGACTCAAGCAGTTTTGTTTTTAATTTTTTTATTAAGAAAATTTAACTTTCCATTCAACTGTTCAAAAATGTCGAAGTAAACTTCTAAAAATATATTTATTTTAGACCGATAACTTAAGTTAAACTTAAAATAGGTCTATTTCTGTCAGGGATATGCTCCGCGGCATCCCCTCCGTCAATAGACCGATGACGGCCATTGCACAGTGGCAAATTGTCCATAGACTGTGTACAACGGATAGACCGTCTCGGCTCAGCGAATCGAAGACCGCTGATTGGCCAATCGCGCAGATGGAGCAAACAACCACTGTTGATATTACCCACCGTTTAAAACAGCGTCTATTTAGAAGGGGTGCACTGGCGCACCCTCCTCGCTTGCTTCCAAATTTTGCTTTTTGACGGGGTAGGCCAAAAGGGAAGAAATAATAAAGATAAATTTACATTAGATACATTCAGCTTACCACCTTTCGGAAAAATATGCTGGAATATAGCGGATTTTGACGTCAAACAGAACAGGATCGGCCAGGTTCTTCTTCCATCACTTGATCGCCGTCAGTGTAGGGCAGCTACAGCGTACGAACGTGCCAGCCAATCCGCTGGCGTGTCTGTATGCTCAGCTGTAGCTGACGGCGATCGAGCGATAGAAGAAGAATCTGGCTGATCCTGATCTGTTTGTCATCAAAATTCACTATTTTTGGCATATATTTTTAGAAATTTGGTAAACTGATTGTATTTGATATAAATTTATCTGTATTATTTCTTACTCTTTCCCCCGTCTAAAAGCAAAATTTAGGAGTAATTGAGGAGGGTGCAAAAATGTACCCTTTCTCCATAGACGCTGTAGTTAAGCGGCGGTTGTTTGCCCGATACCATCACCCGTCTGTGTAGGAGGAGGACAAAAAAATCAGAAAATGTTGAAAAACTCCTCCGAAACAGCGGATTTATCAGTCTACTTTTATTTTAACTTTTAATGAAATATTTTAAACCTGGCTTTGCAAAAATAATATTCTAGACCAATTTTTATTTTTAGGAACCTTATGAAAGATATGTTAAAGGTTCCAGGTTACGCTTCCAGTTTTGCTTTTTTTTCCAAGGATGATCGCTAGTCAGACAATTGAAACCATGCTGTGTTTCAATAGTCTGGTTGAGTGATTTTGCCCATTGACAAAGTGCACCAGTTACATGTTTCACTAAATGTCCGTTTACAAAGAAATATACATGTTGAGATGTGTCAATGTTGTTGTCGAAATTCATTTTGACTATGATGACCCTGTTCGATCAATCACCATATTTTTATGAATGTCCCTACATGCCCTATCTCAAATCTGAAGATCTTGGTTGTTTCAACATAATGCATTCTTTTACCAGTAGATATCTGGTTATGTTCGCTTGTTATTTTGTTGATAATCTATGATTTTCTTTGTATTTGTCTCAGATTGAGTCAGATGCCAGAGCAAGCTGCAGTACCAAAATGGGATGCTTACCGCAAGTCAGTTCCTGTTGCAGGACTAGTGGATAAATTTGAGAAAGAGGTAAAACACATTCCATGTATGTTGTATTTCAGTATTTAATTTGTTTAGTTAAAAAAAGAGATGTATCCATCATTCATGTTCAAATAGCCAGTCAATTTTCAAGGTTTTTATTAATGATATCAATTGACTTAGCAAATTTTAATTTTGGTTATTTCTTCTTTTTTTCTTTATAGTTCAGTGCATTGAAGGTCCCTTACCCAGCTGATACTGTGTCTGATAACATCAACACGCAAGAAAAGGAAATGGTAAGCCTCCTTGAAAGAGAAAATTTTGTATCCAGTTTAAAATGTTGTTCCGTTTTAAAGGCTATTAACCCAAAACAGCTAGAAGAAACAGACCATGTCTATCTAAAAGATAGTATTGATTTGAATTTGAAAACATAATGCTAAAAATGAGATCAAAATTGGACCTGAATTTAGAATGTCAAAGCATGTTCATTGTTAAAGTGTTGCATATTTGCACACAACATGTGTGTGTACATCAAGGTGATATGCAAATGAGGGTACTCATAGGATCACAAACTCCTTATTTCTTTTACAGGTATTATCTGAAATATGAAATATTAACATTTTTCCTGAAATAATGTAAAACATTGTTAGACTTAATGTTATAATGCACCAGCTTCTTCATGATCAAGTCTACACTCTACATAACTTTATTTTATATTTCATCTAATAAATTACAAATGAAATACTGTGTGATGCCATTAATTTTCTCAATTGCATCTCTTGTGTTAAGCATGCAACTTTTATAGGGAGATTTAGTGAAACATTTAGTATCATAACCTTATTTTCCATCTGATTTTGACTAGATCTATCAAATTGTTGTTAGGGTAAACTTGACCTTTAAGTCCCCACGATCTCTTGTCTGTCTGTATCTTTCTCTCTTGTCTTGAAATGCTGATTTAACTCGGGCTTCACCATGAATATTTTTTTCTTATCATTTTGTTAGGATGTGATGGCAGCAGAATTTGTCAAGGCTTCAAATGAGCGTATTGCAAAATACACACAAGAGGTAAGATGTTCATTATTATTACTGATGATGGTAGTAAGGTCTTTATAGCTTATTTGCAAGAGTACAACTCAAAAGCATTTTATTATGATTAATATGAATCAACTAGAAATCTAACTAAAATCTAGAGCAAATGACAGAATTTCATGGAATGGTATAAAAGGAATGAAAAGAAAAGAAAAAATAAATAAAATTGAAATGTTAAAAAAAATTCACTCAATTAGATATTTAATGAAGTCAACGTTCTTGCCAGGTTCACTCTGACGCTTGGCGGCGCGAAGTGACGCAAGCCGCGCAGCGGCCTCGGTGCGTGCGAAGCACGCACGGGGGGAGGGTTCGGGAGGGGGGTGTCCCCCCTCCCGCGCAAAGCGCGGTAGCTATCGAAAATATCAATATCGACGAGCTTAGATTGCTGCTAAATGCACCACATTTTATGTCTATTTAATTCTTCTCCGGCCACACAGCCGTAACGGTTGCGCGAATTGCGATTGAAGCAGAAAGGCAATTACTGAAAACTTAAAAATTGAAGTCAATCTCATTTTATACTTACAGTTTATAGATTATTTCCATCGATAAATTAACTCCATACTTTCCAACGTTCAGATCGATATCGCTACATCCTTAGAAAGTGCGATTAATTTTGTGAATGCGTGTTGTTTCTTATGTCAATGACCGACTGCATCTACGGACCGCATGCGTAGCCCTTTGAGCTTGCGCTGCGTCACGCCCTTACTAAATCCAAAGATTGTTCCGACTTTATACCTCGGTCACATTTGTTCTACGGCGGCCGTACGGCGAGTCGAAAACAGCCGTTTCAACATTTTTTGTACCAGCTGAATATAGGTGGTTTGAATAAAAATGAATAAAACGGCTGTTTCGACTCGCCGTAGAGCAAATGTGACCGAGGTATTATTTGGAAGCCTCGGAAGTTTTCTTCCGAGGCTTCCAAATAATGGGCATCGGGATTCATGAGACGGGGTCCCCAACTTATATAATTTGCATGGTTTCTTGTTTGGTTTATTCGATACTCACTGAAACTGTAACTCTCATAAGACTTCTGTTGATGATGTTTATACTAATAATTTCCAATCGAGATTCTTTTATCACTGTCAATTATTGCTGTGTTCATTTGTATTGTTCGTTACTCACCTATAAAATAATGAATGTGCTGTGCTCATCACGAGCGTGAGAAATATTTTTAGTCATTCATAATACTCTAATATTACGAATTTGTTTTTCTTAACTGCGATTTAAAATGTTTTGAAAGTATAGGTTAATTGACAGGAAATAAGATTTCTATTTTTACATAATACATTATGTAGGCCTACAAATACAGCGTGTGTGAAAGAGAGGAAGAGGGGTGGGGTTGTAGGATATGGTCGAAGGGAGAGAGCGATAGGGGAGGGGTCGTGGCATGGACAATGACAAGGGGATGTTGAGATCGTGTGTGTGGGATTGGTGAAGAAGTCAATATTCGAAGCGAATACATTTTTATAGACGTGTCTATACTTCTACCGATGATGACGGCCGAATAATCTTTCTTACATGTATATTTTGGTGAATTAAAAAAATATTTTCTTGCACCATGAGTGGGATGATCGATCGAGGTACGTGATTCAATAAATTGCCTCACAATATCACTATAGGTGTAGTTTGAAAATCACGAACAGTTTATTAAAAATGAATAAAAGAGAAAGATCTTCTTAATTTTATAGCCCCCATCCAGCGTAAACACCATGAAGAGTTTTTGAGGTCACGAAATCAGCTGATTCGCACTCAAACAACAGGTTAACAGGTCACACACGTGGGACACATTCCAAGGGCGGGAATTCGGGGAAACCCGTTTTCAAGCACAATGATTGGCTCAACCCAGAAAGTGAATACTAATTAGATCACGTGTCATCGGCTTTGGGGCGTCTCGTTCACATTCCAACTCATTTCATAAATATCCACTCGCAGTATAATTAGGCTAACGACGTTGCCAAGATTATAACTCATATATTAAAAGCACAATTCCGATATAAAACATAAAGACAAAGACAAACTTGAAAAATTCATCCAACGATATTCAAATTATACTAGCAAACTCATTGTGGGCGTGAAAAAACGATATAGGCCTACATATCCGATATCCTCTAAAACGTTCACACATATCAACTTCAATAATTCGTACTTGAAACGAATATCTGTGAATGAATTGCCAATTCCACTTTGTTGAATGTGTACTTCTATCGAAATCTATTGAATCACGTATCCCTCCCGCCCCAAGGTGGATTTTCCAATCGCCATAAAGATTATGCAGCCACAATCACAGTAGACACATCCATAAATGAATATTAATTACATTTGCTACGAACAATCCCCTCCCCACAAAGTCACAAACATCCCATCATTTTCATCTACATTGCCCACGGCCACCCCCCATTCTCTTTTTTTCCTTTACACAAATTAATTTCAAATGATATTTTATTTTAAATCGTAGTTAAGCAATTGTACAACAAATTCATAAAGCATTCACTGTGATGACTAAAAACATTTCTCAGGCCCGTGACAGGTGCGCTCATTATTTAATTGGCAGGCAAAGAGTAATAAAGAACAATACAAAATAATGAAAATACACTGTACGTATAACTCACATTACAAAAATGAGTCGTAATGATAAAAAATGTGAATAATATCAATAAAGATTATTAATTATGAAAATTATAACAGATTCAATGAATATATGAAAACAAATCTAATTAAATCAGTTTTGGATCCCATCTAATTTTGGAAGACTATCGGATCCCCGGATCAAGGATTTTGATGCCATGTGCGATTTGTATTATGAATGTGACCGTTGCGAGCGCGAGCGCAAGTGCAGTGGCACATAACTTGATAGATACGCCGTCGCGAAATTAATCAACAGTTTCAAAAGATCGATGTAGAGATCAAGACTTTGGAAATAATGGAGTAAAATCGGAATTTAAATGTGAATAAATCATTTTGATGTAAGTAAATGAGTTGGACATTATATCAATCCATTCCATTGGCTTTGTCATTACTAACGTGATCTTTGAATAGTTTTCTCAATTCGCTCTACGGCAGTGTCATCAGAAATGCATTCAATGAATTCATGTAGATGTAGCTATAAAGGCTGGGGCCTGGGACGAGATGAAATTATTATTTCGATCTAATTTTGATAGTAATTTTGACACACTTTATTTTTGACATAATAAGTGACAATATCAACTGAAATTCGTAATAATCTAAATTACATTGCCCAAGCCACCCGGGGGGGCCACTTACATTGACGAATGGATACCATGTGCGACCAAAAAAACACGTAAAAAGGATGTCTTTTTCAAGATAGGGCACGTTACGTACGTAACGTGATAAGGGTGTCAAAAACACAAAAATATTGAAAAAAGGGTATCTATTTTGCTCGGAAAAATATACGTGTTTAGGGTCAAATATGCGGGGATGATAAAACAAAATCAAAATGTTTTATAAAGGATGTCCTTTTTGCCCCAACACTACGTGTTTAGACTTAGAGTCCGATTTGCGCGAGGTGTGATAGGTGGGGCCGTACTAAACCAAAATAATGGTGTGTAAAGGTAAAACCGACGACCGACGGACCCGTGACATAACAATAAAATATCGCTGTACTTGTTTAGTGGTTCATTTCAGGAAATACTTGCCAAGAGTATCGCTTTGTTTCTAATACTTGTTAAGGGGTGCATTTTCAGAATATGGAAAATACATCGCTGTACTTGTTTAGGGGCTCAATTCTGGGAATACTTGCCAATAGTATTTGTTTCCAATACTTGTTAAGGGTAGGGTTTCGCACGCCAATACTTGTTAAGGGGTGCATTTTCAGAATATGGAAAATACGTGTTTAGGGTGCTTTTCAAGACCCCGTGGTCTCGCATGGTATCCACTCGTCAATGGAAGTGGCCCCCCCGGGCCAAGCCAGTAACCCACGATACCCCTCTCCCCTCACTTGTTTTTGAGCGTATTTACTACCATTTTAAAGACGTAAATAATGTGAGCAATGCGATACGCAAATGCGAGGTACACATCTTCGTGCTTCCCACAAAAGAGATTGGGCCTCGAGTCGAGGTCGTATCGTATATGGCGCACTACTAGTCAGTGAGTGAGTCAAAGAAATCCCGGGAAGAAATCGTGGACGAAATAATCGACAAGTTTATTTTAGGATCTGAATTCTGAAAAGCAGATTATTTTTTTATATATTATCCAGTTTTTGTGTAGATCTAGGCCTGCTTTACAGTTGTCGGCCACGGTTGTCGGGGAAGTTCACGGTTGGCGGATTTGCCCTGAAAATTTTCAGGCTTGGCGGCGCCCGCCAACCGTGACGTGTGGTAGCGAGAACGTTGAATGAAGTATGTTGTAAAGATGAACTTTCCCGAAGAGATAAACCTAATGATACTATATGTGTAGTGAAGATTTATACAAATGGGAGTGTAAAACATCACTTTTTCTTAAATTATCTTTTTCTTTGCCCCCCCCCCCAACTATAGGTGAACAAGCTAGAAAGTATGACTGCATTCGAGGAGCTGACAGTGGAAGAATTCGACGAGATGTTCCCAGAAGGCAAGAAGATGAAGGAGAAGTACCCATGGTGGCCACACGTCAACCTTGCAGAGTTATAACCTCAACGACCTTTAACCTAGACCAACCGTTTCTTAATATGTAATATAGAGATTTATTCAAGCTTATATGCTTGCACCATTTTCGGCATGATAAGTCCAAAATTACCACTCAGAGATGTCCAATTATGAAATATTTTGTCCTAAAGGATTGTCTTCAGTTCTTGTAGGATTTTCACGTGGATAAAAAATAGTTTTACGCATTCAGGTGTAACGTAACTTCACTTTTGAAGCAATGTAATTTAAAAAACACCATGTATTCAACTAGTAAGTTTTCAGAAGCATGGCCCACTCTTTTTTGAAAATTAACTGTGTTGGAATACTTTATTACAGTTTGTGCTAGATCTTTTACTCTCTCACATGCTTTCAGAAAGATCAAGAAAGTAAAATGTTCAAGCACCTTTGGCACACACAATTTGCTTCCCAAGAGAATTGCTACAATTACCAGTATTTCTATAACAAAGTCCATATGCCCAACACTGTGATCTGAATTTAATGGAAAATATATGTGAATAAATTTGTTGGGGCGTGATTTACTGCGGCTCCATGAAAGAATTTAGCCATCTGTGATGGTTTAATTCATAGGTATGCTTTGAGAATGTGTCCATATATTTTATTCAGTATTGAATTAAAGCTGATATAACTGGAAAATGATATTCACCTGATTTATTTGTTAATTGTCAGTGATTAAAGGGTGTTATTCTGAGCACTTCTTACAAAGAGTTGCGATTGATTTTATCAACCAGACTATGGAAAGCCAGCATGTTTACTCAGGATATTGTGCAAACTTCCTTTAGAAAAAAATTATGACATGGATACTAGATTTCCACAGGGTTGAGGTTGATTAGGTCAATCGTAACTCTTTGTAAGACGGGACACTGATCTCCTATTTGAACCTAGGAGTGCTCCCATTGGTTGAATCATTTGGATGTTGATTCTAACAAGATTTCTAATTGGATAAAATATGTGTGGTGGGTGTGGCTCTTAAGCTTGTAACACTGTTAAAACTGTCTTCATTATACAGAATTATGAGCATTTTAGCTGTGGGTAAACTCAAGTATCATATGCAAGTTATCAAGCTAAATCACGCTGTTCAGAATACCACCCAGTTGTTCGCATTTTTAGTTAAGTTAAATCAATAGGGTAAAATCAAGCATGCAAAATCAAACATGAATAATCAGAATTGGGAGGAAAAAAATGACCAAGAACATTTGGAAGTTTTGCATTATTCTATTACATTGTGATCACTCACTATCAACATAAGGATAATTCTACATATTCCATCTGTGTTGATATCTCCATTAGTCAACCCGTGCTTTGCATTCAGTAAGCAGAATTTTTTTATGATGGTTACTTTCCCTAACACATACCTGCCATGCTTGAAAGCCAAGAAATAAAAAAGTTATCCAGAAATTTCCAGAAATAACTTCACAAACACTACTTTTTCACAGAAATAGGAACACACACTCACACAGGTAAACTGGAAAAGTTTATATCCTATTTAAAAGGAACAGTTGTCAAGTATGCTATCAGAGATGCTTAAAACAACACAGCAGAGTAAAGGTTAATTTTCCATTTTTTTTATGATTTTGAAGAAATTGACATTCTTCTGCCTCTTAAATTTTACTGGTCATCAAAATCAATTCTATACAATCTTAAATTGAAAATTCTAGAATATTACAAAAACAAAGTGTTCATACTACAAATAGAAAATCACAACAGGAAAGATCATTTATGAATGAAATTCACACTTTATTGAGAATAAAAGATTGCATACATATATTGCATACATTTCTATATAGTTCAAGAGGTATAGAAAAATACATTAATAATCATACTACATATATAAAAAAAAAAATTGCACTAAATATATCGGTTCATATCCAGGACTATCACATGAAAAAATTAACCTTTCATTTTCCAATTATCATTTTTTTTCAAACTTGTGTTTATGAGACCATCGGTGTTTCAAAAAAATTGAATTATGGTTATGACTGAAATTCTATACTATAAAGTAATCTGCATAATATACCCTAAATCAAATTTGTTTTTGATTTGCACATACCCTTGCCAGGAATATTTAGAATAGGTCCAAGAAGGGACTACTTTGGGTGTATACAATCAAATTTTTTGATCTGTTTAATTTGGCTCAGTCAGACTGTAGTCCTCACTCCCTCCTTTCTACGTACTGATAACAAAAGCATTTAGATCGTTCAAACAATATTTTGATTCTTCTGTTGACAAAGTTGAAGAAAAGAGAGAAAAAAGGCTTTCTGCTACAAATGTACAACATTAAAATTACATCTTAATTGCACTTTTGTTTAAGGGCAGTAAGGGTGATTAGAAGTTTTGTTCAAACCTATATTAATGAAAAAAAATTGTAGAAAATTGTGGCCTTGTTATAACTTAGATGGTAAAAAATTGCAGCAATTCTAATTAACAGAAGGTATAGTGGACATGGTAAATAGAAAAAAAAAATCATCTGGCCTACCAATAAATCTGATGCAGGATAGCTGAATGGCGGCTCTAGGAGTAGCGTCTATCAGGAATGTGATTACTTCATATCCTACGCTTCAACCCTCCAGGAAAATCCCCCTTCCCAACAAGGGATGATGAAATGGAGAGACAAATAAAGCCACCAATCACCTCTTCACAATCAAGTTCAGGGGAGTATTTCATGGAAGGACTTTTATCCGACAAGTCCACTTTTATCCGACAGTTACCAAAGGAACTGAGTGTCTCGGCCAATCATACTCGAGGAAAGCTGTCAGATCTGACAACTCATCAGATGAAAAATGTTGATGAAACACTCTTCAGATTACCGAGGGCAGAGTTTTGCTCCTTTCATTCCTGACTTCTAATGAAATATAAATCATACTAGGCCAACAGTATTTTTCACATAATTTTCCCATATCTAATAAAGTTATATAAAATATATCTCGCTGATACTAAATAAGTAGGTAAACCTATGCCAGAGATGAATGACGAATACAGAGCCAATCTCTACTCCCTGGTATAGGAGAGTAAGTTGGAGTGAATGAGAAAAGTAATGGCAAAATAATTTATTGCAAGGGGGGGGGGCTATCATTTTCCTCTTGGTGGAAGGGAACAAAGAATGGTTAACATTAATTGACATTGACAACCTTGTAAAGAGAGATACATGTACATAAAAACAACGAAATTTAAAGGATTAAAATAAAATATTCTCAAAACCTCAAGGGCAAAAGTACTAGTAAAAATCCTACTAATATACTTTATGAAATTTATATTGTACATCACAGCTAGATAGCTACACACTACATATCAGACTAGAATTGTTATATAAAAATACAAAACATTCAGTAAGTTGGAATCAAGGATTAAATGAAAGACAGGGTTACACACAAGACTACTGGCAAGAATCTATCAACAAGCAGATAATAGGTTCAGTTTTGAAATTCCAATCAGGCATTATTTCCTTTAAATATTTCAGGAATAATTCCATAGATGAGTCACATAAACCTTCAAAATATTAACTCTGACAGTCTCTAAGCTGCGGAGGGATGGAGTTGATGAAATAAAATGTTCATCTCCAAGTACAAGGTAATAATATAATACAATATAAAAATCATACTTTGATATGAAAGGACTTCCCATTTCCCAACTCCTAAAAAAAAATGGGTTTCATACCATATAATATATATATATATTTATGTATATATTCTTTCATGCTTTTACAAAAAAAAAAATCTGGTCATATTTCTTTGTGAAAATCCATTAAAAAAGAAGTCTTTCCATTTTAAAAATTCCTTCATTCTTCTGATATAATTTTTTTTTCAAAAACATAAATGATAGAAGGCTCTCAAGGTCTAAATATATGTAGGCACATTCTTTTCAAATTAAAAGTTAAGTTTTACTTTTAAAACTAAGTACTAAGATGCTGTTCTGCAGTAATGTTTTTTTTTTTTATATTTGTAAGTTTTACTATACTAATATCATGAAGTCATAATAAATACAATATTTACAACTTATCAAGACAGATCAGAGTTATTGCGACAAAAAGCAATATTAACAAAAATAAAGCTTAACAAACAAAACAATAAAATAATACAAGGCAAACACACCAACAACATAGCATCGTACAATTGCTATTTGCTGTACATGTGTGGGTTAAAAAGACTTGAAATATCGAACTGTAAGCACATTCTAGGTGCAGTAATGTTTATGTGCATTGTCCAGAGTCAAATGAGTGAAATTTATGCAGACATAAACAGATGCCTTTGTACAGGGGGAAAATATTGCAAAATGGATAACATTATGTGTTTACCAGCTTTGGCAAAAACATAATAACAATAATAATATCCCATTCTTGTATCATGCATACTTTAACACTATATCACCTAATGTACCTCAAATGAGGCTGATGCTGGGACTGACCACAGAAAATATTTCTGCAAGTTTATGTTGAGTGCTGGTGTTGGTTTGTAACTCCAGTAGTGTAAAGGAGCGGAAGAAAAAAAGAGAAGAGTGAAATTTTGAACAATGAATTAACTATTAATCAGGGATGTCAGATTCAGATTCAGATTCATTTATTTCACACCTCTTTAAAATACAAAAATACATAAATACAAATAAAAATCTTATACGACAGAACAGATATTGACAAGTATAAAGTATAAGTAGTCAGGATGTGCAGATGTTTGAAGGATCACTAAAAGCAAGTGATCATCAAATTGGCAAGTTTATTGGACTTTGATACAAAATTTGGGCTACCTTCGAATTTGCATTGTACAAAAGTATCAAATCGACTTTTCTCCTACTTAGTGCCTTCATATGGGAGGTGACTAGGATATAAATTGACTAAATATAAACCAACTGCTCAAGAAGTCACTATACTTTCCATACTCTTCTCAGGTTGATATCTTAGCATTCTCGAATAATTTCTGCGTCCGTTGACAAACAATGCAAGTACAGTCCATGAGGGCGCTATCACTTGACCTGTGACCCTGGATGGAATAAAAATTCAGAAGGGGGAAAAAGTCACATTTTATGGTTGCTGTCAAAGCCCTAAAAAGTGTGTACAAAACAAATGTAACATCTTTTGTTGATATCAGAATAAAATCCAATACAAATTCATATATATTTTTGTAGCAAATACTATGAAATCTAAACCTGTCTGAATTGAAATAAATACATCACTTCGGCCCATATTCTCAAAAGAGGTTTCAATTGTACCATGGTACAAAACCATGGACTGAGCAGATTTATTTGATTACCACGCTTCATGTTAAGCGCACTTTGCTGAAAGTGCGCATTTAATTGGATTTAACTTTATGTACGCGATGAAATAAGCATAATTATGTTTAAAAATCTGCCTAGTTCATGGTTTTGTACCATGGTACAATTCAAACCTCTTTTGAGAATACAGGCCTTTATGTTTGAAAGAGAGAACCAGGAATTATTTTGTCATACTTATCGAGCATGGTTATGCATGGTTTGTGGGTTTATAATGCATTGTCTACAAGTAAGCATACACAATTGTGTTGACTTTCTAAATAATTATGATAATAAAATCAGTTTTAGGCTCTAACAATAACTATATTGCTTAGAGCATCAAAGTATATACCATACCACCACTGTCCTTCCACATGCGGCTATAGCATTGGAATGTATAGATCTGTTTCCTCAGTGATATTTTTCTTATGCTTTAATTGGATGCTTCCAGCATTCAACAAAATTATATAACCCACTTTTCTTGGGGGGGGGGGGGGAGGAGACCACCCCTGCCCTGTTATGAAATATATCAACCACATTATTTTGAAGAAAAAAAATCACAGTCCTAGAATGTCGGCCGTTGACAAGTTTCTGTATGCTGAACCTTTTGATTCCCCATCTAATGCCTTAGGCCAATAAACAATATAGAGACCATAGCAATGGAAGAAAAGATTTCATAATTTTTATTTCTCACTCACCCAAGTATGTTTCTTAGTAGCTTGGGCCAGGGCCTTAATCTCAGCTTTTACTTGGACTGGGTTGAGAAGGGCTGGTCTAACTTTGAGTTCTGTCTCCTCAGGTAAATCCCTATTAAAAGAAGGGGAAAATGATTATAGGAGTAAACTTCATCATGAAAGAGGAAAAATGGACTGTGTAAAAATTTATGAAATGACCAATTATTGAATTCCGTGTTGTTTTTTAAATTACTTTTGATAATTTTTCAGTAATAATTTTTCTATTTTTTTATGCTTCTTGAAAGAAGCATAATACATGAAAATTTCCTTATATTTATTCAATGAATATTATACCATAATAAAAATATTCCAGAAGATAACACAAAACACGATACACAGAAAAATTCACTCAAAACATTTCATCTATAATTCACAGGTCTATTTCCAAGCCCGCATCTTTCAAACATGATGTAACAAACTTCATTTACTCCTTGAGACCTGAAGCACCTCCGATCTCAGCCTGCCAGTCCTGGGGAAGCTGGTATCAAGCAAGAGCCACATGGCAAACCAGAAATTGATCATGCTACCCCTCCCCACCAACTCGTTGAAAGCAAAATCAAATCTCCAACTTACTTTGCTGTCTGTATGATCTCTAGAGTGATCCTTCCCAGCTCCATCAAAGCCATGGAGGTACTCCTTGAGACCTGAAGCTCTTCTGATCTTAGCCAGCCAGTCCTTGGGAAGCTGGTATCCAGAGAGGGCCACATGGCATCCCAAAGATCTATCACGCTTCCAACCAGCTGAAAGTACGTGGGTTTCCATGCTAACTTGAGAACCTATCACAACAACAAGAAATTATTAAGAAAGGGGAAGTAGTTTATTTAATTTCATAAATTTGTATCTTTACAGATAGTTTAGTCAAACAATGTATCAAATTTCTGGATGGCAATGAATAAAAAATTAAGAACAAAGAGATTTTTTTTTAGAATATTACAATTCATCTCATGGTCCACAAGGCCATACCACTCTTCAGTGCGCTCATTGTCAGTCAATACCATGGCTCAGCTCTGTGAACATCCTGCACAATCTTTTCAAGAAATAATCATAATCATCTCACAAATAAACTAATATGAACATTTGATTTGTCATCCCCGAATTTAAACCAGGATTATCCCAGATTCCTTGACTGAGAGTAGAAGTGGCGACTCCACGTAATGGGGCAATTGGAATGCTACGATGTGCTTTGCAATAATCATAATTACTGTATCTCACAAATAAAGTAATATAAAAATGTGATTTGTCATCCCCAAATGGAAACCAGGATTATCTTATATACCTTGACTGGGAGTAGAAGTGGTGCCTGAACTGGACTAACCCTCTGTCTCCATAGGGCGATGTGGAACTCCTCAACATGCTTGGGCGACTCCACATAATGGGGCGAGAGGAATGCTACAATGTGCCTTGCATTGTCCAGCTGATGAAGTCGTTCCTGATCACTGGGTGCATCAACCAAGACAACCACACCAGGGGCCACCCATTCCAAGAGACTCTTAAAAGAAAGCGCAAATTTTTCATCGTGAGGGTGGAAGCTGAGGATGACCTCACCTGTGACCTCATGGTATTGTGCTTTGTCTTCGTCCATTTCTGAGATGAAGCACTTTGGAGGGAACACATCCTTGAGAGGCAGTGATAAGGTCTTGTATTCATTCTTGAAAGTCTTTTTTCGATGAACTTCCATCAAGTTTTCTATGTTAAGTCGATCTGACACCTGCAGTGATGAAAGGATGGTCCAAATTTACAAACGTTGTATTGCACCTGTGGTTTGGTACCATGAATTATGGAGATTTTACGCATTTATTACACTTGTATTACCAAGTACAGATGTGTCATGATAGGGTCTAATAATATGGGCACATCTTTTATTTCGAAGGGAGTTATATCAATTTTTGTTGCTATAGCCTGAACATAAATGAGACCACAAATTATAATCAATTAAGTTCACTTTATTGATTTTAATGAACTTTTGTCGCTGGACCTATTTACAATGTATGTGTTAAATTAAGCATAACAAATATCCACATAAACAATTGTTTCTCTTTTACAGCACTTATTCAACACAATCTTTGTAAATTTGGGCTAATAAATTATAAATTTCTAGGAGATCTAAGCAGGAAGACTAGCTTAGAAGATTCAGCTTTGAATATCAGCCTTTATACCAGTAGCAATTTTAATACTTTTTATGTGGTATTATGGTTTGGTACAGACAGTGAGAGAGAGAGAGAGAGTGAGAAAGGGGGGGGGGGTCTTGAAAAATAATCAAATAAACAAGCAACTGGATGATAAGCTTACAGCAGCTTCCGCAAGGAGATTAGAAAGTCCTTCCACAGAATCTGATTTGGCCCCTGTCTTGCCATGTAGCCATGAAACAAGACTATGGCAAACGGTATCAGCAGCAACTTTGAAGACATCGGGTGTGGCTGTCACCATGGCAATCTCTGTAAATGAGCTCTCTTCTTTCTCAAGGTCTTCTATGCGGAGAGGTATTAGCTTCAGCTTGTCCTGTTATTGAATCAAAATCATTAATCAACTTTTTTAAAGACCTACAAATCATCTATTTTTATGGTGCATTATAAGAAAGTTAAGTTGCAATTGAATTTAAGTTTATCGCAACAATTGAAATCTAATTAACAATCAATCCACACCATGAGCACAAACTACACCATGTAAAAATTAGAAAAGGATGACCAGTTCTTAATAATAGTAACAGGGAATATCTTTGAATTTGATAACTCTACTATTGTGTTATGACTATTGATATCCAAAATTAATTACTTTCAACTATAACATGATTTCTGCTACTCAGTATCACCTTTGTCATAATCAAGTTTTTATGAAACGTCACTAAATAAGGAAGTTGCTAAATTTGCTAAACTAAACTAATTTAAGTTAATTGTCACTAGATCAGGTTCTTTTACATAAGCCTAACATTGTATAATAATGAAATCGTATCTGATAAACAATCACACTGCAGACAGCCAACAGTGATAAGCAAGCAAATGTTGGATATCATTATTGCTTGGGAAAAGACCAACATCTGGCAAAGAGGTCATGTTTATTTTAGTAATTTTATACACTGTTTAACAGATTTGTTTGCTACATATAATTTATTCATACGTACAAACACTTTTGTGGGTTTTTTATTGGCTTAAGTTGGAGCTCATTCTGAGATCATTCATCATACAACTGGAATTTATGTTTATTATACCATAGAAAAATATTTTTTGGAAAAGATCAGTAACCATATAAACCCCAAACAATATGATGTAATTAACCAATGTGATATCATAATTACCAGGGCCAGGTGTTTCATCTGAGCAAGGCTATATTCCTCCTGACACACAGCTGATCTTAGGTAGTTATTGGACAGCACAGCCAACATAGACCGAGAACCATCAATAGAGTGATATAATGTCTGCTGCCATGCATGACCTGAAAGATGAATAATCGATTCAAGAAAGGTTTATATAATCATTCTACATCAATCGGTCAATCAATGTTGTTGAATGTATTTTATCTCAATTTACTGGGAAATAATTCTCATTTGTAATTTCCACTTCATCATTGTCATAGGGGGCTTTGTGGTCTAGTGGTTACGACTCTCGTCTTTCGATCAAATGGATGTGGGTTCGAATCCCGGCCAGTGTGTTTTCCTTCAGCAAGAACTTTACCTACATTGTGCTGCACTCAACCCAGGTGACATGAATGGGTACCCGGCGGAATTAATTCCTTGAATGCACCAAGTGTCCAATAGCAGCTGGAGCTAAAGCCAGGGTAATATATAGTGCGCCATTGAATAGGCAAATAGACAATCAGCGCCTCATAAATGCTATATATTATTGATTAATTTGATTTTGTTAATAGTTCATCAATCATATATTAAGTGGTGTTAGACCACTTGGTTATTAGACGAAACGGGTATGGCCCGACTGGATATTAGATAAATGGTAAATGGCATAAATGGCAATTAGTAAGTTAAATTGGTTATTAGATGTAATAAGATTAGACCATGTGGGATGAGATCAATTGAAATTAGACAAAGTGGGTGTAGACCAAGTTGCAATTTAGGTCTAAAGCCCAGTGCACACTATGCGAAGTGATACGACACAAGCTTTTAATAAATCGCATTTCGAATTAGATATGAAAGTTCCAAGCAGTCAAATTATTTTATTTGAAATTTGACCTAATGTTAGGAATAAGAAGTCATAAGTTTACTCAGCGGCAAGCCCTGTGGACGGAGTAATGTCCAAATTGGCTTCAAGTCGCAGCCGATGAAAACGTCATAACGATTTGGAATTGAATTTGCTTTTATTCCTACAATTTTAGTCCTACCACTATTCACTATTGGTTGGAACGTTCATATCAAATGCTATTACAATTTCTTTGAAATTCGGATCACAACGGATTGCATAGTGTGTGCTGGGCATATAATACTACCCATCCTTACCTGTCTTCAGCTCCTGGATGTCATAGAATATCCTCAAGGTAGGATTCAGCTCTTTGAGAACACCAACAATGTAATTAGCTGCCTCAGAGTCGCAGTGAGAGTAGGATACAAAGACATCATAACAGAACGGCTCATCATCCTCAATCTCCTGCGCGGTGGTGGTGGTTGTCTCATCCTCTGGGCTACTCTCCAGGGTGGAGGGCGGAAGAGATTTGATCAGCTGCTGGCAAGTGTTGGAGATTTGCACCTCAGGATCATCTCTACAGGAAAGAGCAGATGTTGGAATCATTTCTAAAAGCCTATGCAATCATAACTTTTCAAGCTCTTGCTGACAATTTTTGTTTATATTTCCCTCTAAATGATCACTGTACAGGCCTAAACTTCCAACATCTTCATGGCAAGGCTGATTTTCCATAGGGCACATTTCTATATACAGCTCAAATGAAAAATAAAATCTAAAAAAGGGCAATATACTCAATGTAGATCTCCAAGTCCAATGAGAGGGGTGTTGAGACCAATTAACAGGGCATTGCCTTGGATTAATCTAAACCTTGGAAGCATTTCATGAAAGAACTTGTCTGACATATGATCTGACAAAGTGTGTTTAATATGAAAAATAATGTATCAAAGCGCAGTTGAGTATATGCACATAGTAACTGCACTATATAAATGGACATATTGTTATTATTATTATTCAATCCCACAATTACTATAGTGACAATGCTTCTCAGCCAATCAAAATCAAGGAAAGTTGTCAGATCCAACAATTTGTTGAATAAAAAAATGTTGACAAACCCTCCCCTGATTTACTTAAAGAGTTGAAATACGAACTGCATATAGTTTTAGAATTTGTTTCTTCAGCCCCAAATTCATAATTTGGGAAAAATATTTTGATGGATAGGGCCATTTCATAAAGCTGTATAAATAAAGTCAAGGGCAACTTTGTAGCTGGGTACCCTCCCATCCAATACCTAAAAACTTCTTTCTTGACATGGGAGTGATCTTTCTATGATTACTAAAATCATGAATGTAATGACATATAACAAACGTTACATTCAAATACCTGTTATCATCAAGAATTTTAGAACAAAAAGATCAGATTTAGAAATAAGCTTATAGGAATTCAAATATCTGAAAAAGAAAAGGCCACCAGTTAGGGGCTTCACAAAATCATATGAGAGAACCAGTTGAACATTTCAGAAGGGATTTCCTTAGCGATTTTCACTTACTTACAACTGACATAAAAGCTACTGAATTCCGATGCATCTGATAGGCTAAGACTCTCTTGCTGAGGGCATATCATCCAGTGATATTTACTTCTAGTAACTTTATGTGTATCAACCCCCAAATGAAAGATTGAAGTTAACAATGTATTTCTGCTTGCCTACAAATCTTAGTCACATCAATAATCAATCCCCGACTTCCTGTAATACAAAGCCCATAGCAATTTACAGTATCCAATTCTGAATGATTTAGGGCCTGTTTCATAAAACTTATCATAATAACACACTTGCAATAACAGTTTCAAGCAACTAAAATCATTCAATTTGATTGGCCGGTAGTAAACTTGTTACAGATATTGTGCATTTGTTATCATAACAAGTCTTTATGAAACGTGACCCTGAAGTTAACAATTCATTTCTAAGAGCTGCCAACCTTAATCAGAAAAATCCTAATCTTGATTTCTTTTTATCCTATTGTTCTTTAAAATTTTGAAAAACATACCAAAATTCATCATTCTCACTACTTTTGAAAATCCTATTTCTAGGAGAAAATCTTATTTATTGTCACTTTCCCTTTAAAAATCCTACAAATTGGTAGCTCTGATTTCTGCTCACCTACAATCTGAGTACTGTACTAAGCCCATGTATGTTGGTAACGTCACAGTTGCGATGTAGAATGGAGCTAATATATCTCGGTAGGATTGTCTGTTACAGCAGAGGGCAATATTGTACTGCTCCAGGCAGTCCGGTGAACTGAGGTAGTTTGGACTTAAGACTATGAAATTAAGATGGAAACAGATATTCAAAAGATTGAAACAGACATTCAAAAGATGGAAACAGATATTCAAAAGATGGAAACAGATATTCAAAAGATGGAAACAGACTTTCAATAGATTGAAACAGATAATCAAAAGATTGAAACAGGTGTTCAATAGATTGAAACAGATAATCAAAGGGTTGAAATGGATATTTTAAGGAAACAGATATTCAAAAGATAGAAACTGACATTCAAAAGATGGAAACAGACTTTCAATAGATTGAAACAGACAATAAAAATATTGAAACAGGTGTTCAATAGATTGAAACAGATAATCAAAGGATTGAAATAGATATTTTAAGAAAACAGATATTCATAATGTTGATAAAAATCATGGGGGATAGTTGGACGTTAACTCTAGCAAATCCATGAAAGAAGAATCATATGGTCAACCTCCAAACATCCCTTTCTGCCAGAGCTCTTGATATCTCTTTGACTTATTGATGACTTCTTAGAAAAGAAATAAAACAATCATATTTCAGCCTCTTTTTAGCTAAGAACTTAGATCCTCAATCTGCCAGAGATACAATACGGATATACCAGGAAAAGAAAAATATGTTTCATCTGTAATACATAATCAGACTCTTTAATAACAAACTTTATGCAGAGTTTGAAAAAAGTTGTTTTTGGTAGCAATTTTCTCAGGAAATGCCACTTTATGGAAGTGAGTTTATGAGAAATTTTTAGGGAGCTGCCCACATGTGATGTAATAAACTTGGGAAATCCACTGCTGGGCAATCCACATTGGATTTTTTTTTCTCTTACCCCCAAAATTGGTTTTCTTCTTTTTATTAATCAAAAGTAAAAACCAACTCTACATCAAGATGGACTTTCCGTGTTTACCTGTGATGACTCGAGCACTTTTGGTCATGACTGCATAGATATCATTCTGCCAGATAGCATCCTCATCAACCCTTTGATTTGATAAGTAGATACGGATGTCAGGTTTGATGGTTCGCAGAGCAGTCTGTATAGAGTCTACCGTGGATTGGTCTTTGGGACTAAAGGAGAGGTAGATATCGTAGTCTAGCTTCACTTCCTGGGGTCAAAGGTGAATAGTTTGAGATAGGTATAACATTTTAATATCAGGTTTGATGGTTTGCAGAGCGGTCTGTATAGAGTCTACCATGGATTGGTCTTTAGGACCAAAGGAGAGGTAGATATCATAGTCTAGCTTCACTTCCTGGGGTCAAAGGTGAATAATTGAGATAGGTATAACATGTTAATAGAGGTGAGAGAATATTGGAGGGAAATATAGAAAGAATGAGTGGTGGACATGTAAATATAAAAAAGGCATAGGGAATGATATAGAGATATGGAGAAAAGAGAGATAAAGAGAAGGACAGATGAAAAGAAAGAAAGATATATAAACAGAAATGATGGGGATAGAATGAGATTAAGAGACAAATGAAAAGAATGGCAATGGAAGGGGAAAATAAATATTAACTGACATGGAGACAATGAGAAGCATCACATACAAATAAGTGGTACATCAAACTGCATGTATGCAAAATAAAGTATGCCAAAAGAATTGTCAAATATTCAATGCCAAGGAGTGATACAATAGAGGAGACAAAGGGATGAGAGGAATACAAAGATGGACTGTGATGTGAATTCAAAGTAGGTCTCAATTTTCTTCTTTAATTTTTGAAGACTAACCAGTTGATATACGTAAAAGGTGGATGCTTTTATGATTGATTGGATATCAAATGAATAATTCTTTTATTTAAGTGAACAAATTTATTAAATTTCATGTATTTCATGACTTCTGTACTAAAAGAATAAAACTTTGCAATTAGAAACCAATGTTGCTTCATTCTTAAAGTAAATCACCCCCCCCCCCCAAAAAAAAAAATATTATCATACCTTTGGAATGGGACTTTTGGTTTCAAGTCTCTCTTTGAGTTGAGAAAATAGATCAAGGATCTCAGATCCATCCGCTCTCTGGAGGATCATTGATGCGGTAGTTCTGCTCATTACCTTAGAATAAATCACTATCTTCAGGAGACGGAGAGGAAGACCGGCTTTCATCCAGTTGACAGCATTCTCTACCATCCCTTGCAGCATCTCACACTCATCGCAACCCTACAAATTTTTGAAGAGATAATGGTATCATGATTGATGGCGTTCTTCATTCTCCCTTGCAGCCTCTCACACTAATGGCAGCCTTTGACAATCAAATTGTGAAGAGTTAATGGTATGATTGATGGCATTCTTCACTCTCCCTTGCAGCATCTCACATTAATGGCAGCCTTTGACAATCACATTTTGAAGAGTTAATGGTATGATTGATGGCATTCTTCACTCTCCCTTGCAGCATCTCACATTAATGGCAGCCTTTGACAATCACATTTTGAAGAGTTAATGGTATGATTGATGGCCATTTTCACTCTCACTTGCAGCATCTCACACTAATGGCAAGCTTGAACAGTTAATGGCATGATTGATGGCATTCTTTACTTTCCCTTGCAGCATCTAACATTAAATGCAGCCTATGGCAATCAAATTTTCAAAGAAAATGTTATCAAGATAGATGGCACAATACACCATCCCCTCACAGCATCTTAAGCCGGCGCACACTATGCGATTCATTGCGATCTGAATTTCAAAGAAAATTGTAATAACATATATATAGCTACAAACTACATGTAGACTTGTTTTTATAAACACACATTACAATATATTAACATATCTTTGCAACTCTTTTTTTACCATCATTACTAATACATATCATTTAACATACCTGACTACCAGAATTTAGTAACGGTGTGATGACCGTTCCATCTTGATTGTTGAGGATTGGAACCAGGCACCGGAATGCATGGGACACCAGCTCCGAGGGGCGTCCTTTTGCTCCTCTGTTGAGATCATAACCCCTAAAATTATAACAAAACAAAGAATATACACTACAGAATACAGCTATGATCACAATGAAGATGATGGTGATCATAATGGTGGGTGGATAAATGATGAAAATGAAGATCAAAAGTTGTATACGGGTGAATTTAGTGGGGGGGGGGGGCAAAAGGGGCACATGCCCCCCCCCCTTCCTCTGAAAACCATGGGAAGTACATGTATACAAGTGAACAATCATTACCCATTTTGTTCATTTCCATCATTCACTTCTAAATACCATCTAATTGAAGTATTTACAGCATCACCAATCAGCCTTACAATGTACCACTCCTATCATAAAATGAAGTCTTGAAACAAGAACAAGGCTCCCTTACGTGGTCCCTGAGAAGGTTGTACTGCCTCTGGTCTCAAAGCATAGCAGTCTCTTGAAAGGCAGGTTTTCTGGTAGAGGGTTGGTCCACCAGCAGGAATAAAGATCTTGAAGGTCTTCCTCCTTGTGAGACTTGGCAAGCTGATACACATCAATGCCCATCTGCCTGTAGAGGGCGCCCATCACACCCACACCTTTACTGTAGCAACCTGTAGGTAGTTTGAAAAGGTGGTGTTAATATTGGCTTATTACTAATTTTACAGACTCACTCTTCAAGATTCAGAAGATTATAACAAATTATTCACAAACCAATACTGTATCTTCTATCACATTATAAAGGGAATTCATTTCCCTCTCTGACTTTCTTCCAATTATTCTGCCATGTACAGTCCAACCTCTTTTATCGGGACATGTTGGGACCAGCACCAATCGGATAAGGGATTTCTCCGGATCTGGGAGAACCAATATTAAATACACGCCGCTGCCTCCCAATGGTAGCTACACGTAATCTATTGTAGTGGGCATACACAGACATTATTTCACTGCTGTCAGTGCATATTATAATTGGTTTTCTTTGAAATCAATTGGTTGCCAAAACTCTTGGATAATTTATCTGCAGAAATGATTGATGAATACATCGACTATACCTCAAAATAAAAAGAATGCATCGAAACTAAGTTTGAAAATTGGATCATTGCAGCATCGCAAAGTCAGCTATTTTTATACTGACTGAAGCCAGCTTAAACATGATAAATGGCGCTGTCCAGAATGCAAGACGAGGTCTAGCGTCAGTAACTTTGGTAAGATATTTTCATTTGAAAATAATGTGGTTGTAGGTAGACTATATTGGAAAATGTATGTTATCAAAGTGAGTTTGCGTAGGAATTTTTATTTCAGATTGAAATCTTATCTCGCCACATACAAGATTGAAAAAAGAAATCTCGGCAAATGTGCATCCGGATAATAGAAAGATCCAAATAAGGGGAGGCTGGATAAGAAAGGTTGGACTGTACATTCATATTGGGAGTTATAGCACCCAAATCAGACCACCTCACTTTGTATTATTACAAGGGAAAGTGGCCCTTCAAAATAAAAACATAATTTTTTGCCTGAACCCAATGACTACTAATTTTAGTCCAGGAACCACCTGTACTGCCCGTTGCATAAACATTACTATTATAGTAACTTTGGCATTCATTTTCCTGAAATCCCTGATTCTGATTGGCTGTTGAGCTTTGCTGCCATGGTAGTTACCAATGGATGGTAAAGTTACCATAATATGAACTTTTAGGCAATGGACCACTGGTTTTAGAAGGCAGTAGGTAATAGCACAGAATTATTGAACTGTACCTCCATATGCAGAGATAAGAATGACATCCACCTTATCTTGTTGAGGAAGCTTGGTGATATCCCCAAGGCACAGTTCAATCTTACATTCTCCGCTGGGTGTTACAACGGTCAATGTATCCTTGACCAGTAGCCCTGGTATGGGTCCATCATCCTCGGATGGCTGGCAATCCTCGCAGGTGATCAAGGATGAAGGTTGCTTTCTCCTACCACGTGTTATGCTCCTGGGATTGTTATCAAAATTGATATTAAAAAATACCATACAGTAGCCTACAATTTACAATACAGCCCCTTAAAAATGAAATTAAAAAATGTTCAATACTTTATATCGTAAGGTTAGTTAATCAAACTGTTGTCAATATACAATATTAAAAACATATTTTCTTAAAATACAAGTAATACAACTTTTACCACAAACTATTCAATAAGCAGGCTTTAGCTGCAACATACAGTACATGCACAGCTGCAGAGAATAAAGGGGGGGGGGTCAGATATTTTCCCAAACAACTCATGGTTTTCTTGCTAGATTTATTTCACTTAGCGGATGAAATCTTACATTATTATCAAGATTAGAACATCACTTACCAATCCATTTTTTATGAAGGAGCTCAATCTTCCTGTTTTCTTGACAGTGGATTTTTCTGAAAATAAATCGGACTTCATAAAACAGAAATTGGATCTGCAAGAGAAGTAAAATATATCATTTGAAACATAAGTACAGATGTCAGCAACATCAACGTAACTTAACATATAATAATATGATGTAATATTGAAGGCTCCATTACCCACACCAAATTGTCATGAGAATAGATATGGTATTGTTAATGGAAGTCATATTTTTGAATGGCACAGAAAGCCCTTTTCATGAATTTAATTTAGAAATAGGTCTACATGTTTGAGATATATACATGTATGCAGAGACTCCAACCCCAAGAACCTTCTGATCTGTAGATTCTCCCGCCTGGATCCCCTAGCAAACTGAAGACTCCAACTTGAGTGCGCGAAGCGCACATCACAAGCGCAGAGTACCTTGCAGCCGGGGTCTAGGTCTCGCTAAAAGGACCTAGGAAGCTCTCTCATGCTATCTCAGGCTAATTTTTCAATATATGATGGCACCAGTGGCATAATGAGCCACAAATTTTGAGGGGGCTAGATATATGGCGTATCGCGTAAAATTAATAAAAAGTCCCAAGCGAGCGAAGCGAGCAAGCAAAAAAATTTTTTAATCCAACTTTGTGATAGACTGACAAACATCATATTGAAAAATTATATCATATTTCTCCCTTTTCTCTTTTGTTCTTGGTCGTTATTTTTTTTAATTTTTTTTTTTTTTTTTTTTTGGGGGGGTGTACGTCTTAGGATGGTACTAAGTAATTAACAATTCAATGAATCAAATCATACACGAAGGCCATAGGAGGGCCTAAGGAGAGATGAGATCGGGCGGAGGGTTGACGCTCTACTAAGTTTTAACTTGAATATCGGCTTGGATATAAAAATTTGAGTTAGTTTTAAAAGGTGTTTGGGTGGGAGAAAGATAATTTTAAGCAGGAAATTACAGATTTTAAGCGGGAAACACAGGGCCTGGGCGGGAGATATTAATCTCGAGCGGGAGAACGGGAGATTTTGCGAAAATGGGCTTTCGGCGGGAGAGTTGGAGTCTCTGTATATGGTTCATGAATTTGATATCTGATTATGGACCTTTATTATGGTGTTAATTATTGTTATTTTTAAGATATTATGAAATAATACGACAATAATGAGGCAATAACGTTGAGACAATAATAATAATGAGACAATAATAATATCGAGACAATAATAATATTATTGAGACAATAATAATATTATCATTCTAAATAATAATAATTATAGGCAAAATAATTATTCTCTGATATGTGTCTTGCAACTTGGGGAAAACAAAACGAACAAGATGGCGGGAGATATTAATCTCGAGCGGGAGAACGGGAAATTTTGCGAAAATGGGCTTTTGGCGGGAGAGTTGGAGTCTCTGTATATGGTTCATGAATTTGATATCTGATTATGGACCTTTATTATGGTGTTAATTATTGTTATTTTTAAGATATTATGAAATAATACGACAATAATGAGGCAATAATGATGAGACAATAATAATAATGAGACAATATTAATAATATCGAGACAATAATAATATCATTGAGACAATAACAATATCATACTAAATAGGTTCATTATTGCGGAATGAAATAATCGCTAGAGGGTATTCATTTGTCTCGCAATCTACTATGGTCAACAAGGAAATTCGTGATCACTCTCGCAAAAAGTGTTCACTAGCTTACAAGTTCACGAGCTTTCGAGTGCAGCTGCAACTCTTTATCTGATACGGTAGTCAATTTATACCAATCCTCAGGACCGTACGCACGAACGCGGGAACAATAGGTGGGCACTGATCCGTTATGTGATTGGTCGGGCGTATATGCAAATAAGCCGGAGGTATATGCAAATACGCCACGAGTCGGGAAACTAGCGAGCCCGCCAATTTGTCTTATTTGCATATTGCCGACTCGCGGCGTATTTGCATATACCTCCGGCTTATTTGCATATACGCCCGACCAATCACATAACGGATCAGTGCCCACCTATTGTTCCCGCGTTCGTGCGTACAGTCCTGGGGTTGGTATAAATTGACTACCGTATCAGATAATTTTCGTCACTTGATAAAGAGTTGCAGCGGCACTCGAAAGCTCGTGAACTTGTAAGCTAGTGAACACTTTTTGCGAGAGTGATCACGAATTTCCTTGTTGACCATAGTAGATTGCGAGACAAATGAATACCCTCTAGCGATTATTAATAATAATATCATTCTAAATAATTATAATTATAGGCAAAATAATTATTCTCTGATATGCGTCTTGCAACTTGGGGAAAACAAAACGAACAAGATGGCGGCGTGAACATCGCGGCAAGTTTTCCCCGTCTTTTCATAATATTTTTAAATTTTTTTAATGAATTCTTGTTTTAAAATGAAATCAAAATTTATTTGTATCAATGTCAGAAATGAAGACTGGTCTAATAGAAGTAGAAATCTCGGGGGCGAAAATTTCAGGTTTTTTTTTGCAGTACACGCTAACCCAGGGAGCTCCGGCCGGAGCCCAGGAGTCAACCGTGCAAAACGAGGGAGACACTGGTCTGGGGTAGATTGGGGTCTCAATAGTATTCTTAATATTAAAATGTGGAAACAGAAATTATGGACTTACCATGATTATATGGATGAAGGTCTATCATGACACACAAATCCTGACATCGAGGCACAGACTGGAACCTCAAACAAAAAGTTCTGTCGTGATATCTCTCCTTCTTTCAAATTTCAAAACAAATTAATGGCCGATCAAGACCGAGGCTATATTTTGTTTTTTTGAGGTTCTGTGTCTCGATGTCAGGATTTGTGCGTCACGATAGACCTTCATCCATATAATCTTGGTAAGTGCATAATTTCTGTTTCCACATTTTATTAAGATTTACTATTGAGACCCCAATCTACCCCGGTCCCGTGTCTTCCTCGTTTTGCACAGTCGACATCTGGGCTTCGGCCCGCAAAGCGGGCCGAAGCACTCCCTCGAGTCCCTGCATGGGTTAAGTACACGCACATGAATTGGACGCAATCCCTCGCTCCGTGGAGAGTAAGCACACGCAAGTGAATGATTTACTCTCTAATGTTAGGAGCCTCCTAGCTCCTGGGCCTTCGCTACGCCTACTAACCTCGCAATACGTGTGAGTGGGCTACGCCTACTACGGACGGGCGAAGTTCGATCGTGCAGCACGTACGTGCAGTCGCCGCTGGCTAACGTCAGCTTAATGGACGACGCCATACTGCCAGATTTGGCCCGCGCCCTCACCGGCTAACGCTCGAACGCCATTCATCCATACACTAATTCCTTTTGATTACCGTTGATAAAAACCTCGTTCAAATCTTTTCCAGAATTCTTATGAATTAGCGATGGATGTTTTTCCGTTAATCAAATATCCTTTTTATACCAATATTTTTGTTATATTTATAACATTTTTATTTTAATCACAATTTCAGTCCAAACGCGGATCTGTTTTTGTGAACCCACGTTGTTTGTGCATGCCCACGTATGGCCTTACGCGTATTAAAAGGAATGATGTTGGGTCGAAAAACAGAATTGTTGTTACTGTTTGTTCCGTGTTTGTTGGGGATGAAACTATGATGGCGACCAGTCACGTTTGACTGTACCGCCAGATAGTTAAGATTAATTAATTAAGGTCAAGGTGAGATAAGAGAAATGAGCAAGGGGCTTTGTGGTGGGGGGGGGGGGGGGGGGAGGGAGAGAGAGAGAGAGAGGGGGGGGGAGTTAAGAGGGCCGGCCGAGTGGGGATACAGTTTCATCATGCAGTACAGGGCGTCGATGAACACCTTAATTTTTTTCTCCAAAATATGGAAAGTGACAGAATAATCAGAAAAAGGTTGATTGGTTCTGATTTTGAAAAAAACAAAAAAACAATTCAAACAGAATTAATCAAGATTGCTGTAATTCTTCATGGTTGTAGAATTTAATTTAGTTTCTCTGATAAGTTCTTTCAAACAACTCAAATTTTGATTAATCGTATTTGATTTATTTCACTCTTTTCTTTCGCCCCGTTTTTTTTTTCTTCAAAAAAATCAGGGAGCTGAAAATGATGAGAGCTAGAACCTAAAGATATGGGGTAGCTATGACGTTGGAGAGGGCGCAGCCCCATGCACTTGCAGATCCAGATCGATTTTCATAGGGGACACTTAGAGTAGCCCCTATTTCTTCAATATTTTGATGAAGACATCATGCCACCGACAGCTGCCTCGTCAAAGGGGGGCGGTCGATTATTTTGTGCATTTTTTTTCATTTTGTCCTCAATAGGGGAGCTACGGGGGTCAATTAATTCTATATACACTTCTATTGTGTTTATATATGGGGGGTCTGCTATTGAGCATGTTTTTAAAAGGGCTTAATATAACAGAAATTGTATGATTTTAACACAATAAAATGTATCATGGAGGTTAATACTAAATTAATTAATACATAAGTAATGATAATTGTTTTAATTGAAAATGAAATAATAAAGGCACCCATAGATCTTAACATCTCATAAATACAGACCTAAACCTGTTTTGGAAGTTGAACAGGCATAAAGTATGTTTAGCTGTAGCTGATGCTTTGATCCCGCAACCAAATAATGATAGCATAAAGTAGCTGTTATTATATTAGTGGCATAACGAGCGAAAAAAATTGAGGGTTACCAGTATACGATATGGCATATCGGGCAAAATTTATAAAAGTATATAGTTGCAAGCAAGCGACATGAGCATAATTTTGACGTTTGTGTTACAAAAATCCAATTAAACAATTTCGCAAGATTCTCTTTCCTTTTCCTTTTTTTTCTTGTTCGTGAATTGGGGGCATGCAAGACCCCCCCCCCCTAACAGCACCACTCTTTGTTATGTCACTGTCTAAAATTGGATTTCAACTTTGAGAATTTGAATTTCTAATCAAAAGGGATAAGACAAAAATATTTGCAGATTACTTATTTCAAAGTATTTTTACCTAACTCCCCAACTCTGCTCTAGCTGCACTGCACGTTGCCCAACGGCCTTCCACCAAAGGGCCAGGCCGACTCGCCCCGTAAGCAAGTGACCGCGTTCCCGTAAGTTCACCCGAAGCCATGACTAAATTCTGACCATAAACATCACCTAACTAATCACTCTCTGACAATATTTCAAAGTATCTTTTATTACAGTCGATCCTTTTGGCCATTAAACGATAGTATTTCCAATGTTATCATGACAAACAATTTTAATGAGATAGTGGCATTGTAGAAAAAACAAATTTATAAGCACGAAATGGCACCAGATACATCTTAAAACATACAGCGCAGCGTTCGGGACTGGTGAGTGGTACGGCTCGCTTGGAGTTTTCGCCCCGACGAATTCGGCGAAAACGTTACCATTGCGCCTTCGAATGTTCAATCTACGGCTCTCAATCAGAGGCTTGAATGTCTCTTTTCGCATTATCGAAAATGTATCATAGACTTTGTTTGATTTGTTTACAAGTAAGTTGCATATCCGTCGTGATAATTAGGAAAATCCACAATGTCTTCTTCTAATTCTGTAAAAATTACGTCTTCAAAGTGCCCGTGTCAGAAAATTGCCGAAAATCGTAAAAACTTGCCTAAAATTTCTCTTTTTGAAAGTTCATCCATGGTCTGGAAAAAAAATGTTATAACTTATGTAGACATATACCGTGAACAAATGCATCCTCGATCACTGAAATGAAGTATTTGCTAAAATATTTTATCTCAGGCCGCGTTACCATGGCAACTTGGAAAAATCCTTATTTTTAAAGAATGAAATTCTGGTTTTAAAGGTCATTTTAGAGACATAAAACTTACCCTATTTTGAAGTATTGGGTTTAAATTTCACATAAAACTGAATTATCTACGTTTATACTTTCGTATATGAACATTCATATTTCTTGTAGAATCTTAGTTTTTGATTGGTCAATGTTTCAGTCACGGCTAATGACCGAGTGTAAAAAAATCTGAAAATGCGCATTTTATCGGCAACCAACAAGCAAGATGGCGGAACACATTAAGTTGGCGCTATGCACGTACGTGGCAGGCTCCACTCCACTTCACTACCGTTACACTACGCTCCACCTACCCGAACTTCGGGACGGTGAACCATAAGATATTAAGCTATTTATCTTTCTCGTTATATTTTTTTTCTGTAATTTTTACAATAAACCATCATTTCATCCCACCTTTGTCACTCGGTATGTCCGAAATGGTTCACCGTCCTGAAGTTCGGGTAGGTGGAGCGTAGTGTAGCGGTAGTGAAGTGGAGTGGAGCCTGCACGAACTTCGCTCGAGGTAGCGGAAAGTTTAAGTTGGCCCACCATTCACCAAGCCCATACCGTATACCCAGTTGTTGTGTGTCCGGACAGGTTGTGTGTCCGGACGATCAATTTTAGAAATTAAGTCATTTGGAAAAAATTACAAGCGAAGTTTCATCAAATTTTAGTAGGCCCTACAAAATTTTTGAAAATATTATAGAGAACAAAATAGAAGATGATTACAACTATTGAATTCATATTTTTAGTGTAATCTTAAGACAAAAAAGAAGGCTTCAAAAATATAAAGTGTCCGGACACCCGATCCCCCATCCTAACCCAGAGAGCTCCCGCCCGCGCGGGCGGGAGCTCTCTGGGTTACCATCCTACATGAATTACTATGATAGGGACTGATGATGAGTGATGTAGGCCTAACCCAGAGAGCTCCCGCCCGCACAGCGGGCGGGAGCCCAGAAGCTTACCGTGTATTTTACCATTGTCACCGGACTAGGGTGATTTATGGTCAAAATATTTCTCCAAATGAATTGTGAAAACAGAAAGTATACAATTACCACGATTATATGGATGAAGGTCTAACGAGTGGCAGATTCCTGACATCTGGGCACAGTCTGGAAGCTCAAAAAAACGAAAAGTTATCTCCTTCTACCCAGTCTCGATCGGCCATTTTGTTACGATTTTTAACAAAAATGGCCGATCGAGACGGGGTAGAAGGAGAGAACTTTTTGTTTTTTTGAGGTTCCAGACTTAGCTCAGATGTCAGGAATCTGCCACTCGTTAGACCTTCATCCATATAATCGTGGTAATTGTATACTTTCTGTTTTCACAATTCATTTGGAGAAATATTTTGACCATAAATCACCCTAGTCCGGTGACAATGGTAAAATACACGGTAAGCTTCTGGGCTCCCGCCCGCTGCGCGGGCGG
Source organism: Lytechinus pictus (assembly GCF_037042905.1). NCBI lineage: Eukaryota > Metazoa > Echinodermata > Echinoidea > Temnopleuroida > Toxopneustidae > Lytechinus > Lytechinus pictus. The sequence goes on from NC_087254.1 coordinate 30,011,356, forward strand.
GAGCTCTCTGGGTTAATGTAGGCCTAGATCTAACCTCTGATTTTCGGAATAGTTATTACAAGCATGGTTTGGTTTTTTAATTAACACATTCTTGCAAGAAAGTGGAGACGTATGACATTCAACTAAAAATTGTGATTTTTTTTCTCGAAATTACCACAAATCGAAGTAAAGAACAATCTACTTACATTTTCGGAGATCGCTACAATCTAAATTAGGCTAGCTAGCTAAGGCTTAGCTGCTAATACCGTACCGGGATATACGGTATATATATATATATATATATATATATATATATATATATGCGCGTTTCCGTTTTACACCCTGGCGAAGGCATTTTCCGCAAAAATAGCCACAAAGCGACTAGTGAAGAGTCTACGTCTACGTTCGTTTACATAATCAGCTGGGCGCGCGATCCAAAAGTCCGCACCGAAGATATCCGCAGAACATACGTGCAAATGCAGCTGAGCTTATAGACCAAAAGCTTCAGTCTCTGTATTTTGGTTGTTCCGATGAACTATATACGTTGGCTTCATTATTTTTTTTACTTTATCGCACATGATCGTTTATATGAATGAAAATGAATAATAGCTAAAATATTGAAAAATAAAACACATAATTACTTGTTTTCATATTATATCTATCCTTATATCTATCATATCTGTCTATCCACTATCTATGTTATAAATCAATCTATGGTACTACATGATATATCTATCTGTTAATTTGTCTATCTACTCTGTCTCTCTCATTCTCTATCTATCTGTCTATCCATCTAACATCTATCTCTCAAATTCTCTATCTATCCATCTGTCTCTCTTTTATTTCTCTCTATCCATCTGTTAATCTACTCATGTGCAATATCAACACTGCTTCGACTTCCTTCGGGAGTCTATTTCCTCAGCTCTACTTTTCCCTTTTTTGTGCTCGATTCGATTCAATTACTACTTTATTTACTTGTTACCATTGTTAAATGTCTTGTATTGCATAATGAGTTTTTTTTCTTCTGAAGGTTGCCTCCTATATTCTCTTTCAAATTCCACCTCTTGCTTTCCCTTCTCTTTGTTATCCCAATTTCTTTCCCTTCTCTCACCTATTTCTTCTTAATCTTTCATTCCGCTTTTTTCTTCTTTGGTGACACTTTACTTTCAAATTTCAAATTGTTTCAAATTGTTTTATTCTCTCAGTAAAATCTTTACATAAAAAACAAATATAATACAAAGTTAAAATACATGTATTACAAATCAGCGTAAAAGACAGTCTAAAAATTGCATTATGATTCAGAATCATACTGAGGGGTGGCAGCCAAAAAGGAAAAAAATCCTTATAATTAGGCCGACCCATTATAATTAGGCCGACCCATTAATAATTAGGCCGACCCATTAATAATTAGGCCGACCCATTAATAATTAGGCCGACCCATTTTGGCCTTTTGTATTTATTTACGATACATTTCTTTTTGTATTTTGTATTGTATTTGATATTTATTTATAATGTTTACTTTATATTTTGTTATGATTCTATTTGTATGTAAACATTCACTTATTTCAGTCTTTGACTACTTGTGATTGTATTTTGATAGTTTTTATTGCAATAAAATCCAATATATATATATCTCAAATTCTCTCTATCTATCCATCTGTCTGTCTTTTTCTCTCTCTCTGTTTCTCTCTATCCGTCTATCTATCTCTCGAATTCTCTCTATCCATCTGTCTGTCTGTCTCTCAAATTCTCTCTTTCTATCTATCTATCCATCTGTCTGTCTTTTTTTCTCTATCCGTCTATGTATCTATCTCTCAAATTATATATCTATATATCTATCTATCTATATATCTATCTATGTAACTACAGTATCTATCTATTAATCTTCTCTGTCTCTCTCTCTCTATCTATCCATCTGTCTTTCTCTAGTTCTCTCTCTCTCTCTATCAATCTATCTATCTATCTTCTATCTATCTATCTATCTATCTATCTATCTATCTATCTATCTATCTATCTATCTATCTATCTATCTATCTATCTATCTATCTATCTATCTATCTATCTATCTATATGTAACTGCAGTATCTATCGATCTGTTAATTTGTCGCTCTTCTCTGTCTCTCTCATTCTTTATCTATCTAATATCTATCTATCTCTCAAATTCTCTATCTCTCTCTCCCCCTCTCTCTATCTATCTATCTATCCATCTTTCTGTCTTTCTCTCTCTATCTATCTCCTATCTATTTATTTATCTATCTTCGTACCACCCAACCTCATGGCCTGAACATCCAAGAGGGGAACGACTGAATATTCTTTCCTATCCACTTTCAATTTATATATACATGTACATATAATTTTTCCCCTCAGCTCATTTGAATAGTTACAGTATAGTTTCTTCCTCTACTTTCTCCCATATCTCATACAAGCTCAGCTCCAATTTTCCTTCCTTATTCAGGCGATATAATAATTATTTAATTTTTTTTTTCTCCACTCACCTCTTTTAGATTTACCACATTTGCTTATTTACATGTATACTATGGTTCTTCATAATACACCCCCTCTCTTCTATATTTGCTTTTACCCTTTTAGGCAATTTGCTTCCTCTTTTTCACATATACAGGTTGTTGTTTTTTTTTTTTTTTTTTTTCCTACTATATATATAGTCTTTTGTTTTTTATTCCCGTCACACCTAGCGGATTACAATACCAGTTACACCATATATATGTGTATTTATATTTTTTCATAAACATTTATTTTTTGGATATATTTATATACATATCACTTATAGATACATATTTACACTTACCTTCTTCTCTTAGTTTGTTTTATGCTTTATCATATATACTTATATGTCTATATTATCAGTTGTTCCCCATTCTTTTCCTTTTTTTCCCCACTCTTATGCACCAGTTTATTATGCCTTTCTTTGTAACCTGTTTGACCCACCTCTCACTAATTCTCTTGTTATTCATCTCTTCCTCATACCCTCTATCACTGTTTTGTTCCACATCCTGTTTGATGTTGCCTGCCTCATTATCTTAATCCCTCTTGGCTGGAGGTCTTTTACTGGCCTTACTTACACTAACCTCCCTTTGTGTCTGCCTACTCCTTTTCTTTCATCCCCTTCACTAACCTGATTGGTCTTCTCTACTCACTAATGCCCCTTTTGTCTCCTTGTTTCTAGAGTTGCTGTAGTTATTGTCTGTTGTCTATATTATGGTTGTTCCACTTTATATGTTTGTCATTTTGCCTCCGACGAAGATTCTGCTAGGATCGAAAGCTTAGGCCCCTATTGAATTTCTTATTTATCTATCTCTCAAATTCTATCTCTATCTATCTATGTAACTACAGTATCTATCTATCTGTTAATCTTCTCTGTCTCTCTCATTCTTTATCTATCTATCTCTCTCTATCTCTCTCCCTCTATCTATCTATCTATCTATCTATCTATCTATCCATCTGTCTTGTTTTCTCTCTTTCTCTTTTTCCGTCCATATATATATATATCTATCTATCTATAACAACTCTCCATCTCTCAAGTTCTCTCCCCCATCTATCTATCTATCTATCTATCTTTTATCTATTTATCTATCTATGTAACTACAGTATCTATCTATCTGTTAATTTATCTATCTTCTCTGTCTCTCTCATTCTTTATCTATCTATCTATCTATCTATCTATCTAACATGTACCTATCTCTCAAATTATCTCTCTCTCTCCCCCCCTCTATCTATCTATCCGTCTGTCTGTCTTTCTCTATTTCTCTCTATCTATCTATTTATCTAGCTATCTATGTAACTACAGTTTCTATTTATCTGTTAATTTATCTATCTTCTCTGTCTCTCTCATTCTTTATCTATCTATCTAACATCTATATATCTATCAGATTCTCTATCTCTCTCTCTCTCTCTCTCTATTTATCCATCTGTCTGTCTGTCTTTTTTTTCTCTCTCTCTATTTCTCTTTATCCGTCCATATATCTATCTATCTATCTATCTATCTATCTATCTATCTATCTATCTATAACATCTCTCCATCTCTCAAGTTCTCTCCCCCATCTATCTATCTATTTATCCATCTCTCTGTCTTTCTCCCTCTCTCTCTACTTCTATCTATCTATTTATCTATCTATCTATCTATCTATCTATCTATCTATCTATCTATCTATCTATCTATCTATCTATCTATCTATCTATCTATCTATCTAGCTATCTATATATCTATGTCTCTATCTATTTATCAGTCTTCTATATCTATCTTTCGGCATCTAAGTGTATCAATCCATCAAACTTCAATTTTCTTTCTATGTATCTGTTTATTTTTATTTTGTCTGTCATTCTATTCATTTAGTTGATAATTTATATTTAGAAAAAAAAACTTTTTCATAACTTTTCATAAAAAAAACGTAACTGCAAAAGCATGTTCGGATTTTACTCATATGACTGCTCTCTGTACATGAAGTGCCGAGGAACTCTATGCTCTGGGGGGCGTTTCATCAATATTTTCGTCCGACAAGTTGTCAGATCTGACAACTTTCCTGGATTCTGATTGGTTGAGAAGCACTGTTACTGTAGTAACTGTCGGATAAAATAGGACTTGTCGGATAAAACGTCCGACAAGTCCTTTCATGAAACGCTCCCCAGATCAGTAACTGTGCAGATTGCATCCGGTGGCTGCAACCAGCGACGTGTGTAGACTCTTCACTAGTCGCTTTGTGGCTATTTTTGCGGAAAATGCCTTCGCCAGGGTGTAAAACGGAAACGCGCGACCCGCGCCATCATATACAGTACTAGTCTAGTTCTAGACGATATTAAACGAATATTTTTTGCACCGATATATACGTTCTATTCCGTGCGTACGCCCAGCCGAGTGTGCGCGCAAAACCGAGAACCTGTTCCTCGGAGTACAGGTTCTCGGTTTTGCGCGCACACTCGGCTGGGCGTACGCACGGAATAGAACGTATATATCGGTGCAAATAAATTCGTTTAATATCGTCTAGAACTAGACTAATACAGTACCGGCGGCGGTACTGCACTCTGATTGGCTGGAAGTTGGATTGAGCTTGTTGATGGGGTAAGAGAGGGGGTGGGGAAAGAGGTGTGTTTATGGGGGAGGGGGATGATATAGGTAAACAGAGATGCCAACCGGTACGGAATATTAATCAGATAAGAAATTACAATGTGAATAACCACACGGCTGAGCCAAATGTTTTCTTACGAGACAAAACATGTTAACAAAAGTTTTTCGCTCAGTCATTCAATCGGAAAGTAAACACTGAATTTACATTAGAACATATTCCACACTGAAGCCATTATGTGTGAGTGTGTGTGTGGGGGGGGGGGGGTTGCGCGCGTTTTTTAAATTTCTTTATTTCATATATTATATTTCTTTCTGTGAAGTGGAAAAATGAATAGTTTAATTGATTTATAGATTTATGTATAGTTTATTAGTTACTTGGCCACACTCTAAAAATGCTGTTTGAAATTTTAAGCATGTTGTTTAAAGGGATGGTCCAGGCTGGAAATATTTATATCTCAATAAATAGAGTAAAATACACAAAGCAAAATGCTGGAAATTCTATCATTATTCCGGTGAAACAGTTCTAGGCATGTCTTTATGAATATTCATTAGATGGGCTGATGATGTCATATCCCCCACTTGTTCTTTTGTATTTTATTATATGAAATCAGGTTTATTTCAAATTTTTCTATCAAGAACTATAACAATTGGATTTACAAGTGATTGAGTGCATTAGTTATTCATTGCTGCAATTTATTTCATCATAATGGAAACACATCATTTACAAATGTATGAAAAATGAAACATTTATAATTTCATGTAATAACATAAGAAAAAGAAAAGTGGGTATGTGACATCATCAGCCCACCTAATGAATATTCATGACAATGTGCATATAACTGTTTTCATAAAATATTGATAAACTTTAAAATTCAATAACTTCGTTATTTGTTATCCGATTTTGATGAAATTTTCAGCATTTTGCTCTGTGAATTTTATGTTATGTAGTCATTTTAGATATAAATATTTTCAGCCCGGACCATCCCTTTAAGCCAATCAATCTAACAACTATTGTTTAAAGTTTTAAAAAGTTGTTTAAAAAGTTTAAACAATTACAAAAAAGTTTAAACAACTTGTTGTTAGAGTGACAGACTTAAACAATGTGCTATTTTTTTACTGTGCATGCGTCTTGAACTTGCCCCACAAAAGGGTTTTTTTGTTAAGCCTTAACAATTTTCATTTGCTTTAATAAACTATATCTCAGTTGAACAGAGAGATATTGTCAGAAAATTGGTATAATTTAAAAGTTAAATATATACTCTATCATGTCTGAAAAAATGAGCACAATAGCACGTATATTCGCGACACAGCGATTGAGAGAACAAAAAATGGCAAGAGTGGTTGGGGGGAGGTACACACAAAGTCTGTTTCATATTTTAAACATGAATAACTTTGGTATACAGGGGGCTAGATATTTAAGTCTGGTCTCATTTTAAAGCTTGAAGTTAGTATAATAATGCAACATCCTTAACATTTAATCTCAATTAAGTAATTTTAATTAGCAGTAGTCATTTAAAAAACCCTAAAATTCTACATAAAAAACACTAAAAATTCATGCATAGGAACAATTTATGACGTGATTTTCGGCTGAATGGAGACATATTATAAAATCGGTTCCATTTGAAAGCTGAGTATAAGCTGTATTAGGGGTGATAGTATTTAATTTAAATATATGCATATCAATTTGGGTCAAAATTACTCTGATGAAATTATTGAATCTCCTTGAGTTATATATCATTTGAAATTTCTTAAGCAATACAAATCTGATAACTAATTAATGGTATGGGTAAAGAGAAAACAAATATGCATGTCTGATAGAAAATATATTGTGGGTCCTAAAAATTTAAACATTTTAATTAATAAAATTTCACCAGTTCACCCTACTTCATTTTTAATACAATTTTTGGAATCCTCATGGAATCCTCTTTCAGAAAAGGTATACTTTTGTATGGATAGGGTGAATATTTTCAAAGTTACGACAATTTTTATACCAATAGGTGCTCTATCATGAGATTTGTGCAACATAACACAAATGGGGCGAGTTCAAGACGCATGGCCACTTATTATATACTGGTACCTTAGCGATTCATTTATGAAGTTATTAGTCAGTTTATGTTTGTATTTCACTGTTATTTGTAAATGCCACTGAAAGAATAACAATAAAAACATTTTAAAGCAAAAAAAAACATACTGTGTATTCTGGAAAGTATATGCAGACAGATCCGTGGCAGAAAATTTGATGGAAGAGAGAATGGAAGAGAGGAGACTCGAGAGAGATATGGGGGGGGGGGGCGGGGGTCATAGTAAAGGGCAGATAGAAAGGGAAGGGGGTTGATTGTTTGAGGTTTAACAACACTATCAACACAATGTGTCAAAAGTGTCTGTATATTAATCTGTAAAGTTGTACTAAATCATGGTGGGATTTACTTTCTTAATGTTATATAATCTATGAACGAGTTAAACAAGTAAATGGACGAAATAAAAGAGGGGGATTACTTCACCGGAGAGGGAGGGGAGTAGAGAAGGGAGGGGGGGGGGGTTAAATTGGCTGATAAATGATTTTATGGAAGAGTGATGGGGCATAAGAGAATAATGTGAGGTATAAAAATATTAAAAACTGCATTTTCCCACAATTTCTTATCACTTCACTCTCTCATTACAATTTTAAGGGAGACCACACACAGTAATCCAAACTACAAATGCCTTTCTTTGTTTTAGTTCCCTCAGTTTTATGCTATATCTTCCCTCTGACAGGGTGCTACATAAGCACTTGCCCAATTGCCCAGGGCAAGTAAAAGTTAGAGTCAGGCGAGTGTTTTGAAGTAAAGAACACCACTCCTTGCCCGAATTGGGCAAGCAAAATTCTCAGAGTAGAATTACCAAAATTAGGGTCGATAAGATTTATCAACCCTAAATTTGGTCATGGCGGGCAAGATAAAATCACTTTGGAAAAGAAATGCATAACAAGGTACATCAGCTCATGTCATAACATAAAAAAAGGTAAATGGTTTGTAATCCCACAAAACTTTCTTTTAAGAGGTAAAACTTTTTTTTTTCAAGGATTTTTTCAGGCAAGTGAAAGATTTTCGGGCAAGTATATTCCAATTGTATAAAATTTACTTGCCCGACAGGGCAAGTGCTTCTAAAAAGTTATGTAGCACCCTGCCTGTAACTTTACATCTTCTTCTGCACAAGTTCTGTAATCTCTTTCCCTTCTTACCACACCCCTGCTCTTTCCTGATACACCATATCTCTACAGTCTCTCTAATACTACTACACAATAGTATTCTTTCATTACTTTTCTCTTCTTGAAATCGCTTCAAACTCCCATTTGAAGCCATTTTAATATGGTTACAAGAAGCTTATTTCTTAATAAAAGAAACTTTATATTTTCTATTAGGAAAATAAAGATCTATAACATTTATCCATGGAAAACACAAATTCAATATAATATTTTTTGAAATTTATTAGCAAATCTTAATCTTACAACTGGACCAGAATCGCCTTTCAAAGTAATTTAATAGGTAGTGAGTACTGCATCATTGTAATGCATAGAAATAACAATGCTCGCCTAACTGGTATGCTCTGAACTCATTCCCATCATGTAATCAGTTCCATATAGTAATCAGGCCTAGAAAGCATTTTAAACTTTTATCATAAATTAACACACTTTCATGTAGGAATAAGTGAGCATTACAGACTTTGCCATTCACACTAAAATGTGAAACATGACGAAAACCTTTCATTTGAAAACACTATACCCCAGTTTCCCTCAATCAATTCTCTTCTCCAAGTACGACAAACCATAACTGCCCCAAGCAAGCAATTTAAGTATCAAAACACCTGTTTCTTGACCTCGGTCCGAAGATAACACAACAGCCCGAGCAAAGCATGCCGTCATTTTAATTCACTTACTTTCCTTATTTCGAGGTCGATTTTCTTCGTTCGAACTTGAAAATGGACTAACATTGGATTTCTGAATACAATATGCATTTGAAAACGTGATTAAATATCGAATACAATAATTTCATTCCGAAGGTCCTACTACAGGCAGAGAAGTCTTACGTAATAGCACAGCTGTTGTTTATCATTTCGTCCTTGGCTCAACGCTCATAATCTGGCCTGTGGAGGTAAAATTGAGACAGCGGGGATTACCTCGCCTAGCGGGATTGATCAGGCGGGTGTTTCATAAAGCTGTTCGTAAATAAAGAGCGACTGGTGATCCTGTCTTGCGGTAAATGGGACACACCATTGGCGAAGATCTAGCGCGCGAGAAAGGATCACCAGTCGTTCTTAAAGTCGCTCTTAACTTACGAGCAGCTTTATGAAACGGCCCCCTGGGCTTGGAAATGATTTTGGGATTTACAAACGCAAAATGGGGTATAGAACCGCAGTTTGCAATCTGAACTGCGGTCTTTCTCCAAACGGGGGTTTGACGTAATGAGTTGATAGCCAGCCATGATAGGTCAATGTACATATGTATTTTGGTTGTTTAACAATTCTGTCTGTAAATTATACGATGCAACCAAAATATGTTCTTGGGTGATAAATAAAAACTGAATTTTCATCAGCAATAGTTAAAATATGAACTTTGAATAAAAATTTCATTAGGGTTACATTAAACTCTTTACCACCTTGTATAGAAGTATTACATTTAGAAAATGAATGTTTTTAGGACAATATTCCATTAAAAGTACATGCACAAGTTGGAAGAATTTCATCCTCAATACAAAACCAAATTATCAACTGTATGATGCAATAACATTTTTTTTTCATTTGAAGTGATACAATACAGTCACATTCTGAGCAAAAAAATAGATATAAATTTTTCTCAATTGCAATTTATTGCGAAACTTCCGACAGATCTAGGATTAAAATTTGCTATTGATAATAATTTTCTTGCACTGCCCTGTTAAAGCCATCATTGTAAATCCAAATTCAATTATTTACGACATCAAAACTGCATGGGTATATACATGTGTATATTGGATGACCGAGTATCATAAACTCTGGATAGTGTGAAACATCAAATAACATAGCATTTATACACCTTTACCATTGGTACAGACAATGCAAACACATAGAAATGTGCCTATACTACAATTTGGTGACATATACTGATCATGCATGTATTAAGAGGGATATTTTGAAAAGTTACAAAAGTGTTTATTTTATATAATATTCAAAGGCAAAACAGCAAAAAATATAAATATGAATGACAATCTGCAACACTATGATCTGCCTTAAAGTTGCATGTGAATGGCCCATTGTTTGAGTCAAAAGGCGACACAATGATCTCTTCCCTGATGTAAGCTTTGTGTTATACATGTAATTGATTGTATAAATCAATGTATACAAACAGTTTAGACAGTACAATTTATATTGTAATGTAGTGATTGTTTAAATCACTACATACATAGTCTAGACAGCATAATGTATATACCTTCTTCTCAAGAACCATCCCTTTGAACCCCCTTCTAAGAACCCTTATTCATTAATTTAATCCACGCCAATAAAACACTTATAGTTATTGTTTCAAACAACCCCTAATCAGAGAACAAAGAACTGCCTTCCCCTTCCCAATAATTAACCCCCCCCTTTGTCCTATACCCAAACCCTTGGATTATAATTTGTGTTGAAGCTTGAATATATAATGGGTGCACACCCAAGGGTTGAGGGTTAGAAAAGTTGAGATCATCACAGAGTTAAGATCTACATCTACATTGCGATATTCTTGACAACTCTAGATGTGATACTGACTGGAAGTTGATTATTAAGTACATGGAACATTCCTGTGTTATCATTGATGCTCCCAACTAGAAATAGACGGTCCCAACTGTTGCAGGGTTCGTACGGTATGGGCGGCCAATAGGGCCAAAATTAACAGTTCGAGAAATATATATACACTCTTAAAAATAAACTAAAATGCAGAAATATATCTAAAAATATAGAAATTGACAGAATCAAAGATTAGTGCAGAAATAAGGACAAACACAAAAACAAGACAATCGCAAAAAATAATAAATGATAAAAAAATACAGAGATATCCATATAATTGAACACAATCACAGAAATATAGGTTCATACAGAAATAGAGAAAGTTTGAAAAATGTAAAAACATCCACAGAATTAAATACAACTTCAGAAATATAGACAACCGCAGAAATAAAGACAACTTGAGGAAAAATAGACTCCACAGAAATAAAGACATTTTCAGAAATATAGACAGCCAGAGTAATAAAGACAACCTCATAAATATAGACAACCTCAGAACTAAAGAAAACTTCAGAACCCTTTTTCCTGTTATTTTTTGCCGTAATTATAGAAAAGGCATGTCCAAAAGCACAAGGGTTTTCATATTGTGACAAAATTTAGGTTTAATTCCTTGATTTGTTTCATATTTAACCATATAAATGTCCATAAATCACAATGGCCTTTCCAATTATTTTTAAAAAATCTTTCATTGTTGTTGATTTCCTTGAGATCCCAAACCATCAATGGACATTCATGTTCTGCATTGGATAAAAAAATACACTTGAATGAAATTTACTTGGGTTCTTTGGATATTCTGCTGAAGGGAATAAAGTGAATACTATTAGTTATTATATACCTCATATTAAGATTCTTATCACGGATTGGTCAAAAGTACGTCATGTGACCAGGTGTAGATCCACCTATTATTATCTGATGGTTTTTACTTTCTATCCATTGAAAAGTAGGTCAAATGATCGAATGGTGAAACCTGTGGATAGTAGGGCAAAACCCTTGCACCAAGATGAAACCCCTCCACACACAGTGCATGTAGAAGACTTTTCTTTATTTATACTAGATATGGTCAAGGTCTAGATAACTATTTATGGTCTAGACTAGAAGTTAGTATTTTTAGCTGCAACATTATTAATGAAGTATATAAAACAAACATCGACTGCTCTATATTCGGATGTTGGAAACATCATTCCCTCCGTGCTTTTCACACCGGCCCTTCTATCACCTCTTGCCTTGGCCAAGGCCTCGAAGGGCTGGTATGAAAAGCACATCGGAGAGTGAAATTTCCACCGAGCATCCTCATGAGCAGTCAATATTTGTGTACTCCCTGCTTGTTCATGAAATATGGGCAAATATCTGCGGCTCCGGCCTCATGGAATATGGCACTAGACCATTGATATTTCTCGTATTTCATAACAATAAGCAGGGGGGGTAACAATTTTATCTTTTTAAGTGTAGGTCTACATAAATTCTGTAGTATAATCTCATTGGTAAAGTTACGATGGAAACTTTTGTATTTTTTCCATGTTGTACGGACATTGCCCTTTTCCAATTTTCGAAAATCGGTTATAATATTCTTATATAGAGTCGGATTTTTTTCTAATTGGTGTACAGACACCTATGACAACCTTAGTCACTGACTTGTAACATTTGAATGAGGAGATACACATTTTCTAAAGATTTAAGGCCATTTTATTACAAGATATTCCCAAAAATGAATAATTAAAAAAAAGGTTTTCACTGAGAGTGACCCGAAAATGGCAAAAATCTAATTATATGGGCGAAAAAACTTAACTTTCCCAACATTTTAGATACCTGGCTATAACTTTAAAGAATTAAGGAAGAGTGCTAATGAATCTCAATTTTCAGCATTTTTTCATGTTCTGGCATGGAATTGCCCAATCCATATTTTTCAAACTTTGGTCGATTTACACAATTTAACACTTTTCTTCTTACAGCGGGCAATCAACACGCCAATGGAAAAGAGGAGGAAGAAATATTGACACTCGAACATATCGTGAGATTCGTAACTGGATTGTCCAACAAACCAGTGTGTGGGTGGCAGCCGCCACTGAGTGTAGCATTTGTCAGACAGGACATGTCAACAGTGGGCATCAAGGCATCCACCTGCTCCCATGAATTGCATCTTCCTATTCCTCAGAATCATACACAATCGCTACCACCCAGGAATGTTTTCTTTTCGCTATTCTGCGCATCCTTCCCTGATGAGTTTTTTGGAAAGGATTAATCCTTGCACCATCACAATCCAGTCCGAAGAAAGCCCCTAAAAAAATCCCCTCCCCAAGTAGGGATTATAGATGCTGCCAAAACATTCCATGTTGATAACTCATTTTGAATATTTTGATAGACATGTATTACAAAACATAGTAATACAGTATAGTTTTATGAAACCTAATTTGTAACGTTTATTGCATTTCAATATGTTTTAAGCATGCCTACTATGAATGGGCTTAGCGCTGAGAGGCAGCTTGCACAACCTTCTCTGAATTCATCTGAATTTTACTATATTTCTTCTTATTGGATGAGTGTTCTTTTTCAAGTGTCAAATTATTATGTGCCATAGATTCAACTAGACCAACATTGAGCATTTCTGGTGCTGTTTTGATGATCTTTTTTCAAATTTGATTTTTGGCTTTCTTACTGTGTGTACTATTAGGTAAGGCAGACATCTTATCATGTACTTCATTCAAGGTATGTAGTCATTCAAGTAGTGTTTAAGATCCTGACATGAATGGAATGTTGGAGCAGCTAAATGATTACAATGAAGCTGCACAGTCTACTATTGTTGGTTATATTGTCATTCAGTGTCTGTGACCAGATCCTAATTCTAAAGAGATTAGGTTCAGTCTTTGTGGGAGCACTGAATGGTTGTCAGGAGGGCATGTGAAGTGCAAGTATATTGGAAAGCCTGTTAACTACTATAGTAATTCTTGTGCTACTGTAGCACCCCTTTGGTGTACTACATAATATTTCCAGCTTATGTATGATTTCTTTATTTCAAACATATATCTTGTTAGCTCTGATATGAATTCTTAAGTATCTTCATCATGTATTACTTCTATGTTTCATTTCTTAAGAATATAAAATATATATTCTTCCTTCAAACTTGTATCAAATTCACATACCTTCAGTGTATGTGTTATAAATCATAGGGTTTGCTGCTTGCAGACCCTATAACACTCTTTTGTCTTTATATTAACCTGTCTGAGCTAAACAATGGATGCTCAGATTACTTCAAGTTTAATGGGCCTTTGTGCTCTAGACTTAAGACACCCTCTTTGTCTGAGAAGAATTTCCCTCCAAATTCTGTTTTGCACTCACCCCTATAGTGGACTGAACTAGTCCATTATTTGTATAGGTTAGTTTCAGATTTTAATATTATATGTTTTATTTTATAAATTTTGACATATAATGAGATGTCTTATTTCAAGTATTATGTTTTATATTATATTGTTGCATTTACAAATACATAAATATTTGTGGAGTTTAGTCAAGTAGAAATGACCATTCAGGGTCATTCAGGAAGAACAGTTCAGAATATTGACTCCTCTCAATCTCGCCTGCCCCGACTTGGCCTGTTTTCTGGCAAGGAGCCAGTCAAGCAGGGTGAGGTTGATTGGGAGACATTCTATGATGTGGCGAAAGAGATTGCCGCTATGCCCAGCCTAGACGAGCAATCTAAACGCTGTGAGATCGTAACTCGTCTTGTCCTGCCTGCCAAGGATTTTGCTAAGCAGGTTGCATCCACTGCACCCGCCCTAGATTTGCTCTCCTTCTTGGATAGCATATATGGGAGGGTGCAAAATAACAACCTGCTGTTGCAAGAGTTCATGGGCATGGTCCAGGACAAGCAGGAGAAACCTTCCGATTTCCTTAAGCGCCTTCAACTCAAGGCCAGTAGGCTTGTAGAAATTGGGGAGTTTTCTCCTGAGACTGCAGCCCAAAAGCTGCTTGATAAGTTTAAGTTAGGCTGCCACGATGAGTATATTATCACCGTGACCAACCTACATAACCAAATTATTGCACCCCCTTTTCCGAAATTAATCAGCATAGTAAGAGAGGCCGAGGCAACAAGGAATGCCAAAATAGCCCAATATAAACCAAACCCAAAGTCAGCACATAGTTATGTACAACAATTCGAGAATATGAACTTATTTCACACAGGGAACCCAAAAGAGGCCCAATCTAAGCATGATAAATCACAGAAAAATTCGAGCAAACAAGCATCTGCCAATAAACCTAAGTCTAATAATTCCACTACCCGTTCTAAATCAGCCCCTCGATGCCCAGTTCGGGTATTAGTTTGTTTCAAGTGTGGGGACTTCGACCACAAGGAAACTGATTGCCCAAACCCTCCCAATGAGGAACGAAAAAATCGGAATCTCGCCCGTAGAAAAGAAATCATTGCTGCGTGGGATTCAATGAATTCACACAACGACTCTCCAAACGAATAGAGACCCCTGTTGTTGGGCGGCCGGGTGGTCAAATTGATGGTAAACATCCTAAGAATGTCCGTATGTTTTCTAATCAAGAATTATTTAGTGTAAGTAGTACAGTAGTCTACCTGCAGGCTTAGTTGGTGAGCCGTGTGAAACCAGTTGTGTAGTGGACAACATTCCTACCACTTGTCTTTTAGACAGTGGAAGTGTTGTCACCACTATACAAAGGGGTTTCTATAACCAACATTTGAGAGATACTCATCCATTAGAGAAGCTTTCAAATACCTCTCTACGTATTGAGGGTGCGAATGGACAGCCAGTCCTATATGACGGTTTTAAATTTGTCCCAATCACCCTTCCAAAAGAGGTTGCTGGGATAGAAACCTCTGTAGATGTGTTAGCCATTATTGTTTCTAGTCAGACATCTTGCCCTTCCCCTATGTCATAGGTACCAATGTGTTCAAAGGCCTTGCCAAGGCCTGTAGAGCACATCTGGGTTCTCGGCTCTTATCCAGTAAGGATATTTCACCTGCAGTATATGCTTGCTATCAGAAGGCGATTCATGAGGAGAAGATGGGTGATCCCATCACTGGTCAAGTAGGCAAGGTGCGGTGCAGGTTGCCCCACCCTATTACACTTGAGCCATCTCAGATGCTTGAGGTAAATGGCTTTCTATATACCTCTTTGCCTAAGGGCAAGCATGATGTTCTAATACATGAGGTGGAGGGTATACCAGGACTCCAGGTGGTGAATTCCATTAATAAGGTACGAGGGAAGAAGGCCAATGTGAGACTTACCGTCGGTAATAGTTCTCATGCACCTATCACAATCCACAATAAGCAGACAATTGCTATTGCCTGTACATTTATGTGGAGTAGGTCAGTTTCTCAGGTGTGCGATAATTTGAAGCAAATGTTTACTGCTAAGGCTGAAGAATCACAACCCAATGTGACTGTGCCTTGCTATTTCACATCATCACCTCAGAATGTAAATGATGATGATGAAGATAGCACTTCTGATTATGACATTGGGATGTTCCACAAGAATTTGCAAATTCACTGAGGCAGCAATTAGATCAGTTAGATGGTTTGTTTTCTAAACATGACCTTGACCTTGGTTGTGCTCAGGGCGTGGAGCACAGTATCAACCTATCTGACAAGACTCGGTGGAATGCACGAGCACGTCCCATTCCACAGAGCATATCATAATCCTATCATAATCCTGTTAATCATGTATATGTATATATATATATTATATGTGACCAGCCACCCCAAAACCAACAATAAATCGCCCAAAGTGAATTTTGAGATTTTAATCTAGTTTGAAAAAGCACAGCCATAGCTTTAAAATGATATATAATTTGTCTAAATTGATCAACAATAACCCACTCAAATACTTGATTGAATGCAGAAGAAACAAAGCATGAGCTTCAGAAAAAAAAGGAGAAAATGTTTGAAGATTGCGTTCACTCAAGCATGAGATGTGCACACTGCAATTTCAATTAAACTTCCAAGCAGTCCACAAAAACTAGTGTCAAAGAAACTCTTGTACCTTGTCTTCTAATCGAGTTTACAATTTGAAACTTTTACAGCATAAAGAGTATACTTCTTCAAATAAGCTAATTTTAAAATTTTGGCTTTTTGAAGAACAATTTACTATTTTGACTATTACACAGAACCTTCTCTGGCGACTTATTGGTGGTTTGGGGGTAGCTGGTTACATATAATGTAAATATGCTTTATTAATAATAAAGGAATAATTATTTTTTCCCTTCAAATCAAGATAGTGTACAAAATTTATTTGCAAGTCTTTACAGTAGTTAAGTTGGTAATATACCGTAATTGCTGAATGCTTTAAATATGTTTAGTTGAATACCCAGTAGACCGACAGGTAGGGAATAAATACTAAAGATATATACTTTCCTTCTATCATTTGTATTTATTTCTAATTAAGATCTTTCCACTGCATGTTTGTCTTATCTAACAATCCTCTCCCTATCCCAAAATATGTCGGTGCTACACAATGATGCAGAATCTGGAAACGGGCAGTTCTGTATGTGAAGGAGTAAAGATGGAGGGTCTTTCAAATGGAAATGTTCAAATAGTTCAAGTGAAAAGGGAAGCGGTTCCATCAATCCTGCGTGAGATCGACTGCAGTGTCGCAGGATAAAAATACAATTGAAAATGGACTTGTAAAAGGAGAGGTTGAAAGTGGCACCTGTCACCAGTCAATTTGACATGGGGCTGAGAGAACTTTTTTACATCCAAACAGCAAGCATCATGTGGCTAAAACCTGAAAAATTAAACTGCCTCGATTTTGAAGGCTATCTGTAATTCGACTTGCGGGAGATGATGGGAGACAGACTACACAGTCTCCTACGCCACATCGAGGGGATAGAGGCCACACTCAAGATCGTATATCAGACCTTCGAGTGAAAGGTAAGGCTACTGCCAAGACAAGCAGCTGCACTGGATGAAGGTGACCAGACTCGGGGTAAACTAAGGGATGAACTTTTGACTTCTATTAAGCCAATAGTATCTTTTTTAAAAAACATAGATCAGGGCTCAACCAGTACTTCTATGGAAAGCTCTGGCAGGAGAAAAGCCTGGGTGCCATGGGAGTCGTGCTGTACTACAGAGGAGACTCAAAGTTACATCCGATTGAATAGATTTGAGAAATCCAGAAAAATAAAGTATTGGGACCTATCTATTAACAAACATCCTTTTGGGAGAAGAGCACCCAGCTTGTCAGGAGAAACTGCTACCTACACAACTGAAGGAGAAGGAAGCATCAGTTTTCAATCAGGCTGTCACTGCAGTAGTGTGCCATGAGACCTACGTTATTTTTATGCTGTCTATATTATTTTGTGATATATCTTGTTTTATTGAATTTCCACTAGATGTTTCATTTTTGCACTATAGCTTTTTCTTAATCCTTTTCCACATGAAGTTCCATAGGGTTTGGTGTGTGTTACAAGTATAGGTAGAGAAAGCCAAGTCTAAGAGAAAACTGCATGTCCATCCTTCATTATTGTAATTTGTATCGCGTTGATCAAGTTAATTGTTCGTTAGGTGTTGAGCACTAGGTAGTACAAGCTTCATTATAGTTTCTAATCAGAGAGTCTGATACTTTCATTATTTTCTATCAAATTTTTGGACTGGAATGAAGATTAATAAAGTACAACATAAGCCACACCAAATTCTGTGAATATATTTCTGTTGGTGTATCGACTTTGAAACTCTGTACTGTTACCTAGGGCAAAGTGCGGAAGCCACACAGGGAATGGAGAAAGAGGATTTCTGGAATGGTCTGCAGTATAACAGCTATTTCATAACCTGCACCCACATCGCATCAGATGAAGTCCAGGACTGACACCATGCAACTGTTCAGACTGCTCTGTCATCAATGACTCGACTGTCGGCCAACCGACACGTAGCAAGAAGCTACAACACATATATCCCAGTTCCTTCTCCCAAACTCGCTGCATTTGCAAAAGAGTTTTTATGCAAAATAAATTTATAATAACCTGACAAAGCCCTAAAATTCATTAACAATAGTTCACAGTATCCATTCATTCTTTGATTATTCTTTCAAAATCTGAGCAGATTGTTCGACTTTACTGCAGTATTTTGTTTACACATGTATAAAGAGACCAGAAAATCACTAAGATATGCCTCAAGGCACTAAAACTGGCTTTAAAATGGCGAAAATGATCAATTCGATTGATCGGTTCAATTGATTGGTTATGTACAGGAGAGACCAGGTGGGTGTTTCATAAAGCTGTTCATAAGATACGAGTGACTTTACGCACGACTGGTGATTCTTTCTTGTGCTTTGTGATATCCCTATGTAATTGAGTTATGACCTAAGAACATGTTCCAGTCGTGTGTAAAGTCATGCGTAACTTTACGAACAGCTTTATGAAACATCTCCTAGGCATGTATTTCATATAAATTTACTTTGTGACTGCATGAGGATAAGGGGTTGTAAGAATAGTATGACTGGCCATGGTTTCGTGGTGAGGAAAGTTCAAATAAGATTCCCTTTTACTACATGTATATTAAAACTAGTGATACAAATATGATTACCCAAATTAAAAGAACCTCCCCTCCCCCACCCCGCATAGATCCCCACTTGTAAGAACTTGTTAATGCTTTACATCCCCATAACCAAATTGTTCATCTCCAAACATTTGGGCATCTTTCATAGAACCCCCCCCCCCCACACACACAAAAAAAAGACTTGTAAATGGGACAATGCAGGATGTTGTGGTTATCTTTGGCGGTATCAGGCCACTTTCTATAACAGCCTCATGCATGTACAGTGGTGCTCAAAGAGTTAGTGCACCCCAGCAGAAATGAACATATTTTAAGTGTTCAAGTTCTGCCATGTTTTATACATTTAATTGTGCAGTCAGGTGATTGAATATTACATTAAAAAAAGTTTTGTTTCTCTGGGCTTGCCGAACAATGTGGCATTATTTCTACATTCAACGCTCAGCATGAAGGAGTGCATTTTGTGGTGGGGGTTCACTAACTATAGAGCACAAATGTATGTGTAGGGTATTAAAGCCTAGAAAATTGATATAATGGATGTACACCCCAGTGCTAGAGGGAGAGAAGTTTCAGGTAAAAACTTATACATCTGCATTTTGGCTGCTCTATATTTTACATCCATACTACATGACTGGAGAGCATTACAAAAATAATAATGACTATTGTCATAAACGCTGAAATCCTTGCACCTGATTGGCTCATTGAAAATTTGACGTCATCACTACATGTTTCATGAAACATTACCCCGTACTATTATCCCTACACAATACAACATGTGGTGAGTTTTGAATGAAAAATTTACCTTCTTAAAAAGTCATGTTTGACATAAGGATGCATTTTTAAACATACAGCACCTCTTAAAAAAACAACAATTTCATCCATAAAAACAGCATAATTTTCAGTCTTGTTCAAAATGCTGACAAGACAACCAAACCTTTCTTGTGACCCTCTTTCTTGAAACGGTGCTATTAGTGATGCTCTGTCGTGTTACCAGTCTCTGAATCCATTTCATATTTGCCAATCTGTTCTTGTGATCCTTTTCCCAGAAGTGACAAGAGCCGTTGCAAAACATGCTCTGCCCTGCTGCCACTGCTTGCCAACCATTTTGGTTGATGTCGTCATCCATTGCCATCACTGTCAATGTACTCTCCATTCCTTGAATTTGCATCAGTCTCCTGGTTAAATTCAGGACGAAGCAATCAAATTAGTTTTGGTAATTTCCTATAATTCCCCTTGCACCAAAGATGATTTGATTTGAATTCTTATACAGTATTTCCCAAAATAAACAAAATATCAGCAACACATTTTATTCTAATAATACAGAATAAAGAGTGGCAAAGTAATTCAGTATAGCAACAAAAATTGCAGTACATCATAACAATGGCAATAAATGAATGTGAAATATGAAGGAACCTGTAGAACAAGCAGAGCTTGTAAAGTCTGCAAGTTCCTGTAAATATTATGAAGTTAGCAATCAAGGAGATGGGACACCCACAGAAAAAAAAAATCAGACTACATAGGAAGAGCAAAATATAAGTGTAAAGTGTTGGGTATTAGAATAAGAGGGAAAGTGGAGAAATAAAGAATAAAAGA
Source organism: Lytechinus pictus (assembly GCF_037042905.1). Taxonomy (NCBI): domain Eukaryota; kingdom Metazoa; phylum Echinodermata; class Echinoidea; order Temnopleuroida; family Toxopneustidae; genus Lytechinus; species Lytechinus pictus. Next base: position 30,032,289 of record NC_087254.1, read on the forward strand.
AAGGGGGGGTATAAAGAGATAAATACAAAACCAATCCGATATGTACCTTTAAAAAGGGTAGAAGGGTAGAAAACAAGGTAAATAAATCAAAATCAAATCGAAATGATTGTGCTTATGAGAAATAATTCCATTCAATCTTTGTTTAGAAATAATTAAGGTAAGTAACATTACAATTTGTCCAGCATCACTTTTATGGATTTCTTACATTGCCAATAACTTGAATATTTTCTCTATCCTTTTTGTCTTTTTGTTGTTGTTTAAAGGACAAGACCATCCCAACAAAAAGTTTATTTGAATAAAAAGAAAAAAAACGATTACAACACAGAAAATTTCATTCAAATCGAATGTAAAATAAGAAAGTTATGACATCTTTAAGTTTCACTTAATGAAAAAAAAAATAGTTTCATGCACATCTCGATCGGTATGCAAATGAGGTAACTGATGACATCACTCACTCACTATTTCTTTTGTATTTTATTACATGAAATATTCTAATTTACTCATTGCCCTGTGAAATAAAGTCTTTATTTTTCCCTGAACATGTGGTATTACCATTTTTAACATTTTATGGTTCAGTCAAGTTGGTCCTAATTGTCAAATCTGTAAAAATGTAAATATTACACAAGTCATACAATAGAAAACAAAATAAATAGGGAGTGAGGGACATCACAGATTCTCTCATTTACATGTGACTAAATTGTGCATATAACTATTTTTTTTAAATAAGTGAAACTTTGAAATAAATGTATCATAACTTTATTTTACATCTAATTTGGATGAAATTTTCTGGATTATGCTTGTCTGATTTTTCTGTTTATTCAAATCAACATTTATCTGAGGTGGACTCGACCACTCTAGGCGACACCCCAATACTTACCCGTGTTAATAAACTGGGACTCCACTCACGCGCATTTGGGCCGCCCTAGCTTAGAACTAAGCAATATTATCTAGAAATTGTTAAACTGTAGTCATAAAATATGTTCTATTAAATAAATTGATAATGTTTAATCGGTACTCACCGGTTCTTTTGTTGCATTTTCAGACCATTTCTCACAATTCTTTGTAAATATTTGCGGCAAATTTTGTCGCCATAGACAGCTATACGTCCATCTTTATTAATAAATGGAGCGCCCTTTACGATAGTTGTTAATGCCGCGGAGAAATCGTTAGGCATTTTGGCCTGTGTTCAAGGCGTTCTTTCTGTTTTATTTTTATATTGAAGATTGTGCATTTGTTGAATAGCGCCGTCTACGTCAGGTATGAGATCGAGTGTATAAATACACTCTTCCAAAATAATTATGATTCCGACCTGGCGCTGTTTAACTTCAATCTCTTTCACCTAAATTAGCGATGAATGCTAGCATTATAAAATATATATTATTAACGTCTGACGAAAAGAATAATCAACCGATCAGCTGACGAGAACGCGAATCACGTGATCTTCATATCAGCTTCGATCGCGAGTCAGAAGTGAAGAGCAACTGCCCAGAAAATCAGGAAAAAGCCGTGAAAATGTAAGTTCCCCTTCATTTCTTTCATTTTTTTTGTTGCTAACGATGCATTTACACTATAAAATTATAATTCAAATAAGAGAAAGGAATATAGCTTGTACTTGTGATATAATATAGAAATATCCTGTTCTCAGAGATTTCTAACCAAAAATACTACTGATGTCGCCTATGAGGTCCATACATGTAATGTTTGGACCTCATTGGTACTAGGAGTGGACTCGACCTTTATATTATGCTTTTGAAAACCTTTGCAGATACAAATGTGTCCATTACAAGTCTCTAAACTGACCTGATTTTGTAGAAAGAGCAAAAGTAAGTTTTAGCAGATGTCTACTTCATATTGGAAATCTCCGCTTGCTTTGCTAACATTTTCCAGAAAGCTCAAGACCTCCATCTCCAGCTATGAAGAAAAGAAAAGAAAAATAGATTTAAACATTCCAAGCAAGCAGATTAAATTCATTGATAGTCCCTACAAACTCATGAACCCTAAAAACTGATTAAATATTTCCCTTTAGATTACTTAATATGAATTTCAACTGTCTAAACTCACCTGAATTTGAGCAAGAATGATGATCAAGTTCTAGCTGATGTCCACTTCATCATGGAAATGCCATCTGGCATTGCTGCCATTTCCAGAATCCTTCAGACTTCACCTATTGCGAAGAACAAACAAAAAATTGACTTAAACGTCCCAAGCAAGCATATGATATACCAAATTCATTAAACTTCTCCAAAGAATCATAAAAATGACATTTTAGTCTGGATCTGGATGGAGACTGCTAGACCGATTGGTAATAATGCAGCGGGTGACAGAGGGCGCAATGATATCTAGTCTTTTTACATCTCTAAAGTGAATATTCCTCATGAGAGAACCTAATTTAATATAAATTTTTCAAGTCCTGCTAAAGGGACTTCACATTACAAAAATACACTTTATTTTTGTAACACAAGTGGAAGCTCAATCATACAAGTTAGATTCTATTACAAGGGTACACATGTTCCTCTTGAATTAAAACAAACCCCATAAAACATCAAAGTAAAATGTTCACATTTCATACATAAGCAGAAAGAAATTGACATACACTCGGCAATTCTGTAAAAAAAAAGTTTTGTCCATGTACACTAGGGCAACTTGAATTAACCATAAAAAACCTTATTCAAAATTTAATGCTAATTAAAAATTAGGAATTGCAAATGAAATCTCGAGTTCCAACTTGATGAGGTTCACTGTATTCAATTTGAGATGAAAAAAAGGAATCTTCACTTATGTTAATTGTATACAGCCCACTTTACCCCCTTCCTATAAACAAGATACAAAATAATAACAAAATGCCAACTTGAACATGAGAATGTGAATGCGAAACATGGCTACTTACCACAAATGACATCAGAAACTCCAAAGCACAATTTGTTCAGTTCATCCAGAAGCTTGCTTTCCTTGCCATCAAGCTTAGAACTGTCTTGGAGTCACAGCCACCACCACCTGTGTCCTACCATTCTACAGCGGAGGACATTACAATCAGCAGTTACACCTGGGCTGGCTTTACCTGTGAATGAAGCAAGGGTTCGATTACTCTATGTTCAAATCCAAAATTCAGTCTCACCTCATTGTCCCCTCAACCCAGTTGCTATGGACATTAGAATGTCAGTCATTCAGCCCTCAATACAAAGGTTCAAATTGGACTGAACCTTCTTTGTTCCCAAACTTCAATGGCCAAAATCCCCAAAAAATTGGGCTGAGCTCTTTTGTTTTTCAACTTTCAATGACCAAAAATGCAGAGATACTATAAGCCAAGGTTATATACTGGACTAAGCTCCTTTTTGTCACCAAACTTGGTCCTTGTCTTTGAATGAAAGAGACTGATTCAGGGTTACATTCAAGGATGTGACAATGGAAGCATTCTCAACATGTATTCACATGTAGCTTGTGAAAGAAAGACATTTCTAGAGCTCAGATCAGAAAGAAACTCACATCCTTGAGTCATGGGGGAAGCCTCGTTAAATACTAAGTGATTGTTAATTATGGGTGTGTCTTTCCTGTGAATCTTGTAACCAGGTATTCAATTGACCTGTTTAAATACATGGAATCTTGATTGGTTACATAACACTTTCAAATGTAAAAAAGATTCTGACAAGATTTCATTTTGTCAATCTTTTGTTTTATCGGTAGGGGAGAGTGGGGTATAAAATAAGGCCACCTTTTTCATAATTCAATTCATATCATTTTTATGCATAGCAGTAGAAACATGATTAGATGCCTCATACTAGGTCGACAGTAGACCTGCATTATCCAATAGAAATATGACAATGCATATTAATAAGCATTAAACATTGTAGTCAGTGGGCCTTACTTGCCCCATAAAAATGGGGCAAATGAGGCTCCTTGATTAAAAACTATTTTGTGTTGTCAAAGTAAAAATAGTTCCATCGGTTTGATACAGTCACTGATCATTTACAAGTAACAATCACAGGATTAATATTTAATCATTTTCAGAAAGGCCCCCATTTAAAGATTTATTTATTAGTCCTTTCCCATATTATGAAGGGAAAAAAAAAAGATTTTCGGATAGTGTTTTCAACTGTCACAGATATAGGCTTCTACATATTCTATTGGAAATGGACACTTTTTGGCTATACATCAGAGACAAAATTTAATCATTTTTGTGACGAATTTGAAACTCCAGCGTTTTCAAATACAAATATTTATAAACAAAGTTAGAAAAAATCTGTTTACCATACTTGAAATATGCCAGTGAATCTCGAGAACCTTCCTGTCCCGACGATAAAGTCAAGCTCAGCCAACACCTTGCTTTTCTTGAAATTTAACCAGAGATCTTGAATTCATGCCCTCTATACTACATCTGACAATCCAAGTTTCTGAGAGATTGTTCATCTTGTCTTGGCCCTGTACTTGCAATAAAAATTCATTTAAAGACAATTTTAATCTTTATTCTTGAAACTTGTTTAATTAAGAGAAAAATGATGGAATCAATGAATATTAAAGAATACCTTTTATTTTTCTATAAATTTTAATAACTGTTGGGGTGAGGCCTCTATATACAGGGTACATTTATCACAAAAAGGAAAAAGATAAAGGGAAACAAAGAAAGGCTTTGAGGAAAATAGAGAATCCAAAGCTCTGCTAGCACTGAAAAAAAAAAGGCTAGGCCTATCCAATTGGTGATGGATTAATAGTCACACATATGCCTATGCACATTAGAAAAGCCAATAATACATCAATAAAGCAGTCCCGAGTATTCATAAAATAAAACTAAATCAAGTGCAAGTCTCCAAATCATGCTGTCCCTTGACTGAACACAGATTTGCAGTTGATTCGCATCTAGCACTGATACCATAGACAACAGTGAAGGACTGGATATTTCTTACATGACAGTGCTAGTATAAAAGTAACATTGTCAGTCTCTATATAACCCCTAAAAGCTCTCCTAAAATTAAACTCTAAACTAGATTTTAATTTGTCATGCGGACGAATTAGGTGGTCTGTCATGATTTTTCATTCAGTGTCGGCTAATGTTGTATGGAATGAATCATTTAGATATGATTGATAATCTTCATCATAGACATCATAGGAATAATTTTTGACCATTGCTAAATGTGATTATTAATGTGGTGATGACAATCGCGGATGATTATAATGATGGTGGTGATAATGCAAAACGGTAAATACAATATGAAGTTTGGAGCACGTAAAATGCCTTAAAAACTCAAAATCTTCAGACGATTTTACCAAAATTATTTTTTCAAAATAACGCAATGAAAGGCGCCTTAATTTTCACAGCAGCTAATTTTAATCGACAGTACTTTAATGTTTTTATGCAAAATCTTTTTTTTTATTCTTTGTACTGTTTATGATTTCAAGCAAGAATTTTTACAACATCATTGGGAATGAATTTTACAGAATACTTGAAAATTCATAGGTGATACTTTCTGAAAAATCAAATATATATCTTTCATATTTTCATTCAAAATTTCTGCTAATTTCAATAATTTTTATGAAAAGTTTCACAATGTCACAATTTTAAAGCATTCACTTTAATACTCATCAGTGATGTATTTGATAAAAGAATTAAGTAGAATTTTTTGGGATAAATGTTTGCAAAATCTCTGCAAATTTCTAAACATTTCACATAATATTTTCCGTCAAGAATTTTCAATATCCATATATTAATTGTGTAAGACTTCGACATTTACTTGAAAATTCTTTCTTGATGGTTTTTGCTGAAAAACGTCAGGTAAAAGATTCAAATACTCGCAATTTTCCTGCAAAAATTTGGGAAAATGTGTAATTAACTAAATTGCACAATTTTTCATTTGACAGAAGGTACCTGAAAATTTGTTATGTTATTAAGTAAAAATGATCAAATAAAAAAAACCAGGAATTTCCGCAAAAAGTCCAGAATGAAATTTTTCAACCCAATAGCGTCTCAATATTGCAGCGCTTCCTAAATAAATGCATAAATGATGTTTTACAATGTTAAAATTACCCCTTATAAAGTTCAGGCAAAATTCCAAAAATTTCCTACATAAAAAACCGCAAAGCAAGGGGGCTTGAAATTTTCAGCAAGACCGTACAATTGATTAATAAAAAATGTCCTTTAAAAATTTCTAAAAAATTAGGACCAGAAAAAAATTGACAAAACTTAAACAAGTCATAACACATTCATGCTGTGGTCATAAATGAAAAATTTTCACACGTTATTTGCAGCGAATTGTCCTAACTACATAGTATCAAAATTTTGGAGAAAACTGACCAGTAATAACGAAGATATGGTCAAATACGTTGATGTATGTTGCGAAAATATGTAATTTTCACTAATAACTTAATCTTGACGTAATTACGAAATCCCCAAATGAGATATTGACTATATCCAAGAGTGAGAAAAAATTTGGGGTCAACGGACTCCCTGAAGAGCTACAGTGAATTTTATATAGGCATATTTTTGCCCATTTATGACTTATTTTGCAAGTTTGCACGCGCGAGTAATGCAAATTTGAATGGACGCGCATTCCCGTATTATTGGTTGTAAGAGGCTGAGTGAGGTATCAAATTAATCAGAAGATAATGGACAATGGACAGACATAAAATAGATGGTGACTCGAAGATGTATTCCGATGGTAGGTGCAAGAACGCGCACGCATACCTGTGCACGCGCAAATTCTTGACATGCTCCAGAAATGACCAGAAACGTACCCAAACTTGACCACGGTCGATTTGGGGAAATTTAAAATTTTGACGCGCGCGTACGTGCGCGTCGTGACCTTTGCATGACCTCTGATGACATGTCCTGATGACCTGTCACCTGAACTTGATATGATGCAAATATGAATGATTTTTTATGATTAGTTGCGATGATATGATCAATCATTTAATTTTACAAAATGGCGCCTAGATGACGTCATCATGATTTGATAACCTTCAAAAGTTTCATTTCCCATGTCCATAATGATGTCCATACATGACATGAAAATCAAGAAAATTGACATGCCCGATTTTGAGATAAAGTGGGACAAAGATTTGGCAATAAAAATAAAGAAAATTCTGACGGATATAAAAGGTGATCCGTCATATTCATGACAGACCACCTAATAAGTGGAATGCCTCTGGCGGTCTCACCTGCATCACGCGATTCAATATTTCAGCAGTGCTGACTTTGAAAACTACTATAAAATAATTATTCACAAAAAACACCATTAACATAATGATACAATACTAGGTTCATTTGAAATCTAAAACTTGTCAGTGATACTTGATTACCCATATCAACATTTTATACAATATATCTATATAACCTTTGAAAGTTACGACAGCAATCTAATAGTTACCTCTAAAATGGCCAAAGTTCAATGACCTTAAATGACCTTCGACTTTGGTCATGTGAACTGAAACTCGCATGAGATGTTCAGTAATACTTGATGACTCTTATGTCCAAGTTTTATAAACTAGACCGATATACTTACAGAGTTATGATGGTAATTCAACAAATATCCCCAACATGGCCAAAGTCCATTGACCTATGACTTTGGTCATAATGTGAACTGAAACTCGCATGAGATGTTCAGTGATACTTGATGACTCTTATGTCCACATTTCATGAACTAGGCCAATACACTTACAGAGATATGATGGTAATTCAACAAATACCCCCAACATTGCCAAAGTTCATTGACCTTAAATGACCTTTGACCTTAGTCATGTGACACTCAGACAGGATATTCAAAGATACTTGATTACTCCTATGTGTAGGTTTCATGAATCAGATCCATAAACTTTGAAAGTTATGATGGTAATTCATCAGATACCCCAATATGGCCAAAGTTCATTGACCTTTGACATTGGTCATGTGACCCGAAATTCGCACAGGATGTTCAGTGATACTTGATTACTCTTATGTCCAAGTTTTTTTAACTAGACCAATAAACTTTCAAAGTTATGATGTTAATTCAACAGTGACCCCCAATTTGGCCAAAGTTCATTGACCCTAAATGACCTTTGACCTTGGTCATGTGACCTGAAACTCAGGCAGGATGTTCAGTAATACTTGATTAACCTTATGGCCAAGTTTCATGAACTAGGTCCATATCCTTTCTAAGTTATGCTGTCATTTAAAAAACATAACCTTCGGTTAAGATTTGGTGTTGATGCCGCCGCCGTCGGAAAAGCGGCCTCTATAGTCTCACTCTGCTATGCAGGTGAGACAAAAACTGAAGAAGCTAGGGCAAACACAAAATAATAGAGACCTTAACAAGATGAAGTCAGGTCAGCACGAAATCTACTCTAAAAATAAAATCTCACTTTGTGTACCATACTAACATCAATTCAACCAATCAGCTACAACTAGGAAAATGGTATGGTCCACAAAATGTACTAAACTACTAATCCTATTTAAAATTAACCAATGAAAGAACAGGAGGGTGACCGCGAGTTCAATCTGAATATTTAACCTCCGGATCCTGGCGACATGTATTAACTGATGTATACAGTATGGTGTATTTATTTACCCATTACCATTACCATATTTGTTAATTCTAGATCAAATAAATGAATGATAAATGGACATATAATTTAAACCAAATTTAGATCAAATGAAAATTAGCCCAAGTGGGCATTAGACCATTTGGCTATTAGAGTCTAGATCAAGTGATCATTAGACCAAGTGGTTAAGCACATGGTTGGTATCCATTCGTCAATGGAAGTGCCCCCCCCCCCCCCCCGGCCCCCTGGGTCAGTTCCGAATTCCGCTAGCGGCGGCGCGGCGAAGCTCCTCTTTACTTTTGAATAGCCCTAGTAGCCCTACACCAAGTTTTATAGATGGGACACTACTCACTCCAATTTGAACCTTGATTAAAGAAGTAATTCCTTAATTAAGCAGCTCTTCCAAGCTAAACTGGAATGGGATGTGCTGTAACAGAAGGTGGTGATGCAGACAATTTTGTTGGAATTCTATTTACAATTCTGGCTATTTACAATAAGGAGACAAAAATCAGACAACACTCCGTCTGCATCACTCTGCTATTATAGTGTAGCCTTAGACAGCTGGCAGCCGTCTGTTTCGAGGAGTTTTTTAACATTTTTTTTTTTTTAATTTCTCCTCGTACACAGACGGCTCGCTAGCGTGCAGCCACCATTAGGGGACTTGCAATGCAAAATCCCCCCGTCGGGGCTCTTCAATTTTTGTCTTTAATGAATAAAAATTTTGAAAATTAACGCGACCAAAATGCAAATTAATATTCCCTCTTGGCATTAATTGCCAAAAAACGGAGAAAAATCAAGGTAAAAGGAACAAAAACAGTGACTTACCTCGGCTGTCGCGCAAATTCACTTCCCCGTTTTATCCGATCTTAAGTACCGGTACATAAACATATGGCCATTGAGTCCCCTGTACAGATCGCGCTAGAACTTCGGTCTCTGTAATTGGTGAGTGAAGCCAACGGAGTTCAGCTGAACAACCAACATAACAGAGACCGAAGCTTTTGGTCTAGTGTAGCCTAAGCTATTGTTTGTTTGTTATTCCCAGGCCGCGCCGCTGAGGCCGGCTTGGTGCGGCGTCGACCTCGGACCATTTCCGTGCCTCGGACACCGGCATTTCATTCTGTGGCGGATACTTCGATTTCAAAGCAGTTGCGGATAATACCGTAAACAGAGCTGCCAATCTCTGTTGACCAAAAAACATACTGATCCATAACAAAAATCATATTTTCAAGGAAAAAAACACATTTTGGTACAAATTAAATTGATAATTACACATATGAAGCATGCCAATCAAATTTAACAAAAAACATATTTTGCAATAAAAACTCATCTTTTGTCACTTTTGATTATGAAAAAACATATACTAATATCGTTAAAACATATTAGTTGGCAGCTTTACGTAAACGAAATATTTTGAGGCAACATACCATAGCAAATGTGGTAAAATTTGTAAAAAGTCGCCAGTGAGCGAAGCGAGCAAAAAAATTGACCTTTTAAGGTGATTTTCAAGTAAAATTTTACTGATAGCTTTGGAAATTTAGCAAAAGTAAACATGCATTAAAAGGCTTTTTATGGTAAATCTAGTAGGCATAAAGCTTTACTTACGGGTTAGGACATAGCCGGGGGACATAGGGGGGTATACTTATAGCCAGGGGTGGAAATCTCTCCCAAAAGGTAGGGGGGACACAGGGGCGGATCCAGCCTTCGCCAATAGGGGGGGGGGGGCGGAAATTTGTTTCAGCCATATTTTCCCCGATCGGCAGCTCGATCGAAGATGATTTTTGTTTGTTTCTTTGAAGGGGTAGTCCTCATTTGTCACTTCTTAGCTCTATTCGTATATATTAATATATAATATCATAATCCTTATTTATATGATGCGAGCGCAAAGCGCGAGCTATTTTTTTTGGGAATTTTATGTATTTTTTTTGTAAATTTGAACTGATTCTGGGCAATGTTTGTTATCCTGAAAAAGATGTGTATGCAACTTAATAATTACTACGAACGCAAAGCGCGAGCAGGAACGAACTGATGGAAAAGATACCTGTTAAAGTAGAATTTAACAATCAAATAATGCGAGCGGGAAGCGCGAGCCGATTTTTTTTTACATTTTCACCAAAATGAAAATTCTAAGCACTTTTTGTAACTCAAGCAGAATAGGTATATAAGTAAACGATTAATGCGAGCGCGAAGCGGGAGCGGAAAATTTCGAGATTTAGTCCTATAATAATATTTACTGAACGAGACACTCTATTCATGTTTTGTAAATCCTGAAAAGGATGAGTATTAATAATGCGAGCGCAAAGCGCGAGCAGAAAAAATTTATATCCGTTTCTTGAACTGGTACCTGTGGACTGCTTGCACTTAGCCCTGAAGGCGTTACATATTTCAACAATCAAAAAATGCGAGCGCGAAGTGCGAGCTGAAAATTTTTGAACTTTCTAAAGAAAGAATGGAAAATTTTAATCAGTGTTTGTAATCGTGAACAGGATAGCTATATAATTTAACGATTGATGCGAGCGCGAAGCGCGAGCAGAATTTTTTTTTTTCGAGATTTAGACCTTAAAATGGGCCACTCTGTTCATGTTTTGTATATCATCAAAAGGATGAGTAATATGGGGTCTTCCTACATTAATAATGCGAGCACAAAGCGCGAACAGAAAAATTGGATAATGATTTAAATTAGAGAAGTTGAGTATCTGAATAAACATGCCCGAGCGTGTTTCATATTAAGACCTAGAATCTAGGCATTCTAAATACAACTTTAATCATGAAAATCATGAAACTTTGATATTCCGATCTGAAAAAAGAGTAAATTTCAGCTTTATATTTCAAGCACTTTGAAGAAAAATTGTAAGGTGGATATGGATCGCACTTAAAAAAGAGCTGATTTTATTATTACTTTGAGTTTTGACATAGGACCGGGACATCCTTACGACATGTCATCAAATGAAAATAATGACTATATTCCTATTCCTCTTGCTAAGCGCGAGATGAAACAAAAGGGAAAATTTAATTATTAAATTAATATCATATTTAATAATGCCTAATGAGGGCGCAAAATCTGATGATATCATGGCATAAAAACTGGACATTTCATATTTGTGATTATGAATAGGATGCATCAGTTAATATATTTTAAACCATTAATGCGAGCGCAAATCGCGTGCTAAATCTTTTTGATAAACTGTCATGAAAAGGGGATTTTAAGTAGTTTGTTGTAGAATCTATATTGAAACCTTTATATAACTCGCCAATCAAATTGCGAGCGTGCAGCGCGCTAGCTGATACGTCTTGACAATCAGACCTGAAAAGGGAAATATTTTGAAAACTTTATGGAATACACATAAATAATAGGTACCTGATAAATCAAATTTTGAGCGCAAGCAGCAAATGTTAACATTCAGACCATAAAACTGACATTTTTACAGAGCACTTTTTAAAAACCAATTTGTAAATTACACAAAATAATGAAAGTTCGTTTTTCGAGGTGAAATATGTTTTGTATGTTGACGTCCAAACTTGATATTCGAACTCCATATTGAACAAGATTGGGTAAATCACCTAACAGGCAATGCGAGCGCGAGCGAAAATTTTATATAGTGGCATGAAAGATTCTTTTAATTTTCCAAGTCTTCCCCTCATCTTATTTTATGCACTCGTCGTCCTCTTCTTTTTCTCCTCTCTTTTCCCTCCTTGTTTCCTTCTTTCTTTCCCTTTTTCATATTTTTGCTCCGCCACGAGGAGGGGGCGGGCCTCTCGGCCCCATGGATCTGCCTATGTGGACAAGGGGCGGGAAAATTTGACAAGCAAAAAAAAAGGTTATCATCGCCAAAGTAAGGTCATCTCGTCCCAAAATACATGTTTTATTTCGATTTAGAATGATGTATTTCTTACCATCATAAAAGACCAAAATAGTAGGGGGGACATTTGGTATTGTGTCCCCCCTACTATTTTGAGTAGGGGGGACACGTCCCCCTGTGATTTCCGCCCATGATTATAGCCCTTGGCTAAGGATTTTTTTTGCCCAGATTTTAATTGTGACCATAGTTGCATTAAATTTAGCAAACTTATAATAGACGCCATCCCCTTTCTTCCCGTTCTTTATATTTTTCAATCCTCAGCAGCCCGGTCGTGTTATTGGCTTTCTGTTTGTCTTGTCCCTTTTCTTATTATTCTGATTATTCAATTCAGCTTTTGGCTCTACCTTCATTTCCTGTTTCTTTTTGCCTCTTTCTCCCATTTTCCCGCCATTCTTGCCTGTGCCATATCTTTTGATTTATATCTCTCTCTTGCTAGTCATGCTAATGCATTAATATTTCAGGATATTTTGTACTTTCTCAAAATGTTCTTTCCTTCCATTTTCTCTATTTATGTTCTTCTTTCTGTCCCCTTCTTTTCACTTTTTCCCTTTCACTTTTCCCCCTTTCCTCTTCTTTCTTTCTTTCTTTCTTTCTTCCTTTTCTCTTTTCCCGTTTTTATTTTCCCAGTGAAATCCGCCAGGGGGCAGCTTACCGCCCCTGCCCCCCGCCTGTTACGCCACTGTCGCATTCATGCTTCCAACTAAACCTTTTCAAATCAATGGACCTATATCATTATCTTTAACTCGCGCTCACATTGTTTTATGACATTAGTTACTTTCTCACATCCATATAATGAACAATTAAGCTTATCATTTTCATGAATTCAAATGGTGGTTAAAATGCCTCGTTTTCAGATCAGTAAATAATAACAATAATAAAAAATCAGCTTGCCCATCCCCTCCATATAATTTGGTAAGTACGCATTCTAATCACGAATTAAAACCCTGCTTGAAAAGTCCCTCTTTCAGATCAGTAGATCAAAAAATTCAGCTCACTATTCGCGCTCTCATGTTGATTGATTGATATACCTCTTCTCTTCATGAATTCAAATGGTGCTTGAAATATCACCTTTTCTGATCAGTAGATTGGTTCAGTGATATTCTTATCCTATTCATGAATTCAAACAGTGTTTGAAATAGCCCTCTATGGGGTCAATATACACAAAAAGGAATCCCTGGCAATATCAACCCCAAAATTTTCGCAGAAAGTTTTGTGCACCCCCTTTTGGAAATTGCTGGGTCTCTCTCCCTTTCCACAATATTCTCTTCCTAATCTCATATTTTCTTTGTCACTCTGTCATCGTTTTTATCCCCACCAATCCAACCCTTTTCCTCCTCCAACTTCTCCGCATTTCATTTTTTCTCTCATCCTTCTTTTCATATTCCACCTTCTGTAATAATTCCAATCATACCCCCTATTTCTTATTCCCAATCTCAGTTTCGAAACTTCCCATTTATCTTCCACAGATTTATTATTCTATTCCTGATGATACCTTTCCTCTTTGCCCTCAGAACACATTCCATCTCTTTCTTTCTCCTTAATATTTCCTTCACTTTTTTTTCCCAACCAAGGTTTAATTAAAGGGGAAGTTCACCCTGAAGAAAAGTTTGTTGTCAAAAAGCAAAAAAAAAAAAATATATTGGCGAAGGTTTGAGGAAAATCCATTAAAGATTAAGAAAGTTATTTGAATTTCAAGTTTTAGATTTGTGACGTCATAACGAGCAGCTGCATAAATTTCAAATTTTTAATGATTCGTGATTACTTACTTTTGCTTTCTTTTTAGGAACAGTTGTGAAATGTTTTGTAAAGTAATATACTGAAGGTACAGTTAAACCCATTTTCAATTTACTAAGAAAAAAATACGTTCATTGATGTATTGCGACACGATATGTAGGAAAGCTGCCCTCATAAACGTCACAAATCAAATAATCAAAACTCTAATAACTTTTTTTATTCTTTGTTCTTGATTTTTGTCAAACCTTCGGCAATATTTTTCATTATTTTTCTTCTATTTTTGCAGTCAACGATTTGTCAGGCTGAAGTTCCCCTCTAACAGATACCTCCTTCATTCATCTTTTCCCATTCTTCCCCTAAATTCTTCTTCTTCATCATCCATCCATTTCTCTTTCTACCCACCATTCCTTTTTTCTAGATTTCTTACATCCTTTTATCCTTTTCCTATCAGGTTCCCTATCCTTTACACGTTCTCAATTTTAGTTCCCCTTTCATTTTCCTCTTTATCTGTTTCCTTTTTCTTTTTTTAAACTTTCTATGTAATCTTGATTCGCATCACTTCCCTGCTAGAAAAGATCAGTGTAACACAATATATTCAAAATTTGAAGGTGAGATTCACATCATGAAAAAATCCTCAAATCTAACATTGTAAATATAAATTCACATTGTGGACCATGTGTTTATATCAAATAGTGGACTCTGTGAATAAGAGATTCAAAATGTTAAATTTGCGAAGATGACTTTAAGTTGTGTTCGTTCCACACTGTGGAACACACAGTTCTTTCTAGCCGGGTTTTCAACAAAATTTTCCTCAATTTCTTTCCTATCTTTGCCTTTCTTCTTTTCTTTTTTTTCTCATTCTCTTCTCTGCCATGTAAATATTTTCTCCCTCTAATCACACTTTATGACCTGTAAATTTTCAATATTTTTGTTTCCCTATATATTGCTATCTACATGTAGTTAGGATAATACTGAAATATTTCATACCCTAATAAAGAACACTCTGTCTCGGTGTATTACTGTATTGACTTAATGTAGATCTCCACAAAGCTATTTTAATGTTATTCACCGTGAAACGTGCAGGCAAGACTGGATGGAAAGTAGTCTAGTTCAGTAAACATGATTTAATCAAGTGAGTACCTCGGAATTCGGTAACATAATGTTTATGACTATCCAATCAATAATATCTGCAGCTTTCATGGTGATGGAATAGATAATATAAACAACATAACAATAACAAAAGAAAAAGATAAATCAATTATGAAAATATACAAATAATTTATTGAGAAGATTAACTATATTCAACTTTGACAACCAGTTTCATAAATTATTGAAAACATAACACAGAATGATGATACAAAAACTGTGGATTTCCTTTTTAATATTAAGGAAAATATGGAAAACACTTGATTGGTATAAATGACTGGAAATTCATCCACACACACAAAACAAGAAACATTGTTTTGAAAAGCCTCTACTGCCATCATTCAAGAGGACATGAATTATTACAATTGAACGAAAATGTGTCCATGGCATGCTAAGGTTAATACACGATATGCATATAAACATCATTAAAGCAGTCAACCGTTAAGTTCAAAATACTTGAAATCTTCATCATCTTAATCCAGACAATAATTAAGAATATTTTTTTTTCAAAATATGAATACATCATTAATGAATCTACCATTTCATCAATCTATTATTGCACATTTTCTTTTGTGTAAACATGATTGACAATCATAAAACATATCTAACCTTTTTCAAACTAAAAATCAATGAAATTAAACTGTAAAATAAAACATCAATTTTGATTTAAACATGATTGAAAATATGAATTAAATCAAGTCAAAAGATACAAATCATATTTTCAGAATAAACCTTAATGCAATATTTGAATTGAAAATGAAAATATACACCATTACTACAATCCTTCATTTAAAAATAAATCAACAAACTATAACAGTTGTGCTAGAAAGTTAGTGGACCCAATGACAACATGCAATCCTTCATGCTGAGTGTTGAATGTAGACAACAACAATACAACATCGGGTGAGCCCAGAGGAATAAACTTTATTGAATGTAATATTTTATCACCTGCCTACACAATTCAATATCCATAACATGGCAGAACATCAACACTTTTATTAAATATGTTCATTTTCTGGTGGGGTTCACTTGCTTTTTAGCACCATTGTATGTATAATAAAAGAAGATACCGTCACACTTACAAAATTCTTGTTTAAAGATCAAGTAAATCCAAACAATAAGTTTGGATGAAAAGCCAAACAGGCATGATCTTTATTTCATCATGAAACAAACTGCACTAAAATAGTGATAATACCTCAGTCACATTTCCCCTGAGGCGGCTGTACAGTGAGTAAAAAACAGCCCTTTTAACATTTTTTTTGTACCAGCAACATAGGTGGTTTGAGTGAACTGTAGGGAAAATGTGACTGCAGCATTAATAAGGGAGCCTATGATGTCACACATTCATGATATCATTTGTACTAATATTTTATCACTTGAAGTAGCCAATATTTCCATGTTTTCTTTAATTATGCAAAACATGATTCCTTATTATATATAATTCCTACTTAAGGCAATTTTTTTGGCGAAATATTCAGCGGAAGAGGGAAGCCGACTTAGAGTCAAACTTTTCAATTCGCCTTGACATTTCCTAAGCTTATTTTCTAATTCAAGTGGGGGGTATGGTCTTGACAGACTTCAACGCTAGAGGGCACATGCTCATCTTCCTTCCTACAATGTTTCAATTGTTTAACGCCGTCAATTCTACTTTTGGATATGTACGTCATAATTGGTGTATATGTCTTTCGTGGAGAAAAAACCTTCGTTAAGGCGATTATGAGGTTTTCCTTCATAATTTTAAATTCAGTATGATATATCATTATTTCCCTATAAATAATGTATTAAGTATAATACCTATATGATCCTTCAATTTCAGAACAAGGTATAATATCTTAAAAACATTAGAATCATCAATCCACATATATGTACCCGTTTTAACAATTACAATTGTGTATATGTATATGTTCGTACGTACGTCGCTGTAAAAGTTGCTGAGATTTGGGTGTGTCACACGTCACGTCACCAGCGAAATTGTGTAAGCTGCATGCGCTGCATGTACGTGCAATAAAATACATAAAGTCTACGCGCGTGGGATATCGGATCGGAATACAAGTCAGTGCAGTTGTCAAATTTGCTCAAACTCGAAGAAATTCAAGAAGAAAGAATTTTCTTAGAAGTCTAGTTACCGTGGAAAGGTACGTAAAATACGGGTTTAACTGTAGAATACCCGCACATTCTGATCTCGCGAGTGCTTCCCATAGACTCTGATCTGTGGTTTATACCCTCAGCAGTCAGCACACTCATTGCAATGCATGTCTATGACTATGGTTGGCAGTCTCACAAAATGTGCGGGGTGATGTAACATTACAGTTGTTCCAAAATACGATTTAGGTTTCATTAGGTTTCTAGAAAGTAAGTTCAATATATAGACGGCATGTTCGATTGTTAGATTAAAACTTTTAGATCTAACGTTAGATCGACATTTTCTGTCTCTGTTCCGTTCGTTTCAATCGCGATCTCACTCCTATTCCTACACTACAACGTTACTAAATCTAACATTAGTATGCCTAACGTTACACTTTACTGCGGCAGCCCGAACACATAGCGGCGTTCCGGGGCTAATTCCTACACATAATTTTTGTAGATCGCGATTGAAACGAATGGAACAGAAACAGAAACTTTCGGTCTAACTTTAACTTACATCCGCAGGTTCACAAAAAGTGGCTTCTTTCACTGTCACTGTGAAGTGTCAGTGATATAGCCTGCCCCAGATCTACCCAGTAGATTCTAATCTAACAGTAACAGTTCAGTTGTTCTGTCCGGACAGGCAGTGTGTATCTGGACAGTCCCATTTGAGAAAGTTTAACTTATTACTAAATATTACAAGCAATTTTCCTTCATTTTTTTAGCACAAAGTGTTAGACAGTAGATCTATTTGATGACAATTAAGATAAACTCCACTAACTTTTAGACTCTCACGTTAGATCTAGATTAATTGAATTAGATCTAGCTGTAGATCCTAAATCTAGAGTCTAACGTTAGTCGTAGCACTATTCAATTCAATCATACAACGTTAGATCTAGAAATTAGAATCTAGATTCTAAGGTACTTAGGTCTAGATCTCTTTAGTTAGATCCAACTTTGTTAGACTAAAGACAATGAATTTCATTTTTGTTACATGTACGGACACCCCCCATCCTGCCTATCCCCTGTATTGTAGGACAATTCGCCTACAAATTAAAGACCTAGGTTTCATCCCAGAATGAATGACCTAGAGGCACTGGATGCAGCTGCTGCTGAGGACCCGGCTCTAGCTCAGAAACTGGTAGGTGTTCAGAGTGCCTATGGTGGAAGCACTGAACATCAAGTAAAACCCAAAAGGTTAGTTGTGACTCCATCTATTGAATCTCCTTGATTATATTCAATAAATATAAAAATGTTAGTATTTTATAGATGAAAGCAGTGAGAGAAATGTAGATCTCAGTGGAAAACAGAATGATCTGTACCTGACCCTGTACATACATTGTATTGTATGAACTGCTTTTTCAGGAACTGTAAGGCGTAATCCCCACACCAAAGAAGCTACGAAAGAGGAAGTCAAAGAGGTCATCGAGCAATATCTGTACAATGCCAGGGATAGGAATGGTGGCAGAAAGACAAGGAATGCAAGGCCCCAAGTTGAAGCAGCAGCAGCAGAGGACAGAGATGAAGCGTGATCTTGCTCGGGTGGATCTTGAGATGTAATGTACTTGGCCAAGCGATGATATTTCGAGTGAAAAATTTCACAAATTCGTATAGTTAATCACTCTTTGAATACAATTACATTCAGATATTGATAAAAGTGCATTGATATGCAAAATATACACAGTAATGATAAGATTTTTTTTTATAGATCTTATGGGAATTATTGCTTTAATTGCAATGAAAAGATCATATATTTTCTCATGATGTGGCACTGTAGAAAATGTTTTACTTTGATAATTTGCATTGCCTATATCAATTTACTATACTGGTCACATAGTGAAAAGAGTACTATGCAGACATGGGAAGGGCAGAAGATGTTATTAGCAATTAAGTATTTGTGTACTGTACTTTTAAATACTCTGAAGTTTGAATAAAGTTTGATACATGCAAGTATATATGAACTTTCTGTATGAGACCTTCATTTCTTCAACCTTTCCATTATGTACAGACTATCTTCTATCTTCGTGTTGAAGTCCGGTGCTAGTGGTCTTGGAGTCGGAGGGGTTCTTCTTCAAAAAGATGGTAATGGGATAGAGCGACCAGTGTGCTACATGTCGAAAAAACTAAATAGCCATCAAGCTAAGTATAGCACTATTGAGAAGGAGACTCTCGCACTGATTCTTGGCCTTCAACACTTTGATGTCTACACATCGAACAATCCATTGGTGGTCAGAACAGACCACAATCCCTTGACCTTCTTCAACAGAATGAAGAACAAGAACGCTAGGCTGATGAGGTGGTCCTTAATGCTTCAGGAATACAATCTTACCATAGAACACATACCCGGAAAGGACAATGTGATCGCAGATACCTTGTCTCGTGGATTTGCCGAGTAATATTGTATTTGAACCTAAACTGAGTAATGGCGAATTTGAATCCAACGGATGTACTGGATCTTGATATTGATAATGATGAATCGGAACTTTGACAGATATACTTCAATTTGAACTGATCTTGAAAACTGGAAGTTGAACAATCACAAACTGAACACTAACTGAAGTGCGAACTGATACCTCATCAAAATGAACCCAAAGTGACCTTTAACTTCCATCATTGATCTTATTTTTGCAATCTGTTTATTTTGTATCAAGATATACATGTACATTTATGCTCAGTCTTTGTCACTGGGGGCTTGTAAGCTTTATGGATGCAAAAATTAAACAAAACACAAAGAAATTGTACCCAAAATAAGTAATTGGGGTTGTGTTTTCATGGCATTGATTTTTGCCGATATTTTCTTTACAAAGTATATAGTTTTCAGCTTTACCAATCTTATATTGGTTGTGTTTTTAATTAGTGAATTTTTTTTTTTTTCATACAATGATGTTTTCACTTGTCGTTGTCGGTGGTTTTTGAGGATACTCAAATTCAAAACAAAAACCTTTATTTGGATACTAACGTTCTCAAAAGGAATGTTCTAATTAAACAAATTATTGAGTGTATTTTAAACCAAGGTATTGATATCGGAAAGAGTTTAACAAATGCGCGCACAAAAGGTTTTAGCATCAAAATTTTCATAAGTCTGGAACTTTTATTCCTCAATAACCACATTTATTATTGATTATGTACTACTTTGTCACGAAAGTTCTGTTATAACTTTTGTTCTTAGGGGTGGAGGTGTGACGTACCCAAGTCTGAATATAGACTAGGAGTAATAAAGGGTTTGCGGCCAGAGATCAAATACACAAACACGGCTTCCCTGTCTTTAAAAGATGTGTCATCGATTGTGAGGATTTGGGGTGACCCAAGGAGATGGAGAAGTTTAGGTTCTTGTGTGCTGAGATGTAGAGTTGGTCCTGGCCGCGCGTTTCCGTTTTACACCCTGGCGAAGGCATTTTCCGGAAAAATAGCCACAAAGCGACTAGTGAAGAGTCTATGTCTACGTTTGTTTACATAATCAGCTGGGTGCGCGATCCAAAAGTCCACACCGAAGATATCCACAGAACATACGTGCAAATGCAGCTGAGCTTATACTTTCCAGGTTCGATACGAATGTTTGCCTTGCCGAATTGCTGGTATTTGCCCTCTCACTAGTACTAGTATCAGCATGGAAGAAGAAGATGACATTCCGTCACCGTTGTTGGTATGACACTGCATTCTTATTTGAGTAGGATGTAAAATAGACCTATGTTTATTTTAATTTTAGATGATTATTTATAACGTGATCATGTTTGCATTTGCTGGTAAGTGGTATTCGCCCTCTCACAAGTATCATCAATCATGAAGAAGATGACATTCCGTCACCATTGTTGGTATGAAACTGCATTCTTATAAGAGTACGATGTAAAATAGACCTGTGTTTATGTTTAGATGATTATTTATAACGTGATATGCTAATGTCATTTTTGTTGACAAGATAGTAAAAAAAATTGGGTACCAAAAAATCTTGGGGTCTTCCCCCCACGAGATGTTTCATTAATTAATTATATAAAAAAGACACTCAGAATCTGTTATTGGTGTATGGATATGACCTTTGGAAGTTTGGTTATAAAGCTCTCAAATAAAAAAAATCCCTAAAACTAAACTTGGGCTTTAACAGACTTAAACATTTGATTTCAGTTGTAAAACCTAACCTAGCCCTAGGCTATCAATCTGTCAGAATGTATAGATCTGGTTTGTTATTTTGAAGATCATAACAAAACAAAAGTGTGCATTTCTTAAACAGCTAGTGGTGAGTTACTGTTTAGGATCAGCAAATCTAATTCTTATTATTAAGGACTAAGAAATCTGCAGGTTATGAAATAGATGTATGGAAAAACTTGTAACAATATGTAATATTTATTTATTTTTGGTTTTCTTGTAGGCAATTTTACCAGCAAGTTACAACTACTGTATGTCAGACTTCCAAATGCAAGGAACTGGGTTTGCTGCATCACTGAAAGTAGGAGCCCAAAATGAAGATGCTGCAAAGCAGTGGCTGACGGATTTCGAACAGTCTTCTAAGACTACTTGGCGGGTCATGAGGACATACCCGACAGCAGGAAGATATGTGCTTGCCAAGGTATAGGATAATGGTCTTGATGAAAATCCACTATATGAAAAAAATAACACATAAGATACAATTGTAACCCCAATAAATTTTGTTATTATATGTATCACAATTAGTAGCTTGATAGATATTTCAATCCCTTGGGACGACGGGCTTGTAATGAAGCCCAGAAAATATGGCAAACAATTTTGGTCAAACCCTGGATAAACAATGGCATTTAATTGCTTTGTGCATCTGTCCACAAAATTACAGTTTTCAATTAGTATAAAGTAAGAAAATAAATCTAATGAAAAGAATTTTACAAGAAAGCATGGGTTTGCATTCCCTGTAAAGTCAACCAACAGTGTGCATATCGACCCGTCTCTGAATGAACAGTGCAGTATAGCGTCAAGCCCAAGCCAGGGGGCGAGGGGTTAATGTGAGCATTAGATGTTTCACAAAAAGCAACAAGTCACAAGGCATTCAGATGGAAGTTATTTTCACTTTTGACTATCAAATTTTCACAATAGTAGGCTATTCTTGCACAGTTTACTTGATTCCTGATTAGTTTCACCCCAAGTTGATGAATACCCAAATCATGTCATTTATGTTTATAATGTTTGATTTCCTTTTATATGATTTATTTATACTGATAATAGAAGATATACAGATGCCATCATGGCCAACAGAGGAAGGCCAAGGAAGGAACCAGTAGGCACAGCAAAGACACAGGTTGCTGTGCTAAACTTACAATCTCCATTAGGAGGGCAGACACAACCAGTAGGAGGAAAAGCAGGTATGAGTTCAGAAATTTAGATTAAATTGTTGTCAAAATGTAGAAGTTATTCAGATAGCAATTATGTCAATATTCATGTACTTGATTATATGTATTACTTCACACACCATATTGTATATCAGTTGATACACTTTTTGTAGATTAATTGGTGTCAAATACTTCACCTGCAAACATTTTGTATGAAATATAACAAGCTATATTTTTGGGAACTTTCAAAATATTTGATAGTCACATCTTAATTACTCCAACCCATTTCCATCACAGAAACTCAGATCCCCATCTGGCAACCCACCCAACGCTGGTCAGCCTCAAATGGGTGCATAATCATGCCGTCTCCATCCCTGCAGCACTGAAATTCAGGGATGTGAGTGCTGAGACGTGCGAGAAGCTGGAAGAACTTTACAGGAGTGGGCATTCTCCAGCCGGTGCCCTTAATCTGCTAGAGATGGAGATGCAGGATGAATCTCCAGATGATTTTATCATAAAATCTGCAGACCGGTCTCTCTGCCCAGACCTGAAGTTCTGTTATAGGTCAGTGACTTTATTCATTCTGTTTATAATTTAACTCATTCAATCCTCTGTTTTGAGTAGCATTGTGTTTTCATACTAAGGCTGGACATTAGCAATTGCCCACTTGCCCTGGGTAATTTAATTTTCATGTTGCGAAAGTAAAAACTCAAAATGTTAAAATTTACTGGCCCAATTTTTTTTGCATAAATTCTTTATCATAAATTGCAATCTATTTAATCATGTTGATGTGTCTCAGACATGCTATCGTGATAAATTTAATATTTAATTTGCTCTACCCCCATTTTTAGAAAAACACACGCAATTATTTTAACCGTTAATAACATGAAAATGCAAAATATATCATTATGATTATACAGTTTCGAGGTCCTTTGATGTGTGTTTGTAATTATTAACCAGCCAGTGCACGATTGCATGATATTCTGAAATTCTATGTCTCTTCACTATAATAGTTGTGTATTATTCTTTACTAAAATGTTCCATGGGTAAAATGGAAGCGGAGGTGTTAGGCTTTAGATATCAATAAAAAAATGGGCGTAAGGGCACACTTTATCAAGTGGGCTCAACCTTTTTGTCCGAATATCAACGTCCCGGTTTTATTTTGCGAGCGAGCGAAGCGAGCGAGCAAAAATTTTGAGGTTTTTGCTGTGAAAAGCCGATTTTTTAAATATGGACATGAAATGACAAAATTATGAGGGCACTTGGGCACCTTGTTGCCAGATTATGAGCAGTGCATCTGTGTTTGTGCAATGTCATGGTTTTAGGGGGGGGGGGTTGAGACAATAAATTAGAGGATGGGCATACGGGCACACTTTATCTAGGGGGGGGTGAACAATTTTGCCAGATATCAATTTCCCGGTTTAAATTTGCGAGCGAGCGAGCAAAAAAATTGAGATTTTTTTGTGTGTTTAAAATGCCAAAATTTTATTGGACGCGCATTAAATTACCAATTTGTGAGGGCATTCGGGCACCTTGCTGCCAGAATATAATCTGTGCGTGTGTTTGAAGATGGGGGTAAAGGCACACCTATCTAGGGGGCTCAATATTTTTGTTAACAACTTCCCTGTATTAATTTGCGAGCAAGCACAATTTTTTGGCCTTTTAGGCTTTTTTGACCAACAATTTTGAGATTTTTGCTGTGTAAAATGCCGAAATTTTATATGACAGGCATGAAATTACAAAATTATGAGGGCATTCGGGCACCTCGCTGCCAGAATATGAGGTGTGTGGGCCCCCCCCCCCTGTGGCGCCGCCACTGCAAAAGGCAATGAAATCATGGGAGCGCGTAGCGCAAGCTGAAGTTTTTCTCTCTCGATAAAGTGACCTGAAATCACTGCATTCTAATCCCACATTTAAAAATCATCTGAAATAATCATTTTAACATGGGCTTAACAGAGGAGGATCCAGGATCTGTGACCAAAAATTGGAGGCTCAATGATATTATTATATTAGCCCCGCCAAAAATATTGGGGGGGGGCTCAATGATATCCGAGCCCCCCCCCCCCCCCCCCGGTTCCTAAGCCTATGGTATATACATATATATTATGTAACAGCAGTGCATTTCATCCCATTCCAAGTTTGATAAAAAAAAAAAGAAAAAAGAATTAGGATACACAACACAATGCAACACAAAATACATAGCACCTTATTGAGTTTTCTCTTTTATTTCAATTATTACTGGGTTTTTTTGTTGGTTGCAAATATTAACCCTAAAGCGGCTGGGGGGGGGGGGCGGATCTAAATTTTTTACCAAGGGGGTTTTGACGAAATGAGCCGTGAAGTGGCGAAACTTTGCGTTTTTGTGCTTTTTTTTTTTGCGGCCCAAGCCGTGAAGCAGCGTATGTAGCGTATTTTCGGCAGCCCAAGGGGGTTTAAACCCCCCTAAATGTGTTTTTATATAATGTTTTGCTTTGAATTATGTGACTTGACATAAAGTAAAATCTGAGTTTTCATGTGTGAAGAAATAGTATTTTTTTCAATCACTGTTATGGAATTGGGAAAAAACCATGATTTTATTTTTTTTATTTTATTTTATTTTTTTTTTTGGGGGGGCGCCCCCAAGCCCCCTGACTGAGTAAGTTTGTCTTTTCTTGTCGGCATTGCCGCTTACCAATTTACAATGTTAGATGCCGGTTCGGAAATGATATAAATTTACTTCGAAATTGATAGGCCTATATAACAATTAGGACCCACTATATGTTTCGTATTTCTCTTCTACCCAACACTTAAGGAATATGAATTGAAAAAACTTTCAACTACTTTTCAGTAGGTTCTCACAAAATTATAAATCGGAGCAATTAAATGCTATTATGAGCCCCGGCCGGAATATGAGCGTCGATACTTACGTAATACCCAGTAT
Organism: Lytechinus pictus; assembly: GCF_037042905.1. NCBI lineage: Eukaryota > Metazoa > Echinodermata > Echinoidea > Temnopleuroida > Toxopneustidae > Lytechinus > Lytechinus pictus. The sequence continues at coordinate 30,057,866 of NC_087254.1, forward strand.
TCATCAGGGAAAGGGGTGGTGCCCCGATCATCCCCTGATGAATGGATCGGGATCGACGCCCATAATTGAATTGAAATAATTGAACATTTTTTATAAAAAATGTATACTGTGAAAAACAAACAAACAAACGATTTCATGAGATTGAAAACCTCCAAAATTCACGATCGTTCTAACGCATGATTCAAGCTTGTGAATTGCCTCATTAACAGTGGTCAGGTTTGAACGGAAACATTCAGTAGATATATCTTTGTAACAATGTCGTTGGAGAATATTTATCCTGGAATAATTATACACCATTGTCATTCACATTCATCATAAATCAAGGACCGCGAAATGGGTTTTCAAAGTGGGGGCTGACCACATTTGTCTTTAGCCAAACAAGATTAGTGTGTGTGTGTGTGTGTGTGTGTGTGTGTGCATGGGGGAGGGGGGGGGCGGGGGCTGCAACCCTCAGTCCCCCCCCCCCCACCCCGTTCCGCGATACCCCGCGGTCCCTGTAAATCAATTATCGTTTATACTCACAATAAAAGGATGATAATTATCCCGGGAAATTTATATAGGCTAATTAATCTTTACATGCAATATGGACATTGAACAGTAAAATCATGCGATGTAATATGTACGCGATTGTTTGACAATCGTGATCACCTGAAGGACGCATGCGCGTATCTCGAAAAATCACGTGACGCGCGTGCACCTTTTTTATTGGATCGTAGAAAGGCGCGCGCGATCGTCTATTTTTCATTCAAGATCTCAGCCTCACTATGCCGCCACCAGCTTCAGACGAGTTTTTCTGTCTTTTTGAATTTGAAAGCGATGACAGCGTCGAAATTGGACCATTTTCTTGGATATTAGACACGGACAAGGATGTGGATCCTGAAAGCTATGTCGATCAAGCTGTTGAAGTTATGTGGGTCAGTGGCAGCAAAACGGAGAAGTATCGAGCAACAGTGTTGGCTGTAAATAGTAAGTCCGTACGGTGTACCCATGCAACTCAGTCCCATGCATCATGCATGCATTACTATACGATAATTGTGGTCATACATATTTACAATGACGTACATGTCAACGAATAATGTCAAAAATACATATTCTCTGCATAAAATCAAATTGAAAATTATATGATCGGCTGCACAATCTCATAATGAACACATCTGATGTCATACAATATTTAAGTCTAAAGAATTTAACGTAGGCCTACATATTTTTCTTCAAGTTCAAATCGACTTTCAAATAGATCTAAACCTTCCAAAAAGAAACTGCGTCTGCGAAGCCGAAGACAAACGTGTGCATGGCCATGGGAATGTAACATTATTGTTGACATGCTCACTCACTGCCACCATTCCTAATCCTATATATTCTTGTCATATGTGTAAAACACCTTGTGTATGTTAGTAGATCTACTTGTGACTCATTAACCCATCAAGGACGAGAGCTATTTAAAGCCTAAAGGCTAAAGGCCAAATTGATCATTGTTTTCCTCTACAAATTGGCAACTCGTATTTGTCGTAAATTTTGTTGGCCATTATTCGTTAAAATATCACTACCATCCCACAAATATGCGGGGCTTAGCCTTAGGCACTGATGGGTTAACAGTCAATTGACATGGTCCATTGACTTGTACCACTACCAGTATTACAGTCAATGTACTATTAATTAGATCTATATTGATTCAAATTGTTATTTTGGTAAAAAAAGGTCTACAATTGCACACCCCCCTGGCATTTCAACAAATATTTGGCCGATTGAAATTTGCACAAATTGATGCTCTAACTAATAATGATTGATATGTGACAAAAATTTCAAAGAAATTCGAAGGCGGGAACTCACGATATCGCCTTATCGGTGTCAACATGGCAATGGCTGCGATTGCGATGCCGATGGAGAGTAGTTGTTGCCTCCGATCGTACAACCAATTGTGATGGATCACAAACAATTATAACGCTGTGAGTGTGATAACATTAACAAGACTTTTTACATTTTTTTCTGTTATTTTTTCCCTTATAATTTATATTCATAATGGAAAAAAGTTTATCACATGTTATGATCAGCGTTATTATTGTTTGGGATTGATCACAATTGGTTGTACGATCGGAGGCAACAACTACTCTCCATTGCGATCGCATTGGATGTCGATGCCGATATCGTAATGTATTAATCATTATTAGAGCATCAATTTGTGCAAATTTCATCTCAATCGGCCATACACTTTTGAAATGCCAGGGGGGTGTGCAATATTGTAGACCTTTAGGCTTTACCGTTATTTTTGTTAACTGAATTTGACTTTGTATTTGAATGTTCTACTAGCTACTCTTCTATATTATAAACATTGTCTGTGATTTATGTTCTGATGTTCGTACATTGCCATGATGTTGGTATATTGCAGTGAGTGCGATGTAAACAGTGGCACTGACCACATGATCACGTAGTACTAGTAAATTTCCAAGACCAAGCCTCACATGCATTATCAACATGTCTGTTATTTAACTCCGGGCATCGCTAGCAGATTTTTTTTTTAATTTTTTTTTTAATTATTTTAAAGCAGTTTTTCGCTGCGCATTACTCCCATTAGACATTTTTGGCTCCGGATCACTAGCGCTGTCGCGCTAGCGATCCCCGGAGTTACATGTCTGTTAACTCCGAGGATTGCCACGCTGCGCGTGGCGATCCGAATCCACTCAAAAGTGAACAAAAAAAGTTCACATTTGTGCAGCTGAATTCAGCTTTAAAATAATAAAATCATGCAATACTTAATTACCACCAAAATATGACGCAATATGCTAGCTTTGCTGTGCCTCCATAAAAGAATCGGATTTCCCCCTCCATTCGGCACAAATTCAGTCATTTAATGGCTTCCGAGACTTCCCTCCCGTGGCCAACTGCACAAATGTGAACTTTTTTAGTTTTTTGTTCACTTTTGAGTGGATTCGGATTGCCCCAGAGTTATGTCTGTATGTGTGGCGCTGACGAGCTGCATGAATGATGAGGTAGGTACTAGAAATTGACAATCTGACATAAACATGATTATGTGCATGATTATTTTTTAGAAGTGCCCTAGCCAGTTAAAAAAATTTTTCGGGGTCTCCCTGATATGTTAAAGCAATTATCATGATTATGGAGACATTTGAAAAGTGATTTTTGTATTAATTATTTCCATAAACCAAACCAAATGAGGAGTGGGAAAGCTCCAAGTGAGTTTGTTTGAAATTGTATAGTTAATTTTTTAATTTGTTTCAAAATTGTTTAAAGGATCCAAGGATAATCTCATCAGAAAAAGGAACAAGATGTGTGACGGGCAATCAATGGAGACTGATAAGGAAACTGGGAGAGGGAAGAGAAAGAAGAAACCAACACGCACATACATGTATTCATCTTCGGAGTTGGAGACGGATGATGAGGAGCCTCAACCAAAAGAAACAAAGGTGTGTGTACATGTGTCATATGATATCCCAACACTGGAAGTAATTTTTGATGACTGACAGATTAACAAAATCTTTCTATCCAGTTATCATTTACAAACTCATCAACAAACATAGTCAATAAATCCTTTACAGTTTACAGAAATAACATTGTTGGCTTTGTTTCAATATTATGCAGCTCAATCATATTTATAAACAAATGTTCTGGTTAAAATGTATAAGGAGGGATATTTGTTTTCAATTTGTAGAAACAGAATAACATGTTTTTGCTCTTTTTTTAAATTTCTTGGGTGCTTAATACAGATGGTTCTAAGCGTCTACATATTGCTAAATTTTTCTTCATGAAGTAACTGCAATCGCCAATGGTTGTGTAACTTGTGTGCCTAGACAATTCCCAAGATGCTAAACAGTACTATTTAAAAAAAATCATAAAATTGTTTTTACTTCTATCTTTTCCTTTTTCAGAAATCAAAATCAAAAATTTCACAGTGCAATGAGATGGCCAGGGATCTCAGGAAGCAAATGTTTGGTGCCAATGAAACGGTATGTGCAGCTATTTAAACACCTTGGAATTGCAACTTGCAAGCGTGATTAATCTAAGGTACCTGTTGATGCATAGTAAGCTATAAGTTTGTTCACATATGCAAAGTGTCCTAAAATCACTGTTATATGACAATTAACTAAATGCTCAGTCCTGGGCAAGTCCAAGATAACGCGCGTGTTACGTATGGGACATTTCAGAGGCTTTTATTTCCAGAAAAATGGTGTAAAGGAACTTTGATTGCATTGAATTTAACCATGGTGATTGATATCCAGGAGAAGTGTATTCATGTAAAAAATTGTGAGAAATGACCTTGACAATGAGATTTTAGAAGAGAAAATGTGTGCTGTTACGTATGGGACCAGAAGAAAAGAGATTTTTTAAATTTCTTTTTCAAGTTGAAATTGCTCAGAAAGTATTTCATTTAAAACCTTGAAACTCACTGTGATAAAAGTCACAGCACTCAAGTTTACCAAGGATAAATTTCATGTAAAAAGGCAGAAAGCTCTAAGTACAGGCTCTGATTAAAGACAGATATGACGTGTTACGTATGGGACATTTTTTCCCCTATTCGTTTAGTGTGTGGAAAGCGTATATTGGATTTTTGGTCTGGTTACCAAAGTGAAATAAGCTGTAATTAATCAGATTTGTTTGCAAATTGTCAGGAAAATGAAATTCCAATAAAATTTACAACCATAATCATATTTGATTATATTTTTCATTTTTATCTATTTTGTTTCATACGGGCATGCTGCTAATCAACCACTAACTGATTTGAACATGTATTTACTAGTGCTAATTATTATAGAAGTTTTGATGATATTTTTTTGTTTTTTTTATTTGGGGGTGGGGGCAATTTTTATACATTCACTGGGCTTTTAAGTTGTATAATTAAACTGTGTGAAAATGCCTTTTCTATTGTTCAAGAAGAACCACTTGAGTAATACCAGCTATAGATCTACAAACAAGTATGATCATTCTGTGCGAATATAATGAACCACCGTGCACCGTTCTTGGTCTATATTAGTGTATTTTCCCTAAATATGAAATGCCATGAAACAGTTGCATGATTTCTAAAATGAAAGCATACACACCCTTGCTTTTATCAAATACATCTTTACTACCTGTATATTTAATCTTGAACAGGGGGGCCACAATATGAAATAATACACAGTTAAAATTCTTGATGTTGTCACAGTTTCTAACAAAACTTTTCTGAAAGGCTATTTTTTATGGGCATCTTCTGCATCATCACATAATTTTTGTAAAATTTGTTCTTTTTTTTTTTTTGTTATCCCTCTTCACTGTATTTATCTTACTCAGTAGCTACACTTTCCTCTGTAAAGATGTGAATTTCTTGATTGGTAGTAACTGGTGGAGGTAAAAAAAAAAAATCTGTCTCTGGTTCATTAGCAAAGCTGAACTTTGTTTTGCAAGACTTGTTTTCTTCCTCATGATTCCGAGGCTGACAGTAATGGCAACTGTCTGATTGTCATATATTTTCACCTTTCTTACAAATTAATAAATAAGAGGGTATTTTTTAATCAAATTATAGCATTCTTTCAATCTGAATCAGGTTCTTCTGGATGGCTTAATGTTGTTGCATTTCTTGAAGAACAAATGTGCTCCTTCATATTCAGATTGTTCTCAAATGAAGTGATGACTTCTGTATGGATTATGCTCTACCTAAATTAATATATTTTACACATTTCATGCTGATTTATTTTACCTACCTCTCCCCATTTAGAATGCAGCAGTCTAGTATTGTCTCAAGACAGTGGCTGCAAGATTGGGATGCATGCTGCAGGCTCATTGACCATTCATGTACTGAGAAACTATTGATGCCTGCTGCATGTACATTCGCATGCAATATATATGGGGATGTCCCATACGTAACACATTGTCACATACGTAACATTATTTCATTTGCTAATTAAAAATGGGTCTAATTGTTATTTCTTTTCTTTCTAACCAGTATCTAACTTCTTAACACAATAAATTAGAACTTCCCAGAATAGCACTGCAATAACTTTTACAAATTCAGAAATAAACTAAAAAAATGTCCTCAATTTGTTACGTATGGGACAATCGCTGATAGGACGCGACCTAATTTGCATAATTAATTGCGTCGTGCATAAATTTTCATACCAAATTAAAATAGATGATGAACCTCTTAGGTCCACATATTAATAAAATTTCAATTGTGTTCCTTTAAAGGTGTAGATCAGTAGTGGTTTAGGAACTCGAAATGTATTTGAAATCAGGTTAATGGGTATTTATATAAAGAAAACATCATTAAAGAACTATCGTGGAATTTTGGACACCTAATTTTACTTCTGTGTGATTTTATGAATGAAAAAAGGTTGATCTTGTATCCATCGAAGAGCGAAAATTCGTTCGTAAAATTCAAATATCAATACACACGGCCGTTATCGACTTTTGTACGTGGGCCACGTACAAAAGTAAATATCTGTTTTCTTTGATATTTCAGCCATTTCTGAACCGATTTTGATCAAATAAACGTGACATTTGTTTAAAATTAATGATCTTACTTCAGTATTTTTAGTTATTTTCATTCCAGCTCCCAAAATAGTTAAATGGTTCCAACGCCCTCTCGCCCACTACTGATCTTCCTCTTTAAATAATAATGATTTTTTATATTTGTCCCATACGTAACACAGCATTTCTAATTTATGCAAATTAAGTCACTGAAATTTGCATAAATTTGCATGATACAATTTATTCCTTCACAGAATTTTAAATTTCAACTATCATGCTTCAAAATGACACCAAACATTTCAATGTTGAGCAAAGATGAAATTTTGTCTTCTCAGGGGACCTTATCTTGGACTTGCCCTCCTATTGATTGCTACAATTTTAACACATTTGAATGAATCCTTTAAAATTTTCATTGAACATATTTAGCTAAGTAATTAAACATTATAAATGTACAAAGTCAATATATTTAGTTAGATAAGTATGCTAATTGCCATGTAAAATCTTACAAATCCTAATTCACAGTGAAACCTTGTTATTGGTCAAAATTAACTAAATCCTGTTATGACGAGGTAATTGCGCTGGTTCACATTCATAAACCATACTTTTTAACTAGTGTCCGATTTGTTATCATTCTGACAGAAAAAATCAAATGGACGTACGGCAACGGGAAGTGGAACAAGTGGTGAGATAATTGACCTGAAAAAGCAGTTGGAGAAATCAAGGAGAGAGACTGAGGATCTGCAGGTGAAGCTGACTAAGGAGAAGGCAGTTAGGGAAAAGATACAGCAACAGCTGTTGTTTTTGCAAGGTACAGTATTTCCTCCCATTATTTAGTATTCAAATGCTTGGACAATACCTCATAGTCATATACCTCACATATTCGTTAAACAAACCTTTAGTTTATGGTGCCCTTTTGAGCCCATTTAAATAATTCATGTTGAATAGTTGGTAAAAAAAAAAGTTGGAATGAGGGGACTTGTTCCATATGTTAACAACTCTGTATAAGCCTTCTGAACTTTGTGAAATTCATGGAGTGGCTTCTTTTTCTGAGGTATCCCAATCTCTCAAAGAAGTTTTCTACTTTTTTTTATCTGTGTCATGATCTTATGTTTGTATTAAATCTCCAGCTCTCTTCTCCATTCTAGAGTATTCAGCTTCGGTTTGGCAAATTTTTCTTCATATAATACCTTCATAGTTTTAAATAGTTCAATTTTTAGTGGTATGAATAAATATCTATGTTATTTTGTTTTTGTTCAAGGAGTGCCTAAATTCATCGAAACCTTTAAAGGGTTCATAGTGGATATGGAGGAGATGTCGAGACTCAAGGTATGTTGTGAATCTTAAGGGGTGGTCACACTGGACATGACTATACCCACGAATTTGCTGTATGCATGTGGTACGAACTAGTGCTCTATGTCTACTGTTCACATATTTGCCAATGCCATGAGAAAGCAGTAAGAATCCGATAACACTTCCATCAAGAATGGAGAAGAACCAGTACGATGTCTTGCGAACTCAGTATGATTGCAGTAAGAATGGTGGACAATACCTATGACATTCTTACTGCAATTGTACCAAGTGTGTAACCCTCGTACTGGTTCTTCTTTCTTGATGGAAGAGTATCGCATATTTACTGCTGTCTCACTGCATTCTTGTGGCATTCGCAAATATGCATACAGTATGCATTGAGCATATGTAGGTATGGTCGATACATGGCGAACTACGATCGTACAGGTTAATACCGCAGGCAAATGTGTACAGCATTTGTGGGTATAGTCATGACTGTGTGATCACTCCTTTAGGCAAAGCGATTCCAGGCCAGCGTGCATTTGTGTTTATGATGAATTACTCTGGATGGATCGTTATATTGTATAGGTCTATGAAAACTGAATCAGTGGGAATTAGTAACTATTTAGAAGTCATTTTTTAGAGGAGGAAACATGCATGCAAATCTCTTATGCTATTTGCTATTTTCTGTTTGCTTTTGTTTCCTTTGATTGCTTGACCTACTTTGCAGTAAAATCTTGGTAAATATTTGATGGTATGAAATATGGATTTTCGTTTTCATTGGCAGGCTGATCATGAAGAGATGCACTGTCCATCAGGAGGGTCATCTACATCATCCTCGCCCGCTCGTTCCTCGCCCGCTCGTTCCTCCACCCAGTCCTCCACCCAACCCTCGCCATCATCAGCACGACCACAGGTAATTACTTCATGTATAAATATTTTAGTTCGACTAAGTGGCCCAGATTCAAAAAGAAAATTTGTACATAACCATGATTAACATTGATTACTGCTCGTATACAAGATAACAATTTCTAATTATATGATGGTTCGAGCTTGCAAATCGGCAAAATATTTCAGAAACATTTATTTGTTGCATTAAGTGTGTACTGTCAATATTGTTAACAGTATTTAGTCCTCACCAGGCCAGGTTAGTCTATAGCCCGCACCCCCCCCCCCCCACAAGAAATCTCGGCCGCAGAACGCGCCGCCGCCACGAAAGTTGGCACCATAACCTGCGACATAATCTACAAGATTGTAATATTTTTTTGAAAAAATCAGTATTGTTAATTATGCAAAATTATGCGAAATCCCTTTTGTCTATAAATCTCGAAATATAATTGACAATATGCTCAATTTGTGCATCATCATATTTTATAACTTATAACATGTTTTCAAAATTGCGACAGCCAAATAATTCCTGGTGTATTTCTTTGTTTTTGGAATTTCTTATTTTTTTTTTAATTTTATTTTATTTTTTATTGTTTGTTTTTTCGATGGAAAAATTATTTACCATCAGTCAACAATTTTTAGCCCAAAATCAAAAGATAGTTTTGATTGAAAAAAAAATTAATGAAGCTTTTTTCTCTTATTGGAAAAAAAAATCAGTTTCCATAGGATTTGTACACAAATCACAAAATTTAGCGATTTCCGGGCTAGCAATCGCTTACAAAAGGGTATACACATGGTCGTTGCGAAATGTGGTCTCATACGATGCGGAAGACTTCGATGAAAAAACTCCTGAAGTCGCGCGGCAATACCTGCGTGCGTTGCAGAATTATCGTGCAAAAAGTGAGGGGGTGGAATCCAACCCCCGTCCTCCCCTTCCTGCGCACAGTCAAAAGATCCATCTATTTTATCCATCAGTTTACAAATGGTATTTCATAGATGTGAACAATGGTTTGTATAAATCTTTGTTAATTTCAACCATTGCATTAAATATGTTACAGTAAATTTACCCTCATTTATGTTGGCCATGATTAAGTCAGTAGGGTATATCAGCATATAATCACTAACCATGTTGTATTTTCTTAAGTCCCAACAGATTGCCCTTGGATCGAAGGTCTCTCTTAGTCGAAACGTCCTCGACAGGTGCAACGCTGGTGATTTTCGCAAGTACACCTGCGATTTGATGCTGGCGGTGTTCGGCAGGCCTACCCTACTGACCTCGTCACTGACTGGTGCGAAGAATGTGGCAGGTCGCGCAAAGCCACCTCTGGACAGTGACAAGCTTCAGGGGATAATTAGTAAGTAACAAGACTTAGCTCATTATTGATTAAACATTTGTCAAGATGTACAATTTTGGTTTTTGTGTTTAAATTTGTCAGCTTTACAAATTTGGTGGGTGCAGATAATATTATGCAATGCCATTAATGTTTCATTTTAATCATTAACCCTCCGCTAACAAAGTGGTTGGATTTTAAAATTTTAAAATTTGTTCATGTGCACATGAAACCCCTTATAACGAGGTGTTTGGGACCATCGATTTTACCTTGTCATAAGCGGTATCTCGTTATAAACGGCAGATTCAATAACACATATAGAAACACATTTACAATTGGGACCAAAGGATTCTCCTCGTTATAAGCGGTACAGGGAAACCCCGTTATAACGAACTCGCTTATAACGAGGGGAATCCTTTGGTCCCGATCGTAAATCTGTGTTTTATATGTATTATTAAATCTGCCGTTTATAACGAAGTACCGCTTAATATAACGAGGTAAATTTGATGGTCCCGACCACCTTGTTAAAACAGGGTTACCTGTACTTCATTATAAGCGAGCTCGTTATAACAGGGTTTCCCAATATCATGATCACTTCTGACAGATGTACCCGTCCATTATGTAATTTTTACTCAGATTACAAAGCTACCAGCAATTTTGATTTGATAATATTTTCTTCATTCATTGTTCGTTTATAGTGGAAAATGTGTGCCATCATGGACATTACATATTTGGGCAAATTATGTAATGGATCCTGATGGTACACATTTTATGAAATAGCTGAACATTTGATGAGCCAAATGTTTGTAAACTTGTAGTGTATAAACTTGTTCATAGCTTTGTATTCAAAGTACAAGTTACATCCTTTAAATTGTGCGATAGCGGAAGCAGGATTTTTTATAGTTCGCAATCGAAGATCCATCTAGTTCATATTTGTAATGTCTTTGACTCTGGAATAGCCCGTATCAGCCTACTTATTATAAAAAGATATCACTGCCCAATCTATGCAGGGCTAGTGCTTAGCTTTTTATTTACAGGTGAACATAACACATTAAATATATTTGATCATAGACTTGTGTGTTGTAGAACCTAACAAGTTTGTGGCTAATACAGAGCTTCTTTCTTATTTCTAGTGGCCAAATAAAATTTCAAGTGGCCATTGGCACCCAAGTCGTGCTATGATTCTCATTTACCTACCTTGACTATAATCTTTTTTTTTTTGTTTTTTACGTGTTCCTTTGCAGGTCATGTCAAGTCAAAGTTCCCAGGAGTGTCATCATCGGAAATCCGCATCGTTATGCGGAACAAAGTTGGCAACGAAATTAAGTTGGCCAAACGTAGATCTCAACCGAAAGAGAACCAAGCCAAAGAAAACCAAGCCAAAGAATTAAACCAAGAACCACAAGATGAGACCGAATGAAGCACTTTGTCAAGATGACTAATTAATTAATAATGAGCTAAGTCTTGTTACTTACTAATTATCCCCTGTTCACTGTCCAGAGGAGGCAAATTTGCGCGACCTGCCACATTCTTCGCACCATTCAGTGACGAGGTCAGTAACATGGGCCTGCCGAACACTGCCAGCATCAGAGGACTTAACAAGCACATGCATATTCTGTTCCAAATATAATTTAGTATGATCATCATGATGCGACCTATCCGAGTATGCCATGTTTGGTACGTTTCTGGCACTTCTGAATCGCCCGTCGCTCCTGTGTATTTTTTTGGTTGATTGGAATATGTTTTAGACCACAGGCATTGCTATAATGCTTGCTACAGACCAACATTAAAAAAAATAATAATAATGTTTTAATAGGGGCCAGAATTATCCTTATCTGATATATTAAAGGTGCTCCTGCATCGTTTATCATACACACAGTGCCATCTTGCGCACAAACTAGCCTAGTTCAAAATGGCGATCTGTAGCGTAGCATCCCAACGCTTGATGATCTTTAACATTTCACCTGTTTCTAAAGCTATTTTGATAAAAAGCTCTTCATGGGCCATCACATCAATTCTAGGCATGTATTGTGTTTTCCGTCCAGCTGGTACTAATATATTAAATTTTATGTTTTGGCATGTGGATATCAAATGACAGTGCGCACGCATCAATCAGTGTTCTTTGTTGGCACCCTTCTAAACAAATAAGTGTCAAGAACTTTCTTGTTGAGTAAATTTTGATCTGATAAGGAAACAATTTGAGATTTTTTTGTGCAAAAAATGGCATTTATATATGATCTACGGATAAAAGCCCAAATTCACCTTGAAGAATGGAATCAAATCAGACTAACAAGAAACTACGTCTCTTGGAAGACATCAAAATTTATATGGGGAACCTAAATTGCCTCAAACATGCATTAAAATTTGAGACATTTGGTATTGTTAATCTGGTCTTTAAACAAAAGCGAATGGAATTAAAATTGCTTTTGTTATGATTTTGAATGACGGGAATATACCAAATTATTTCATGTTCCTGATTGTTCCGTACTCTATTTGCCAAAGATATTGCTGAAATGTATTCATTGTGTGCTGAAAAATAACTTTGATAATGTGTATGCGTTTGACGCCATTTATTTAAGTGGCAAATTTCCTCTCGTCCTTTAAAAACTTTGCCTTGTGCCAAATAACAAAGTATGCTCATGTAACATTTTAAAGGCATTGTCTTCTATATGTGTACACAATATATTTACCCTACTTATTTGTTGTGTAAGGTCACATTGATAAAGTGCTGTAACAAATATTGTTATATTATTGATAGATTATCTGTAGTAGTTATAAAAAAGTACTAAAGTAGAGATGTTAGATATCTTCATGTTTTTGTTGCAACTCAGTACAGATGTTTTTAACTACAATTTTGAGATATTATTGATAGATTATCTGCTACAATTTCTACATATATGATTCATTTATTTATTTATGATTCATTATTTTAAATAATCATATTTTACTTCTATTTACTTACCTTGTCAAAGATTTTCTTTGCTCTTCATTACCTATAATATATATTTATGTTCAGTTTAATTCTCCACTCAATTCAATCTTTATTTGGAAATAAAGATTGAATTGACTGTATTATTCGTGTTAATTATATATTCAAAAAGCTGCATCACTTCGCCGTGATCCCTCGCATAGGCCTATAAAGTTGATTCTATCCTTTGGGTTTATGTCAGGTTTCTATAGCTTCTGACCATACGAGCATTGAAAGTTAAGGGGTTTATGGGACGAATTATCGACTAGGGCCGTCCATAGCTCAGTCGGTAGAGCACCGGGCTAGCAATCCGGAGGTCTCGGGTTCGAATCCCGATGGAACCCCATTTTCTTTGCTCTTTATTACCTATAATATATATTTATGGTCAGTTTAATTCTCCGCTCAATTCAATCTTTATTTGGAAATAAAGATTGAATTGACTGTATTATTCGTGTTACTTGTCAAAGATTGGAAGGAACTTGATTGATGTATGTTTTTGTTCCAACTTGGATACAAGTACGTGTTTTACAACTCAACAGTTCTTGAAAATTTTATAGACTTTATATGAAGCGTAATCTCAACTTGCCTTTACCATAAACATTGTGCTCGAACCTAAAACTCGTTAGTCATCGTAGTTATAAAAAAGTACTAAAGTAGAGATGTTAGATATCTACATGTTTTTGTTGCAACTCAGTAGAGATGTTTTTAACTACAGTTTTGAGATATTATTGATAGATTATCTGCTGCAATTTCTACATATATGATGCATGTGTTTAGTTTTAATGGTTTTAAATAATCATGTTTTACTTCTATTTACTTACCTTGTCAAAGATTGGAAGATTTATGTTTTTGTTGCAACTTTGATACAAGTACGTGGACAGTGTTTTACAACTCAACAGTTCTTGGAAATTGTATAGACTTTTTATATGAAGCGTAATCTCAACTTGCCTTCACCACAAACATTGTGCGTGAACCTAAAACTCGTTAGTCATAGTTGTTATAAAAGTACTAAAGTAGAGATGTTAGATATCTTTGTTTTTGTTGCAACTCGAGTACAGATGATTTTCACTACAGTTTTTATCATGTAAAATATTAAGCATATAACTTTAACTTGCCTTTACTTCAACCAACCATTCAGCCATTGTGTGTGCTAAAACTTCAGGAATCCCGTTACCTCAACCAACCATTTAGCCATTGTGTGTGCCAAAACTTAGTCATGTTAGTAAGAAAGTACATGATTACAGATGTTAAAACATATATATATATATATATATATATACATCTCAAAATAAACTTTTTATAATATTAATACTTTTGTAATTTTCTTATTACTGTGATTAAGCTAAATGAAATTGTGATCGTTTTCATAAAGGTGTGCAAGTACCGCAGTAGCACCAGGGTAGTACCATGGTACAGGTACCACGGTACTATCGCAGTACAGGTTTACAGGTACAGCGGTACTACTGCGGTAGTACCGCAGTATAGGTACCGCGGTACTACCGCAGTACAGATACCGCGGTACTACCGCAGTACAGGTACCGCGGTACTACCGCAGTACCTGTACTGCGGTACTACCGCAGTATAGGTACCGCGGTACTACCGCAGTACAGGTACTGCGGTACTACGGCAGTACTACTGCGGTACTACCGCAGTATAGGTACCGCGGTACTACCGCAGTACAGGTACTGCGGTACTACCGCAGTACAGGTACTGCGGTACTACCGCAGTATAGGTACCGCGGTACTACCGCAGTACAGGTACCGCGGTACTACCGCAGTACAGGTACCGCGGTACTACCGCAGTACCTGTACTGCGGTACTACCGCAGTATAGGTACCGCGGTACTACTGCAGTACTACTGCGGTACTACCGCAGTATAGGTACCGCGGTACTACCGCAGTACAGGTACCGCGGTACTACCGCAGTACAGGTACCGCGGTACTACCGCAGTACAGGTACCGCGGTACTACCGCAGTACCTGTACTGCGGTACTACCGCAGTATAGGTACCGCGGTACTACTGCAGTACTACTGCGGTACTACAGCAGTATAGGTACCGCGGTACTACCGCAGTACAGGTACTGCGGTACTACCGCAGTACCTGTACTGCGGTACTACTGCAGTACTACCGCAGTATAGGTACCGCGGTACCGCAGTACAGGTACTGCGGTACTACCGCGGTACTACCGCAGTAGTACCGACCAATTTACCACGAGTACTACCGCAGTACTTGTACTGCGGTAGTACTGCGGTACTTGTACCGCAGTACTACCGCAGTACTTTTTTACAAGGGAAGAGAGAAGAAAAAGAAAGGCTTAACAATTTACGCAAAAGGACACTCTAAAAAGGCGCAGAAACAGAAAAAAATGACTGTCTAAAATGCTGACAAGGGGGGGGGGGGGGGGAGTCGGGGGGAAAAAATCTTCAAACGGCCGGTCAAAAACAAAAGATCTAGCCCCCCCCCCTCCCCCAATCCTAAAAATCTTCCTAAGCCTATGTATATATATAAATATATATAGGCCTATAGACCCTATAGGCTATACATAAATATACATAATATATATATGTAATTATGTAGGCCTATATGAAGCTGTCAAAGTGATATTATGTGAAGAATGGAGGAATCCTGCACTAAAAAGTGGAGGAGCTTAGTGCCACACTACCACAGGCACAGACAACAAATTAATAATTATCTTCATAAAATTAATATACAACTAGATCTACATGATAATTTTGACAAATTATTTTTAAAAAGTGAACAAAAGTGAGAGAAAAAAGAAAGGAAAAAAAAGAAAACAAAAACAAAAACAAAAACCCAGGAATTACAGGATATTGGAATCGGGGGGGGGGGGGGGGGGTATAATATGTTAAAACTTCGCAAAGCTTGCTTCCGAAATCATTGCATGTGTAGCATTTAGCTCACAACGGATCTAGCACTATTCAGCCAAATCTAGCATAATTTTCGGACGCATTTGGCATAATGCGAAATTTATTTGTGGCAACATCACCCACATGCATATGGCGCAATATTCATATGCGTGTTCGACATATGTGATATGGTGCTATTTTTTGTATCGTAATTTAACGAAATAACTGTTTGTAAATAATACAAAAAAATACTAGCCGGTTCTGCAAACATGGATGGAGCAAGGGTTCAGCGTGAACGTGGATCATACAAACGTTATTTGCGTGAAAACTCGGACTCGGAGGATGAATTGCCGAGGAGCACAGCTGCAGCTCGTCGAAGACGACTGGATAATGTGGACATGGTCATAGAGACAGAATCTGATTCAGATACTGGTGCATCTGAGCAAGGGTTAGAAGTCGAACAGCCCGTGGATTTCATCAATGGCAGCCCCAGAGGCAATGGTAAGATTTACTTAAGTCTAAGAGAGCTTGTGAAATGTGAATGTACAGATATTAATCATTATAATTGTACATTGTACCAATGAATAGAGATCAGGCACACATAGGTACATTACAATACTGTGACTGTGCGATGTGCATTGCATTGACAATGTGTACAACAGCCACCCCTGGACTAGACTGGCCTCCCATGCATTTTGTACACAACGCTTGCTATATTGATATTACATGAATGTCTTGTAAATGGTCAACCATCATCATGTTGACCATTTACAAAGTAGATGTGAGATCAGGGGGTGTATTCTGAAAACTATTTTAAGTTAAATTTTTTTTAAAATTATTTTATCTTCGTCATATCTACTACGTCACTAAAATGTATTTTAGCAAATCGCTATTCCTTAAGCACGCGCGCGCCTGTGCAATATTTTAGTGACGTAGTCTCGTAGATATGACGTAGATAAGATACATGTATTGTTAAAAAATTTTAACCTAAAATCGTTTTCAGAATACACCCCCAGGGCCATTCCTGATCTTCATGTGTAAAATGTATGTTACTCATGACCCATCACACTACGTAGTGCCTTTGACTATCCGCTGGCGTCGGGTCGTAACCATTAACAACTCATTGTCATCTGGGTCAATTGCCGCGCTGAACGAACAAATAATACACTACGGCAATGCGATTATTTATGGTACACACAAACTGAATAGATGTGTGTGCTGGTGCCCAGGGCCAGGTCATGGTCATTATTCTACGTGATAAGTAACTCTAATCAGCGCTGTAACGGGATGGAATTCAAAATTTTGTTGGAATTTTGCGATCAGTTGATTTATCGCATTTATCCCCTTTATTTATTATTTTTATCTGCTTCTACTACACACTTAAACCCCAACCCATAATCGGCTTATGATGAATTTATTTAAAAGAATGATAACTTACTTACCTCAAATTGATGATTTATGTCGATAGTCCTTGACCTTGGTTAGAATCCGGCCTTTTTTTGATCGCCGCACGACGTCTCTCAAAACTGATTAGCATCGCATAGCGTGTCGCCCGTACTCCGTAGGTATGGGTGGCACGCTATGCGATGCCGATCAGTTTTGAGAGACGTTGTGCGGCGATCAAAAAAAGGCCGCATTCTAACCGACATAAATCATCAATTTGAGGTAAGTTATCATTCTTTTTAAATAAATTCATTATAAACCCTTGAGTTTAAAATATTAGTAGCTAACGTATGAGTATATCCCAAAGTGCCCCCAATATTTTTTTGAAAGATAATGGAAAACTGACTGTCGAATTCGAAATAACATGAATTACGACTTTAAAGGGAGGGTTGTGTATTTGTAAAGCTTAAAGCCTTACAGGGGTAGTTTGGTTTTGGTAGAGAGAGCGCTGCACATGATCGCAATTTTTTTGTGAGGTAATTAAAAACTGAGTATCAAATTTGAGAGAACATGCAATTTTAATGGCAGAATAAACTTTATTTGGTCGAAATCGGCCCACAAACGGCTGAAATATCAAGAAATGGATCTGATCTAATAATTATTTGGGGCCCAAATATGAAATAATTAACGGTTTTTTTCAAAAAATAGAAATATCAACGACTTTAAAAACCGATTCATTTTGTTTTTTCACAGCAATTTTTTTAATAACTTGTGAAAAGGTATATTTATTTTTTCTGCTTTTACTTAATCCAGATTCTGAGACATTTCACGGTGGAAGTGAAAGTGAATATGATGGACCAGTCCAACAAGGCAGACAAAATGTAAGTTTGATTGTGTGTTTATTGGAAGATGCAAAGTTATAATAACTTATTCAAAGACGCATTTTTTGTATAGGGCAGGTCCAAGGTTATATCCCCCTTGATGAAATTTCAATACATTTTGAACTAATTTGAACTAACAGTTTATTCATATTAACCGAAAGGGCAATTCCATGGTTAGTAACGTTACATTTGAGCATATTTTCATTGATATATATTCTAAATATTCTAAAAATATTCTCAAATATATATTCTCAAATATCACACATACCTTCACAGCAATATGATATTTGCTGATATTTTACAAGAAATTTTTTCATTCAAAGTTCATTCATTTTTTTTGTAGTATCAGTAATCTTTAGTTTACTAAGTAGGAGTCTCGTGATGAATGGAATAGAGTAAATTTAGCTTCAATATGAAATTTTTATAAGTAAGCTTTAATGTGATAACAAACTTGTTTTCTGAAGCTTTTATTTTTAAAGATATCAACATTATTGGTCTAGATTCTGCCCCGATTGAGTCCGTACAGGAAACCCCCAATTTTCTGTGTTTGTGTTGATCTAATAAACATTTTATTTGACGAACACACTTTCCAATCATTTGACATTTAATTTCAATGTTCTAGCTTCCATTTCTTATGATTCGTATACACATAAGTTTGTATTTATTTGTTTCAAATTAATATTAGTGTATCTTTCTCCCCATGACAGGAGGACATCAATCCCCAGGATGACGCTGAATCTGCTGGAGAATCAGATGATGGAGAAAGAATCCTTGGTTCTGAAGAGGTATTTACAAACATTGAGATAGTGATCGAGAGATAACAAACCAATGATACCATGTGGGAGACCAGCACTTTCAACAACATGTCAACCAGTACAATTTTATCGTGTGATTTATGATAGTGCATTTTTTAAAGCAAACAATTTTTTTTGGGGGGGGGGAGTTTTTTTTGTGTGGAAAAGACAAGTATTTTGTGTGAAAATCCTTCTTTTTTTCAAATCTTTAAAAAAAAATTGTTTAGACATCAAGGGTGGAATTCTGATCAAATGGCTAACTAACCAAATGGTTAAATAGCGTTGTTTTACGTCAGAGATGGGTTAACCTTGACCTACTTTTGTATGGAAAGCCGGATAGTTACTGCTTTGCCACCACATACTCCCTTGGCACTTATCTTATTTTTTCTTCATTCAATCAGCGCTCTCTACACTTGATTTTGAAGCGGAGGTTTGGAGGTTTTCCCCGCAAGATGAGTGTGTTATTTATATGATAAGTCAAATAACTTTGGCAAAAATCAAAGATTATTGTCAAGTTTCTACTCACTATTTGCATACTTTCCTCCTGCCAGTTTAGCGCAAAAATAAGCGTCATGCTCAGTGGTCAATTCATAGGTTTTGTGTTGCGCTTATTATGGATGAGTGCGCAAATCTAGCAACAAGCGCGCATTTATAAATTAGTGTGCATTTTTGTAGTGTGGCGCTCCATAAAACATCTGGGTTAAAAAACCTTTTGGTTATTTTAGCCCGTTGATGTGAATTCCACCCTAACTTTGTTTTTGGTTTGTGTAAAGAGGTTGGCATCTCTGTTATACAGGGTGGCCCAGATATAACAGAACGGAGTGAAGACACATGATGCCTGTCATAGCAACTTGTAACATTAAATGCGTGCAACATTGTTAGTACCCCTTAATTCTCACAATGGCGCACGCATTGATCATTACCCAATGCAGTATGGCGGGTGTCATGAGTCTTTAGTAAGGACGATGCTGGATGGTACTCTACTGTATCCATCCGATTTACTTTTGTATTTATTTACAGGTGAATGTATACAGCAATTTATTAATGGGAATTTCCATTCATTATTTTATTTGAAGACTAAAAATTAGATTGTTAAATCAGTCAAATGTAATTGTTGATGATGGATTATGAAATGACAATAAACTCAGCATACATCTCAAGTTGAGATTTTAAGATATATTTTCTAATTTTGCATTTTGATAGGGGACCGACTCTGATGTGGCCGAAGGATCTTCTGATGATCAACAAAATGGGGATTCTGAAGAGGTAAGTGGGTTTTATCCCAATACTAAATCTGTCTTTGAATTGAAAACATGAAAACATAATTATTGAATAATTGTGGGGCCCCACATATAATTGTTACGTTTACGGATATTTCAGCGATTTCCTCTTTAAAAAAATGTCTGACAGTTTCCAGTTGACGATCGAACTGCCATGTGATTTGGATCCTACTCGTGAAAACAGAATGCGTCCCTCCATCAAACTACATATTGGTCATTGAAAAAGCTTAACTGTAAGCATAATAGCATAATATAGGTTTTCCCATTCATTTTATGCCCCTGCGGGTCCGGGGATAGAATTGGCCCGATGTATTCCATGCATGTCGTAGAAGGCGACTAAAAGGGACGACTCGTTTGCCCGGAGTTGCGACCCGTGTCGGTGGAGAAGAGGGTCCTGGTGATTAAGTGGGGGCTGGACTACAGTCCCTCCAAAGCAACACATCACTTTAGCCTCAGATTCATCTAGTCGGGCGGTTGCAGTGTCCTGGGGCAATCAATCGGCTTGTGGTGTTTAGCCCTGAGGAACCCATATATTTGTTCATTATTCAATTTTGTATAGTTAAACTGATTGTTGTTTTAATATCACTGTTCATCTAAGCTTTGTTTATAGATTGATCATTTAAAATGAAAGAAGAAAAAGAAAATAAAACGCCCTTGAACATTACATTCTTTTCATGTCCGATTTTATTTCAGGAAGAAATTGATCAACAACTCTACTCGGATGAGGGATCTGATATGGGAGAGCATAATCCAGATCTTGAGGAGGTAAATACATTACGAAATTAAGCAGCGTTCTTGCAAAGTTAATGACATTTACCCTTTTTTTACCCACCTAAAGGATTTTTTTGAAAAAATGGTGCAGTGTTTCACTCCCTCTTGAGATCTTGGCCAACAAACATGCGGCAGCCACAAGATTTGACAGATAGATAACTTGCCACATTATCTACCAGATTGCTTTATTTAATTTTGTATCAATTACCAACACTAAATACTGTTTTAAATTCAAACAAATAGAGGAAACTGACTAGAAATATTTTAAATAATTGAAAATGAGCAAAGAAAATTAGAAAATCATCAAGCCTCAAAGAATATTATAAACCGTACCTTCTATGTATTTTAATCTATTATATTATTATTTGTATTTTTTATGTGATTATGTTGAAAATAAATGAACCAAACCAAATCAAATCAATTATGAATGGCAGGCATTCCCATGAAACCTTTTTCAAAACTCGATAGTCAGAAGGTTTATAACTGGGCCAATAAATATTGTTTTAAAATAATGTTGCAGTCTGCCTTGATTCAGTCAATCCACCTCTGGACTATCAATTGGTCATGTTTAGAATATTTTTATGGTTAGTGTGTGTGTTTCTTTTTTAACAAATTTTTCTTTCTTTTAACTTTCAGCAGCCTCAAAATCTGCAAATACCAAACGGGGATGAAGTCATCTCTAGCGATGGGAGTGATGTGACAAAGTTCGACAGCTTTCTTGCCGTCCTCGCCTTCGCCATGAAGCATCACATTACTGGAGTGGCTCTTCAGGACCTCATCGACCTCATCAATCTTCACTGCCCACACTCTCTCCCACAGTCCAAGTACTTGTTTAACAATGTCTTCCATACATTTAAAGACACGTGCCAGTTTCACTTTTACTGCAACTGTATGAAGTACTTGGGGAAAAGAGGGGAATTACCAGAAATATGCGACAAATGTGGGGAAGAAATAGATGAGGATAACAAGGTTAAAGAAGGGAAATTCTTCCTAGTATTTCCTCTTGCTGACCAACTACAGTACCTGTTGGAACATACCGAAGTTGGTGGGACCATTATAAACCGAGAGATAAGGAGGACGGATGAAACGATATCCGATATCACAGATGGTACAATGTACCAAGAGTTAGTCAGGGAAGGGCTCCTTTGCCACAAGGATAATCTTTCTCTTTCATGGAACACTGATGGTGTTCCCATATTCAGGTCGTCAAAGTCATCAATGTGGCCGGTCATGTGTACGATAAATGAGCTGCCCATGAGGATGAGAAGAGAGAATGTTATGCTCACTGCTCTGTGGTTTGGGGAGATCAAGCCAGACATGTCTGTTTTCCTCAAACCATTTGTTGATGAGTGTAATGTTCTCTCTTCTACAGGCCTACAGTGGACACATGTTGGTGTGGCCAAAACATCAAGAGTGTTTCCACTGCTGTGCACTGTAGATTCTGTGGCTAGACCACTTCTACAAAACATGATCCAGTTCAATGGGTTTTATGGATGTCCTTTTTGTAAGGAGAAGGGGGAACATGCAGAAAGGGCTATGCGGTATCCATACAAGGATCCTCCTGCGGAGCAAAGGACCTGTGAGGAAACAAAAATGCAAAGTGTCCTCGCTGCAGAGTCGGGCATACTTGTAGATGGGTTGAAAGGTGTTAGTGTACTGTCATTCTTGATGTATTTTAACATCATTTCAGGTTTTGTCCCTGACTACATGCATGCAGTCTGTTTAGGTGTAGTGAAGAAATTCATGCACACATGGCTAGACCCTGTGAACAGGAACTGCCATTATTACATAGGCAATATGAAGCACATAATTAACAGGCGTATTGTGTCACTAAAAGTCTCCAATAATATCTCTCGAATTCCGAGAACGCTGAAGGATATCAACTTCTGGAAAGCTTCAGAATGGAGGACATTTTTGTATATCTCCCCAGTCATACTACTGGGTATACTCCCTAATAGATTTCTAGCTCACTGGACCATGTTGGTCTGTGCTATATTCCACTTAAATTCAAGACATATAACCAACGACATTTTGCGATCAAGTGATTTCATGTTACGAAAGTTTGTGATGTATGTAGTACCTTTATATGGTATAAAAGAATCTACATTTAACGTGCATTTATTATTACACATGTCAAACAGTGTAAAACAGTGGGGACCTTTGTGGGGCACATCAGCATTTCCATTTGAATCCTATAATGGTTACCTTAAAAAACTATTCTCTGGTACAAATTATGTTCCACAACAAATATTTCAGTCTGTTTGTAGACTGCAGGATCTGGTTAGGAACATGCCTTACATAACTTCACATGGTGCTGCTACATATGTTTCCGGAATGGTGGGTGGCAACAAAATTCATAAGAAATTTGCAAGATTTAGAAGTGGCAATGCTGATGTTGTTTGCCTTGGAAGAGCTAGACTTCTTGATTTGAGCCAGGCATGTATACATGCTGTACAAGATTTTCTTAGAGAAGAGCTTCTTGTTGTTACAGTGGAATGCTTTGAACGTTTTATCATAAACAAGATTTTGTTTTCGACGAAGCAGTACTCACAGAATTTTAAGCGAAATGATTCTGTGATATAAACAGAAGGTTTCCTTGGGGAAATAGTTCACTTCATCACCTTCCAAAACCATGATTGTGATGATGATGAAAATTGTGCTTGCAATAAACATGTATTAGTGTTGGTTGAGCAATTTGATGTTACCAGAATGCTCAGATGTATGGATGGACAAGAAATAGGAAGTACACTTGACTTTATAAGTGAATTTTCCAGAGGTAATATTGTAGCCATGGAATGTGATAACATTATGACCAAAGGTATTGTTCTTTCAGTTGATGACACTGAATATGTTGTGACTTTACCAAATACTGAAGAAGGTGACTAAAGGTACTCGGTTACATTGTCAGAAGAAAAATTGCTGAGCTAAGTTTTGTATGAATGGTTTGGAAGATCATCTTGGGGAAAAGTATCAAGCTATCAGTTGTCTAAAGTACCAAGGAAGGCATACTTTTTACTTCTTTTACATTTCCTTTTGCCATGAACAGACATTTCTTGAAGCAAATATGAAACTTACTCATCTGATAATATTTGTGTATGTTACAAACTACCTCTATGAGTAATGAACTTGCCTGACACACAAAGTTTTTACAAGTGTGTACATTTTCTATGATTAATTGTATATATCTTCTGATTGATCCATAATGTACATAGTACTATGATGCACAGACATCGACACTTTTAGCCGTTTTTATATTGATAATAAATTTCATTGACACTTATATTTAACCATATTCTATGAATATGTTATTATACATGTGAAATTGAATTCACTTTTAGATTCCAAGATCTATTCTGTTCTAAAATTATATTTTCATTATGTACATGTACTATTTTCTTTAGCATGTTAATGTGATTGCTTTTCTCATAAAAATGCTACTGCAAAATGATAAGTTCTAGTGCTCTTTAAAAAGTCCCAGTTCATTGTAATCTTGTTTTATTTGAAACACATGAATTGAAGTGGAGTATTGTTAGTGGGACAATGTTTTATACCTCCAACAGCTTTTATGACCCTTTCCAAAATATATTTGATACATACATGTATATGATTGTGTATATTTGTTATAATGCAATCTTGAAGAATTACAGTGTTACAGAGTAATGATGTTCAGTTTGAGATCGCATATCATCAGTCGGAGCAATATATTTGTATTTATGCAGAATCTGACCCAAGTTGAAAGTTAACTGGCACCGGGACAGCAATGTACTTTGGATATCTTAAGTGGTACAGACTCAAAATGTCCTATCTACACTATCATGACGAATGTATGTTTTGTTTATATGTTAGACTAATGTTTATTACTAAGTACACAGATCATCAGTCAGCACTATTAATTTGTGTATGCATTTAGTGTGTTCTGCTATTTTTATAACTTAAACAAGACATTCGATTAATATTTCTTGTTTTTTCTATTGAATTTTTGATACAATACCTAATGATTGTAGTTGCAACTTGCAATGTACATAGTACTCTGATGCACAGACATCAAGACTTTTAGCCATTTTTATTTTGATAATAAATTCCATAGACACTTATATTTAACCATATTCTATGAATATGTTATTATACATGTGAAATTGTTTACATTTTTAGATTCCAAGATCTATTCTGTTCTAAAATTGTTGATATTATGTGAAGACAAAATTGTAGAGGTATTCAATGTATTTATTACTCATGCAGTTCATATATCGCTTAGAATATTTGTCAACAATAAATTTTTTTTTATTTTTTATGTTGGGTTCATGTCGAATATTGATGCCGGGAAAAAAGAATGTGCAAAGAAAATTGTTGATTAAATGAACAAATCATCATTATGGAATAATATATTCATTGCCTATTTCTCTTTTATACTTCAGTGTGTGTGTTCTTCAAATCATTCTATTCAAATCTGTACATTGAGTCCTGGTAAGGAGAGTACATTTTTGGTCCAATTTTAGTAATAAAAATTGCACCGTTACATTACAAATTATTTGTGTAGTAGCCTCTGTACCAAAATGCAATTATCCCGTGTAGCTTAATTATAGATCACTAACTTCATGAGTTTTTTCATTGAAGTCTTGTGCATCTGTTGAGACCAATTTTACGTTTGTGATGAACGGGTATACTGTTCTGAAATTACGAGCTTTTAGTTAGTCAGTGCAGACCATAACTGGCCAAATTTTGTGATTTGTGTACAAATCCTGTGGGAATTGTTTTTTTTTTCAAAGAATAGTCAAAACCCTCATTATTTTTCTTTTTCATCACTGCAATCATTTGATTTGGGGCTAAAAGTTGTTGAATAATGTTCAATATTTTTTCCATAAAAAGAAAAACAAAAAAAATATAATATCAAACAAATACATAAGAAATTAAAAACCAAGAAATACATGAGGAATTTGTTGGCTATCACAATTTGTAATGTTAAAAACCAGTTTATTTAGTAAAAATGGATGTTGATACAGATAATAAGCATATTCTGAGCCATATTTAGTGATTAGGAGTACCACGGTAGTACCACGATAGTACCACGGTGTCACGTGGGAAGTGACTTTTTTTAAATTATTTACTTACTGCTGCTTGACACCAAAAAAGAATACGTGAAACTGATAAATACAGTTATTAAAAAGATTTAATCATATCTCTTCAATCTTTCTGATGTTCTCTTTTGATGGTTTTACAATAATTTGTACATGAAAATGTACATGGATAAAACAAAATACAACTTAACTTAACGGTAATCGTTGACTCTAGCCCCCATCGTCTCATCTGGCCTGACATGCCCCACTCGGCCCTGGTGGTCGGTCCAGTTCCTGGCCTCCGCAGCTAGCGATGTCTCTTCCACTCGGCCTCGGCCTCCGCAGACTGTGTTGCCCCTTTGATGAGTAACCCCCAGATCAGAGATGTGGCTTCAACGAATTAGTGGACGAGATCAAGCCCCCAATGATGACATGAATTTTGACCAATCATGTCGGTGGAGAACCGGCGGCAGCTGGGGTCGTTATCTCGTCACCGACGTAGTCCCTCAGTTATAACTTAGACTGCCTACACGAACATCTGTGGTCTATGCTAGCTTAGGTGGTTCTCCTTGAATTATTGAAACTAACCTCCTAATATACCCTACCGTTACTAGGAATAACTGTAAAATTTCTATAACGTAATTCAAAGAATTTTTATAGCAGATGAGTGCATAAAGCAACACATTCTTAATAACAAAAAGACTTCCTGTGCATCTGTACATCTACATTCTTCAATGCTAAAGCACAGTATTAACTATTTATGACACCTGTATGAAGATGCTTAGCTAGTACGAAATATGTCTAACACTTGAACAAAATATGACATCCACCTGATCTTGGACTCTAGGGGGGGGGGGGTATCAAACGTTCCCAACGCTTGCTTTTGAAACATTCAAAACATATGTACATATACAATTGTCTATAGGCCTACCATAAGCTGGACCAAGTAAATATTTTAAACACATGTCTGAACTCAACTGAAATACTCTATAATTAAATTTCTTTCCTGACAATATCCCCCACCTTAAGATGAAATTAAGGGAACCTGAATTACATCCGTTAAAGAAATTTACTTTCAAAGCATTGACTAAGCTTTCATAACACTATTTCCAAAAACACAAGTAATAATCGATTTTTATACCAGCATAACATATATGCCAAATGCATTATACAAAACCATTTCATATCAAATCATCTAAGCTTTTTAGTTTTGTAAAAGATCAATTTCACTTTCAGTTTCAAAATATCATTTAAATTCTGCAAAGCGCATTAGAATTTACAATCCTTTCTTACTTTGCTTTGTCAAATAACTGTTTAAATTCAGTAATCTTTCCGAACACAACTTCTTTTAAAACAAAGTGCAGTGTTTGTTACCACTTTCATAGCATTGTATATTTCAATAAATGAAAGTACTTCATAATCCTTAAAACATTGCTTTATGTATGTAAAATCAGTATTCTTCTCAAAATCAGCATTTTTTTTTTAAACATTCAAGTAAATTAAAATTATTGCAATGCCATTCAGTTTTCAAAAATTCATATTTTTGTGTACATAAATTACTTCAAAAATGGTTACAAAGTTTCAACCGTTTCATGTTTAACATATTTGAATTCAACGTTATGTTCTTGCTTAATTTTATTTTTTTTAAATAATCGATTAAAGAAACAAATTTTATATTTCAAACACAGTTACTGATTCGCAATATTTTCATTAAACGAATTTGAATAGCACTTGTACGAATACAGCATATTCTAACACATAAATATGTATTTTGTACAATGAAAGTGCCTGTTTTAGAATATCAATAACTCTTTAAGATTTTTTTTGTTTAAGACTTCTTACGAACAAGCGACTCTTTCCGTTTTGTTTTCATTGCATACATATTTTATATAAAGTACAACAAAAATATAATTTTACAATCTTATTTCCTAACTTCCTGAACTAAATGACCTATAAGTTTCCCTATTCTAACTAAATTCACAGGTAAGCCCTACTAACGTAAATCCCTATTCTAATTTCTAATCGCGAATTGTAATTGAGTTGCGATTGTGATTAGCTTCGAAGATCCAAGGATACCTGGAATAAATGATAAAAAGATCATGAATATCTGCAAAATACTTATGCATCAAACAAAGCATTGTATACATATATATAAAAAAAATTGGCCTTATGGCTTCTTTTACACGACAGGAATATAGAAAATATTACTATTCATAAGTGCACAGATATTATATAAAATGTTTATTTTACGAAAACGAGCAGTGTATAATATTGTGTATAAGTATTTAATGTTTATGAAATATATTTTGAACCATATATCCGTAATTGTCAACATCCTAGTGAACTAAAGCTCTCTCACACCAGCTCATTTGATATAGACCCGGGATCAAACACGGTTATCTTGTTAAGGTGCCGGACATCTATCCAAAACCAGTCTGAACTATCCGGTTTCTTAACCAATACAATCGGATGCGCATAAGACGGATCCGAAGGCTCGACAACCCTTGACTTCAGCATTGACTCAACCTCGACAACTTGGGGTACTCTAGTGTAAGGGGGAGAACGAACAGGTCCATCACTTGTCAAATTAATTTTACACTCAGCCACTGAAGTTCGCTTAGGAATGATCGTGAATACATCCTGGTATTCGCATGACAATTCTCGAACCTCATCCTTAGGATCATGAACATGATTCACAAAGCCCCTCTGAAATGGGCCTGGCATATCATGAGTATCTTTGATACACTCATCCGTCATATCTTCCTCATCTCCAACCTCATTGGAAGTATCAGCATCAACACTTGGATTTCTCTCATCCCTTTCTTGACAATGACTCATCTTACTCCACAAAGCCTGAAGTGACAAATCGTCCTTTTGCTCTCGCAAAAAGTCTTCCGATTTAACTTTCACTCCCGAGTCTTTCACTCTCGATTCCTGTTTAGGTTTAGATTTATTTTCCTGTTGTGCCCTAGATTCAACAGCCATAGCCTCATCCACGCATGAAGATACATCATCCAAAATCTCAACTTTCGGAATCAACTCACTCACTTCGGAAACCCGAACATTATCTTCCGAACTCGACACAACTTCCGAACTTTGCACATCAGATTCGGATACCCGATCATCGTTCGAACCAGACACAACTTCCGATCTTTGCACATGAACAACTTCGGAAACTCGAATATCTTCCGTACTATCAACATCAACTTTGGACATGCGATCATGTATATTCTCTTTACGATCTATACTAGGCACCCATTGCAAGTCAGGATCCTTGGGCTCACGTGCCCCCTTCACATCATTACCAATAATGACGTCACACAAACAATTAGGCACACACAATGCATTGACCTCTCCAATGAAATAGGGACTATCGAGCATGACCTTTGCCCTAGGAAAACGTCTCAGAGTACCATCTATCAGCCTAACTAACTGAATCACTCCCGTGAACTGATTGTCTAATACTAAACTCGTTCTCACTACACTTGTACTACTCCCAGAATCCTTCAGCACGGAAACAGGCTTGTTCTTGGGTAACAACCTACCCGAAACAACTGGCATATCATCAATCATTGCACCAACCTCATCGTATGCCATACCAAGCGTTTCAACACTCTCACTTTCTGACGGAACTGTAATCATTGGATTGCCTATGAGAACACATCCAGCCGAACTTTCAACAAATCCAGTGGATTTTGACTGACTACTAGCCCTATCGTCTGAACGCAAAGTTCCTATTGACATAAAATTCTCATTCCTATTCAAATGTAAACCCGAATTTTCTGACCTAACACTATCCAGTGGAGTGTCCTCCACACTCATAGCCTGAGCTGAATGAACTATGGGCTTCATTGGACAATTCCATTTCAAATGATTCGGACTACCACACATATAACACCCATTCTTTGTACCGCTATTACCATAGCTAGGTTTTGTGCTATTTTTCGTTGAACTAGCATACTTGGGCTTCCTATCTGCCTGTGGACCTAATACTGATTTAGTGTTATGGATCTGACTTAATTTCTGTTTCTGATTTTGATTCTGTCTTTGGTTCTGATTCTTAGGATTGAATTTATCATTTCTATGACCAATGAAAGTATGCAATCCATGCGCATGCACATATATCTCAGCACATTCAACCATCTCATGTAACTTCCCACAATTCCTTTCCTTCAAGAATCCAACTACCTCTCTGGGGCAACAATCCAAAAATTGCTCCCTAACAACCAAATCGACCAGGGAATCGTAATCACCAACACCAGACAAATCCAACCACTTATCAAAGTATCCTTTCATCCGAACAGCAAACTGTTTTGGGCGCTCTTCCCTATTTGGTCTTACCGACCTGAATTTCTTTCTATAACCATTCTCAGTAAGATGGAAATATTCCATAAGCTCACGCTTTACCCTATCATAATCGGTGCGATCAGTGCTATTCATTCTATTCACTACATCCAGCGATTTTCCAGTCAGATTTGAAATTAAATGCAAGCACCTAACTTGTTTTGGTACGTTCTGACTATCCATTAACAATTCAAACTTTGTTATGTAAGAATCAAAACTGTCAGTTGATTCGTCAAACTTTCCTACCTTCAACTTAATCCCACTGAACTCAAGAGGGCGTTCCTCTAATTTTGCCTGTTCAATTTTAATTTGGGCCAAGCGCAATTCATGAACTTCCTTTTCACGTTCTCGTTCACGTTCCATCGAATCTGTGACAAAACTACTCAATTCGCCACCACTAAGTCCCATCTCCCTACCTAAAGTAGAAAACTCCTTCATTTTCTCTATGCTAGCCATATTGAATGAATTCCAAAAACCTAGCAACCAGACTTGAATTGTGAAAGGCGTCCGCAAAACAAAGCAACAATAGCTTTAACCTGGCAACCAAATGCCGAACCCTAGTACAAGCACCGCACTAGAAATCGTATCTCCACGAGCATACAATTATTCAACCATGCGAACAACAAAGCCCACTTCACACATACAAATTCACAGTCTGTAACATACAATACTTGCTACCCTGCCAACGAGTTACCCGTAAGAATAGACAGTAATTATGTGAATTAAGAACAAACAGTTCTTCCCGACATATCCTTTATCCTAACGACCAACAGCCCACTATATACCATAGCATTAAAACAGGGCCTGCTTTCCCTAAATGCTGTTTACCCGGCCGAAAAAAGGTATGAAGTATATTTTCTCACTGAAAATTTCCCACAATAATTCATCGTACTATCCAAATGTAAATTCAAGCATAGCAAGTATGATTAGTACCAAGGCTTCAATGCACACCTTGGGGAGAAATACTTTTAAGAGCTATTACCAATAGACCATCAATAAAGTATCCATTTGGAAAGATGACCACAGATTAATTTCTTTCCTAAATAATTTTGAATTATTTCAAGCAGCAGTGTCTCGGTGGGACCTCCAAATTGTCACGTGGGAAGTGACTTTTTTTTAATTATTTACTTACTGCTGCTTGACACCAAAAAAGAATACGTGAAACTGATAAATACAGTTATTAAAAAGATTTAATCATATCTCTTCAATCTTTCTGATGTTCTCTTTTGATGGTTTTACAATAATTTGTACATGAAAATGTACATGGATAAAACAAAATACAACTTAACTTAACGGTAATCGTTGACTCTAGCCCCCATCGTCTCATCTGGCCTGACATGCCCCACTCGGCCCTGGTGGTCGGTCCAGTTCCTGGCCTCCGCAGCTAGCGATGTCTCTTCCACTCGGCCTCGGCCTCCGCAGACTGTGTTGCCCCTTTGATGAGTAACCCCCAGATCAGAGATGTGGCTTCAACGAATTAGTGGACGAGATCAAGCCCCCAATGATGACATGAATTTTGACCAATCATGTCGGTGGAGAACCGGCGGCAGCTGGGGTCGTTATCTCGTCACCGACGTAGTCCCTCAGTTATAACTTAGACTGCCTACACGAACATCTGTGGTCTATGCTAGCTTAGGTGGTTCTCCTTGAATTATTGAAACTAACCTCCTAATATACCCTACCGTTACTAGGAATAACTGTAAAATTTCTATAACGTAATTCAAAGAATTTTTATAGCAGATGAGTGCATAAAGCAACACATTCTTAATAACAAAAAGACTTCCTGTGCATCTGTACATCTACATTCTTCAATGCTAAAGCACAGTATTAACTATTTATGACACCTGTATGAAGATGCTTAGCTAGTACGAAATATGTCTAACACTTGAACAAAATATGACATCCACCTGATCTTGGACTCTAGGGGGGGGGGTATCAAACGTTCCCAACGCTTGCTTTTGAAACATTCAAAACATATGTACATATACAATTGTCTATAGGCCTACCATAAGCTGGACCAAGTAAATATTTTAAACACATGTCTGAACTCAACTGAAATACTCTATAATTAAATTTCTTTCCTGACACACGGTTCTACAAGTACTTCAATTGTACTGCGGTACTACTGCATAAGTACCACGGTAGTACCACGATAGTACCACGGTTCTACAAGTACTTCAATTGTACTGCGGTACTACTGCATAAGTACCACGGTAGTACCGCGGTAGTACCGCGGTACTACAAGTACTTCAATTGTACCGCAGTAGTACTGTGGTAGTACCGCAGTAGTACCGCGGTAATCGCAGTACTTTTTTACAAGGGATAGCAAACGGGTTGATATTCCAACATCAGAAATGATATGCAACATACAATCTGTACAATATCCATAGCTTTATAATTTCATGGAACACCAAGAGGTGAATAACAATGAAGATGGACTCTGTAATATTGCTCTTTATAAAGGAATGCTTTATTACAAATCTTTAATTTTAGAGACTCTATTACAAGATTTTCCAACGGGCCTATGGTTCCTCAGATGGAGCAGATATGATAGCTTCAGTGGAGGAGAAGGTCATTGCTAAATACAATGCCGAGGCTGGAATGACGTGTGCAAAGATGGAGAGAACCAGCAATGAGGATCTGATCATTGCTATTTGCACGCCATTGATGCAGCGTGTTTACTCTATGATTGGTCACAGCAGTGAGCTTGTTTTCATAGAGTCTACAGGTAGGCCTATGGTCCAATGTAATATAGATGTATATTCTTCAAAGCATTAAAACACAGAATTATCATGTGCTAGTAATAGCTTGAGGGCTATGATATTTCTTGTAAGGCTTATTTTATGGGAACTTGATACAAAAGTCTTCTTAATTGCTGTGGCAGCGGAACAAGGGGACATTCTCTACCCCATCCCTCCACTTTTTGATCCATGTAAATGTGCACCTCGACCTAATATTTTTTAGGGTAAGTTGCCCATAAAAATGCCCCTTTTCTATTTGCTCAACTTTCCCAACCCCCACCCCCGATGAAAAATATTACATTGCCCTTGTACTTAACCTCTTTATATGAGTTCTTGTTTTATTATATCAATTGGTATATATAATTAAATAAGTGTTGTCATTATGTTTACTGCCAGGTAATGTTGATCGCCATGGAAGTAGGATCTTCCTGCTGCTGACCCACAGCTCATCAGGTGGCCTTCCATTAGGTGTTATTATAACCTCAAATGAGCAAGAGAGGACGATCACTGAAGGCCTGAATCTCCTGAAAACAATTCTGCCCGTTGATGCGTTTGGAGGAAATGGTGATGAGGGCCCAGCAGTGTTCATCACAGATGATTGCTCATCTGAGAGGAAGGCTATCCATGCGGTATTCCCGAAGTCCACGCTTCTTCTTTGCATATTCCACCTTTTGCAAGCTGTCTGGCGATGGCTGTGGGACAGCAAGCATGGAATCAGTAAAGATCACCGCCAGAGCTTATTTCTGCATGTGAAGCAGATGATGTATGCCAAGGACACGCACACAGTTGAAGAAGCATACAATCATGCAAGGAGTGATCCGACTGTTGTACGGTGAGCATGAAGTCACAAAAGTAGTCTTTACATTTTTATGTACATTGATGTGACATTTGTTTGTAAAAATATCATTTCTCTCATTCAATTGTCTTGTGAGAGGAGCAGCATTCAGAGAAGAGAGAGAGGTTGAAGCAGTGAAGAAATTTACATATAAGGTTTCTTCTAGGGCAAGACAGAGACTAATAAAATGTTTACATCACAAAACGTTAGGTCCAAATCTGTGTATGCCAATATTTTCATGGTTTTGGACTAAATTTAAAAATTTGTGAGTCCTATTTTTTGGGCTATTTTAGTGGTACATTCATTACTGTGATTACACATCATCCAAATTGAGAATTATCGCAATAACTGACTCACGACATTCACAAAAATTAAACCACTTCGAATAATACCAATAAGTACATGTTCTACGGGATGACTTTGAAATATAAGAAAGAGTAGTGTAACTTTCAATTAAAAAAAACTTTAAATCGTAAAAAAAAATATATGTTAGCAGTTCATTCTGAATATGGTTTTGTGTTAAAGGATGTAGTATCATGATTCTTGTAATTCATTAAGGTACCGTGGGTATGGAGCATACCTTGAATCCCTATACGAGAGACGACAGGTGTGGGCCCAGGCATTTAGATTGGGGCTTCGGATTCGGGCCAATCAAACAAACAATTATGCCGAAGCTGCCATGAGGGTCCTGAAGGATTCCATCCTTCAACGTTCCAAAGCCTTCAATGTGCCACAACTGGTAGACTTCATCCTCTGCAGGCTTGAAGGCTTTTACCAGAGAAGACTTCTGGCAGTTGTGAACTAACGGCCATTGAAGTGGAGAATCGAACGTCATCGCGGATTGAACATCAGCAAAGACGACATTTCCAAAGTAAGTGTTCTGTATATTTCATTTCACTACAAATTAACATTTTGTATAAGTTATAATCCTTGTGGTTCCTGTAAAAACAAAATGTCATTGGATTTTGATTTGAAAAGGTGTGGTAGTTTCTAATTCCCTGAAGTAATGCACATAAAATCTGAGAATCATTTAATGCATTGCTTTACATTTCTATCTTGTGAATGATAGATGAAATGTAAAAACGAGAAGTGTAAACAGTTACCTGTTATTTTCAAGCTATTTGACATAAAAACATGGTGGAAGGATATTTTATTTGAAAAATGGATATGAGTAAATTAAAAATGGTTTCAAAAATATTATAGCACTTTACATTGTTTAATTTCTCCTATTACTACTGCCAGACTGGGGAGAGTACCTACCAGGTCACAAGCCAGAGTGATCGTCAATGTCATTACACTGTTGACATGGCTGTTGCATACCTGCCAACCTTTGACAATAAAAAATCAGTATCAAAACTACGAAGGCGCCGAGCGGGTGTCCGGCCCGCTCCAACGGTAGGGACTCTTTGCATTTTCAGCATGTAAAAAAAAGCATTTCCCTACACTTTTTAAAGCAAATTTACACTCATTACCACACCAGAGGATGACCTACCTGTAGAGCCTACATTTATATAATTTAATATCATTTGGCAATTAAAAATGAAAAAAAGTCTTTAAATATCACTTTTGTGACAAAAAAAACCCCACCTAGTTTCATTGAGGTGTGATTTTTTTTCATTTCAAGCTATATAGATTTAGCCTTAGGAATAATTTTTCTTGTTCACCAGAGCTCTCAAAAGCTTTAATTTTGAGTAAGTTTTTGAAAAGCCCTCTATTGTGGAAAGTGAGATTGCTGCAAGTCTTCATCTCCACAGATTCTCTTTTTAATTTGAAAAAATTAAAGAATTCAATTGAGTTTTGGGCCAAGGCACATTTTTATGATGAATTTAGATCTAAGTTAGGCCTAACTTACTGTATTAAAAACTGACATGCCAAAAATCAAACATTTAATTGTATCCAGCCTATCATTATCAATATCATGCATCAAGAGAAAATAAGCCAAACATTGACAATCATATTCATGTTATTTCAACACACAGGAGTAACTGACTGAGGACAAAACCTTAATTGTATAAGTGCTTGTTGGTATAAATTAGTTAGCAAATTTTCAGCCATGACAAAAACGGAGCCGAAACTAACGGCTGCATTCGCCCAACCCGCACCCACACTGCACATGAGGTGCGCCGGGGAGGCTGAGGGTCAGCAACTCAGCGGGCGCCGGGAGTTTAGGCAAGCGAAGCAAGTAAAGATTTGGCGGTCAGCTCAGCTTGAGATCTAAAGTTGATAATCTCCTTTCTTCCTCAAAAATTTGACAATTATTCGAAAATAAAGTACAGATCAATGTTAAAATTGCGTAGGGATAGATCTAACTTAGAGCAACTTTGTCAGTGCGCGGACGGCCGGGCTGCGCGGGCCGGAGGTAGGTGGGTACGGTACCGGGAGTGCAGCTCAGCCGTTCGATCGGCAGCAGAAGCTCAGCAATATGCCACTGAAATCACCAAGACACCAACACACTCTAGACAT
Organism: Lytechinus pictus; assembly: GCF_037042905.1. NCBI lineage: Eukaryota > Metazoa > Echinodermata > Echinoidea > Temnopleuroida > Toxopneustidae > Lytechinus > Lytechinus pictus. Next base: position 30,094,211 of record NC_087254.1, read on the forward strand.
AATTCACTACACATTCACTAACTCACTCCCACACCACAAAATCATCCGGCGACATGGGCAAAACCTCAAACAAAAGGTGATATTTTCTAAACCTAAATCACCATATTTCGAGTCAAAAATATCCCCATCGGTAATTCTGAACATCGTAGTTAGGAAACAAGGGGTCTAAAAAGGTGAATTTTTCACGGTTTTTGCGATCTTCGTGGATTGTGAAAACATGTCCTCACTAAAAACTGGCACTTTCGCGAGCCGATGTCAGCCGCCATTTTTTTCCGGAAATCAACGCTAATATAATATAGCGCCATAAGTGCGGCCGTTGCGTGTACGCTCGTTATTTTCACATGCATTTGCAATGGAACTGCGCACTTCGCAGTGTTTGCGCGCCGTTTAAAGTCGCTCTCTGTGTAGCAAGCGCATTTGCGTAGCCGTGCGCTCCAGTTGTTTATGTGTTAGTCGCTTCTTACAGCCGTGCATGCGTTAGTCGCATCATACAGCCGTTTCAATAATTTCAACACTATATTGATTAACCCCAAAATTGGAATTTTGGTTTTAAAATTCGGAATTCGGAATGGAGGTTAAAAAATCGGTATAATTCCGCCAAAATCGGAATGGTTGGCAGGTATGCTGTTGGTGTGTGTTCGTGCCATGAAGGGGTCACCGGGGGTGCCTGCAAACATCAAGGGGCCATTGTGAGGCACTTCAAAGTGGCATCAAACAACTTCCTTCCAACATCTGCTTCTGAAAGAACATTGTTGCTAAGAATCGCAACTGGACGTAAGAAAAATTGAGCTTTCGTTGTAAACATTTTGAATTTAAATACCAAGTCAAATGCAGTTTGAGATATCACTATCATTGGGCCACATGTATGATTCCCCTCTGTCCATGGTATTGGCAATTTCTAACTCCATGTGCAATTCTAACTATACAGTATGATGGAGAAGGTGTTTTGAATATCTTTTGACTTGATTTAATTGCTTATATGTTGTTGGATTTAACTTGAAAGCACAAAAAATATAATTTTGATTTATTTTTTGAGAGCAGCTATCACTGTGAATGCCCTTAAGGCCTAATCAAGGCCTACTGTTCAGGAATATTTAGAGTTGAATTTTTGGCTGGGGATATTATTTTTTTTTTTTTGCTGTAATCATAAATAAAAACTAAATGTACTAACTTAAAACAAGGAGATTCTGAATTCAATGTGATGAGATTTATAAATTGCTTTCCTCTTTTTTATTGCATTTATGTATTCAGAATTAAAGGACTTTGCAATTACCACAATCCACTGTTGATTTTAAAAAAAAATAATTTCTTAATGCGTTACCTGTATGTTATCAATCTGTGTTGTGTAATGTTTAATTTATGTGTTGCATACATTTATTGAAATAATGCCTAATGCCTAATATTTTGATCAAAATGCATTCTTGTTTATCACTTGAATTCAAGGTGATGACAGTGTTCCGTCAGGATGGCTGGACCCTCTTCAATCTTCAGAGCCCATGGCAGAAGATGCGCCACCACCTCAACTGAATGACACTCCACTAGCCACAGATCATAGTGGATTGCAAGATCCCCAACTTGTTCGTGTAGACAGTCTACGTGCTCAAGGAAACTTGCTTAACGCATTTGACAGACGTCTCCATGGCAACATATCCATCTCCAATTCCCAATGTAAGTATAGCTTTGTTTTCTTTATTATCGTTGTTAAGTTCTTAAACATGACACTGAATCAGAAGCACTGAGTCTACAGGGAGAAACATTGTCCATCTAAACACAGGTCAGAAGTCAAAGTATGACAATTTGTTAAAATGGTGCTTCCACATTTGTAAACAGTGTCTTTAATAAATGGGGTTAACACTGTTCTTCAGTTATTTAGCTATATGACAAAAGGTGTTCCATCTGTAGCAGAAGCCACAGTATCAAGAGATTACTGATTACAAGACACTGAACTGCACCATAATATAGACCAGTAATTGAGCTCAATTCTATGTTTGTTCGTTTGTAGGTATCATTTATGTTTAAAAAAAATCAGATAAAATGTACATACCAATTGAAAGAAAACAAAATTACAGTTAAGGTTTAGGTGAATAACAAGTGTTTTCTTGTTATGTCTTTGCATGATGTCATAGATGTATGTACACAAACACCATTGATGAATGTATGTTGAATTCATGAAACTGTCATTGTCATGTATGTACTGACATGTTATGGACATTTCATATCTTACCAGCATGAACTGTTTTCCAAATGCAGATCGTTACATGTGTATATCTCTTCAAAATGGAATTAAAAGCTATGACATCATCTGTTTCATATTGCCTGACAAGTGTTCTTGATTTGCATGCTATTTTCTTGTTGTATTTCATCCATGTGCATGATCTAACTCTTGACATTATTTGTTTTCATGTTTTATTCTAACATGACCACTACATGTACAACCTAAACATTGCATATGAGGGAATGCTTGGATATCCTCTGAGCACATATAAGTAAGTACAATTATGATTCCTGTTTTATTCTATAATGCATTTATCTGTACATCTACATTTGTTTTGTAATATGATCAGTAGTACATATTTTGTCACACTGATGGAATGTGTTAATTTTTTTAGTACTGAGTCTGTAAGGAATATCAAGACATTACATGTTTATGTATTTAATGTAATTCTCTATATCAGTAATCATTCAATGAATATCTTAGAAGAAGTCCATATTAATTTAAACTTTGTAATGATTACTTTAATACTTTGTGTATTATGCCCATGTAAATGCCCTTTAATCAGTAACCTACAACTACACTGAAAATGAGAAATTTATAATAATTTCTAGGCACAACATAATTACTAGCTCCAGAATTTCACAATTTGATTAATACACATGGCCTTTGATAGATATGTCCTTGATATTAAGAAAAAGAAAATCAATACTATTTCTTGTTTTGATTCATTCCAATATCAAAGGACATTTTTACATTCAAAATGTTCATCATACTAATTAATAAAATTCTGGGTTTGCCACTTTATCAGCACTATGATTTCCCACTTCTATTTCAGCCCAAGAATGTGATAATCTTGTAGAAGGAGTCCATGAAATGTTCATGGAGATGGAAGAGAAGCTGAAACAGGATCCCAAGACATTTGCTGAGCCCTTTAAGGCAATGATAAGGTCTTACAAAAGGCTGAAAACCCAAACCAACTTGGTGTCTGCTGTAAGGATGTTTGGCAGATACAGCGGTATTAATCTAGCCAGGCGTAAGGTAAAATCCAAGACCAAGGGAGCAGGGATTCTACAAGCGTCTGAGCCTAGCATTAGTGTGCAGCCAACTGCCATTGCTCGTAGGAGAGTGAAGATTGGGGGACGGAGACGGTTGACTGCGGGTCGCCCGACCAAACAGGCAGCAGTTGTTGAGAATGGTTATGCAAGAGGCTCTCAGTCGTCCCAACTTCCACGGAAAAGGCGAGCAGCTGCCCCACATTCCCTCAGCCATGCTGTGACCATGTGCCAGTCACTGGGAAAAACACACAGTGCAAAATGAATCTGTGTCTCATGTAATACAGGAACCATGAGTGGAATTTGACATTATCTATCTCTAAACAGGGTGGCGCTGAAAGAATACAACACCAGGGACTGTTAACCCATTGCTTCTGATAATCTCATAGAGACAGTTCCTGTTCTCTTAGCCAATGGTTTAATTTCTTCAGTACCTTCAGCAAAATGTTGTCGATTTTGTTTCATTGCTTAGAATATATTTTTGTCTCGCCCACCAGAGGTGAAGGTGAGACTTAGGGATCCAAATGTCGTCCGTCCGTCGTCCGTCTGTCATCCGTCGGTCACAAACCTGTAATGACACATAACTCCACAACCGTAAGTCGCTTTTCAACCTAACTTGGATGGTAGATGGACTTAGGGGACCTGCATGTTATGCTGCAGTCGGAGGTCACATGGTAAGGTCAAAGGTCATTTTCAGGTCAACATTAAAGTTTACATGCAAGGCTCTCATGACAAGTGTTATTCCATCCCCCTCATTTCACAATGAAGTTTCGATAAAATTCTCTTGCGTGCCCTCGCAAATCACGATATTTCTGGTTATTTTCATAAGTGGGCGAGACACAAAATTGCTTTTGCCTTGTTTTTATACAATATTTTCATGATCATTGATTTTGAGTCAAACGTTTGGTCAGAGGGCCATTTTTCTAGCGCGATGTAGTTTCCCACATGAAAAAATGAAGAAAAACACCAAGATTATTGATTTTGGTCAAGTAGTTCTGCGTCTACACTTATTGTACTGAAATCTATACACAGTACTCCTCACCACAAGTTTTGTTTGCCTTTGTACATGTCTCAGTGAATGCAAGAACCCCATTTCAATGTTGTGTTGGTTCATGATTTTAACAGAAATTCTCAAAAGTGACGTTGGTTGGTTGTAGAAATATAGCTGCGAAACTACTCAACCAAAATGGATGATCTTGGTGTCATATTCTTCTGCATGAATCATACCAAACGATTACTTTAAGAAAACATCATTTCTGACCAGCTACAATGTTACAAATGACCGTGCCATTGCACATAGAGATACTGTAGTTCCCCCTCCCTTCTGAAGTTGCCTGTTAACATATTGTGGGGTTGGTTGTTGTCCAGTGACAACAACAGCGGGTAAGATGTGAAAGAATATCACCCGATGAGGTAAGTGTGCGTTTAAAAGAAAAACAATTCTTATAGGGTATAAGTAAGACAATGTTTGTTGATCACTGCAATATTAATGTAAGATTAAGATTCTTACAAGCTTGATATGTGGTCAAACAAATTATTCATATTTTATGTATTCACTTTTTGGCAAGAAATCTGTCTGACTTACCATAAATGTTACTGCAATAACTGATTGGATTTTTATGCTACCACAGTGAAGTTGCTGGAAGCATCATGTTTTCCATCTGTTTGTGCACTGTTTGTCTGTCCATCTGTTGTCACAAGGCCTCATGGATGTCTGATTTTGGCTTGTGATTTAGAAAATTAAACACCGAAGTCACAACTCTATTTTTTGTCACTGCATGTCATTCATGAAATGATAGTGAAATAAACAAAAGTGGTACACGCACCCTATACATGTCATCCACCGTTTAAGTTTTTTTTTTCATGTGTGTGTGCATGTGTGAGACGAGTGTGTGTGTGTGTAAGTGAGGGTGTGTGTCATGGTGTTTGTGTGTGTGTGTGTAAGAGTGTGTGCTGGAAGATCGCGAGCAATAAATTCAGGATCACGTTGATCTATACATGTAATTTTTTTATTTAATATTAGCTAGCATTTTGATACAGTTAAGGGGAAACTAACTGGACATTTTACACTTTTGATGATTTTGTTAAATTGCTACAAGTAGTTTTTACTTTGTTTTCATATAATTATTACAATCAGTTGTAGTAGTAATAGCAGAAGTAATAGTATTATTTTAGTAGTATTATTCAATTAGTATTATTTATCAGTAGGAGCCATCGTCGTAGTAATAATAGTATAAAGGCTATGGGAAATATTGTAGCTCAATGGGTAAGGCATCAGACTTGCATCTCATTCATTCATGCGGGCACAAGGTGAACATGATTTCTTTTTTTTTTACTTTATCGCACATGATCGTTTATATGAATGAAAACAAATAATAATAGCTAAAATATTGAAAAATAAAACAATTACTTTTTTCATATTATATCTATCCTTATATCTATCATATCTGTCTATCCACTATCTACACTACTCAAAAAAAGTTAAGGACCACTTTTTAAAACGTACATAAAGATTTTATACAAGGTGTTTTATTTCTGGAAATACCTCAGTACAACTGTCCTAAATGTCCTTAAACACGCTGTAATCAATTTCACGCATGGGTGGTTTCAGTTGTTGCACAATGTCTCTCGCATCACTGCACATCCTGAAAAGTGGGCCCCGAGGGGTATCAGCTACCGACATGAAGTGGTAAAAACGAATGTCTGAGTGTCTTTCAGGCAGTTCAGTAACGAGTGTGACCACCTCCTGCAGCAATAACGGCTTCACAGCGCTGTCTCATGGAGCTGATGAGGCGATTGATGTCTCTGACGTCCAGTGCATCCCATGCAGCCTCCAGAGCCACACCCAGCTGCTGCAGTCCAAGTGGATGGGCTTCGAGCTGCTCGAGACTCCTCCCCATCATGTCCCAGACGTGCTCTATCGGGTTTAAGTCCGGGGACCTCGCTGGCCACTCCATACGCTCAATCCCCTGGCCCTCAAGGAACTCGGTCACCACCCTAGCTCGGTGGGCACGGGCATTGTCATCCATGAAAATGATGTTTTGTCCCACATTTTCTGCAAATGGCACCACTATAGGTTCAAGGACCTCATCCCTGTACCTCACTACTGTCATTGCTCCCCCTGGGACCACGTAGAGACGAGTACGGTTGGCGTAGGTGATGCCTCCCCCCACCATGACGCTGCCTCCCCCATAACGGTCATGTTCTGCAATACAGGGGTCTGCAAATCTCTCTCCTGGTCGCCTCCAGACTCTCGAACGTTCATCATTGTGGTCAAGGGAAAATCTGCTCTCATCTGTGAACAGAACTCTACGCCATTGCTGTCTGGTCCATCTGACATGCTCCCGGGCCCAGTTGAGACGAATTCTTCTGTGAGCAGGGGTGAGTGGGACACACTGAGCTGGCCGTCTGGCATGCATATTGGCTCTGTGAAGTCGGTTACGGATTGTTTGAGTGGAAACAATCACTCCAGTTGCTGCAGCGAAGTCATTGTTGAGGCGGCGTGCACTGTGAAAGCGGTTGCGGAGGCTGAGATTCGTCAAGTAGCGATCATCTCTAGGGGTTGTCGAAACTGGTCGGCCACTGCGGGGTCTCTCGGAGTATAGCCCTGTCTCTCGGTGTCTTTGATTTGCTCTGCTAATGACACTGTGTGACACGCCCATCATTCTGGCTACTCTTCGCTGACTGAGGCCAGCTTCCAGCATCCCTAGGGCTCTGGCTACATCTGTTTCACTTAGGTGGTGTCAGAGCAAATCAAAGACACCGAGAGACAGGGCTATACTCCGAGAGACCCCGCAGTGGCCGACCAGTTTCGACAACCCCTAGAGATGATCGCTACTTGACGAATCTCAGCCTCCGCAACCGCTTTCACAGTGCACGCCGCCTCAACAATGACTTCGCTGCAGCAACTGGAGTGATTGTTTCCACTCAAACAATCCGTAACCGACTTCACAGAGCCAATATGCATGCCAGACGGCCAGCTCAGTGTGTCCCACTCACCCCTGCTCACAGAAGAATTCGTCTCAACTGGGCCCGGGAGCATGTCAGATGGACCAGACAGCACTGGCGTAGAGTTCTGTTCACAGATGAGAGCAGATTTTCCCTTGACCACAATGATGGACGTTCGAGAGTCTGGAGGCGACCAGGAGAGAGATTTGCAGACCCCTGTATTGCAGAACATGACCGTTATGGGGGAGGCAGCGTCATGGTGTGGGGAGGCATCACCTACGCCAACCGTACTCGTCTCTACGTGGTCCCAGGGGGAGCAATGACAGGAGTGAGGTACAGGGATGAGGTCCTTGAACCTATAGTGGTGCCATTTGCAGAAAATGTGGGACAAAACATAATTTTCATGGATGACAATGCCCGTGCCCACCGAGCTAGGGTGGTGACCGAGTTCCTTGAGGGCCAGGGGATTGAGCGTATGGAGTGGCCAGCGAGGTCCCCGGACTTAAACCCGATAGAGCACGTCTGGGACATGATGGGGAGGAGTCTCGAGCAGCTCGAAGCCCATCCACTTGGACTGCAGCAGCTGGGTGTGGCTCTGGAGGCTGCATGGGATGCACTGGACGTCAGAGACATCAATCGCCTCATCAGCTCCATGAGACAGCGCTGTGAAGCCGTTATTGCTGCAGGAGGTGGTCACACTCGTTACTGAACTGCCTGAAAGACACTCAGACATTCGTTTTTACCACTTCATGTCGGTAGCTGATACCCCTCGGGGCCCACTTTTCAGGATGTGCAGTGATGCGAGAGACATTGTGCAACAACTGAAACCACCCATGCGTGAAATTGATTACAGCGTGTTTAAGGACATTTAGGACAGTTGTACTGAGGTATTTCCAGAAATAAAACACCTTGTATAAAATCTTTATGTACGTTTTAAAAAGTGGTCCTTAACTTTTTTTGAGTAGTGTATGTTAGAAATCAATCTATGGAACTACATGATATATCTATCTGTCAATTTGTCTATCTACTCTCTCTCTCATTCTCATCTATCTGTCTATCCATCTAACATCTATCAAATTCTCTCTCTATCCATCTGTCTCTTTTATTTCTCTCTATCCATCTATCTCTCAAATTATATCTATCCATCAGTCTGTCTTTTTCTCTCTCTCTATTCCTCTCTATCCGTCTATCTATCTCTCGAATTCTCTATCCATCTGTCTGTCTATCTCTCAAATTCTCTATCTATCTATCCATCTGTCTGTCTATCTCTCAAATTCTCTATATATCTATCCATCTGTCTGTCTATCTCTCAAATTATCTATCTATCCATCTGTCTGTCTTTCTCTCTATCCATCTATATATCTATCTCTCAAATATTTTTCATATATCTATGTAACTACAGTATCTATCTATCTGTTAATTTGTCTATCTTCTCTGTCTCTCTCATTCTTTATCTATCTATATATCTATATAACATCTATCTATCTCTCTAATGCTCTATCTCTCTCTCTCTCTCTCTCTCTCCCTCTATCTATCCATCTGTCTGTCTTTTTTCTCTCTTTCCGTCCATATATATATCTATAACATCTCCCAAGTTCTCTCCCCCATCTATCTATCTTCTATCTATTTATCTATCTATGTAACTACAGTATCTATCTATCTGTTCATTTGTCTATCTTCTCTGTCTCTCTCATTCTTTATCTAACATCTACCTATCTCTCAAATTCTCTATCCCTCTCTCCCATCAGAGCCCCTCTCTATCTATCTATCCATCTGTCTGTCTTTCTCTATCTATCTATCTATCTATCTATTTATCTATGTAACTACAGTATCTATCTATCTGTTAATTTTTCTATCTTCTCTGTCTCTCTCATTCTTTATCTATTTATCTAACATCTACCTATCTCTCCAATTCTCTCTCCCATCAGAGCCCCTCTCTATCTATCTATCCATCTGTCTGTCTTTCTCTCTCTCTATCTATCTTCTATCTATCTATTTATCTATGTAACTACAGTATCTATCTATCTGTTAATTTGTCTATCTTCTCTGTCTCTCTCATTCTTTATCTATCTATCTAACATCTTACCTATCTCTCAAATTCTCTCTATCTATCTATCTATCCATCTGTCTGTCTTTCTCTCTATCTATGTATACAGTATCTATCTATCTGTTAATTTGTCTATCTTCTCTGTCTCTCTCATTCTTTATCTATCTATATATCTATCTAACATCTAGGCCTATCTATCTCTCTAATGCTCTATCTCTCCCTCTATCTATCCATCTGTCTGTCTTTTATCTCTCTTTCCGTCCATATATATATCTATCTATCTATAACATCTCTCAAGTTCTCTCCCCCATCTATCTATCTATCTTCTATCTATGTAACTACAGTATCTATCTATCTGTTCATTTGTCTATCTTCTCTGTCTCTCTCATTCTTTATCTATCTATCTAACATCTACCTATCTCTCAAATTCTCTATCCCTCTCTCCCCTCAGAGCCCCTCTATCTATCCATCTGTCTGTCTTTCTCTATTTCTCTCTCTCTCTCTATCTATCTATTCATCTATGTATCTATCTGTTAATTTTTCTATCTTCTCCGTGTCTCTCATTCTATCTATCTATATATCTCTCTAATGCTCTATCTTATATCTATCTATCCATCTGTCTGTCTTTTTTTCTCTTTCTCTATTTCTCTTTATCCATCCATATATCTATCTATCTATAAAATCTCTCCATCTCTCAAGTTCTCTCCCCCCATCTATCTATCTATCCATCTCTCTGTCTTTCTATTTCTATCTATCTGTATATGTCTTTATCTATTTATCCGTCTTTTATATCTACCTTTCGGCATCTAAGTGTATCAATCCATCAAACTTCAATTTGTCTTTATATTATAGGTATCTGTTTATTTTTATTTTGTCTGTCATTCTATTCATTTAGTTATTAATTTATTTTTAGAAAAAAACGCAACTGCAAAAGCATGTTCGGATTTCACTCATATGACTGCTCTCTGTACATACATGAAGTGCCGAGGAACTCTGTGCTCTGATCAGTAACTGTGCAGATTGCATGCGGTGGTGTGGGACTCGCCTGCAACCAGCGACGTGTGTAGACTCTTCACTAGTCGCTTTTTGGCTATTTTTCCGGAAAATGCCTTCGCCAGGGTGTAAAACGGAAACGCGCGTCCTGGCCATGTAACGAGACCCACTCCACATAAAAGCCCAGCCCACAATCCATTCACATTGGCCATAGCTAGCACTCATGGATCCGGATGCCAGATGGGCCCCATATATTGCTCCTGTAACACAGCCCATGTAATGCCAAGTTTGAAATCAGTGATAAGGGTCCCATCTGGCTTATATCGGCTTACCCATATGGGTCCCATGCAGATCGATGCCTTTGGGCCCCAGATGGTTTGTCCATATATATTGCCCATTTTATACCCAGTTTGGAAATTGTTGATATATGGGTCTCATCTGTCTTATATGGGTTCACCAATATGGGTCCCATATGCTTCTTGGGTGCAGATGCCTTAGGGCCGTAGATGGGTCCCTGAAAGTCCGTAAAACTGTATCTAATCAAAAATTATTGTTCAGTGTTTTTGAGACAATTTTATAGGTTATACCAAAGCAGAGGGGGTGAAACATCTCATTTCTGTTCTTTTTCCAGAAGACACACATGCAGCTATGCGCCTCTTGGCTGATGAGAAGGTTAGGGAAGACGTTGGGGTCTCCCAGACCAACCCCTTCATGTTCCAAAGTACCGGCGGATCCCAAGATCATGTTTCTGGTTGGCACGCTGTCAGCAATGTGTGCGAGGGGCTTGACCTCAAATAAACCCGAGCTCCTGACAGCAACCAAGAACCGTCACAGGGTCAGCACACTGTTTTCGCTGATGGATGTCCCGTAGCAGGACAGAGCCTATGTATACAAACACTTGGGTCACTCTGAGGACACCAACAAAAACATATACCAAGCTCCACCAGCTGTTAAGGCACTGACTGTTGTTGGAAGACTCCTGATGGAACTAGATGAAGGTAATTACGTTTCAGACATTTTGTTAAAGATTTCATTTCATTTCATTTCACTTTATTTCCATTTCCAAATACATAACAAAAATGTGACAAAGTACAAGGAAAAGCTTTAATTTAAAACAATACAATAAGTGAATATAGTGTCCCTGACGTTACAAATTTTCTACCTCTATATTTAAACAAAGAAAAACATCATTGAATAAAAATAATTAGGACAAGTTGACAATGCTTTGGGATGGATGGATCCTTGACACCTGCCCACTTTGATAAAAAATGTGGAAATAGTAAAGCTGGTAGGACAGGCTGGGGATGGCTCAGTAAATCATCCTTCAGTTTTTCTGAAGCTAGGACACATCTTGTCTAAGTTGGCAACCATAAAAAGATGCCATGCCTAGAGAAGTATGATGTGACTAGGAACGAAATCATTCACTTCATAAAGCTTAAAGATAGTTAATTGCATAATATGGTATCCACAGAAGTCCAGGCAATAATGGGGCAGAGGAAGTACCACAAGGTATTCAAACTTTCAGAATCGTATGCCAAATAGTACAAATTTCAAGCGTTTTCAAAAGTTCAAATTACCCGTCTGAAAATCTTTAACGAGAGACGTCCAGGAGAAAATGGAAGAGCTTACATTTCGTGTAACATTATCATTTATCACAAAATATTTCACAAGTGAAAAGTTGAAGAGAAGGGAGCACTATGAGTTACAATGATCAGAAGAGGTTTGGAAGTAGTATTTTAGCATCATCATTGTGTTCACTTGCCTATGTTCGTCCCTGCATGAATGCTCTTGTATCAGGGCGATTCCACACTAGAACTTCAAAAATATCATAAATTTCAACATGCTTTCAATAAGTCATAAGTAGTGTAATATTTTACTATGATGCCTAAATTTTATGAAAAATATGAGTTTTAACCAAAAAGGAAGTCAGACATAGTTTTTTTTTTGGGAAACAATTGAATTTTCAATTTTCAATAATTTTTCCTAAATAAATAGTCAAGTACACACACTGCCTGAAACGATTATTGGCAAAGCACGAGAAGATTGAAAATATTGCGGGTCAATGGAATAATGTATCATTGATGGTTCCAAATAATATCTACAACATTTTCATGATCCATAATGGGGGCAGCCCTGATTTTTCCGAACCTATTTTTGGCAATGTCCCGTACGACACATGAAAATGTTTTTCCTACAATTCTAACTTTTGATGATAACAGTTTCTCTATCTCTGACCCATGGGTGATCGATTTATCCCATAAGGATTTAATTACTGCCCTTCATTTTTCAATAATTGTCCTATTAAAAGTTGTCCCGTACGACAAAGTGTGTGTCGTACGGGACATGTCCCGTACGACACAATATATACTGCATTTAATTGCAGGATTTGGGTTCAGAAACTATAAATAGTAGGCCTATTTTAATTTAAGTAATTGATTTGACATAAAGTGAACTGAAATAGTACTTTTTTTTAATCTCCATAGAACATGAAAAAGGTGAATCTAACCATTTTAATTGACTTCATGTACATGTAGGCGTATTCTTATGTGAGTCCCTTCAGCTAAACTGGTGATTTTCACTGGTCAGAGCAGGTTAATTTCTTTGTCATTGAGCATGAAAAGAAAATCTTTATAATTGATTCACCCGAGCCTGGAAGATGACTTCCTCTTGCATGCCAATGTGAAATTATTATAAGATGTAAAAAAAAATATTTACCTATCATCTATTTGGACTTCCCTTGATGATCACTAATTTTTTTACATACAGTATTGAAACTCCTTACTTTTTTCAAGTAAAAAAAAAAAAATCTGGAAAATAAGAAAAACCATGTTGTTAAAAAAAATCTGGAAAATAAGACAACCCATATGGTTTCATGAAATGCAGAAAGCTTTGAAAAAGTAGAATCACATTTCTTTAGAAAAAAAAATATTTTGTGGGATTTCAAGTGAGTTGTGACATATATCATGTATATATACATTTTATATGAAAAATCATAACATTTTAGCCCCATAATTTACACAAACAGTTTCCTTCATTCATTGTTTAAATAGTGTATTGGAAATCATCAATTAATTCACTAATATATAACTTCACACAAAACCTCAAGTTTTTCAGCTCGTAAAAATGCTGTGAACCATTGTACATTTCCCATCATGAAAAAAAAGATAATATATTGCTCCAGATTAATTATATTGTCCTGAATGACTACTTATTAAAAGGGTTTTCATTAAAAGGAAGAATTTAGGGACAATGCTCCCCTTCTGATTGATAAAAAGTTCATTGTTTTATTTAGGCTGTCCAGTACAACACTTGAGTCTGTTCAACACACAAGTGTCCCGTACGACACACAAGTGTCCCGTACGACACACATGTGTCCCGTACGCCACACAAGTGTCCCGTACGACACATTGTTTTGTTTATGATATATTAACAGAAATATTCAGCCAAAAGCGGTTTCTAACATAATGAATGTCTTTAGTTTGATAGGATTATAATTATCATCAGCAAAATAAAGTGATCGAAAAAGTCAAAGAGACATAAAATAAGAAAGTTTGGCTTCAATTTAGAGATGTCCCGTATGACACATTTTGAGTGTCCTGTTCGCCACAATGTTCTCGAAAATTGTAATTTGCTTTATTTATTCATGAATGTTTATTTTTGCTTTCTTTCATAGATGTGTTTGTTCTTGGGTAATTGAATATCAATTTGAGTTCAGTTTCTATGAAAATTATCTGTCCAACTCACACTTTAGAGTACAAACTTGGGTTTCTAAAAAAGCAAATTTTTCTGCGTCCGTACGACACATTACTATTTTAAATCTGTATTATACAGGATGTGAATTCAAGTCATGTTAAGTCTTGGTTTTCCTAACACTCTGGTAGTACTTGATGATCACCTTTAGTTACTGGAATATTTTTTGTTTTTCTTGTAAAAAAACTGTCAAATGTTCTCTAAATGTCCCGTACGACACAAATGGAATCACCCATCAATAAGTTAATGAAAGAACATTATGTTGTTTGTTTAATTCAGTAATAGGTAATTTATAGTCAGAAAACACATGTAACAAGTCTTCTGGACAGTATGAGCAACCAAAAGAAACTCATGAAGACACACTGGATGGAACACAGCCCACAGAGATTATAAGAAAGCTGCAGTTCTTATTCACCAGGCAGCATATTTTCATGTCGCAATTTTTTCAGATGATCCAGTGAAAACAACAAGAGTGTTGCTAAGGCGAGCACATAATACGCCCGTCTGTAACGCGGAAAATTGATTTATTGGTCAAGCAAGAAAAGTGGAAGATGGCGACTTCACTTTTGACCTTCTGACTTAAAAATCAATAGAATTGCTAGGATCTAGGCTAGTATCATACACAGCAAATTATATGAGCCTAGGTTAAGTTTGCCAATTGTTTTGCTCTGTAATTCAACAATTTTATCAGATTTATAACTTGTTTTTTGTGTTTCATCATGGATGATGAGGATATATCAATCGACAATATTAAACTGTGGAACGTGGGTGCATTGAAAGACTTTCTCCAGAAAAGGAACTTAAAAGTGGGAAAAAGGATGAATTGGTTGCCTTGGTCTTCGCCGCGAAGAGGATGCCAGAGCTTGCAGCACCGGCCACGTCTCAAGCAGACACGGACAAAGAGAAAGCCCTGCATTTTGAAGACATTCTCGAGACTCCAACGGGATCACTACCCAACCCAAAGACTCTTAACAATTGGATTTCAGAAGCCAATTCATTAACTATGTGGCCACCAACTATGGCATTTGATATAGCACATGATGGGAGGAGCCCAAATTCGTGCGTGATGAATGTGAACATTTCATGGGGTTGTTCAATTGTTTGGATTGCCTGCCGAGTTACTGCAGTGACTGTTTTGCAAAGAGACACAGAAAAGTAAGGATTGAATTTCATCACAGTCAGTGGTTTGTTAAACTTGGTATAACGTTATGTAGTCTACCCAGTTTTGATACAGTAAATGCAGTTGTAACTGATTATCAAGAAATAAAGGTTCCTCTGTACAGCAGGAAGGATAATGACAAAAGAAACTACAACAAAGTATCATGTTGCTACTATATTGTGAAGAAATTAAATGTGGTAAAATGAACACAAAAAAATTGCAATGAGCTAAATGTGCAAAATCAAACCTTTATCAATTCCTCAAATCAGAGAGCAGGGTAATCCCCTTTTTTTCTTATTTGGGGTTTGGGGGTATTACAATTTGTGGAAGCTTATTAGATGTTAAATCTAATCCGTAGATTAAATTTTGGGGTCAAGGGGCAGGGGTAAACATGCACTTTTATTCATCTGATTTCTTTTTTCTCTTCTAGACAAAGGGTCACCAACCAGAACGTGCAAGAGGTGCTTGCCAGTTTGGCAAGTGCTGTTACTGTATATAGGCCTTATCATGCCTTTCTACAGAAGGGACAAGGGCTCGATACGTACAGAAGCTTGTGGCATGGAGTATGCGAGGAGCATATTGTGCTCCTCATCGAGCACGCATACCCAGATGCGACCAAGCTGGAAGATGCTATCTTCCCTGTCTTCTCCGAAGATGATGTGAATAGGATAATGGAGGAAAGGGTGATCATATTCTTGAAGACGTGGATGGCATCTCTACGTTCAGACCAATTCATGGAGTTTTTCACCTTCTGGACAGCAAGCAATGCCTTCCTCCCCAACCAAGTCCTGAGGGTGGACTTCAACTCCACTGATGGACTTAGAGGAGACTGGCGGCTACAACCTGCAGACACTTTGACCCTGAGCAGGCTGTATTTCAGCCAGGACAACTTTAACAGGGACATGGAATATAATGTTTTCAGAACATTTAATTATGGATGCGCTTTAATCATTGTATTTTTTAAACGATACTTTTCAGGGCACACCAGTGTGTGTTTAGTTTCCATAGAGAATGGATAACTATAATAGTGTGTACAATTACTATCGTAAACTCATTTTTGGTTCATCTGCATAGCCTATAGGTGCCGCTTTTCTGATGGCGGAATATATGTATATTCATATAACAGACATGACCGAGCTTGAGAGAAGGAGAGCACAGGCCTTTTTGTACCTTTGTGCAAATAGAAAAATCGTTGTTAGTCGTCATGACATCATAGACACGGTTCTGAATGCATACAGGTCAAACCTCGAGCTAGAACACCATCGGCTTACGGTCGAGCTAAAAGATGAAATCGCTGTCGACCATGACGGGGTGACTAAAGAGATGTTCCAATTATTTTTTCCGGCTTTCGCCGACAAATATATGACTGGACATCTTGAAAAAGTGCCCAACAACGATCACAGGTAAAAATACAATGCTATCACAGATTTCAAGGACGATTATACAATTTGGGGTAACATGAAGCACAGTTATCCTAGTTTAATCTCTTCATTTACCCATAACATTCTTGCGATACCAAAGGCTCCCTCAAAATCTTTTTATTGGTGTTACCAGCTTTACACTCAATTATTAGGTTATTGTTCCTTGACAGTATTGCATTTATGTATGAGGGGGTGTGGAGATGTTCCCTGTGTGACTAAATGGCTTAGAGTGTGTGGCGGTCTAGAGTAGATTTAATACGAGTGTATCTGTACTGAAATGGTCACGATCGAGTGTATGGCAAATGTTTGTCTTGTTCGTCTTAGAAGACCTTCGAAGATGAAAATTGCATGTTTTTTATGAGTATATTGTCCAGTAACTTGATTGACTCGGGCAATAGTTCGACGTAGAAAAGTGGGCTTTTCTATGGGGGGAATCAAGACAGAAGGTCGACAAAGGCGAAGTTTACTCTATAAGTAGGTCAGGATTTTTAATCATATGAATTGACCATATGAGCAGTACTAATGTGCATATGCTGCTCAGAATACAACTTTATGAAAGTCTGAATGGACTGGAATGGTTGCCCAAACGTAGTGCAACCATAATCCATAGAAAACTTTTAGGCTTTCCCCTGGATATCAATAAATGCAATACTGTCAAGAAAACATACAGTCTAAAACGTGTATCACTGCCCTCTTTTGCGCCAAGTTGATAGGAGTGATAAGATGCCACTTTTCATGATTGGTCCAAGTGCTTTTCTATATGAAAAAGAAACTTCCTGTTAAGTATCAAGCCAATAAGAAAGCATGGATGAATTTTGGGGGTTGGTTGCAAAAACTTGACAAGATGGGAAGGCAGAACTGATTGCCATGATTGTTGTTAAGTGCCTAGCCCATCCAAAAGTAACACTGGAAAACATTGAACTTGTGTTTTTTCCACTGAATACAACCAGTGTAAAACAGCGGATGGACAAAGGAGTCATAAAAAATCTCAATCTCCACTATAAACACATCTTGGCGTCTCTGCTACTTCCAGCAGCAGAAATGGACAAGCCATTTAAAAGATTGCATGATGCCCCTAGTTTTTTAAAGGTTAAACGGAAGGCCTTGGAATACTGCAAGAAGATTCTCCACATTCTCAATCTAAATCGAGCAAGAAAGCGTTTGCACCTGATGGGCCATTATTTACATCATGATTATGTTAAGATTGTGAAGTCCATAATGGGTGCATAACACATTAACTGTGATGAGTAGACAATGTATGCGTCGTACATGTATTTTGCTAACCCATGTATCTTTAAATCAAAACTCGGCCCTGCAAAGTGAAATTGCTAAAAAGTTTCAATTTTTTTCACAGGCAAATGCAACAAAAATACCCCTCTCCCCAAAAAAACTTACAATCACTGGAAAATTTAATAATGGATCCAAAAATCTTAAATCACTGAGAATAGTTCTGGGCAGTTCCACGGTTACGGAGTGACATTCAGAAACAGGTTTTTTGCATTCAGACAAAGATATCACCCACATTTGAGTAGTTATTTGCCAAGTAATGGTACCTGACAGTAGTTGCTGAAACCCACTTTTCAATATAATAACATTTGTTATTTTGATCCACTGAATTAAGGAGATATGAATATTCATAAACATGGTTACGGAGTGACGCAAAATGGACATGCATATTTGAGGAGAAAACATATTGCTCAAACTCTGAATTATAAATTGCTATCATAATTTATTGATTGGATTCTATGTTGTTCTAGCTTAATATGCTGCATTACATTAAAAAATTGGTGCATTATTTCATTAATTACGACTTAAAACGTAAACCCATACCTGGTTACGGAGTGACATCAGAAATATCCACTTGTGGGCAACGTAAAATGAACTTTTATTTTAAAATTTTTGTTTGATATGATGCAAAATGATAACCTTCAGATTATCCAGAAGAAAATTTTACAAAACAAGCAATAGTTTTCTGTTAAATTGAAATTAAGTAAAAAACAATATATGTAGTCCCATGTATAGAATTTCTTGTATGGTTTGGATTATCCTATATGGAGATGCGTAAGAAAAAAAATGTGGCTAATAATGTTCCCCTTTTGTATTTATGAAATTCCATTTGAGTTTTGTTAGAAAAATTTGATCCAGATTTGAAATAGAGCCAATATAAATTTTTAGAAAATGTCTACTTTTGCTTGGAATTGCCCTTCTGTTGAACAGGATTCCCAGTATCCATGGCCTTGAGATTTATTCTGCTTCAAATCTGATAGTAGTTTCTCATCTTTATTTTCAGGCTGCATGCTACAGATCTCTATCGTACCCTAGGGCGCATAATTGCGCATGCTTACGCCCTGTGTGGTTACTGGCCTATAAGCATCAATAAGGCGACTCTCACTGCATCCTTGACAGCGGCAGTATCTCAAGATCTTGTGTTGTCATCCTTCCTTGGCATGCTTATCTGCGGCGGGCCACGATCGTGGCCTTCCATACATATCGACGGGCCACGATCGTGGCCCTCCAAATATGGTGTTGTTTACGTAGTATTTCTGCGAAGGTAGATCACGGGGAGGCGAATTATGAATGGAAACAGTATCAGCCAATCATAGACTCTCTATTAGCAAAAAAATCGGCGAGCTAGGGATGATACAAAGGCTCTGATTGGTCTTTGAAATCGGAGCAAAAAAAAAATCCGAAACTGCATTCACGAAGAAAATCGGACATTTAAATGTTTACTACCGGGTATTTAAATTGCGTGTTTACGTTGTAAAATCGATTGTAATCAAGATTTAGACAAACTTTATTTTTTTAGTGATATTGTATCATAAATTTGCTGCAATTTGAAATATTTTTTTGAATAATTTTCTGTCCGAAAATTTCCGGTTACCACCGAAAATTTCCGAGCCCAGATCCTCTTTTGTTTACAATTGAATCGCGTGCATTTGCGAAGATTTTCATCGGTGTTTTTTCAAGACTTTCTTCAAAATATGGATCTGGAAAGCGATGTCGAGATGGAGGATGTTGACTTCGATCGTAGCAGCAATGTTGTCAAAGATGAGGTGCCAAACCTGAGCGATTTAGAGGAAGAAGAGAGCATTCTGGAAGAGGCAACCGGGGATTTGAGGAGAGCTGAATCCGAGCTGGACAGCGAAGCCGAAGATTTGTTGCCCGAGAGTAGTGGTGGGAGTGATTCCGACAGTGGTTCTGATCTAGGGGCAGCTGGTCGACCATGGGTACGAGTGACCGACGTGGACAATGATTCCCCATCTGTGAATCACCGCTTTACCAAGC
Organism: Lytechinus pictus; assembly: GCF_037042905.1. NCBI lineage: Eukaryota > Metazoa > Echinodermata > Echinoidea > Temnopleuroida > Toxopneustidae > Lytechinus > Lytechinus pictus. The sequence continues at coordinate 30,114,081 of NC_087254.1, forward strand.
AAAGGACAGTCCTGGCCAATGTCAGAGGAGATAGCCACCCCCTTGAGTTTGTTAAGGTACGCTTATTATTTTTAGATTTTTTTTCAACCAAAAATGAAAAAAAGAATGATTGAATTTTGATAAAATTGGCATGAGATTTATTCTGCTTCAAATCTGATAGTAGTTTCTCATCTTTATTTTCAGGCTGCATGCTACAGATCTCTATCGTACCCTAGGGGGCATAATTGCGCATGCTTACGTCCTGTGCGGTTACTGGCCTATAAGCATCAATAAGGCGACTCTCACTGCATCCTTGAAAGCAGCAGTATCTCAAGATCTTGTGTTGTCATCCTTCCTTGGCATGCGTAATGAAATGGAGAGTCGCATTCTTCAGGCTCTTCTACATGGCAGGGGTTCTGAAGATGACCAGCTGAGATGCTTGGGTGTCCTCACTAGATTTGACTGCAGGTAATTATTATTCACAAGTCTTTAACCCTAATGGTCCAGGGAGGGGGCACGTAATGACCCCTCAATATTTTCGCAAATCTGCAATATTAGAGGATCGCGCTGCATCTTGTTCTTGTTCTTGTTCCACAACTATGGAGACAGGGGTGTCATGAGGATCTGGTTGTTGTTCTGTAAAGTGATGTTTTTTTTGCATGTCATAATCAATGTAGTAGCAATTAAAATTGAAATTACTGGATTAATGATACTCTTTTTAACAGGACGAGATTATCCAGATATTATCCACAGTTGGGATGTTTGGCACGGAGCCAAAAACAGGAAAGAAGGTGTCCAAGGTAAGATAAACATCACTTTGTGTATATGAAGCAAAACCTATTTGATGATGCCTTACTTATATAATTTTAAAATAATTCAATCTGGAGGATGAAAAATCAAGTTTTATAAGAGATTAATTAAAGGGGGCTGGAAATATTTATAGCTAAATAAAAAGAGTAAAATTCACTGAGCAAAATGCTGAAAATTTCATCAAAATCAGATGACAAATAACAGAGTTATGGAATTTTAAAAGTTTAACAATATTTTGCAAAAAACAGTTATACTGTCATGAATATTCAAACCATATTATTGTCAGCCCGTAGTACCCCTTTAATATATTTTTTTTTTTGTGAATGCCTCGATACAAATAAGGATATATATATCATAATGTTGATGGCACACATGAAATTAATAGAAAGTTACCTTTATGTGGGGGAAAGCATTAAGTATTTCCATTGAGTTGGGCAAAGACCAGGCCTTTGAAGTTCTGGGTAAAGCATGTAGTTAACCATTTTTGGTACTGTGCCGAGACTTGCAGTGGCAATGAAGATCTGTTTTACGTGAGTTGATAAATTTATGTCAGACAAATTATTTGAATTGTCCTTTACACAAATAATTAGCTAAATAATTAGGTAAATATATGGTAATAGTATATTCAGCAAATCAAATAACAATAAGCAGTTAAAAGATTATCTAAGTATTGATACATATACATTGCATTCTCTTTGTTCTTTTGTTCCCTTTTTTAAAATAATAATAAAAGTAAATTTAATGAACTTTCAATATTATAATTTTTCTTCCAGAGCAAGTGGCGAGGACTCGTACACCATGTGTGCAACCAGCATGAATTCTCGGTTCCGATCATCCGGGTACTTTCGCTAGAATGCGGACCCCCCGCATTGCCTGGGTGAAAACAACTCCTTAGCGACGCGAGCAACGAACCATTTGTATGCATTGTGAACTAGTGAAGACGTAGGTAGATCTAGACACTATACTTGATTTTTCCATCTTTCTGTCGCGGAAAATAACTGAAAATGCCGAAAAGTTGTTGTGCTGTAGGATGTCACAATCATAACATGATGAAAGGGAAGTCATTGTCATTTTCCATCTTCCCAGACCGTGAAAAACAACGAGAAAGGTGGGAAAAATGGGTAAACGCGATTGGGAGAAAAGATCCCCAAACCAAGAAACGCTGGGAGCCATCGTCGAAATATACGTATGTTTGCTCGGAACACTTCTTATCAGGTACAATTTTGATATCATTTACTACGAATTTTTTATTATTTTCCATCAGACAAATCAATATCTTGGCCAAAAATTAAGGAAACGATGATGCTTCGTGTAAGCTAAGATTCACAGTTCTCCTCAGTCCCATGTACTGAATTTTACGTAAGTTAATTTCTTGTGAAATAATTTCGGGAGCTGAGACCGACACTGTGAGTCTGTGACAGTGACATGACAAGCAAGTCAAGTCATTAATTACGAAACCCGAACGTCTAATTTTGATTCTGAAATACGATTAAGAAGATGGCAATCCTGGGTTTTAGGGACCTAATTATTTGCACACAAAGATATAAGTGGCCGCTAACTTCACCCAACTCATCTAAGCATATACATGTAGATTGCCCCCACCCCCCATCAAAATATTCTGGCTGGTGCCAGCTGCAACCGGCCCTCCCTCCTCCCCTGGGTAGGGAAGGTCGGGGTGGGGGAGCTTTCCATGAAAATTACTGTGTCGTGATAGGAATCTATGCTGGGATGAACTTTGGATTTATGTGTGCAAATAATTTAATCCCCTAAAACCCAGGACAGTATGCACTGTAACTTTCATACTTCCATGTGAATTGTACTTAGATTTGAAATAAAAATAACTCTAGCATCATTTTGTGCAATTAACTGAAAACAGTGTACACTTATAAGTAGGTTTGAAAAAAATCTGTTAAATATTTTTTCATCGGTTCTCTTTTATTTTTAGGAGTTTGGCCCAAACTGTGACAGCTGTGAATCTCTCAAATAAAATTTACATGTATTTGCCTATGTATGTCTTTATTTTGTAACAACATTTTATTGAATAATTTGTTTTTCTACTTTATACCCTAGGCAAAGCAAAAACTGATCCAATACATCCTGATTATGCACCGTCTGTGTTTCTTCAGTCTTCAATGACGTCCCTGCCAAGAGAAGATCGTACAAATGCAATGGAAAAGGAAAAAATCGCAAAATGAACAACTTATCTGGGTATCGTCGAAATTCTGGAAAACGATCATTTTCAGAGATCGCTCCTAGTACTATACATGTTGATCAAGATGAGGCGAATAGTCAGCACAAAACTTTTGGTGGTGAAGAATCCAATGGAATAGACGAAGTGCAACCAGAGCATTTGGAACAAGCTGCTGCTGAAGACCATAGTTCCAAACTAAGTGATGAGGAAAGGGACATGTATTTCCAAGAAATCAACATGCTCAGAAAAGAAAAGGAAACTTTGCAGGCAGACTTGGACCAGGCAAATAAACTACTCAAAATTTCGCGTTTGGACCCAAGCGTTTTAACTGACGACAAGCAGTCAAAGTTTTTGACAGGGATTTCTCTGTCTGTGTTTTTTACATTAGTCACATTCCTGACATCAGTATCCACAAAAAAAATGAGCAATATTATGCCACTTCCACAGCAACTTCTAATAACTCTAGTAAAATTACGTCACAATATCCCTTTTGAATATCTGTCTCTTCACACTGGCTTTGCAAAAAGTACAATCGCAGATATTTTTGGGCGTGTGACTGATCTACTTCACCTTAAGTTGGACTTTCTGATACACTGGCCAGATAGAGAAACCCTCCAGGGAACAATACCTCCTGTGTTTAAAGCTCTATTTCCTCGACTGACAGGGATCATGGATTGTTTTGAGATTTTTATTGATCGACCCAAAAAACTGAAAGCCAGAGCTGAAGTTTATTCGAATTATAAGAAACACAGCACTGTAAAAGCATTCATTGTCTGTAGCCCTCTTGGGGCAGTAACATACATATCTTGTGTCTGGGGCGGGCGGGCAAGTGATCGGTCTCCAAGGCGTAGCTAGGGCAGATGACGTCACGCCGGAACGGAGAATGGGTGCTGACTGGAGGTTTCGGGGGTGTGCCAAGATGTGAACATGGAGAGCTCACAGAACGCTATCAGTGGCTCTCACCGGGCATGCCACCACATGATGCCCTTGTCCGCCTGGTGACAGACAAGAAGCTCATCAACACAATTGTGAGATATGTGAACTTCAGGTAAATGATATATTTTTCCATTTTGTTCTTCTATATTGCTTGACTTTTTCATCAAGAAATCTGGGATATCTTTCACTTATACATATTTTTTGTTTTTGATTAGTTTGTTTGGGAAGGGATACCATGTGCTCTACGGTCCTAAATGTTATACATCAAATGCCTCCTGTTTGTGATGTCTAATTTACTGATCAGATAATTAAACCAGAATGTGTCATACCCTTTACATATTTGGAATGCTGTGCCGCATTCAGGGAAGACGGGGTGGGGATATAGTAAGAGCTGTTGATGTTTTTGTATTGTTTTTGGCAATATGCTGATATGCAGGCACCCATTCAATTATTTTCTTCTCTTGCAATCTAGGCACACTGGGGAATTGGAGTCGCTCCACAACCACATCTTAATGTATTGTTCGAAGAGATACTCATTCGGGTAAGAAACACTTATTCATTACAAAGAATAATTAGAAAGAGCATTGACCTACGTTGTACACGCAATAAATCCAAGTGGTGTTGGGATTTCTATAAATAGTCACACAGACACACTAGACTGGCCTTTGACCTCTTACGACCACATGAGACCGTATCATAAACACAATCAGCGCTCACAATCAGTGCGAGGACATGGCGGCAGTGGAAACATGGGGATTCTTTGTAAACACAGACACCCTGATCGGCTAAACTGCAATGGCACTTCGCAAACGCCAATGTGTATATGGGAACGTACTTCCTAGAAGCAAAACACTTGTTCCTCATCGCTCGTTGCCCCGCCTCCACACATCAGTGCACCAATCAACGATCATCTATGAGCATTGCACACTCTCATCGGAAGGGGGCGCTACTAATAAATACATGGCACAATTTTGAAATGCAACAAACTCTCTGTCACAACGGACTCCTGCAACTGAAAGAGGGTCACTTATATTTCATATTTTTATAAATATATCCAATGATTTTTGTGATGTGAGATTTTCATGACGGCATTTTAATATTGTAACTGTTATATCCATACTATTTTCAGGTATCAACATTTATCTTTTTTACACAGGGAGCGATGTTTTGTCTTGCCTTTAAATGGCAGAATTGAGGTAAAAGAAATACGAGGAATTGCGGTGAAGGGCAAGAGCGAACTATGAAGAACGGGAGAAAGGACAAAGAGCGAAAAGAAAGAATATTGTTTTGAGGGAGAAGACATTCGTTCAGTGGAATGAGGCTAAGGCAAGGGGAGCCTTTGATACGAGTAATGAGCTGGCGGCATCATTGTTGGCAATGTAACGTTCGTTAGAAAACTTCTATTGTAACTTAGCCAAGATTTTCTATTGTTAGTTGTTTAATCAAAAGTTTCGCACCTGCAACTCGCACCCATTGTTCGGGTACCAAGGTGCGAGAAGGCGTAATTACTTGACCTCATTCAGGTCGAAGCGACCTCCTTCACTTTTAATGTTTATTTCTATGTTATGAAAATTGTAATAAAAATATTTGTTAAGTCAAAATAAATTTTAGAAAAATAATATCATTATTATGTTCAGGTTCAAGTCATATTACTCTTTATTTTGTCTGGCAAAAATAAACAAGTGAACTGAAAAAAAGTTTTTTGAACCAATTATTACCCGCTTCGACGCTATATAAGCCGTCACAATCCCAGATAATGGCACTTGTCCAAAATTTTGACGAATCAATGCACTCCTACAACCTGCTGTTCTATTCATCAAAATCGTCTACCCTCACCTCGCATGTCATCAACTCAGTTTCATAAACTTCCGTTTATACTCAGATACACTACTCCAAGAATCTGCAATGGCTCCTAATAACACCGCAATCGGGGGTAGCCATCCACTCTCTCTTGAAAAGAAAATTGAAGTCATCAAGATGCACGATCAGCAGAAGTTGAGCGCTCGATCTACTGCTCAGAGGTTAAGCACCCAAGGTCATTGATGTGGTAGAACACAAATCTCCTACATTCTCAAGAGAAAGCAAGAATGGATAGAGGAGTTTGAAAGCCATGTTCCTCTCAACAGGAAAGAAAATTCTGCAAGACCCAGCAACGATGAACTCAACTCCATGGTCTACCAGTGGTTCAAGGATTCTACAGCCCGAATGTTTCCTGTCAGCGTTTCCTTTGGAAGACAAAGTTGCCTTAGTTTTGTGATGGTTATGAGCTGAGAGACATCTTTAATATGGATGAGACTGGTCTTTTCTTCAAGGCTTCGGTCGACAGCATTCTGCACTTCAAAGGCGCTGACTGCTTAAGAGGTAAGAGATCGAAAGAGCGGCTCACGTTGATGCTGGGCACCAATGCACTTGGGGAGAAGGAGAAACCTATGGTCATCAGGAAATCGATCAACTCCAACTGTTTTGGCAGAATCGACAGGAAAAGCCTTGCAGTAGACTATCATGCTAACAAGAAGGCTTGGATGACTAGCACCCTGTTCAAGCTATACATGAAGTCTCTCAACACCAAGATAACTAGACAGCGCCGGCACATCTTGATGCTTCTTGACAACGCCCTCTGTCATCCCCAACTGCAGCTCTCCATCAGCAAACTCGCCAAACTTCCATCACCCAGCCCATGGACCAAGGCATAATACAGGCAACTAAGCTGAAGTTCAGGAAGAAGCAGCTGAGAGGTATGGAGCAAGAGCCTGGGCTGAGAGCACCTGAATTACTGAAGAAGACAGACGTTCTACAGGCCATCAACTGGGTCGTTAGTTCATGGAGGGAAACCAGCCCTGAAACCATCCAAAAGTGCTTCAGGAAACTCTGTGGTATAGGTCTGATAGCTCGTGATGTTGAAGAGCAAGTTGAAGAGGGGGTTGACGGTATGAACGACGTTTGTCAGCAAGAGCTCCAAGTTTCCCTCAACGAGTTTACTTTTTGCATTATACTGGATTCTCATAAAGGACCCTAATATAACTAAATATTTTTATACAAATAAAATCTTCGGGTCCCAAAATTGATTTTTTTTTTTTCTTTATTGTTTTTGCAACCCATATACAAAATTTTGATTCACAGCAATATGAAATTTATAATATCATGGTGTACAGTGCACTCCGATTGTAACAAACACGGTTATATAACAAAATTCCTGTTACAACGAAGTAAAAATTTTTATCACAAAATGATTATCAATTATCTTTATGTACTTCAATTTTGATACAAAGAAAGAAAACTGCCAGTCCCGAGGACTGCAAATGAGTTGCATGCATCCTTGCTAAACTAGCTTGTAAAAAGCTGGTTTTACTAGCTTGTTTCAAACTGGTTTCATTCCAAGTATACAATTTAGCTGCTAGATAGCCCAGCTGAGCTAGTTGTATAAATTGCTGCAAGCTAGTTCTAGCAACAGAGCATGCAACTCATTTACATATTTGAAACAATCTAGCTAGTCGCAAGCTAGCCAAACAAGATTGTACAAAATGTATGAACATTTGTATAAGGGACCAAATGGATGGACTAACGACTGCCTAACATACAGATGGTGGAATATAAAGAAAATGTTTGACCTTTCTGTGATTTACCATATGATGCCCCAGAGTTGCGTTTCTTGACACCATTTGTTTACTATAAACACAAACAATCAACTTTAAAATTCTGCTCCCCCATCCCCTGATTCTTATTGAGACTCAAGCATCAGTTCTAAAATGACACAAAAATGTCGACTTGATGATCTCATCAATTTGTGAATGAACCAGGTGTTAAAATATCTCATGATAAAGTCAAGATTCCATGAAAGGATTGTATAAAGAGACAGTCCTCGGGTATTGTCAGAGCAGAGCATCTTGTGAGGAAGGGCTGGTTGACAAAGTTAACTGGCAATATTCACAACCACGGAGAACACATTTTTTCCAGAATCTGAAAGGACACCAGGTGTAATGTACAAAGTTGTTCCCACCAAGCTTTTCTGTGAGTGTGAACATTATAATAGGAATGGGGGATGCATTTGTAATCACATTCATTTCTGCCACTCTATTCGGCAACATAAGCCAGAGATCTTGACTGAGGCAGATGCAGAAAATCTTGAGTGTAACATGATAGACTAGTGTGTGCAAAACAATGGGTATACTACATGTATAATTGACAATGCTCAAGGGGAGAATGAAGTGAAGTCCGTATATTGCAAAACTGTCAGGGTGGACCTGCACTGCCTTTGCCCAGAGAGGCACTTTTGTCGATTCAAACAAGTCTATTGTAATCGAGAACTTTGACTGTTGTTAGCTCCCTTTTATTCTTAATTTTTCATTTTTTGGAAGTTACATGTAACCATTTTTGTTTGTTGAAATTTGACAAATCTCAAAGTATTTAATGATGGATGTGTTAATGCATTTCTTGTTCATTTTGCTGGCTTGTTTCTGTGTACTCAAGCTGTGTCAAACAATGAGGGAGAAAATGCTATATGCATACTCTTGAATTGGATATTTCTGAAATCTTTCTCTTCAGTATGATCCAAAACATGGATGGATGCCTCTCGGATAATAATCTGAATATGGTTGTGATCCTCATGTCACAGTATGCAATTCCTCTCGACAAAGTCCATGTTACAGTCACATGTTTAAATTCTCTGAAAAGTAAGTTTTTTCAAATTTAGAAATCTTGGACGAACACCAAAGGGTCAAGAGGAAAGAATGAATTGAGGGAAAAGTTTGATAACGGTACATATTCTTTCAAAATCCCCAATAAAACAGGGAGCCAAACAAAACGCAAACTCGTACAGGACGTTCGAGACGGAAAAAGAAAGATTCAAAAGCCGGAGAGCAATTTAGCTTATTGTTATGTAGTATGTATTTAACTTCCTGTTATCCTTTCAGTCATTCACCTTCACTTGTTTACAAACTCCCCCAATGTCATCTAAGAATTCCCAAACCCCCAATACCATTTAACTCCTAAACCTTGACCATAAAAATACCAACCCTCGGTGACATCAGCTAACTTAAAGGAACAAAGGTTCTAAAAAGTATGACTCACACTTCCAGCCCCAGTCACTTGCATAGAGCATCACCACACCCCTTATACCAGAGAAAGTTTGATAGACAGTTACCTGTAGTCCAATCAGATCAAGTTTAGATCACTCCCACCTTAAATAGTTACACCCCCAAAACTAATGATATAAATAAGACTTCTTGATTATTAGAGAGATAGAATACAGAAGAATACTAGACCCACACTCATCCAGATAGACTGACTGACTTCAAGACTTAGACGTCCATCGAATATTAATTTAACTTCACTCCGAATCTCAATCTGATATTTCTAAATTATTTTATATTCATAGTCTCCTATTACATCTGAATCTTCATGTACTTCGAATTGTAGCTGAATATTGATAATTAAATACTTTGTGATTTTGAACTGTATAACTTTCTCCAAAGTTTCCTCATTACGTTTCCCTTCTTATAATTACCGATCCCAACACGACATTATGCAAAGAACGATTTGAGTATAATGGGGAACATTATCCATGGGGCTGGAACAACAAAATTCCACAAGAAGTCCCAAAACTTTCGATTCACAATAACAGATTGAACTTTAAGAATGATGGATATGGGGAGTGACACTACTGCTGCGGTGACAGAATCCTTTTGAGTCAAACTCACACCTATTGCATTCCATAACTCCACGACATATTTCATAATTTGTAGAGAAAAGAGACCATAATCTGTTCAAATTTTGGTGCTCTCTTCCGTGTAAGAATCCAAGAACTGCTCAATAATGCAAACCTGAAGGGAAAGAATTCAAGAAAATCTTTCATAGAATCTTTGGTATTATTTCTGATCAGAAGGATGATGTAGAAAGCTGTATAAATTGCAAAACAAACTAAATCATATTGAACATTGGTCATTGGCTGTGGAAGAGGAAAGGTGGACAAAAAGACCCTAGTTAGGTTAGGAAGTCAGACAAGGGGCAAGGACAACATTCAATTTATGGTGATGGTAAGCATTGAAAGGTGGCAACATGAGTGACTTGTTTGATGGCACACATTTCATTCCTATAATTGACAGCATCTTAGAAAGTAGACCAAAGTAGTACAAGCCAGGTTAAAGATTGGAATTAACTATCTGATAAAGAGACCCTGTAAGATTACAAAAGCAACATAGCTTTGAGGTCACCTTGAAGATATGCTACCAGTCTGGGAAAGGAAACAATCATCTAGTTTCAGAAATATTTCCTGAGAAAAATCCTTTTGTGACCCGGAAGCCAGATCTACTGCTCAGGTACATATAGACAAACCCTATGGCCCGCATTTTGAAGTCAGGTTTAACTAAAACCATGGTCTATCTCTGTGCTAAAATTATGGGAAGCCTAAAGTTTCAAAAATATTATTAAGTTGTATGTTTATTATATTTACTGTGCTCTTTCCTGATTCTTCAATGGTAAAGACAATCATTTATTTATACTTCCTATTAACAATTATGAATGATTTAAGAGCCAAATGAGCTGATATATGATATCTCTACTGTTAGTGATTTATGAAACAATTGGCTATCCATACTTAAACCACAACTTTAAACTTGAGTTTAAGCTTAACCTGACTTCAAAATATGGGCCTATGTGTTTGTCTGCATCAGAGGTTTCCCAGATCACATGAGTGGCTGGCATGCACTGAACAAAATGGATTTGTCTATATTCTATACTCAATTCTTAAATTGATGGTATGATTTTTCTCAAACCTTCACTGCAAATGTGTAGGAAAACAAGTTGAACACTTCTATGAGGTTGAAATTACTGGTGCTCAGGAATGGTACGCTGGTAAAGTTTTAACGACGGGCATAGCAAAATTTGGCCGAGATCTCCATTTGAATGCCTGCAAAATGTTGCTTCCTGCGGTGATTGCGGATCAAATATCCATGTGATTTGATCGAAAGTTTTAGACAATTCGCGCATTTACGCGCTTATTGCGCACAATGGATATGACATATCGCAGGAATGATGCCGATCTTGAGCTTTGCTTGTTTATTCCTGTTAAAAAATATGGCATTATTGAAAAGAAGACTAACTTATAAGGACATAACAGATGTATCAATCATCAAGTCTTATTGCAGTTGTTCGTTCAAATCATATCTCTATGGTTCAAATGCATGCTCGCAAAAGGGGATTCGGCTAAAAAGATAAGACGGTCACTGCATAGATCAAAGGTTCGGTATGACAAACAACAATGTTAGGTCCAGGCGTTAGGTCTAATGATAATGTTGTTGTTAGATCTAACGTTAGCTTAGAAGTTAGAGTAGACTCTAGATCTAACTTAGACCTAATGTTCCGTTTAATCTTAGATCTGACGTAGGGGTCTACGTTAGATCTAAAGTTAGACTCTATTGGAGATTTAAGACTCAGGCTAGGCTTACGGTAGGTCTATTCAATCAGACCCTAATTTGGTTCCTACTACCGCTACCATACCAGTATGGACTGCTTTGATATTCGAATTCGAGACCTAAGTTAGGTCCTACTCCTAACATAACAAGTTAGGCCTGATGTTAGCATGGGCTACGGCGTTTAGGCTTAGACCCTAACTTCTTAAGATCTAGACCTAGACCTAGATCTAGACTAGAGCTAATGTTTAATTCGGTTCATAAAATATATATGGACTGCTTTTATATTCGAGACATGGTAGTTTCTTTTGGCTCGCAGGTACCGCACCGGCCAGACTATGCCCTCGGGCAGTCGCGTTGCAGTCCCCTTGAGCCTCTAGAAACAACCATGCCTCTCAAAGCAGTCCATATATCTATATTATGACTCTCCATTCTTAACCAGGATAAAGAAAAAGAAGCGGAGTTGAGTATGCATTCCAAAGACCTTCAAAGTCAAGTATCTGAACTTTGTTTAATATAGGCCAATATTCTTTAAAGAGGTTTCAATTGGGCCACGCCACAGTTCAAATCCATGGACTTGCATACATAATTGGGCTTTTCTTAGTAGATGTGATAAAATAATCATAATAATGTACACATACCTGCATAGTCCATGGTTTTGAACCATGGTACAATTGAAACCTCTTTTGAGATGGGGCATTGAGTCTTGTAATAACTTTATTCTGAAAAAAGAAACTGATATTTAGTAGCAGGCAACAATTTAGCGATTGCAATCTGAAACAGCATCGGGTAATTAGGCCACCCAAATATTTTGATGATTATTTGTTAAACAGCAGCAGCCACAGAGATTTAATTCAACTGACATATGGACATAGACCCCATTGCTGGATGGAATGGACCCTGGGAGCCATTTCATAAAGCTGTTCATAAGAGTGACTTTAAGTTCGACTAGTGATCCTTTCTTGTGGTAAATGATATTCACCACTAAAAGTTCATTGGCGATAATTTAGCGCATAAGGTTCACCAGTCATTCTAAAAGTCGCTCTTAACTTTGTACGAACAGCTTTATGAAACACCCACCAGGAGTTGACAGAAAAAAGCATTGCTATGAGATACCATCTTTGGTCTTACAGCCAAAATAATCTAATCTATATCGCTTTATATTTTGCCCTTGCTGTTTCCTATTGAAACTTGCAGAATATACTTCTTAAACACAAAAAAAATTCAAGCTACAAAAAAAGTCATGAATCATAATTTACACATTACATTGTAAAGCCTGCATATTAGTTTTAATTGAATTCCTGCTTCAAAACTGACAAAAATGAATAATGAATTTCAAACCTTTTTTGTTTTACTCTTTACCATCAAACATATATGTAGGAAACAGATTCATCAACAATACTTCACTGACAACAACAAAAGGTTAAACCAAACCTTGCTCCTGGTCCTTTTTCTGGAAGTGATGCATGGAGTGATGCTCTGCTGCCATTAACCACTGCTCCAGAATCTCTTGAATACTTGGAACAGAATCTCTTGAATACTTAGAACAGAAACAAAGATCCTATTCCTGAAGAAGATTCAGTGAGTGACCACGGTTTCTCTTCCCCGTTGTGAATGTTCTCTGCATGCCTTGAATACTCAATCTTTAGGCCATAAACAATGCTCTCAGTATCACTTGACTACTTGCTAAGCTTCTCTTGTGAACCTCTTCCTGGAAATGATGTAAATAGTTTGTCAACTGGTCATTTTCAAATGTGAGTGACACGACAATCGGAGAGGGTTAAGGGCTCATATCTTTAAACTTAAAGGTTATGAATCAATCATGACTACTATATTATATACAATGTAGGACTGGCATGGGCCACTACCAGTTTGATTTGAATTCTACAATTTGTTTAGTAGATATGATTGAAAAACGATGCGTGAGTGACACGACAAATTTCGGACATGGGTTTCTGACCATCATCACTTATGATTGGATTCGTGCCCAAGTAGCTGTCCAGGAGTTCTGTGAGTACCCATACATGTACGTAAATAGTGTACCTATCTAGCACATATAGTCAGAATCAATCAAACCTTCTCTATGGAAAATGGTGCCCTCCTATATACCGTGAGTGACACGACATCCAAAACGTGAGTGACACGACGAGTGCAAAATACAACATTTATCTCAACAACGAAAGTATTTTTGGCATGATGTACAAGAGTGAAATCCCATCAACCAAAAAACAAGCTTAATTACATAACAACTGCCTTCTTTAAAGTTGATAATGTGTCATCCTTATGATTTATTCTTGGTTTATGGTCATATTTGCCCATCAACTCACATTCCCTATACCATACCACATTATTGTCACACTCGGGCTTCTACCACTCTCCTCTTTGGTGGAGGAGGCACTTGAAGGAGGTGTTATGTGGTCTTGGCATTGACATCAACTCAAACATTCTTTTAGTGGCCTGATTTCATTCAAAACTAACTCTTTCTCCCTATCTGTATATGAAAGTTTACGGGTTTACAATTCAGCATCCACCACTGATGGAATAATTTTTCCTTGTAAGAAAGGTATTCTCAATAGTCACTCGCATCATCTGGCATGGTCTGGTAGCCAATGACGTCATGTATGACTCCTTTTTCTTGAAATATTGGATTACAATATTATCCTCCTTAAATATTCTAGGCATTGTCCAAATAGGACTTGGCAGCTTCAATGTCTTTTTTGTACACTGTACCAAACCACAGTTACTTGGCTGCACACTTCAGATGGACTATTAGCAGATCCTTGAGAAACTTTAATAGGGATCAAGTTTAACTCATCAAGCATTGGTTTTCTCCTGAACACTGCTTGTATGTGGACCCCTCTAAAGGCACTGTACCAAAGTTCAGAGCTATGATTTTCAGCAGGAATCTTGCAAGCTGCTTTTCATTGCTAATTATCATATTTGATAATAAACCAAACCACAGGTAATACATGGAAAGCCACGAGGTGAAAGACGCATAGTCAGTACCTGATTCTTGCAAAAAGCCAAAGCACAGTCTGTTTGTATTACCTACAACTACATTGTACAAGTCATTAGCCTTTCCTTTGATGAGCCCTTGGATGTTACACTGAAATTCAATTCAGCATCCCCAACCATCAAACACTCCCCCTATACCTCCATATGGCATAGCTTTTTCCCCACGAGGTCCAGCTCAGTTCTAACCAGGGTACCCCCCCAAGAAAAATTGATCTACATGAAAACACGGCAACTCACCAAAGTTGCTCAAATGCAAATTCGGTCTTGGTTGGGACTTGTTTGGACCTACATATACATAATTTACTCTATCAATTTGTTGTGTGTAATGCAAATAAGCTCTGAACCCACATCAGCCCGCTCACGGTAGTTTGCTGAGCAGACCCTAGTTCATCACTAGTGGTATGAATGGTGGCCCGTGGCCGAACAAAGAATGATTTTGAACCAGGCATGTAGCTACTTCAAGCAATATCCAAAATGCTCTTTTAAATCTCAGTATATTCTCACCTGAGATGTTCTTGCATAAAAATTGTTTATTTCATGTCCTCGAATACAAGCTTTGTGGCAAAAAAGGTTAGTTTTAATTAATCAGAAGGGAAAGAGTTTTTTCTGATTTTGAAAGAATGTTTGGTGTTCACGGAGATCTCTTCATACACTTTTCTACCATTAGAATATTTTATCTATTTCTGCAAATTTCAAAATAAGATCCCTGACCTTGCTAGCTTTAAACCTTTCTTAATTAGTAAGACAAAGAAATAACATTCCTAAAAACATTGGTGAACGTTCTGCTCATTTCTGTAAATGGAGACAGAGAAAGTCATACCTGACTAACTTGAACCATCACCAAATCTTTATGCACTGTAAATATGTTCATTACTATGTATAGTGGTTTTTCTCTTGATAATGATATATTCATAATTTTGTGTTGATTATGTTATTATATTCTTTTATCTCAGTACATCATTAAAATATGAATTAGGATCTGAGTCTTCACACGAATGGAAAGTTGTCAGGATTTTTGAAACTGAGGAAACCATGGAGTGGAAAGAAAATAGATGAACTCAACGTCAAATTCTATATTTTCATTGATAGGGGTGAAGTTGGGAAAACAGAAAAAAATATTAGCCTTACATAGGCTTAAATGATGTCAGGAACAACATTTTGACTCCATCCCTGAATTTATCTCGTAAAATGCTTTAAAAATTATTTGATGTCCTTTTTTATACACAATATGAGACCGTGAGTGACACGACATTTCGTGTGACACGACACAACTTTAACAGTTAATTTTAGCTTAGCCTTAACACATTGGACCAAGTTACTTTATATACAATAAGGTATGGGAAAACTGTATTTGCTCCTGTACTGGGATAAATTAATTTTCAGAATACACAGCTCTAGAAAACTTTTTGTCTTTAAAACGTGAGTGACACGACAACCAGTTTTGAAAACTTTCAAGATCTACTTTTTTCAGAAAAACACTTCAGATAATTTTTTTTTGTTATTTAGGAGTTAGCTACAATACAGAGCTTGTATCTTGCCAACAAATATGCTTCTAATACAAATTTAATATTGTGATAGGCAATATGTGAATGTTAATGCAAAAATCAGCATTTTGTAACATTAAATTTCCCTTGCACTAAATTCACTGTATTTCAAGACACAATGAATAATTTTATGTAACTGAAATGGAAAAACATTCTTTGAGATGTCTAGTTTCAAAAACGTTTGAAGCCTACTGATTTCTAGCAAGTTTTAATTTTCACCCCCATGTCCACTTATGTTTGAAAATGACCAACTGTGAATGTCAAGAAAGGGGGGAAATACCTATTACATGAAATAATACATATTTCTTAATTTATCATTTATAACTAACTGAAAACCACCCATGGAATTAGAATCCATTGATGTTGATAAGCGTGGACTCTTGGCTTTCTAATGATATAATGCACCCCCCCCCTAAAAAATCAGTCCTCAGTCCTCTGTAACCAGACAAAAAACAAAGTATTTGTTTATTTTCAGGGGCTACTTTTCACAACCTACATGTATTGCCTAAATCTGCAACATTGGGTAAGCTTTAAACTTTTAACATTGCAATGAATGGGGATTTCCAGGGCTCCCATTTTTTAAGGTTCCAGGTGGGTGTTTCATAAAGCTGTTCGTACGTTAAGAGTGACTTTAAGAACAACTGGTGAAGTTTTCTTATGTGCTAAATAATCACCAATGAACATTTAATGGTGAATATCATTTACCATAAGAAGGGATCACCAGTGGTTCTTGAAGTTGCTCTTAACTTACGAACAGCTTTATGAAATGGCCCCAGGGCTCTTTTAAGCATTTTAGGGACAAAATTACCCAAGCCCTGTGTATTTTTCCCCCTGCCCCTGTCAAAAGATGTTAACTATCACCTTTAATAAGGACAGGAGTGATAGATGCTCTGCCCTGCTTCCATAACAAACAATCTCAACATTCCTCGAATACTTGCTTAACCACTTGCCTTCATCTGCATGGTCAAATGTCAATGTCCTCTGCATCCCTTGAAGACTTGAGCCATTCTTCTGGAAATGGTGACTCAAGGAGAACTGGTGGATTCTCTTCCCTGCTACCATAACCAATACCTGAATACTTGCTTCTCTTGTTGGTCTCTTCCTGGAAATGTGAAATGTTCGTCAACCCTGAATGTCAAGAAAAGGGGGAAAACCTATTACATACATGTAGGAATAAATATGGAACTCTACTTGCAAACTTTTCATTATTCACTATTGAAAACCACCTATTCAACCAGAATCTCTTTATAGACACACATGTGAACACATACAGTTGAGGGCAGAAGTTTAAATACATCCAAGAAATTCAAAGAAAAGTTGACACTTGCCAAACATCATAAAATTTACTGTATCTTATAAAATATTTGTCCTATGACAAATTTGATGTCGAACAAATGAGTATGTCTAGCCCCTTCATCAAATTGCTTTGTCATTAAGAGGTGAAAAATATTTAGGTGTCATGTTTTCCCCCCAATTCTTCATATAAAATAATAAAATAAAAATAAACCTGGACAAAAACATTTCATATTTGTACTAGTTACTTCTCAACACAAACATTTCAGATTACACTTTTTGTTCAGTGGTGACATACCATGATAGAAAATGTAATATAAATCATAATTTGACATTTATTTCTATGAAACGATGTTTGAAAATATTTAAACAATAGAATTCATTTAGCACGAATATTACTTTTTTTCTTCAAAAAAAATTCCTGGGAATACGACCAGCAATCACAGATTTCAGTCAAACTGGTGAAACTGCTGTTCAGGAAAACACTTATAATTACTTACGCACATTGTTGTATCTCATATATTTAAGTTTGCTGATGGTCTTCAATATTAGAGATTGGTATTGATCAGCGCCTTTCAAAAGGCCGATGCCTTTACGAAAGCTCATAAATGAACAGGTTTCAAGAGCCCAGATTCCTTCACTAGGGGCTTCTGCCTTCTGTTGTTGGTAAAATAATTTGATTTCATGATGAGTGATTGTTGATCGTGTTGACTGACAATGCCAAATTACTTCACATCCTTTGGCCTCTCATCTGCTTTAGGTTTTAAATACTGCTAAACTCTGACATCAGTCTCTTTCATATTCATCTGACATGTATCTCCAGCGTGCTCTTTAAAAATGTTCAGATTTCTGCTATTCAACTTGAGGAAAGTTGTGAAAGCACTGATGCAGCACTAAATGAGCATCCAACCAAAGAAACATTGTTTCTTCTAGCAATGCAGCTCTTCACGATCAAGATGTCCCAACCACCTGCAGGCAGAAATTGTGGAAGAAATAGACAAATGAAAAATTCCCTTACATTTGCATGCATATTTCTGTAAGTCCATAACATAGGCCTAATAAATACTAAAGTTAAATGCAACACACAATTAAAAGTATTTAAAACATCATTACTAATCACATGTGATTTTTCATCATGATATAAAACAATGTAAATACACTGCAACAACAATGCACATTAAGAGAAATGCTGCATATGATAGATACTATGATTGTTAATGATTAACAAGCATAGTCTCTATCATATGCAATATTTCTCTTAATTCTTCTTAAATTGGACTTGTGTTGTGAAATGTTACCTTACTCTTTGTGCCTAGACTCTCATTCACGTCTTTCCATTGATGCCCACAATCAAAGTATTATGTCCTAGTACTCCTAGCTGAGCACTTTAGCATCAATTGGAAAAGTGGGCCATGCCATTCATGTATTCTCAATCACATCATCCAACTCGAGCATATCTACCTCACTCAGGCAAAGATACTGCAAGAGGAAGATTGGACAGTACATAGCCCGTTAAAAAAATACTTGCATCGGCCGATAAATATCATGAACCTATAGGCCCATGCAAGTATTTTTAAGGTAAGATTCATGATATTTATCGGCCGATGCAAGTATTTTTTTAAATCTAAGTTTGCACCGCTCATAATACCGTCGCCCTCTATATGCATCTTAGCTAGGCTACGATAAAAAAGACGGCAAGATGGCGACAATAACAGATTGTGAGTAAACGCTCCTCTAGACCTACTTTTGTTTTAATATTTTCCATTTTATTATGAATATTGTTTGAAAATATGACGCTTTGGCTTTAGTGCCAAAAGGGTCCAAATTGTATTGTAACCCATTTACATAAGTTTGGGCTCAAAACCCTAAAGAAAACAAGTATTTTGGAGCAACATTATTGTTGCCATAATACTTGGTGCGTATAGAGCAATGGCATCCCGTCTCTGGTTCTGTGGAGATTAACTTATTCACGTCAGTGATATGACATTTATCTCGAGGGGCCTGTTTTTCATCACCTGGACACTCATCCTACGAACGAGGTTATAATAAATAATATATAACCTGGACAAGTTAGAAATATCTTTATCCACCAACCACAGAGTTAGTTCCATTCTAGACAGGAATAACCGTCGTTTCTGGGGATTTATTAAACAATTTCTGACATTTTACTGTATGTATGGTGAGTGGAGCCAACGTAGTTCAGCGGAACAACCAAAATACAGAGACTGAAGCTTTTGGTCTAGTTCCATTCTTACTCAACCTGTTTCATGAAGGGCTTCCTAACTAAAATCCCTTAATATCGATACTATCGGTAGATAGAGCAGACGAGACGTAGCCTTAGTCACAAAACAGCATAATTTTCAAAAAGCAAAATTATTATTAAACTGCAAATATTGTGATGAATTTGGAGATATATCTAATCAAAATATAGCACAGGCAAAATGTGCACCACAAATACCTATACTATGGAGAATTGACCATTAAATTGCTGAGAAAATGAAATTATGAATAATTAATTTCAAGACTAAAAAATCACTTGTGAATGTCGAGATGGGCACCCCCGGGATATCAAAATTCAATAGTTTATGGAAGTAAACCATATATTTATAAGTTTTCTTTGTAAAAGGATGATAGTTACATATTGTAAATTAGTTTTTTTCATGATTCAAAACATCATCAAAATATAGTGTAACATAAATTGTTTAAATCTTTAGATACCGAAGCATACAATTCAACAAATTCTATGCATAAATTAGAGAAAAATCCAAATGTTAATAAGGGTCTGAAAACAGCAAATATGAGTCCAGTTATGGATGGCCTGACGCAGTAGAATCTTTATCAATTCAATCGTTTTACTCTTTCAAAATGAATGGTTTTGATGTGTTTTACCAAGTTTTTATGGTTTCTGTTATTTTTGAATGATTTATCCCACTTGTTTTGCAATATAATTTCAATTCCTATGATTGAAATGTAAGATTATAATTTTCAAATTTTGAGGCACTTCTGCATGTCATAATAGTCTACCCACGTGATGCCACTACGTCATTAGAAAAAAGTTATGACAAGTTCGGAGGTGTCACAAATATTTAGTCAGGTTGTTGTAACGGATCTTGGCAAAGAGGGCTTTGTGAACGGATAGCGGACAAGAAGCTCACTATCTCCGATTTAGTCAAGGAGTTAGACTTATGACGATGTTGAGAAACGGGCCCCGCCCAGGGGCCTCCTGTCTACCCCAGGCTGGGGCGGCTGGCGCTGGCTTGGCTTTGGTTTTTTTGGACTCTTCAAACTCGAGTCAACCACTGTGCAAGGTCAGCACAATTCAGCATGCCAGCAATTCAATTGGGAGCTTAAATCACAATCATTTTAAAGGCATTCTGGCATGATAGCTCAGTCGGTAGAGCGAGGGTTTCAGATTCCAGTGACCCGAGTTAGATTCCCAAGAGGCAAGAGTGGTGCGCTAGTGCCCTTTACCTTGGTAATAATAACCAGGGGCGGTATTCTGAGGTCATTTTATCTTTAAAATATTTTATTTTATCTCTTAAAATGAAATTGGTATTCTGAGATGACATTTTATCTCTCAGATTAAATTTACAATTTTATCTTGCGTATAAATTTTATTTTGCGTATCTATGATGATACGCAACAGAGCAGTGGCTGCGTAAACATACCCATCGCGTATCTGGCCATTGCAACGCGGGTGATGTGCTTGCGCCCAAGTTACTTTGAAGAAAAAATAAAATAAACTTAAGAGGGTAGGGGCTATTTTATCTCCGCGACGTTGATTTCGTCAATATTTTTTAATTGAATTAACTCCAAATGTTGGCATGAAAATTAAGAAAAATGATATATTCATTGAGAACAACACCTTAAAGTTATTCCTGTACAATCAGGAAGCATTTCATAAGACTTTTCTTCACTAATATTGTCTTTGAAATGATGCTTGAAAAGATGCGATATAGACTTCGAAAAAAAGATGAGTATTGCCATTTTTGTTAAAAAGAAATCTCTGTAAAGACGCGCAAGCGTATAGTGCAAGCGTATTGAAGTCAATAAATTGACGCAATCTCACCTCTTCGCCACACCTCCTAGCGGAATGGATTTCCATTGGTTGAGTGATATGAGAGAGCTATAAAAGCGTGTTTCTTATTGGATATTGATTACAAAATAGGTGTGTCTTACAGAGATAAAATGAAGATAAAATTGTTCTCAGAATACCAATTCGGAGAGATTTTAAGGGGATTTTATCTTACTGATTTTAACGGAGATAAAATATTTTATTTTATCTGAGATAAAATGGATCTCAGAATACCACCCCAAGGCATTTATGCAGGTCCCTCGGAGAGGACCTTAAACCGTTGGTCCCCTGGTTGGTTGTTCACAGGCATTCGTGCTTTCTTAGCAGTCAGGTAAAAAACCTCGGTATAAGCACTCATTCAATGAACAAGGTTATGATATAACCTTGTTCTCAGTTATATCTCTATGTGTGGCAAAATAAGGATGGCAATGTTTGGCTTATTTTCTCTTTTTCTTTGGGACAAATGCTTGATTTTTTTACACTGACAGTTTCCATTACACCTATTCGTCATACAACTTGGCCCTTAAGTAAATTTGATTCTTTAAATTATTTTTTTCTTAATTAAAAATAGAGATTAAAAAATGAAAATTTTCTTACCATATTATTTTCCACCAATAGAGGGCGTACACAAAAATATGCCCCAAATTCAAGTTTTTGAGCGCTCTAGTGAATACAAAAATTATTCTCAAGTTACTAATGAATAATAAATTCCAACTGTACGGAAATTAGTAATTTTGGTCACAAAAGTGATATTTTAATCATTTTTTTAAGTGTGTGCTCTGTACAGCATTGGCATGCCATAGTCCAACCTGTAGATTCCCCACAGGCAGGGTGGTTGCAGTGAACAAGTGGGTATAAGTTTAATCCTGGTTTAACTTTAAGTCACCACTCAATTCACTGCTGTTCATTTAATTTCGTCAGCGGCGCGGCGGTGACTTCTTTCATCTCCCATTGACTTTAGTTTTTAAGTCAACACAACGAGCGCACACCACTTGTTCACTGCAACCACCCTGCCTGTGGGGAATCTTCAGGTAGGACTATGGCATGCCAATGCTGTACAGAGCACACACTTTCAAAAATCATTAAAATATCACTTTTGTGACCAAAATTACTAATTTCCATACAGTTGCAATTTATTTTTCATTAGTAACTTGGGAATAATTTTTGTATTCACTAGAGCGCTCAAAAACTTGAATTTGGGCATATTTTTGTGTACGCCCTCTATTGGTGGAAAGTAATATGGCAAGACAATTTTCATTTTTTTTTGAAGAATCAAATTCACTTAAGGGCCAAGTTGTATGACAAATAGGTGTAATGGAAACCGTCAGTGTAAAAAAATCAAGCATTTGTCCCCCTCCAAAAGAGAAAATAAGCCAAACATTGCCACCCTTATTTTGCCACACATGGAGATATAACTGAGAACAAGGTACCCGGTAATATCATAACCTTGTTCATTGAATGAGTGGCGCACACACACTAACCTATTTCAGGATAAGGCCGATATTCTTTACTTACAAAAGTGACAATATCTTTTGATGTAAACTTTAAGACGGGTACTGCTTGGCTAAACTTGTAATGTATTATTAAAACTCGCTTTCTTTGCCTGACAATTAAAGATGACCGGGCCAAGATGACTAAAAATCTTCAGCAGTCCGTTCTCGCACTCCGAGTCCAAGACCAATGTTTAATAAGAAACACTAAAGAGTATAGATTGCGAAGATGGCTCAATCGCGAAATACCGCACTGAAAAGAACTGTAGTACCGGCGCGCGGAGCTCGAGCAGTCTCAAATTTATTTTCATTTGTGATGTGATGGGTGTAGGAGCGAGCGGGGGTGCCCCACTGAACTGGAAATACGTATTTTCAGTTCAGTGGGGTGCCCATGCCCCCGGCATCGATTCTCCAAAAGTGTCACGACCATGGAAAAAAGGAGAAAATGATAAGAATACAGGAAAGGGGGTTTCATATGATATTATTTTATAATATTTTGTAAAGAAATCTATCACGAAATTACAGACTTTAATTCCACGGGCGTAAATTCCGGGGGATGGAATATATAGGGCCTATCCTCCCACTTTTCGGTGAGGGGGGTGGCTGTAGGCCTTCAAACATTCCCCTCTTTTAACAGAAATGATTTTTTTTTTAATTATCAGATGATTAATACTACTGTTAATACTACTGCGTGGATTCATCAGTAAACGCAGTAAGTGGTTTAATTTTGCATAAGATTGTAAAAATGCAAAATTTCTCACGCAGTTCAAACTTCAAACTATTAGTATTCTTACAAGTATTTGGCCATGGCAAGTCTTTTCATTTAGCTTATTGCAAAGGTTTTATATATCCGCTATCATGAGAGTAAATCCATTTATACCAAGGCGGAGCCAGCTTTCGCCAATAGGGGGCTGCCGGGGCGAAAATAAAAATTCACCCACATTTTCCCCGATCGAACGCAGCCGATCGGAGAAAATGTGGGTGAAATTAAAATGGTTTTCGTACCTTTCAAGGAGTATATCCTATAAAAGTCAGTTCTTATTTTATTCTTATAAAACAACATAAATATGTAATAATCTCATAAACCCTGTTTAAATAATGCAAGCGCGAGCTATTTTTTAAAATTTTTATTTAGTGTATTTTGTCCTGAAAATTGAACATATTGGGCAATAATGTTTGTGATCCTGAACAAGATGGGTATGTAATTACTGCGAGCGCGAACTGAGTGCGGGCAGAAAGATTTTTGATATACGTTTTGGTCTCACTCGAAAAGGGACCTGCATGTTAACGACTGTTAGCCATGCATGAATACGATACATATTTCAACAATCAAATAATGCAAGCGCGAAGCGCGATCTTAAAATTTTGGACATTCCGACCTAAAAAAGAATGGACACTCTATGCATTTTTTACAATCATGAACAGGATAGGTATATATCTAAACAATGTGAGCGCGAAGCACGCCGGGGAAGCACGAGTGGAAAAAAAATGAGAGCCTTAGACTTAAAAGCGCGACACTATTCATGTTTTGTAAATTATGAACAAAATGGGTAATAATTGGGTACGTTCCTACATTGATAATGTGAGCGTGATTGCGAGCAGAAAAAAATTGATATTCTGATCTGAAACTGGGTAATTTTAAATTAATTTTAGCATGTTTTGAATGAAGAACAATCTCAAGACACATGCATCCGCGTGTTTTAGATTTAGACTGCGCATTCTAAATACATTTTTTTAACCATGGAAATCAATTGTGCGAGCGCGAAGCTCGATCGAGCTGAAAATAGTTTATATTCCGATCTGAAAAGGGGTCAATATTATTTAAGCAGTAATTCAAGCACTGTTTTGTGAAGCCGATATGGATCGAACTTAGTAAATGATGTGAACACAAAGCTTGAGCTGATATACTTGTCGATATTCCCGCTGAAAAAAGGGACAATTCAATTATTAGGAATTCATGGGAATGTTTTATCTTATTTATTGATGTAATAAACCCATTGAGAGCGCAAAATATGTTGATATTAATGCCTGATTACTGGAATTGTTAAGCACTTTTGTAATTATGAATAGGATGCATGGGTTAATATTATATTTTTAACAATAATGCGAGCGCAAATCGCGAGCCGAAATTTTTGAAGAAAAAAATCATAAGGGAATTTTAAGTAGTTTGTTATAAAACTATTATAAAGGTATACATTACTCACCAATCAAAATGCGAGTGCGCAGCGCTAGCTCATAGGTTTCGACAATCAACCCTGAAAATGGAAATTTTGAGTAATTTATGGAATACACGAATAGAATATGTACGACAAATCAAATAATGCGAGCGCGCAGCGCGATCTGTAAATTGATACTTAAAATAAAACGGACATATTACAGAGCAGGAAAGCTCGATGTCCGAGCTGAAATATGTTTTGTACTAAATGGACTTCAAAGTTTAATATTTTAAGCTCCATACCAGCCTATTTATTGAGCAAGATATGTATATCTCATCGATCAGGCAATGCGCGAAACGAGAGCGAAAATTTCATATAGTGACATGAAAGATTTCTTTAAATTTTCCAACTCTTCCCCTCATCTTATTTTTATTTACTCGTCTTCCTCCTCTAGCTTATTTTCCTTTTCCTTTTCTCCTCTATTTTATTTCTTCCCCCTTTTTTGGCTCCGCCAATAGGGGAGGGGGCCCCCGGAATCCGCCTATGGCATAGACTATAATAAATTGAGATTGAATTAAATTGAACTGAAAGCAATGAGAATGGTTAAAAGAAAAACAAAAGCTCATGCACGGCGTGCGCCCTATCAAAGTTGGGTAAATTATAAAGGTACAGTCCGATATTTTTATTCATTATCTTATGCCAATCGTGGAACATTATGAAGTATAGGCCCTAAGATATACATTTCTGAAGGATTAAAACGAAACAAAATATAGTGAAATTTATGAGCATTGTTCGACTTATCTCTGATTAGTTCGTTCATTTTTTTTCCATGACCAAAAAGTACTGGGAACATATTTCATCATTGTGTTTTATATATGAATATATCGGAACTATATCATTTTCTTAATTTTACTTTCTCCTTTATTTTTCTTAATTCATTCTCCTCCCATTTCCTTTCTTTTTTTTTTTTTTTCTTTTGTTTCCTTTCCCTTTTTGCGTCCCGCTTAATTACAGTGCCTCGGCCGCTTTGATTGCCCCCCCTAGATCCGACGGTATATTCTCCGGCTATTTTCCTGGGACACTAATAAAAATATAGCACAGGTTCGGCATTTTGTCCCCATTTATTTGAAGTAACAGACTTTTGAAAAGAAAAAAAACAACATATCAATTTAATGTATTGGAAGAGTAGTCCTTGCTTTAAAATCTATGTCATCACCAATGAGGCTATATAGACCTGTATCCTGTAGTAATTACAAATTTTTACATTTATAAAATCATAACTTTCTTATTTTCTGCAAACTTTATACACTAGCTTTAGCGTTTGATTTTTATTTTTCATAATAAAACATCTTTTTATTTGGGTAGGTTTCCTTTTAATGTAAAAGGATGAGTAGACCAATCTCTTGTCTCAACCATGGACCTAAGTATATATTCATGTACATCACGTCATTCTTTTCGAGCACACCGAAGGTCTTACGGAAGCATTCTGAGCTGAGGTATCTTGTAATGTAGGGTCTTGGTTAGTAAAAACGCACGTGTTTTAAAAATTGCGAAAACAAAGTTTACCACTGCACTGCACAGCTAGCTGGGTAGGTACGGTTAAGGTTCGGAGCTGAGTTAACGGACGACATACTAGTCAGCCACAGATCCAGGGCCAGGGGCCTTCTCCATCTCCAGGCGCCAATTTAGACTTCTTTTGAAGTACAAGTGCAGAGAAGAAGAAAATGAAATGGCGTTTGTTTATTGGGCCTTATTATAATATGACTATTCTTCTAATATTTGAGTTCGAGATGGCAATGCTTTGACCGATTTTGGGCTGGGAGCGAAACTTCAATCCCCAGACCACATGGACCGCTACACTACAGCACAGGAGGAGATCGTGGACGGGGAAGTCCGCGGTGACTTGGCCAGATGGATGCGTGGAGTTCTCGGATATGGACGGCGCACCTGAGGCCGAGATCTCACTGAATTGAACTGTGATGATGTCGATGAGCTGACTTATCTCGGTCTGGGGTTGTACATGCAAGTGCTCTTCATGTGGTGTATGGATGTATCTGCAAGGTAGTCAGCACCTCAATACAAAAACAAGAAAAAAGAATGCAAGTGTGTGTGTTAGCCTGGTCCTGGAGGCTCCTGCCTTCCTGGAGAGTAGAAATCAGTCTAGGGCCTACTACTACACGTAGGCTTGCTCCCCATGGAGCCTGGAATTGCTTCCCATACGGCCACACATACGGCCCCAAAACCTGAAACTTTCGCCCCCGAGATTTCTACTTTCTCTCTAGGGCCTATAAATAAATTAAAAAATTGTGGCAAAAACTGATTTTCGGGGGTTTTGGCAGCCATTTTGGATTTTGGCCCGGCACACTTTTTTCTCGGACCTGAGACAAAAAATATTGTCATTTCGTGTTGAGATACATTACAAGGAATGAAAAAAAAACTGTTGCCATATTGAAATGACAAAAAAAGTATTTTTGACCCATGTATAGCCCACTCCTACATGTACTTAAATAAAAAAAGAAAAATCAAACTAGCATAGTGCTGAAAATAGGATGTAAAAAAAGAAAGTTAGGCCCTATAACATTTTAAAGTTTTGCTAATTTTTCACAAAACAGTGATATGCACAACTAGGTGAGTCAGTCGATGTTGTCCATCACTCACTATTTCTTTTGTTCTTTTATTGTTTAAATTAAACAATATTTCATTTTTTTTAGATTTGACAATTAAGGACCAACTTGACTAAACCATATAGTATTAAACAATGCTAATTCTACATGTTCAGGGAGGAATTAATTGTATCACTTGACAACGAGGAGAAAATTAGAATATTTCATAATAAAATACAAAAGAAATACTGAGTGGATGATGGTCATAGTCTCCTCATTTGCATACCAGCCAGGATATGCATATAACTGTTTTGTGAAATTAAGAAAAATTTCAATGTTCAATTTTCAATGTTCAATGAGACAAAAGTCTACATTCACTGAATAAGCATGGAATTGAGGCATATTTATTGGCAATTTTAAATAAATGTGGGGTTACCTCCATGGTCTTGCAATAATGCTTGGTATTGAAAAAGATGGGGCAGTTGCCCTCACCACCCTACCACATTCCTTGACCATGGCATGAAATAAAGCTTAGCTTTAGAAATTGCACCTCTTGGGTGCACGAGGGGCGAAGTTGTTACGGTAGTGGATGGTATTACTGAACACTTCATGATTTCAATCATATCAAACAATATTCTCATAAAATTCATCAAACTTTCACCATAAATACACAAATATATACAAAAATGTCAACATAAAAATTTTGCTGAAAACTTTAAAAAAAAAATGATTTCAGCTCCCAATTGCAACCCTCCTTGCATGTGAAATGTTCTGGTCACTTGAAAGTGGCATCGTATTATAGATGTGATGTGTGTATTCTGTGGGAAAATTAGAGAAAACAGCAAAATCACTTGGGATGAGCTATATTATTTTGAGAATATAAAGACTTTGAAAATGTTTTACTGACAATTTTTCATCATCTTTCTATTCAATTTCCCTCTACTTGTTTATTCTATTCATTGTGTAAACACAGGAAGTATTTGTGATGTCATGTTTGAGTGAGCATGCTTTCAAATAAAGTGTAAGAAATTAACAAATTCTTAATATGTCATAAAAATGGACTCCTGTGAACTTTGAAAAGCAGTAATTGCTTTAAATGCATGACTTCATAGATCAATTGAACTTTTACACAGATTATAGTAAAAGAAAAATATATAAACACTTTTTATTTTTGTGAAAAAGATTTAGGGGAAATATTTATGTGTTCATAGGTTAAATCGATCAATCGTCTGTTACTGTTTGATTAATGTCAACAATTTATATTTGTATTTTTTTTTCATACGTATAGGTGTCTGGACATCAAGATAGTGAAGAGCTGCATTGTAAGGATCAACAGACAATATTCCTATGGAGAGGTTTCTGCAACAGACTGAATCCAGCATCCTTTATGTAAACAGAGTAGAGGAGTTTGCTGTCAATGGATCTAGTAAGATAATATTGTCAACCATATACAGAAAAGAAACCCAGCAACATGATATCCTAAATGTTACCAGTCTCAAGAATTCATCTTTACAGACCGCACAGCCATCATCATAATCAACACTACTTATTAATCAGGAAAATTAATGCAACAGGGGGTTTCTAAGCCTGCAAGATATTAATATGCAACCACCGAAGCAAACCGGATACGAAAAAGAATTTTCTTTATAATGCAAACTTAATCAGCATAGACAGTGCAATATCACCCCACATTGATACTGCGAGATTTAAAAGCCAGAATGAAAAGTAACAGACCTGCAATCCCTCTCATCTTTATTCAAGTGAATTACAAAGAAAGATTGATTGCCAATCATCACAAGGTACATCTTGGACCCGTTTATGGACTTGTGCATTAGAGATCATCAAGTGCATGTTTTTTTTAAAGCATCCACTGGGAATGGAAAATTTGGCAATTGATTGACAAAAGGTTGTCAACAGGTGAGAGATGCAATGAAGTTTGATATGGCATCCTATCACACATTCTTCACCTGGCTCGAAATAGCATGACTTACAGTTGCGAGGACTCAATCCTTTTGCGGTGCCTTCACTTTTTCAAGCAACTTAGAGCAGGTAATATGATATAGTTTAAAGTAATTGAAAGAAAAAAAAATTGAAAGAAAAAAAAATAGTTTAAAGTAGACATTTAAAGAAAATGGAAATGTCATATCAATGAAATAAAGTTTATTCGATTCTCTTCATTTCTTTCATTTTCCATTTGTGACCTCCATCCCCAAAACCAACAATACATTGTAAGTTGCCCTTACTTAACTTCACAATTTCAAATTGTGTCAGTAG
This sequence comes from Lytechinus pictus, assembly GCF_037042905.1. Taxonomy (NCBI): domain Eukaryota; kingdom Metazoa; phylum Echinodermata; class Echinoidea; order Temnopleuroida; family Toxopneustidae; genus Lytechinus; species Lytechinus pictus. Next base: position 30,143,853 of record NC_087254.1, read on the forward strand.
AAGAAAATTCTATTTTGAAATGAGATAATTTTCTGATTTGTCACTTTTTGAAGACCAAATGACTTATTTAAGCCATTTAGAGAGAACCTTTGCTGGTGACTTATCATTGATTTTGTGGTGGCTGGTGATGTTTGGGTTGAGTTAAAGTAAGGAAATCAAGATAGTATTCACTCGGTCTACAATGTAAGCAGATGGTTTAATTATCAGATCATCTATCAACATTATGGCTATTGGTCCACTATAAATTTACCCAGTTTCCACCTGGTCCAACCGTTACCTGGATTACATGTAATACTCACTTGCACTGTCATAAAGTCTAATGCCCAGATTGTATAATTTCGACTTTTGCACTTTTCCCACAATTCGTCAAATTAAGATTTAGTTCATAGATACTTCATCTAATTATATATACTCAAGGTGATATTAGACCAAGTGGATATTAGACAAAATTGGTATAGTTGAAGTGGAAATTAGAATGGCAAAAGGGCTAAATGGCAAGTAGACCAAATGGATAGTGGGTGAACAGGTTGTAGACAAACTACGCATTCGAGCAGACTAGAAGGGGTGAAGTGAAATTGAAAGTAGATAAAGTGGGTATAGACCAAGTGGAAATTTATCATTTAATTCAGACTGATGCTGGTAAAATTGGGGTTCTAAAAGAGGTACAAACTGGTGTTGTAGATGAAATCATTTAAGTGCAATTGACAACTCACTGTACATGGGCTTTCATAGAGCTCTGAAGAAGCTTCAAATTCTATCATGCTCTGTTCTGTATATATCTTATTTTCAAATTGATGATAAACATGCAATTTTGTGATTTTATTGTGCTAAGAAAAGCAATCATTCTGTCCTAAAATGTGCAACAAGTTATTTACAAATTCATTATCTTCACTTCAATGACACCATTGAGAAAAATGATTAAGTTTTAATATCAATGGATGTGCACTTCAAAATTTGACCCACAGACCTCAATTGAAGTGTGTATTCTATGCAGAGAACAGCAGAGCATCCACCAAGCTCTGTCATGGCTCTCCAGTAAAGGAACAGACAAGAATTTTGGTCAGTATTCAAGGGATGTAGACTACATTGAAGCTGCCATCAGAGCGGAGGATCCAACTCAACTTGTCACATTGCTTCTAGGAAGAAGATCACAAGACAGGTTAGGTCATCATTGATCTGTGTCATGACACTAAATCCTTTTGTCTTTTATAATATGATTTAACATTTAGATGTGATTTACTTTGAATGACATGCTATGCTTCATTTATTTCATTTTCATTGATTATCTGAATTATATTGTATTTACTAAGAATCTTGCTAGGTGTTCAAAAGTTAATCATGCTATAAATACCCGTCATTCCTCACTCGTAGTGAGCAATATTTTTTGTGTTTTACTGGTAAAGTTAGCCTGCAGAGCTATTTACTTCTCAAATATTGAGTATTAAAGCATGATGTAGAATTGCATCATCTCACTTTTTAGTGTTCCATCTTCTCCAAATAATTTTTCTCCATCAAATGCCGAAATAGTAAATTCCTTTTTTAAGGAAGATGCGCTTGCGCAGCATATACACGCGTGAACAGTAAGAGAAAGAGTTTTTCATTTTCTCTAATGGAGACCAGTTGAATACCAAATTCTTTTTTGTAGAGTATGAATATACCTTTCTCCTATGTAGTTAAATGGTTAATACAGATGTGCACTATAAAACAATTACCACTTTATTTCAGGTGACAAATCATTCTATCACTTTGTCAGTGAAGTGGAGATACATGTACATGTTATTCCCTCCCCTCAACTTGGCTTTATAAAGATAGCAGCATCAAGTAGTTTAGCCCGTCAGCCACCTTTTCAGTGACAAGGGAGTCAACATCAGACTTTCCCATTTTGATTCCCTTTTCTTCCAATGCTCTTTTCTTGTTTGGTGATGCATACGTAACAAGGTCACATAGTGTTTCAGCAAATATTACAGGTTTAGGTGATATCTTTGTCCTGGCTCTTGACAGGGATTTTCTCTTAGCTACACCAGACCCGGGGGTTCGATTGGTGGGAGATCCTGAATTTCTCAATTCCTCCTTTTCTAATGACAACTGCTCTTTTGCAAGTTATAAATGAACTCGCATTGACAAAATGATAAGAGAAGTAAGTTTTTCTTTTCTTGCTCATTTAATCCCTCATATATATCTAATTAATAATGCATCTTAACAATTTTCCAAAATGTTACCTAAATGTCAGAATTTTGGTTCCTAAGAGCTTACCCCATGTAATTTGTGTATTGACCCAACCCTGTGGACATACCTATATATATATTTCTTTCACAACATATTCAAATGAAAGAGTTGTCCAATAGCTGTTGTAATAATAATAATAATATATTGGATTTTATTGCAATAAAACTATCAAAATACAATCACAAGCAGTCAAAGACGGAAATGAGTGAAAGTTTACATGTACAAATAGAAATATAACAATATATAAAGTAAACATTATAAATAAATATTAAATACAATACAAATTCATACAGATGAAAAAGAAATGTATCATAAAAAATAAATACCAAAGGCCATAACATAATTACTACAAAGTGTCACCAATGAAGAATAGGGGGAATGAAAGATTAGGAAGAAAGGAGAGAGAGGAGAGGAAAAAGATGAATAGACCCAACCTGAACACTTTGAGATCTATTACTTAGATAGCTACATAGCAATACAATAACGTTAGGATCAATGCCAAGGTCAATCAATTTCTCAATTAATACATTGTGATTTATATGGTCAAACGCCTTAGCATAATCGATAGTACATAAAGTGGCAACATGACCAGGTTTATCAGTACCCTTGAGGATTGAATCAATCAAGCTTATCAGATAGTGGGAGGTTGATAATCCTTTAATGTTACCAAACTGTTGCTTATCTATCTTATTACCGATATCCTTATACAACCACTTGGTTAAGAATGACTCAAAAACCTTAGCAAAGGTGGGGGTAAGAGATATGGGTCTTAAAAGATCAACAGAGTTACAGGGGAAAGTCTTGGGAATAGGGACAATGTCCGAGTTCTTCCAACAATCAGGGAAGATGCCAGACTCCAGACAACTATTGAAGATCATGGCCAATGGTTCAGCTAATTCTGGGGCAAATTCAGTAATGAGTCTGACAGGTACATCATCATGATGACAGGATTTAGAAGCATTGAGCTTGCGCAATTCTTGATGAACCTGATAGGCTTCCACTCTAGGGGGTGGTTGTGATGCAGGTAAGAAAGACTGTAGAGTAGAGATGTCAAGCGGAGGTAGTTGACTACAAATACGAGCAAAATGGTCATTAATAAGATTAGCTTGATCATTTCACAACCAGGTAGGGATGTAGCTCTTTTATTCATTCTACGAATTTGCTGATGTCAACTTTTGGGGTTGGATTTCCATAAAATCATGACTTTCTGAAAATAGAAGTGATCCTTTTGCACTTGTACCTCACGTTTGACTCGATTGCAAAGATTCCTATAGTGTGCCATCCTATTTGATTTGAAAGCACACTGCCTTTCCTTAATTAGCGATAAGATGCGTTTAGTGATCCAAGGCTTATCCCGAGATCTGCGTTTGACATTAACTGATGGGAAGTGTAGATGGAACATCAGAGAAAGAGAATCCTGGAAATCAGAAGCCATATCCTCGACAGTCGGGTGCTCGAGAAGGTGACTCCAGCTAGTAGACGTGATCTCCTCACCAAAAGCACGGATGTTAGACTCCCGGAAAGGTCTGAAGGCAATTTCTATTGAAGACTTCTTGGGTATGATTGTTCGAGCTCTCATAATCACTGTTTTGTGATCACTTTTGGAGATTGGATTAATTACTTCAGGAACATAGTAATAATCAGCCATATCCTTAAAGATCTTGTCGTGTACATATAATTTCTCACTCTTACATGTATGGAGAAAATAAAGATATACACATTACAATCTTTCAAAGAATTAGGCTTACAAAACTTTGGGGCCATAATTACCCCAGTCGATATTTCATACCTATACACTGTTAGACCACTATGTAAGAAATGCTGTGGAAGAACGTTTGTAAAAAAAAGTCATTTACTCCACAACCACGTAAACGTACATGAGTTTGGGTGTAAAAGATATAGGCCTATCGTTCTGATTCCCGCCAACTTTGCAATTCTTCTCGATCCCTTCACCCTCCTCCGTTTCAATGACATATTCCGTGTACCATACCCCCTTCCCGTCTACCATAAATTCATGTTTAACTTTGTACCCAAGTAAATCTTTTGCTGTTATACCCTTTACATAGAGATCGCCACAATCTAAATCATTGATGATGTCTTCCTTCGAGTAAAAATATACATCGTCAGCATTGCTAACATAAACCAGATTCATACCTGCGTTTGTTTTACTGCAAACAAACGCAGTATACCAGTTTTCTTTGTCCTCTTCATAATTTTTGTTAAATGTTTTACAAGTTTCCTGACAATATGAGTATATGGTACACTTCTTCCACTCTTAACTCTTTTCCTTTCTTGCTCCTTGTGCTCTTCCCTCTTCCTCTTTAAACTCTGTTTGTATTCCTTTACTCTATGCTGTGGTGCACATAAGATATCTTCTACTTCATTGTCCTCATCTGTTACAGTTTGGGCCCTTTCCCTGCTTTTATTAATTAAATGTATGACTTGTTTTCGCTGTTCTCCACATGATTTTTTTCTTCCCTTCTCTGAAAAACTAAGTATTTCGTTTTCATTCTTGTCCATGATAACATACCTCTGAGCTTTCAATTGGGTGTTTAACCGTTCCATCTCTTCCCTTTCCGTTCCCCTTCCCAACCCATTCCTTACGTCTTCTTCGCTTAACCATATCCCTCCACATATGTTTTAGACCTATTTAATTACCTTTTCTCTTCTTGCATTGTCTCTTTCTTCCTTTGTTAGCATGTTTTCTTTCTTTTCTCAGAATTCTTTCTCTTTTGTCCCATATTTCCCTTACTCGCCTGCCATAAATGTCCTTCCATTGTTTTTCCTTTCTCGCTCGCCCTTTCCATGTATTTTGCCTTCTTTTCTGACGATAGTTGTGACAGCTATTAACTTGTTTTATTTATTGAGAACATAATTATGCTTTCCAAGCAAAGATTGGATGTTTGTGGCTTGATTCTCATTAATCTATCTAACATTCCAAAATTACGTTCTACACTGGTGTTTGTTTTGGGTGCACTCACAATTTCTTCATCTAAGCCTCTTTTAAATGATCCCCTACCATTCTTTCCGTAACATTCATGAACCCTGAAAAAATCCTTTCTAGAATTTGGGCCGTTAATTCATCATTTTCACATGGATTAATTAACTCATTCAGTACACATCCTTTCCTTACTTCTACATTATCAAATATTTGGATTTTACCATGAATAAATTGAGAACAATCAGCTGATAACATCTCGAATTGTGCGAGAATTTGTTTGAAGACATCTGACATTTCATTCACATTCAATTTTTTCTAACAAGTTCCATAAAGGAACGGTGACATACTTATCAATGAGACCCAAAGCTCTACATCCTGCAAGAAATTGTGAAACATTCAAATCGGCGTGCACCGCTTTCATTAACAAATTCTCACCTTTATGTAACTCAAAAAAATCCTTAAGGTCATCTTTAAGAAAATAAACACCGGCAGCATTGTGAAAGAGAATATTAAAGCGATTCCCCTTGAAGGGGGCAAGAGGAACAAAATCTTTTCCTCTATCACGTAAAAATGTTCTAAAATGCATTGGTTTGCCTGATTTTTCACATCCACTATCCTGGATCGCCTTACATACAGTTCTTATCAATCTCTCAATGCCCCCTTCATTATTTTTTTATGTGAATCCTACTGCCTTGGCCCCTACATTGATGTTATCAAATAACATTTCTTCAATTGCTTTCATAGTTTGTGCAACTTGATCGGCTAGTCCTACAATATGATGCATGCCACAGAATTTTTTTTTCATGTTTTCTATTTTCTCTTTTTAGGGTTCAGAATAAGTATTCCACTCTCGCATAGCGCAAGGTTTGTTTTCATTAAATTATCTAAAACAAATCTAACAATTACGTATCCCCACTCCATAGTTACACACCAACCCCTGATAAACTTCCCTTATTTCGTCACTGTATTTCGCCCCATCCATCGTACCTAAATCAACATGCTCATTTGTTATTTTTTGTTCCAGTGTATTTAGCCTCTTTTCAACTTTTTTCATTTTTTTTTCAATTCATTCCTTCTCTTATGACTTTCTTCAGTAGATCCTTCCTCTTTATAAGGTAACAGACGTTATCTTTACCCCTCTTCCTTTATTCTTTCTTTCATTCTATTTTCATATGTATTTCGTCTAATTGATTGATTACTTTCTTTTTTCCATCAAGATCTCTATTGATTTCTGAAAGCGTTTGTCTTTTATTATAAAGTGACAATCGTTCCCTTTTTTCGTTTCGTTTCTTTCATGAACAATTGCCTCTGCCAAAGCTTTCTGACATGTAGTTAATTTCCTTGTGGCCTATTCATACTTTAATTTCATCTTTTTCAAATTCGTCCTCACATCGGTCTTCTTACTTTTTTTTCTTTGCAAGGCGGCATCGACATGTATTTTCTTTCTTTTGCCTTTTTTTGAGGCATTCTCATTTTTTTATATGTGACTCTTTCTCACCACAGCCTCATTTTTCTTTGTGCCGGTCATTGTGTTTGTAACAACAAAAACATCCTGTATGATCCTGGGAATTTCATTCTTCTGTTCAGTGCCAGTCCGCTGCTTTTCTAATCTTTTTTCTAGATTTCTTATACGTTTATTCAAAGCTTTGTTACCAACAACATTTCCAACATAAAACAAATTCGGTGAGAAGCCACGAAAATTGCTTGATACTCATACCTTGTTTTCGGGACCACCTATACAACTCGATAGCAACACCATTTGTTAAATAAGTGTGATTTTACCCTGATAATCTTGACCATTTTCTTGGGATGCAAGATGCCATTGAAAATGAGTGTAGAAGAATGTCTGCGTCGTCGCGACCGATCCAAACTGCATTTTTAGAGTGAAATTCATTAAATGAAATGGAAATGAATCTCATGCTAATTTTGGGGGTAAATGTGTTAGTAAGGTCAGGAAAATGAGTGCTGTGTTGGTGTGTCAATTATTTTTTCAATTATGATAACTCTCTGTAAAAAGTTATTGTAAAATTACTGGAGGCATGTTTAATCTGTGCTGACGTGGTAGAATCTTTATCAATTAAATCATTTTACTATTTCAAAATGAATGATTTTGTAGCGTTTTACCAACATTTTTTATAGTTTCTTTGTATTACAATTATTGAATGCATTAACCCACTTGTTTTGTGATGTAATTTTAACCTCTATGATTGATTACGTAAGTTATAATTTCAAAATTTCTAGGCACTTTTGCATGTCATAGTCTACCCACGTGATGCCACTACGTCATTAAGAAAGAAGTTATGACAGGTTCGGAGGTGTCATAAATATTTAGTGAGGTTGTTGTACCCGATCTTGGTAAAGAGGGCTTCGTGAAACGGTTAGCGGACAAGTAGCTCACTATCTCCGATTTAGTCAAGAAGTTAGACTTACGACGGTGTTGAGAAACGGGCCCCAGAAAATGTGTATGAAATTCCACATAAGACACTTTTTTATATGCCATTTGGCTTTAGAAAGGCTCCTCGAATATCTAGTAAAGAACTGAATTGTTTTCTTCTTATGCAGCTCACTTAGCCCTATTTAGACCAGGGTATTTTGGGAGATCATATGGCTGGGGGACATCGAAGGCCACCCTTTGCTGTCGACCGCGCTAACAATTGGCACGCAGGTTGTCTTGAACATAATCTACAAAATTGTATACTAATTCATAATCAGGCCTCTACAAAATTTGCTTGCCCTATAGAAAAACTGCTTGCTCAATTTTTTTTTCAAAATTTGTTTTTGCTCTTATTCTTTAATTTCCGTACTACACTTAATTTTGAAGGTCAAGAGAAATAACAAATGAGAAACATGAGTAAAGAACAGACACATCAGTTTATTTTCAGCAAAGTCATGACATCTTTCTTATGGCCATCATAGACATCACATGGATCAAGGCCTGCATGGATCTCCTTATTTTTACTCAGAATGTCAGGTTTTTTGTATCCCATTACACGTTTCAAGAGAGCTGATGTGTATGTGTCAGGTTTCAATTACCTGGTTCTCTCCTTAATTTGTCAAGACTGCGTGGGCCACAGAGCCAGTCACATGTCGTTTCCGATGTGCAAACCATGTTGGACTCATTGCTTGTCCCTGCGTCTCCAGAATATGAGCAGAATATGATTTGGGAACTGCTTCCAAGAACTCTGCGACAGTTGATGAGCTCTTGCCATTATTGAGAAGTGGCACTGGAAACTCAGAAGCGACAACATTCTCTTCATGTTGAACATTGATGTCTGCATATACTGCTCTCATCACTATGTTGAATTTTGTGTTGTTGACTGCCAATGTACTGGAAAACATGCATCTTGAAACGTTGACCTTAAAGGGCAATGAAACCTTTGGAACAAGTAGGCTTGTGTCGAAACAGAAAAATCAAAGAATGAGAACAAAGAAAGTTTGAGAAAAATCAGACAAATATTGAGAAAGTTATGAGCATTTGAATATTGCAATAACTAATGCCATGGAGATCCTCCCATTGGCAATGTGACAAGGATGTGTGATGTCACATGTGAACAACTTTCCCTTTGATGGACTATAAAATACCCCCAAAATGTCTCTTTTTGCTTTTTCTTGTGGTTATACTAACTCTTTATCCATGATGTGTTCTTTAAAAATCTGTATTACATGCCCTCCTATAGAAAGAACACATGATCTACTGATGGATGTGATAAAAGAGGCAGTTTAAGTGAAATATAAATTATACTAAAGTAATGGGGAGAGTTGTTCACAAGTGACATCACACATCTATGTCGCATTGCCATTGTGAGGATCTCCATAGCATTAGTGATCGCAATAGTCAAATGCTCATTACTTTCTCACTATTTGTCCGATATTCCTCAAACTTTCGTTGATCCGTTTCTTTGATTTTTCTGTTTTCACACAAGCTATTTTGTTCCAAAGGTTTCATTTTCCTTTAAGGAAGCACTTAGTGCCTTCATGCCTTTCTAATCCAGCTGTTTAGAATTTTACTTGTAAGAGAAATTTACAAAAAGTTGTAATGGAGGTACAAACTTTAGCAATATTTTTTTCTTATTACTGTATATTTCAGTTTAAAAAAAGAGACAATTTTTCAGAAAAAAAATCAATGAAGAAAACAATATTTTCAAAAGGGAGGCCCAAATCAAGAAACTGGGGTCGGTACCAGACGGTCCATCAACGGAAGACCTGCTGTTAACAAAAAGGGTTTCTGCTGAAAGCTGCTTAGCATACACAATGTCGCTCTCATTAGGATTCTTCGGTCTTGCAAATCTTAGACATGGGTATGTACTTTGTAGTCGATACTTCTCAACTTCGGCTACAACTTGGACAAATTTCTCCCATGCCTTCTCCTTCTTAATCAGCTTCTCATCTGCTATGCCCTTACAGAATTTCTTAAATGAATCAGTGTAGTGCGTGTCATGCTGCGGCTTGTTTCCTTTGCTTGTCAAAGGCCGCGTGTAAATCAGGTAACACGCTGCATGGTACTTGACTTCTATGGCAATGCAATCTTGATGTTGGATGAGCCGTAACGTGTGGGCATTTTGCTTGTTGATAGCCTGCTCTAGAATTCGCCCTCCGTTGTCTTTCTAACAGCTGAAAAGTGGTTCCTTCACACGCTTTCCTTGCTTCTTTACATCCAACCGTCCACTCTTCTGACAAGTGATACACTACTGGTAGTACGTGCATAGAACATTGGGAACTGGTGGCTGCCTCTCTGGAACGTAGTCCCTTCGTGGCTTCTTATGCTCTGGTTCTTCTGATGAATCTGGGGAAAAATAAAGAGTAATTAAATAATAGATGTACTTTTTTTTATTCATTTATTGTATGTCAATAATTCTGGGTTCGAAATGATAAATTTTAGTAATTCTAATATTCAATATTCGGTTTCTTAATAACAGTATGAGAAATTTGTAGGCCTATCTCAAGTAAATTATCACATGTAATTTCCTGTGAAAATATTCATAAGTAAACTCACCTTCAACTTCCAGTTCTGCTTTCTTCTGCTTTCTCTTAGATTGGTCAACCTTTGTTTTTCTGTAAATTGCTGGTAGCATTTTCGATGAATACCGGCTTGTTTTAGAATTTCATCAACCTGTCGCTGGTCGTGTCGATCAGTGCCAGAAAGTCTTGCAATGTTGGCCTTTTTGCCGTCAGAATGCTTCCAAATTGCAGCACTAGTCATTGCTTTGGCCCACGTTATTGCATTAAATGTGTTTAAATCATTGTCAGAAGCACTTTAGGAGTGAATAATTCTGAAATTGTTGACGAAAATGCTGCCTTCTGATAGGCAAGAATCACGTAAAACAGAAGCCACCATGTTTTATAAAAGAAGTTTTTCACGAATGAAATAAACGTCAGAATTATTTAATTTTCATACATTTGGGAGTATGATCCTAAGGAGAACAAAGTGTTTATGCATGTTCTATAATATTTGGAAGGTTATCATGAATTTTATTTCTAACCCACTGACCAGACCATGCAAGAACACAATACAATTACATGGCCTGCCGACTCTTAGTTGAGCCATCTAAAGATACCATAAAAAATTACCAATTAGAATATTTGTCAGTAATTATGCAATTGAGAAACTACCAAAAATTAAGGATATCCCTCCATTTTATATTGCTTTATGGAAAGTGTGGTTAAAGACAGATATTTATTTGGACTTGGTCACTAATGATACAAGCCAGGTTAGTATACTGATGTTGGTTTCACACCAAGGTATGATCGCTGAGCAAGCATACCCAGCGATCTATGAAATCTTGGTGTGAAAGCATCAAAACGATCGCTGAGCACAATCGGCTCTATTTCTTTCACATCGTACTCAGCGACCGATTGAAATGCCCTATTGTCGAAAATGATCGGTCGCTGAGTACGATCAGAGAGGTAGCTCAGCAACCGATGCAAGCGTATTCATCCTTTGTGACACAGCGAACAAAGCCGTTTGTTTTGCACATAGTGGATGGGATTGTAATGCATTTTCCCATGTTTTAGCATCTCAGAAAATAAAACCCAATACCATCTTGACAAGCTAATAGCCCTTCTCCATTCTCATACTTTTTATTGCTCAAACAGTTCTTATTTGTTGTATATAAGCCTTAATTTTCTAACATGTTTTACTATACAAATAATGAATGTGTATGCGTGCAATGGGAAGAATATTTTCATGAGATGAAAGATGTAAAGTTCCATTCAACGAGGCGTTAGCCGAGTTGAATGGAACTTTTAATCTTTCATCGAATGTAAATATTCTTTCCATTGCACAAATATTTACATTCATTATTTGTTTTATATAACTCATATAAGTTACAAAGTTTTTAAAAATGTAAAAAAAGGAATAAAAAGATAAAGATTAGGTTGGCCTATTTCCAGCAACTAATTTTTCTCTGATAATTGCTAGTCGGTGGATAACACCATGTATCGACAGCTCATCAGCCCTTTGCTTTCATGTTTGTGACGCGCATTGCTTCATGGATCTGAGTCGAGTGCGCACAGTCAGTTTGATCTGCGCTATCTTCATGCGCGCGAACACACACACACACACATACACAATAAGTAGACATACACATGATTATACTGAGGGAGCGCTAGCGCGCGTACCGTGCAATGGGAAAATAAAAAATGCACGGTCACCGTGCAATGGAAAATTACAAAATGCACGCAGTAAAAAATGGACCAAATATTGAACACCTTTCAACCAATCAGATGGCAAGAATCTTCGTTTGAGTTATATAATATCAATCATTTCTTTTTCACTCCCTTCTTTCTTTTGCCCTGCTCTTCACTTTATCTTTTGATCAATGCTCAACCCCTTTTCTTTGCTCTTACCTGTAAAAAAAAAAAAAAAATTGATTTATGTGCTGCACTCGATCGATCTCTGTGTTTCATGTAGCCTTAACGATGGTCTTTTTCATCATGTTCTATGCAGGGTTCCCACATTCATGGAAAATCCTGGAAAAATTTGTGGTCATGGAAAGCCAGGGAATTTGGAAAATTTGTGAAAAGTCATGGGATTGCATTTACCTCTTGGCTATGGCAGCTTTCTAGTTTGTCGTGTCTTGCAACTCTCATACTCTGTGATCATACTCATGCAGTGTAGTCAGTTTGAGGCTGGTCTTTTGGCATTGGAAGTCTAGCCGTTCGAACAGTTTGCGCGATATGAAGCTGACATTGAATTTTCCCTCCAATATCGCATACTATGATTTTGACGGGTTACTGGCACTCCTCACCCATACAAGAACGATCATAGAGTGGTCCTTCCCTTGAATGTCCTGAAGACTGCAGACCGAGGTGCACTTTTCGGTTCCTTCTTCCTGCTGCTGAACTGGCTATTTCTGCCACGAATGGAAACAGGATAGATGTCTCCCTTCACAAACTGCACAAGAGCACCTTGCCTTACACTTGCTCCTGTGGTTGCTGTACATCCCGCATCAAAAGCACAACTCTTTCTCAAAGAAGAATGCCCGCCGCTCTTCGAGGGTGATGTTTTTTAACTTGAAACAATCTTCAATGAGATGTTTATCACTACAATATGGACAGGTCTTGTCCTTGGAAGTTTCCTTGGATGGCTTACCTGAAGGTTTGGAAGGTTTTTCTTCAGTTGTGAAAGTACGAGCATGTTTATTGCTTGGCTTTGGGTTGGCTGGCTTTGTCTGCTCCCGCACAGAAGTACTGAGCTCTTGGATATTGGCCTTGTCTTCCGCTCTCCTCATTAAATCAGCGAAGGCGATGAAAGGATGGTATTCTTGTCTCCCATGTCTTTCCTTGTAACAATCGATTTCATCCCTCCGCTTGCTTTTGAGGTATGAGGGGAGCCTTTCGACAAGTTATGAATTTCTTGGGTAAAATCCAAAATCCGCAGGCTCTTTATTGATTTCTTTACTGCAACGACCTTTGCTAAGCAGTCTAAGAAATCTTGGAGTCCGGATGCGTCACGGCTGTTGATGCGTCCCTACAAATTCTTGAAGCTTGAAGACAAGCTAGCTCTCGTTGTGTTCTTAAATTAGTGGTAGTGGTATCTTTAGCATACAACGCATAGGCACAACGTGAGTAAAGACGTAAGATGGTCGTTCAAGGTCACATGTGATGTCATCAACTTTGTCTCTTTGTCCTACCACCTCCTCTGCAGCTTGGACAATCAAGTCGAACTTGGCAGATTTATGAAGTCTGCTACAGAAGTGCAGTCCCCCTCATGTGGGTCAATTTCTCACAACCGTTGCACCAGTCTTCCTACTTCTCTCATGTTTTGTGATATCTGTTGCTTTCTAGAGTTCTGCCTTCTTAAACACTTGCATCCAAGTTGCAAGATGAATGGATAATTTTTGTCTCACCTGCATAGCAGAGTGAGACTATAGGCGCCGCTTTTCCGACGGCGACGGCGGCGGCGACGGCGGCGGCGGCGGCGACGGCGGCGTCAACACCAAATCTTAACCTGAGGTTAAGTTTTTGAAATGACAGCATAACTTAGAAAGTATATGGACCTAGTTCATGAAACTTGGCCATAAGGTTAATCAAGTATTACTGAACATCCTGCCTGAGTTTCATGTCACATGACCAAGGTCAAAGGTCATTTAGGGTCAATGAACTTAGACCATGTTGGGGGAATCAACATCAAAATCTTAACCTAAGGTTAAGTTTTTGAAATGTCATCATAACTTAGAAAATATATGGACCTAGTTCATGAAACTTATACATAAGGTTAATCAAGTATCACTGAACATCCTGCATGAGTTTCACATCACATGACCAAGGTCAAAGGTCATTTAGGGTCAATGAACTTTGGCCGAATTGGGGGTATCTGTTGAATTACCATCATAACTTTGAAAGTTTATGGATCTGATTCATGAAACTTGGACATAATAGTAATCAAGTATTACTGAACATCCTGTGCAAGTTTCAGGTCACATGATCAAGGTCAAAGGTCATTTAGGGTCAATGAACTTTGGCCAAATTGGGGTATTTGTTGAATTACAGCCATAAATTTGAAAGTGTGTTGGTCTAGTTCATAAAACTTGGACATAATAGTAATCAAGTATCACTGAACATCCTGTGCGAGTTTCAGGTCACATGATCAAGTTCAAAGGTCATGTAAGGTCAAAGAACTTTGGCCACGTTGGGGGTATTTGTTGAATTGCCATCATATCTCTATAAGTGTATTGGTCTAGTTCATAAAACGTGGAAATAAGAGTAACCAAGTATCACTGAACATCTTGTGCGAGTTATAGTAGTTTTCAAAATCAGCACTGCTGCTATATTGAATCGCGTGATGCAGGTGAGACGGCCAGAGGCATTCCACTTGTTGATGATCTGATACACTTTATTTTGATTGTTTGCAGAACCACTCTAGGAAGACATTGCATGTCCGCGCTTTCTGGCATGATTATCTTGGAATCAAGAGTCCAGGTGGATCAGCTACATTTAACATACATATTCAATAAAATATTCATTGAACTCCCTGAACCCTTCCTCTTAAAAAAAATAGAAGATGAAATAATAATTGATAGGTTACACATACCTTTGATTCTTTGCTCTACTTTATATTGTTTGCAGTATTGTTGGGGCAATGTCTTATAGCTAAATATTTTCCTTCGGATAACTTTTTTAGTGTTCCGATCGCCCTTTCATTGATGCTAACATTTGCTGCTATCTCTTGAACACAACGTACCCCTTCTCATATTACCGGGAGGACTATGTATGGGGGCCCCCGTCCAGCGCCATCTTGCTCCTCTAGAGCCTCCACGCAGTAAAAATAACACACACTGGTTGTTGCCATTTCATTCAAGTAAAAGTGGCATGACACAAAACATGTCTTTATATAACATTGAGACTCTCATTAACGGATGAAATGGGGGCTTGTGCTCTTAGCCCCCCCCCCCCCCCAAAAAAAAAGAGAGTCTCACAAGTAGAATAAAAAAATGAAAGTAAAACAAGTGAAATCACTTTTTATATTTCTTGTCAAAAGCTAGGAGTGACATGCAAATGATTCATACTGTCAAACCCAGCTACTGTTTTTGTAGCTTCCACCACATCTCTGATATTCCCGGAATCTGCCACCCCCCCCTGGCCCTTTCAGGGTTAAGACTATAAAATATATTACAAACAACAGCAACCTATGTAGATCCATACATGTAGTCCCATATGTGCATTTTTATGAATGTCTTGTTATAACGACGTATCGGCTATAGCGAGGAAAATCTATCGGTCCCAATGACCTTGTTATACCGCATTTCCCCTATACCTAGAAATTTCATAAATGGTGCTAAGGTGCACCTTACATCTAATTGTAAAAGAGAAGTCTGCATCAATCAATCAGATTCATTCATATTGCATAGAGGAGAAACAAACATGTTGCCCGCAGTATTGTACATAGCTACACATTTCTGTTGGATATCTTTTGCAAATACACATTTTGTTTCCAAAGATGGCCGCACTTCATAGAAAAGATCAGAGGAGTTTGCTTGTATCCGAGCATCCTGAAAAACATGAGTGGCTTGTTTTACAAGTAAAGAAAACACCACAATAACACTTTGACGACAATGACAATGTTCATTTTCAAGGCAATTGCAGTTCAGCTTACATAGAATAATATGTTCAATGGTCCCCAATGAGCCATTATCAAGTTGGACACAGAAATCTAGTCTACGAACAGACCGATTGTATGACTTGCAATAAAACATGCATCTGCCAATCATGACCCTTTGATAAAACTTGCCCATTCTGTTGTGAATATCGTACCCAAGCAGATTTCTCAAGGCTGCAAAACTACAAAGAGGAATTTGCTCATGAACAGCACATCCAAACAACACTGCTCCTTGTAACCTAACAGCATGTTTTGGCAAGACGGAAGTACAGAGCCACAGCCTTTCAACAAAATGCTTAACATTATTTGGAGCATCATTGAGGGCACCAAGATACTTAGGAATACTTCTCCACAGAATGAAAGATTCCGATATCTGCTGTGGGACATACTGGGTTCCATGAAACAAATTCAAAAGCTTGCCATTATTGGATTCGAATGAAAAAGCAGATGCTGCCCACAAGGGGCCCCATTCTTTTACAGATTCTGCCAGATGGGTGAGGAGGTGGACATTGAAACTGACATGCTCAATGCCATAC
Source organism: Lytechinus pictus (assembly GCF_037042905.1). Lineage (NCBI taxonomy): Eukaryota > Metazoa > Echinodermata > Echinoidea > Temnopleuroida > Toxopneustidae > Lytechinus > Lytechinus pictus. The sequence continues at coordinate 30,160,153 of NC_087254.1, forward strand.
AGGTCTTCAATTCCAAGGACAAACTTTTTGAGGGCAACATCTGCTTTATCAATCATCGCTTTTGGAACACTGGACTGGAGTAATACCTGCATAGAAAAAACTAATAGGCACCAGTGCTTCAAATACTGTGCGGGAAGTAACCCACCAAGGACCAACGGGGAAAAGTACAGAAGAAAGGATTTCCATTCGGTTGCTTTCCAGTATGCCCTGTTAGTTATCGACCGTGGAGCACGTCGTAATTCCCGAGGTGGCTTCACTTCCAACAGTTTTGCATCAAACTCTGGAACCTTGTTTCCAAGGTACCAGGGTTTGTCATGGAAAGACGAGTCAAACCACAACTTGTCTGACCACACCCAGGAGAACACAATGCATATAATCGGGCACAAAGCCACAAATTATATTGAACAGTGGGAGGAAAAGGAGAAGGGAAGGCCCTTTAACTCCATAAACAGGATTTTGAGGAGTTGCCTGCTCTACATTCTCCTCCCACTGTTCCTGGGTACGAATTTCCGGCTCATCACTGTAAGGGTACACTCGCACTGTACCTGCACCCTTATCTACAACTTGGCCTTCTTGCAGACACCAGTCGCAACCAAACCTACCATTGAACTGCATACAGTTCCTCATAGTTGGACGAGCAACTGAATCGCAAGCAGCAGTCAAGAAGAAGACCCTCGAGTTGATCTGCTCTCAAGATTCAGGGTGAGACCACTGAAACCCTTCCTCTGCCAAAACCTCTGCCTCATGTACAAGTGGCGTGAAAAAAGTATTCATGTCCGGTTTGGTTGCGCCAAACCACAAGCCACAAAAAAGTACATGCTTGTGCCTCTCCTCAGGTGGTAGCTCATTCACTAGAAATTGAAGGGGCCATAAAGAGTACTTAGAAGACTTGAAAACTGGAATGCCATCACAGTTCCTCATGTACAACTGGCGTGAAAAAAGTATTCATGTCCGGTTTGGTTGCGCCAAACCACAAGCCACAAAAAAGTACATGCTTGTGCCTCTCCTCAGGTGGTAGCTCATTCACTAGAAATTGAAGGGGCCATAAAGAGTACTTAGAAGACTTGAAAACTGGAATGCCATCACAGTTCCTCATGTACAAGTGGCGTGAAAAAAGTATTCATGTCCGGTTTGGTTGCGCCAAACCACAAGCCACAAAAAAGTACATGCTTGTGCCTCTCTTCAGGTGGTAGCTCATTCACTAGAAATTGAAGGGGCCATAAAGAGTACTTAGAAGACTTGAAAACTGGAATGCCATCACAGTTCCAAAGAAGGGTGAAATCATCTGCCCCAACCTTACCATCAGCAATCAAATCTTGCATCATACTTCCATCAAAAATATCTCCTACAAAATCTTTTACATCTCTTTTCTTCTCAATTCGAGATCGGGCAATTTCTTTATTGGAAAGAAGATCCTGAAGTTGTGATTGAACCGGCATATAAATCACAAAGTTGCCATTTTTCTTGTTCTCCAATGCAGAGAATTCCTCTAAACATGCATCATTTGGGCATACATCTGGAAAATTCTCTTTGCCTACATATGTCAAACTAGACTTACAGTAATAATGAATTTGTATATGATCCTTGACACCTTCAAAGCATTTAGAAAACAAGAACTTTGTCTTTTGGGCTATTCCTGGGGCAAAATCATTCAGTAATATAAGTAAATCTTTTAGGGCTTCGCCTGTCAACTTGTGATGTAAGATATAAGTTAAAATCATGAGCACAGCTTGATCTTCTGCAATACCATTTTGCAGGAGTGGGTCCTCATAAGGATCTTGATCTGGCTCTCTGTCTACTCGTGGATCTTGTTCCAGAGGGAGATGATTTTCTAATTCTTGTTGTTGTCCTTCTTCGTCAGTCTCATTATCAGACTGTTCTGGGGTCTAAAAACAAAACAAAATGTAAAACTAATAAAAAACAAGAACAAAAACATTTACAAGCAGTTTGGAGTAATTTTTATTATGTGGGTGAAGTACTAGCCTACAATCTAGGCGGAGGCTGCAGCTATATCTTTGCCGTTACGCTAAACATGTGCGATACGTCCGATGCGACGAGACTGCAAACAGTGGGTGCAAATCACTCACCGCCTATACATTATCGTCTTGCCTTAGTTGTTTTCTTATTATCGATAAACATCTGTTAGCAGTTTTTCGTATGAAACTCTGCACCGAATCATAGTCGTTAAAAAGCAAAAAACAACTAAAGCAAGTTGAGAGGGTATAGGCAGTGGTTTCTTCACACCAACTGTAGTCTCGCCGCATCGGACGTATCGCTTACGTTTAACGTAACAGCAAAGATATAGCTGCAGCCTCCGCCTAGATCATAGGCTAGTGAAGTACTAGTATACTGCTGGCCGACATCAAAACCACTTTGACACGTTGACAGAGGTTATTCCTATGCTTGGGGAAACTCAGGTTTGGTTAGAAAGGTTACATGAGAGTGACGAGTTGAAAAAAAAATGATTCAGTGATGTATCCTGTACCTCCTCGCACAGGGATGTGTATATTTACGACACTACTAGAAGAGCATCATAATCTGCGTAATTTTCTGCCTAAAGGAGACTAAATTCAGGTAAAATTTATATTATATTTTGTAGCCATAATAAGCGGAAAAGCTTACTAAGCCGACTTCTAATTGCCCTAACCATACTAATTCAAAAACTTACCTGCGAAGAACTTCACTCGAGCAACATACGCTTTGTTCTGCTTGGTTTTGCTCGATGATGGCCAGTTGACCAATACTTTGCGTTCGAAGTTCCATCGGTCATTGTTAAAATCTTCTGCTTTAACTGCCTCGGGATCCACTTCTAAATCAATGAAACTAGTCGATTCAATTTCCACTGTGCCTTCTTCGAAAAAATCATGCAAACAATATTTCATCATGATGTAAGACTAAGACTAAGAGTAAAATAATCTAGAAGAAGCCAGACCTACAATTTTGAACTGCGAGAAAAATTTCAAATCTTTGCACAACGTACGTACGTGCGCTGTGCATGCATATAGCTTATACATTGTAGCTGGGCATGCATGCACGTGTTCGTTCGTGCATATAATATGCATGCTCGAGCACGCACCTACGGGATACGAAGCGCATGGCCTTGCTTGGAGGGGCTCCCCGCGTCGCACGCACACTTACACACGTACATACACAGAAGCGCAATCACTGATCTCTATTGACTATTCAAGAACTTGTTTGCATGACAGTAGGCAAAAGCCTTGGTCTTGTTAGGGTCCTACATGTAGTCTTATCATGATTATAAATGCCAAAAGATTGTTCTGATCTTGGATCTTGGATGAGTTTCCTCCTAAATATTCCACTTGGGAATTTTAACTGGAGCTGTGGTGTCGAGTGGTATTTTAATTTGCAAGCTTCCGTATGTTAGACACCTCAGATTTGAAGGCAGAGGTTGTCTGTTTAGTGATTACTGAATTTGCTACGAATTTGCAAATGCATCAGTTCTAATTGTACTCTCTGTAAGTGGATCTCCCTGCATTTTCAGTGCATTTGCCATGGTAGAACTGAGAACCTACGCATAGAAAAGAAAGAGAAACATTGATAAAGATGGAAAAGGATACATCATATTCAATTAAAGTTAAAAACTCTGCAATGTCACTGTAAATTTCAGTCCAATTCAAGACCCAAACCCCTTTAGCACTCACAATTCCTGCCCTCGGCAAAGAATCGCCAGAATAGATGTACATGTATAGGGCACACAATTATTGAAATCAAGTCTAAGTTTCACTCAAGACTCAATGAAGAACTGTCTTTTATAGTAATTTAACATCAAATGTTACACAATAAAGTGGCTTTGGATGAATATACTATCATATTCAAGTTGTATAACTTTCTAGAAAAATTAATCATGCAGTGTATTTATAAACCATTGAAAGTTAACATACTAATTTAAATCTATAAATGATTTTTTTAAAGCCGTTTGAATAATGAACCACATGTCAACGGGTTTATAATTTGACAGGTACACTGTACCTCATACTGCTTCTCGTCATAAATCTGAGATTAAAAATGACAGTCCTTGCATAAATCCATTCATAAATCTGTGAAATGCATTCTATGATGAAACACCCAGTCTTATATTTAAAAACAAAAAAAGGTACAAGTCACAACTCACTTGTGCAGCTAAGTAAACTTTCATTCGATGGGCAGGTGTCAAACGAACATGTTCTTCAGTCAAGCGATGAAGCATCCTTAGCGATGAACTATTCCCAAGGTCCCATTCGTACACATTCAAGACATGCTGCCATGTTACACTTAGGCCACGGAACTGGAAGGGGGGAAATAGTATTACAAATTACTAACATTCCGAATTTCAAATTCGCAAACAAAGAGATACACAAAACATAGGAATGATTTCAAAAATATTCCCTACTTTTCTTTCTCTGCATTTTATTTTCAATAGCAATTCAACAAAATGAATATAAAAATTTGAATTTTAATTTTGTTAAACTTAATTAGAAGAAACAAAGAACAATGACATGCACATAAGTACATAATGTTGAATGAAAAAATACCCTGCAGATATTTATAGTAAAGGTATTTCAAAATTATGATTCCATCAGGGCTTTAATTGTTCCCTATTTTCCTGTGATGTGAAACACAATTTTGAGCTCTTATTTGTGGACTTCTAGAACATTCATGAATTTGTATTTTAGGCATACCTTCATATTTCTTGTATTCTGGTTGAACCCAGACTTTTCTAGATTGTTCCTAGGTCTGTCTTAATAAGATGTGGAACATCGTAGAACAGGTACAGATGACCCCCTGTGAACGGGTTGACAAAGAAATGTTCATCTGCTGACTGAAGAATTTTGTACAAGCTACGGTTGACTGCTGCCCCATCACTTACGATTGCCCTCACATTGAAACAAGCAAAGTGCAGGTATTCTACTGCTTCAAGAATGATGTTGTAAAGCTGATCTGCAGTAGCTCCTGACGTAGCGAAATATGCAATAGGCACACGGTAAGATGCACTGATTGCCCTTGCCATTAGAACAAGGACATGGGATGCCATAGCTGGTTCCTTTCCTTTGTCACATGTCCTTTTATACAAGTCCAGCTCATTGTTGAAATTACCTAAATCAGTGAATCCTACGATCTCACCTGAAGAGTGTGAGTAGACCAGTCCTTGACTAATTTTCATCTCATCAAAGGCTAATGTGATTTTTCTTTGATGCTGTTAATAAATGACAAGTATCTATTTTTAGGTGTCATATAAACCAAATAAAGATTATTTTTCATTCCTGTAATGGACAAAATACTTTATTTGGTGAAAGATGAAATGAGTGCGTGAAAGTATTCTGTCCCTTGCACTCATAAACATTCATTATTTGTATACAGATTACTGTGCACAAAGATGCACATGGGTAATGAGAAACACTTACTCATTTGGTGTTGCATCCCAACGAGCTCGCCCTCCATACTGCTGTAAGTAGTGAAACTGTGCCGTTTCCAGACACCATCTATCCAGACAAACTGTTTGAAATCCAGGATGCTCTGTAATGCATCGCAGGGCCTGGTCTTCACCAAATTCCTCCTTGTACTCCTCCATCTTTTCCACAACTTTGTCACATTGATTGCAACAAAATGACTCCCTCAATGTTGGCATTGGTTGACACCCTCCATGACACGAACACCTGTAGCATTTATGAAAAAAGTTATTAGCAGCAATTCCATGAGCAGGGAAGGGGGAAATTATGAAAGTAAGGCTTTTATCATTGCTTGGACAAGCCACTGCGGGCTTCAGCACCCCCCCCCACTTTTTTCAAAACTGCTTTAAAAAATGTACAAACGACCATATGATGTTTTCGCATGATCACACCCCCATTCCGTGGCTCTCGTTGATTACCAACAAAGGCAAAGTCAAAGAAACCAAGCTTTCTGTCAATGAATTACATACTCATAGTAAAGAGGTAAGTGAGGGAGCTGGGGAGACGAGTGAGCATGGCTAAGATGAACACTTAGTAAGGCCTAATTGCGGGCTAATTGTAAGGCTGATAATAATCGCCTCACTCGTTTGCCTTATAGACTATTATTAGACATTTAAGCTTATTTCAAATTCAATTAGGATTTAGAAATAAAAGTTTCATATTTTTTAAAACAATTGTAGTAAAGTTTTAACTAAGGCCTAACGTAGATTTTGAATTAATTCAAAGACAAAGTAGTTTGGACAATATTCATTTGACCAAGACCTGTTAAAAACGCAATCGGAAGTGCAATTCACATCTGCACTCACCAGTTATTGTTCCCTAATATTGCATTAGCGTCAGCTCTCCCACTATCTTCTCCGACGGGAACCTGGCCCACGGCAGCGCCACCGACAGCGAGTGGTTCAAACATGTAAGGTTGAATCCCGAATTCCCGTTCTTCTTCCTCTTCCGGCTCAGAATCCAAATCAGCATAAATCGCTGGGTCGTCAGAAAACTCATCTGACTCGCGATCACTATTCATTTTAGCTTTCGAAATTAGATTTAATATAATAGTCGAAGTACAAAGGCAAAGCGAACGATAAATAAACCAAGTTGGAATTGGAAAGCGTGATATCAAGCAACATACGCTTTGTTCTGCTTGGTTTTGCTCGATGATGGCCAGTTGACCAATACTTCGCGTTCGAAGTTCCATCGGTCATTGTTAAAATCTTCTGCTTTAACTGCCTCGGTATCCACTTCTAAATCGATGAAACTAGTCGATTCAATTTCCACTGTGCCTTCTTCGAAAAAATCATACAAACAATATTTCATCATGATGTAAGACTAAGACTAAGAGTTAAATAATCTAGAAGAAGCCAGACCTACAATTTTGAACTGCAAGAAAAATTTCAAATCTTTGCACAACGTACGTACGTGCGCTGTGCATGCATATAGCTTATACATTGTAGCTGGGCATGCATGCACGTGTTCGTTCGTGCATATAATATGCATGCTCGAGCACGCACCTACGGGATACGAAGCGCGTGGCCTTGCTTGGAGGGGCTCCCCGCGTCGCACGTACACACGTACGTACACAGAAGCGCAACCACTGATCTCTATTGACTATTCAAGAACTTGTTTGCATGACAGTAGGCAAAAGCCTTGGTCTTGTTAGGGTCCTACATGTAGTCTTATCATGATTATAAATGCCAAAAGATTGTTCTGATCTTGGATCTTGGATGAGTTTCCTCCTAAATATTCCACTTGGGAATTTTAACTGGAGCTGTGGTGTCGAGTGGTATTTTAATTTGAAGGCAGAGGTTGTCTGTTTAGTGATTACTGAATTTGCTACGAATTTGCAAATGCATCGGTTCTAATTGTAATCTCTGTAAGTGGATCTCCCTGCATTTTCAGTGCATTTACCATGGTAGAACTGAGAACCTACGCATAGAAAAGAAAGAGAAACATTGATAAAGATGGAAAAGGATACATCATATTCAATTAAAGTTAAAAACTCTGCAATGTCACTGTAAATTTCAGTCCAATTCAAGACCCAAACCCCTTTAATACTCACAATTCCTGCCCTCGGCAAAGAATTGCCAGAATAGATGTACATGTATAGGGCACACAATTATTGAAATCAAGTCTAAGTTTCACTCAAGACTCAATGAAGAACTGTTTTTTATAGTAATTTAACATCAAATGTTACACAATAAAGTGGCTTTGGATGAATATACTATCATATTCAAGTTGTATAACTTTCTAGAAAAATTAATCATGCAGTGTATTTATAAACCATTGAAAGTTAACATACTGATTTAAATCTATAAATGATTTTTTTAAAGCCGTTTGAATAATGAACCACATGTCAACGGGTTTATAATTTGACAGGTACACTGTACCTCATACTGCTTCTCGTCATAAATCTGAGATTAAAAATGACAGTCCTTGCATAAATCCATTCATAAATCTGTGAAATGCATTCTATGATGAAACACCCAGTCTTATATTTAAAAACAAAAAAAGGTACAAGTCACAACTCACTTGTGCAGCTAAGTAAACTTTCATTCGATGGGCAGGTGTCAAACGAACATGTTCTTCAGTCAAGCGATGAAGCATCCTTAGTGATGAACTATTCCCAAGGTCCCATTCGTACACATTCAAGACATGCTGCCATGTTACACTTAGGCCACGGAACTGGAAGGGGGGAAATAGTATTACAAATTACTAACATTCCGAATTTCAAATTCGCAAACAAAGAGATACACAAAACATAGGAATGATTTCAAAAATATTCCCTACTTTTTTTTCTCTGCATTTTATTTTCAATAGCAATTCAACAAAATGAATATAAAAATTTGAATTTTAATTTTGTTAAACTTAATTAGAAGAAACAAAGAACAATGACATGCACATAAGTATGTTTTAATGTTGAATGAAAAAATACCCTGCAGATATTTATAGTAAAGGTATTTCAAAATTATGATTCCATCAGGGCTTTAATTGTTCCCCATTTTCCTGTGATGTGAAACACAATTTTGAGCTCTTATTTGTGGACTTCTAGAACATTCATGAATTTGTATTTTAGGCATACCTTCATATTTCTTGTATTCTGGTTGAACCCAGATTTTTCTAGATTGTTCCTAGGTCTGTCTTAACAAGATGTGGAACATCGCAGAACAGGTACAGATGACCCCCTGTGAACGGGTTGACAAAGAAATGTTCATCTGCTGACTGAAGAATTTTGTACAAGCTACGGTTGGCTGCTGCCCCATCACTTACGATTGCCCTCACATTGAAACCAGCAAAGTGCAGGTATTCTACTGCTTCAAGAATGATGTTGTAAAGCTGATCTGCAGTAGCTCCTAACGTAGCGAAATATGCAATAGGCACACGGTAAGATGCACTGATTGCCCTTGCCATTAGAACAAGGACATGGGATGCCATAGCTGGTTCCTTTCCTTTGTCACATGTCCTTTTATACAAGTCCAGCTCATTGTTGAAATTACCTAAATCGGTGAATCCTACGATCTCACCTGAAGAGTGTGAGTAGACCAGTCTTTGACTAATTTTCATCTCATCAAAGGCTAATGTGATGTTTCTTTGATGCTGTTAATAAATGACAAGTATCTATTTTTAGGTGTCATATAAACCAAATAAAGATTATTTTTCATTCCTGTAATGGACAAAATACTTTATTTGGTGAAAGATGAAATGAGTGCATGAAAGTATTCTGTCCCTTGCACTCATAAACATTCATTATTTGTATACAGATTACTGTGCACAAAGATGCACATGGGTAATGAGAAACACTTACTCATTTGGTGTTGCATCCCAACGAGCTCGCCCTCCATACTGCTGTAAGTAGTGAAACTGTGCCGTTTCCAGACACCATCTATCCAGACAAACTGTTTGAAATCCAGGATGCTCTGTAATGCATCGCAGGGCCTGGTCTTCACCAAATTCCTCCTTGTACTCCTCCATCTTTTCCACAACTTTGTCACATTGATTGCAACAAAATGACTCCCTCAATGTTGGCATTGGTTGACACCCTCCATGACACGAACACCTGTAGCATTTATGAAAAAAGTTATTAGCAGCAATTCCATGAGCAGGGAAGGGGGAAATTATGAAAGTAAGGCTTTTATCATTGCTTGGACAAGCCACTGCGGGCTTCAGCACCCCCCCCACTTTTTTCAAAACTGCTTTAAAAAATGTACAAACGACCATATGATGTTTTCGCATGATCACACCCCCATTCCGTGGCTCTCGTTGATTACCAACGAAGGCAAAGTCAAAGAAACCAAGCTTTCTGTCAATGAATTACATACTCATAGTAAAGAGGTAAGTGAGGGAGCTGGGGAGACGAGTGAGCATGGCTAAGATGAACACTTAGTAAGGCCTAATTGCGGGCTAATTGTAAGGCTGATAATAATCGCCTCACTCGTTTGCCTTATAGACTATTATTAGACATTTAAGCTTATTTAAAATTCAATTAGGATTTAGCAATAAAAGTTTCATATTTTTAAAAACAATTGTAGTAAAGTTTTAACTAAGGCCTAACTTAGATTTTGAATTAATTCAAAGACAAAGTAGTTTGGACAATATTCATTTGACCAAGACCTGTTAAAACGCAATCGGAAGTGCAATTCACACCTGCACTCACCATTTATCGTTCCCTAATATTGCATTAGCGTCAGCTCTCCCACTATCTTCTCCGACGGGAACCTGGCCCACGGCAGCGCCACCGACAGCGAGTGGTTCAAACATGTAAGGTTGAATCCCAAATTCCCGTTCCTCTTCCGGCTCAGAATCCAAATCAGCATAAATCGCTGGGTCGTCAGAAAACTCATCTGACTCGCGATCACTATTCATTTTAGCTTCCGAAATTAGATTTAATATAATAGTCGAAGTACAAAGGCAAAGCGAACGATAAATAAAACCAAGTTGGAATTGGAAAGCGTGATATCAAGCAAGCAAGCTGAATAGTGCCGTAGACCGCACGCACCAGTCGTGAAGTACCAATGTGAAATAAAGTATGTATACGTATGTGTGGTGCAGTTTTTACAGTTACTAGAAAAACGACTGTCTAAGCGTCTACGATCATAACTTGAGTTCCGTTCAGCGAGCAAGAACATTGGGGAACTTTCTTTCACAAAAGTTACAAAATAGCACAAGCGCTGTAAATTTGTGGTAAAAGGTGGGATTCATCTTGTAAGATATATATCTAAGGAGGTAATTCAATCATAAAACAATAATTTTTAACTGTCAACTTCCGTAAAATCTAAGTTTAACAGCGGAGTCTTTTATGGCTTTTTGAGTACAGTATGCATTCGACTCGCAATAGCTGAGCTCTCGGCATTTACTTTTCTGACGTCACTTGGAGGTGTGCGCTAAGTTAGCCAATCAGATCACGATTTCTCAGGAAGGTAAAAAAACCGAAAGTTTTTCAAAATTTTCGTCAAAATGAGACTTTATTGCGGCAAACAAATGTAAAATTCGTTTTTAGTGGGTAATTTTACATAGATGAGTAGGAATTAATTTCCCTAATTTAGAAAACCTTTAACAAATCTTTGTCTCACTCTACCTTTTTCTGGTGTCCAGTTATGTTCTAGAAATAATCTTGGCCAAAGTAATGTCAACTCTTGCCAAGTCATTCCAATTTTGTTCTTATACTCTTCTATTTCAATTTGCCATTTCATTTGTCACAATGATGTCGCTCCCTAGACTTTCCTTTGAGTTCTTCAGCCATGCAACAGTGACATCAGCTGACTGACAACATTGACCAACCTGTACTTTACAGGAACTCTGTAGCATGAGGCAAGATGTAAAATTTGCAAAAAACATGACCTTCAAGGGATTTTAATACATTATCACCCTAAACAAAACATAAACGGAAAAAAACAACAGTATCTTAGATAAATTGACCATAAAGACCAATAAAAAGTAGTCTGCTAGTTTGAAGCCAAAATAGTAACACTGAGAGTGTTAAAAACAATTTCAATTTTCACTAACCAGTGTCAGGCAACAAGTACACATTGCACTCTATTACCATTCATCTAGTGCTACATATAAACTAAAGCTCCCAGCTACACCAAGCCAAGGCAATGTTACACTCTCTGCTGCATACATGTATATACATGGGGATAAGAAAACTATTTCCGGGAAAGCTGAACTTGGTTCCTCGGTACTAATTCGCTCTTTTTTATTTCAATTATATTTTGAATATACTCTGATATCAGGACTTGCGTGGAAACCTTTATGTCTCCAAAATATTTGTCATTGTGAGAGGACACCCTGAAATTCATTTAAAATAATTATTCAAAACAGATGTTACCAGATGCCTTTAAAATAACCAATATCCAAACTTTTTGGTGCCTCTCATCTATCTGAGTAAAGCAAACATCCAAGTATAAGTACTGGTAAAGTGTTTAATGATACATAGCATACATTTCTAAACAAAATCAAGTTAATTCTTTACCCGTCTATCTCCTACTCTAAATGCATGGAAGCTCAATCTCTTTCATATCTATTTGGCAGAACAACTACAAGGATTGACCCTTCTGCTTCTTTGCATACAACACACTTCTCATGAATGCAATCCACAAACATCGCTTCTAATGGAGATCTGTCCATAAGAACATGATGCAAATGCTGGGATCGGATTTCCAGCTGCCTATCCACAAACATTGCTTCTGGAGAACGGCGAAGAACCTGTATAATAAGTACAGGGGTTCCCATACAAGTGCATTCATCATTGCAGTGACAATCCAATTTCAATATAGCACATGAATGTAGACGACAGAATGTTCCATCTGTCCTTTAGAAAACAGAATTGTTCCGCCTACCACTTCTCTTGTAACTAAGACAGTTATACACCCTTCCTTCGTATTGGAAGCGCTGAAAATAGCAACAATCCCTACTACGAATCTCCTGTCTAAGAACATGTTCTATAGCAACCTGGTGTACGACATCCAGCTGCTTGAACTCAGGCTTCCCTAAAAACCGCACTTTGTCAAGGAATTTCCTGTGCACTGGTCTGTAGGCTCCAGTGTGTGAAAGATGTGCAAACAAATCTGCACATTTTTCTGATGCTTGTGCCATGCAGGTATTGGCAAGCTGTTTCGTGGTCCTGTAGAGAAGAAAATGTTGTGACATTTGCCGGAGAATGAATTGTGTGCCATGCACCAATTTCAACAGAAGTTGATTATTTCCTTCAAAATTGAAAGAAGAATGCGACCATGCTGGTCCCCATGCACGTACACATGTTGCCCAGTGGCACATTTGGTGCACATTGAATGTCACATTTTCCTTGCCATACAGAGACGCAGTTTGGATCACAAACTTTTGTAAAGCAAGGTCTGCTTTCTCAATGTCCACGAGATTCACTTTGTTTTGAAGGAGAATGTGCGAAGCAAAGACTAACAGAAACCAATGATGAAGAAATGGGGCAGGCAATATGCCCTGCAACACAAACAGAGAGTAGAAGAGTACAAAAGATCTCCACTCTGAGCCTTTCCAGAACCTTCTTGTAGTCAAGCTTCGAGGAGCTCTCGTTATTTCTCTTGGAGGTGAAACTCTCATCAGTTTAGCATCAACCTCTTGGATTCTTGTACCAATGTACCAAGGCTTACCATGGTTGTTAAGAGTCAAACCATAAATAGGTAAATTGTCTAACTACTCCAAGAAGAGTACTGTGCAAATAGTCTACTACAAAACCATCTACTATATCAAAGTTGGGGCACAGCATTAGTTGACTTGGGCTCTTCACACCACGAACTGGCTGACCAAGTTCAACAGCTTGAAGAACATCTGTTGTGTGGGTGTCAATAGTACGCGGCTCAGGCTCAGGATTGACAAATGGGAAACATCGGACATGACCATCACCTTTTGGAACTCGTTCTCCAGAGTGATAGCACCAGTCACACCCATGGATACCATTGAATTGGGTGCAATTGCGTATGACTGGCCGAGCAACTGAGTCGCAGCTTGCACACACTAGGAAAACTTGACATTTGATGACACAATCAGTCAGAGGATTCATCCACCGTAGTCCATTTGTCGCCAACTGACAAGCCTCTTCTCTGAATGGCTTCAAGAATGTTGCCATAACAGGTTTTGATGGGCCAAACCAAAGACTTGTGATGAGAATATTCATCTTCCTGTCATCTGGATGCAATTCTTTAAGTGAGCATTGAATTGGCCACACAGATTTTCCAGACGACTTGAAAAGAGGGACACCATCAATATTGAATGTGACTGTGAGATCGATGTCGGTCAATTGCCCTGATTCCATCATGTTATTGATTTTTGCCCCAGTACACACATCACTTACATACTCCTCACAGATATCTCTTGATTTTACTAACATATTTTTGACAACATTGTGATTTTCTAAGAGATCTACTAACTGATCTGCCAAGGACATTGTGACAAAGAAGTGGTTGTTTTCCAAGTTTTCTTTAACTACATATGCTACATTGCACTCATTACATGAACCATCTACTATTTCACCCCTTTTCCCTATGTAACCAAAGCATTTCTTACATACAATGTGATATATAGCAGAGGTTATTGGGACAAATCTTTGTTAAGATACTTAGACTGGGGCAAGATGCCAGGAAAAAATATGTTAAACATCTTAAGTAGGTCCTCCAAACCTTCACCAGTCACACCATGTTTGAATATGTATGCTAGCAGCCAAGGAAATCCTCACAGGAAAGGAATTCACTGGGATCTATTTTGTAGGTTGGTCTTTTAAATGGGATTAAATAGCCCTCTTTCTTCACAAGCACATCAAGATTATGTGCATGATTTCCTTTATTTCTCAGAACATGAAATAAGCTCTCCCTCTCTTTAGAGTGAAATGGCATGCTGGCAACTTGTATTACTTCTGGTTCTTGTGCACTATGTGTGAAAAGGTGCCTGGGTAACTTACTGCCATCCTGGTTCATGCAAAAAACGCAATAGTCATGCGTATCACATTTCCGTACCCTTTGCTATTGTTTGTAGTGGCAACTGTGATTCCTAATCCTGAGGATGAAGTTATACCTGGATCCTGCAGGGATTTACGAGGTTGGACTCGCTTTGATATATCCTGATCTTCCATTTGATTGTTCTTAGATGCAAAGTCCTCATTGTGATCAGGAATTCTCATTTACAGTGCGGAGACCCAATGGGGCCTTCTACCTCTGAGTAAACACTATCACTGTCAGTATTTGAATACCGGTAGTCTTTGTCAGAATCTGAATGGTCTTTGTCAGAATCATCATGATTATCTTGTGCTGTCATCTGAATTCCCAAAGCTGGAAAGTAACAATAATGAAAACTTTTGTCACTGTATCTCTATTAGTAGATACAGAATACTGCACTCCTGTGTCAGAGTTTCCATCATCACTCCCACTGTCCTCATCAGCGAGTGTTCCTGATTCTACAGTATCCAGCTCTGTTGAAGATAATGCAGATTTATTTTTTGACATGAAACTATTTTTAAAGTAGCCAAGGGCGATAACTCTACTGTAGTCGCAGAATTACTCAATGACGCCTCTTTATGAAAATAACATGCTCTTTATTGATTTCTATGGTTTAAATAATTTTTTCTAGGTGATCCAATTGCTGGACCCACAAGAACCTATAGCACTTTATTTTTGCTTGCAAATATAGGCTGTAATAGAGTGTAAATTCTGAAGCAGACACATGGGTGAACAATGAATTGACTTATCAAATATAAATTAAGATTAGCTACAATACCTTTCTCCCTGCATAATTTTTATAAGACAGAAAGCTGCCCTATTAAAAAAACAACAACAAATTTTGATGTCTAGCAAAGAGCAAAACTTGTTTCTAGTTCATGAGAGTTCCAATCATATCTAAAAAAAATATATATACATATCATATGTCAGATATTGAAAAGCCATAACCACATTTATCCTGAATATGAGAGATAATATAATTTACCTTCATTTTTCATCTGGCTTTAGCTGAAGATCTTCAATGCTCTTTGCCTTACCCAGCACTTCAATAGGATTTCCTCCCTTTCCTTCCATTGCAAACAAAACATTTGAGATCTTTGCAACTTGCTTGGCTGCATCAGGCAGCCTGCAAAATATTTTCCCTCAGATTGAGAAGTTGTGTCATAGTGGCAATGTATATGCGCAATCTTGTCAATCTGAGTAATGTTGGCTGGATCACACCACACTTTTGAGCATCATCATGGATTCCCCACATTGACCTTACTTCAGGGTCTGCTAGCTTCCTTAAAGCATGGTGGGTTTCCTCTGAACAAGAATCGGAGCAAGGTGCCTGCCTTTTCGACTCTGATACCCAACTTTGAATTGCGCTGCAAGAGCCTTGTCCAGTGGATCAAGAACGTTCAGTTGTTGATCTAACCACACCCCCTCATTTGCATCATTCCAGTGTTTGATAAACAAGTGACTTTGCTCATGCACCCCCCTCTTTGTGCATTTTAAAAGTTAGACGTGACACAACACAATCTCGCAGCTCTACAAAGCGATGTGAGTCCATGACACAGAATTTGCCATTTGTTATCTGCCTAATTCGTTGCAAGATGTAACCTTTCAAAGTTTTTATATGTTTATCTAGAGGCTGGGCACTCGGTCTTCGAAACCTTTCTTCCCTAGTTTTATGGAGCTAGATGCTGGCTCATCCGTTGCATTGATGCTAAAATGTACAATACATTAACTCCTAACTGTTCAGGGGTATATTGCTAATTTGCATATGTAATTGTCTTACTCCTGTTTAGTGGGTATAGGGTGCAAAATTTATGGAGGAGAGTATGTAAACCTATATGCCATATGAAAGCTTAGAATGTGTAGAATTTAAAAATATGAATATTTTTGCATAATTACGTATGCAAATTAAGTTATGAATATTAATGAGCTAATTATAATACACAAAATATATAGAAATTTTCAGATTTTCCACTTTTGTTGACAACTATTTGCATTTTATTATTAGAAATTCTTCACACAAGCATTACAAGATTTTAGAGCAACTCTTCAGCAATACATGCATGTCATAATTATGTCATACTTTTGATTAAAAGTTGTATTTTTTGTGAATTTAATATTTCACCTTTTTGGGTAAAAATTGTCATAAACTGTGTTGTAACCAATGATGGAAATAAGGCCTGTCAGTTATAACAGTAGAATTAAGTCTGAACTCTTAGGAATAAAATAATTATTCTTTTAAGTTAACTCTGCAAGATAAGGAGGTTATTTTGATGACAAATATTTGCATGTATATGCAAATTTATGCAAATTACGATACATAATGTACAATTGTACATGTATATGAATATTCATAAACCGTCTCCATGTGCACAAATGTATGTCCTGTATACACTCGTGCACAGTATAATCCAAATTTGTGCAGTTTTTGTTTTCATCTTATTGTAATAATTTTATATTTGTCTTAAAATATACATTTTACCATGTTTGAAATATAAATTCTGTAAGCCACATTGTAAAGCGTACAAATCAGTGTATTAATATCACCTTTTCCCGATATTTGTTCCGTATTAAAATGAATGACAATTTACCATTACAGAATGCGTATTTGTACAAACATTAGTTTGCATTATGTAATAAACTTTTACTATCATTCCTGAATTATTTCTGTAACAATTCTTCAGAATAAATCAACCAGAAATCCCAATACATTTACAATAATTGATGATGTATAATGTGAGTTGTACCAATTCACACGAAGAATTCTAATTCATTCACATACTGATCAGAACTTGACTACCAATGTTTTAAAATTTAAATTGAGAGGCTTTTTAACCTCCTCAAACATTAGTTTGCATTATGTAATAAACTTTTACTATCATTCCTGAATTACAGTACAATATTGTGTCATTATATCTGTAACATTTCTTGAGAATAAATTAAATTAGTTATGTCACATTAACCAGAAATCCCAATACATTTACAATCATTGATGATGTATAATGTGAGTTGTACCAATTCACACGAAGAATTCTAAAATCCATTCATTCACATACTGAAAAGAACTTGACTACCAATGTTTTATATCGAGAGGTTTTTTAACCTCCTCAATCTGGAATGAAATATAACTCAGTTTGATACCATAAATAATGCAAACATACATGTAACGAAACTCAAACTTCATGATGCTGAGCCTGGGATTTATGCCACTCTCTGAAGCAGTTTCTTTTGGCATTGAAACAGAGAAATACAGCACAAGTTTCACATTTTACACTTGATTTCACCTCAACCTTTAGTTTCCGAAAGCACACCTGACAGTTTCTTTGTCATTGTCCAATCTGGCATATGCTTAGGCTCAGCATCATCCTTGTCCTGTTTTTCATGTTTGGTTTGTGAAAACAAAGGGACTTCTGTTTCATCAGTAATGTCTCCTAACTGACAAGCAAGCTCTTCCCTAAATTCAAGCTGCAGATAGGTGGATCCACGTTGTAATTCAACATTATTTGGGTACTGCTGTTGAAATAGTTTGAATAGGATATATGAATTCACAACTGTTATGTCCACCATATGGTAAAACAAGGTTTTCCACCATTTTATTGTTTTTCTCAAAGTATCATATTTACCAATTAACTGGTCCGAGCGATCAACGCCATTCATGAAACGATTATAGTCTTGGAAAGCATTAGGTTGGCGTACAATATGGCGTGAAAATTTACCATTCACTTTTACCCTCCGGAGAGTATGACTGGCTGCATCAGCTTTGTGAATTGTAGACATTAAAGAGAAATTCCAGTAGTTGCAGTAAACACTGATTTCATGAGAAAGTCTGTAAAACCAGGCTTAATTGTCAGTATATCATCGAGGATCTAGATCTGGTACAGTTACATAAACTGAACTTTGTGAAATCTTGAAATCTACGCTGAAAAATGTTCAGACTGAACTTCCGCAACACAGATAAGCGCACGTGGGACTGTGTATAATTATTGCTTAGAGCGTCGGGCCCGACGCTCTACCCGAATCCTGTGCTTATTTGCTGATTTCTCAGCAATTACACAATTTCTTCCAGAATCCTTTGGCACATGCGTTTTATTTATACAAACAGACACTTTGGTGGTCATTTCATTGGATTCTGTACGAACTCATTTTGGTATCGTTACCAAAACTAGCATTTACCTTAATTTTATTGTCTTTCCATTGCATAGTCAAAACAGGTCCATCCCTGTCCCATCGCATTTGTCCCTTCTTTGATTTTTTTGCCCATGATTTAAATGTTTTCTTGAAATGCGATGGAAAGTCTTTCCTGTTGGCGAGGGCCGTGCCACATGCTAATATACCACTAGCTTTCAAATCTCTGAAAAGTCTTGATGTAGTGTAAAAATTGTCACAGTACAGATGGTACCCCTGATTGATAAACTTCTCACATAAACGAATGGCGACATCATATGCCAGACCATGTTGCACCCCTTCAGCTTTGCGACCCGTGTAGACCTCAAATTTGCATGTATAACCATTTGCCGAATCCGCGAGGACCCATAATTTAAATCCAAACTTTGTTGGTTTATCGCGGATATACATCCTGAACTTAAAACATCCCTTTGAACGGACCATTCGTTCATCAATTGAGATGTTTTGAAACGGTTGATACAACTCCTGACACATGTTGTTAATGTGGTTAATAAGGAAGCGAACTTTTGCCAAGGGATCACCTTCCTCTCCATCCGTGGGATCAACCACATGAAGAAAGCTATTGATAGCTTTGTATCGATTCTTAGTCATAAAGGAACGCGCCCATATCCCATGATAGAGCGTTTTGGTTGACCAGTAACGATCTATATTCGGCAGCTGGACAAAGTCCATATATATCAGAAGACCAATGAAAGAATACAATTCATCCGGTGTAACATACGTGAAAGATCCATCACTATTTAGATAACTTTGCCCGTGATCTTTTCTTGCATTGATGAGAGCATAGGCATTTGCGAAATAGCAGATTTCTTCAATTATTGAGAGAGTAAAACCAACTTGAAGAAGTCAACTGCCTTGGTGAACTGTGATGCTGATTTTCGGGTGCGAATTGAAGAAATTTGTACGCCTGCTTGACGATGGGGTAGGAAAAACCGAACCTCCTTTTTTGATGGTCCTGCATGATCCGTCTCATCGTAGCTTTTGTCCCCAATGTTGATTCTGATAATAAATTAAAAATAAAATAAGGTTGATAAAGTTTAACAAAGTAAACAACTCAGTATTTCCATGATCTCATTTCCAATCACTCAAGTAAATTGAAATCAAATCGGACATCGGCATGTGTTGAACATTATTTGTCACTTCTCCTCACTTTCGGCCGGCGTGGCTTACGGCCGCTGTCTGCGCAAAATGAAACTGTAATTAGCTATTTCATGGGAATATGCTGAGGTAGGCCTACATTGGCATTTAAATATGGGAAGCAAAGAAGTCAATGTAAGGATTAGTTAAGCAAGCCGTTATTTGAAAGACACGACGCCTTATCATATTCCTGTAAAATTGATGGCCAATACATTTTGTGCGGATGGCCAAGAATGAAGAGCAACAACTACCGTAGTCTTAGCCAGGCGGCTTCTAGAGAGTAAAAATCATTTACTAACGTAAGGTTACTCTCATACGAAGCCAGGCCTTCTATCTCATAGACCCACACAGAGCCAGCCAAAACCTGAAACTTTCACCCCCGAGATTTCTACTTTCCTTCTGAAAGATCTAGCTCTAAATCATGTACATGGGATAAAACTTAATTTCCGACATTTCTACGCTCTCGTTGTTATTTTTAAAACAAGAATTCATCAAAAAAATGAAAAAATATTGTGAAAAGACGGAAGAGACTTGCCCGATGTTTACGCCGCCATCTTGTTTCTTATTGTACTTCCTCAACGTTACGGACGCGAGCGTCGCGTAACGTTGGGGAAGTATAATAAGAAACAAGACTTCCAATTTTACTTGAGACAAAAGTTTAATGTACAGGTATATGTACTATAAACAAACACTGACACACAAATGTAAAAAAAAAAAAGTTTTTGTCTTTTGGCAATACATGGATTCCATTAACCTAAAGGGTTTTCTTGTGATTAGAAATGCTACAGCTATCCAAAACATGTACATGAACCTTTCAGATACCAGCCATGATAAAAAAAAATCTTCATCTCACTATTGTTAACTACCTATTATCTCCACCAATAGCTCAGGATCTAGGGGCACAGTTGCGTCTGGTGTGGCCTTATTGACGGCCACCCTCATGCCACACGCCTTCCCTTTAGACAGGGTCTCCTGCCCAAAAACTACCTCTTGGAGACTCGTAAGGAGAGTCTCCTTTGTAGTTCCCTTTCTGAATGCATGGCGCCGTTGTGCATCGGTGATGATCGGCCTCCCCCCAGGAAACAGTGGCACTAAGGTCTGAATGCAAAAGGATAGAAAAAAAAATACATGTAACAAAGTTTTGTTGTAAATTACCAAACATGTACCATCCATCACATTCATTCCTCAATCAACCGGTGGGTCATAATATTAATGTATATTGTTGTATAATATCACTAACGATTTATACAATTTATTATTTAAAAAAAACATCCTCGATCCTTAAAAAAGCAAAATCATAATTTATTGTACAACTTGATTTACTGAAATCTAAATACACAATACAATATACATATCTCTGTTGATAAAAATTATCATAACAATCATGTTATCCACATACAAGATATGTGTTAATAAGGGCCTAGAAAGCTCCTGTCATCCTTGTACTTTAGAAACCCCCAGAATTTGTATTATATTTAAAACCACATATTTTGCATGGGATGCGTACATGAAATTTTGTCTTGAGCAGTTTTTGCAGTTTTGGTCTCAGAAGTTGCACTAGACTAAAAAAGAAAAGTCGTGTAATGCAAGTATTTGGTGTTACAAATTTATCATAAAAAATAATGTTGGGGAGCCAAAAAGTATTTTTATGGTTAACATGACTAAATAAATTGATTGAAGTTGCTATTCTAATTGCAATATGAATGACAAATCTATCCATCATATGCTTCAAAAAGGATCTTACCTCATTGGGGGTTTCAAGCTGTACGTATGAGCTCTGGGAAGAAAAAAAGAAATATGGAATTCTTTTAATTCAATCCCAGTGAGAGGGAACATTTTCAGAGCAACCATTCCGCAGATGGTATGAAAGAAGAAAATGACCCACAATTTGGCAGTTTTCTTGGAAAAGAGTAGGGATAACAAAGATATCCATGTATGTATAATTGAAGGGTCCAAAAGTCATCAAGAATGAGAATAAACAAATGGGAGTGAAATTGTTAAGGTCTAATCAAATCAAGACTTTTTCGTGAAACAAATTTGGTAATCCTTCATCACTTTTATCTGCAATCACATTTTCTGTCAAAAAAAATATTAATATGTAAATAATAATTTACAAAATTACTTTAGAAGTTAATGATTAGAAAGTAAAACTGTTATAATAGGCAAATGATGTCATATTCTTTTCACTCTTATTTTATACATTTATTTTTTTGCATCGATGAAATAAAACCAAGTATTGTCTTTAAAAAAAATAAAGGTGCGCAGTAAAAGTCAGAAGATAGCATGTCACATCATCAAGGCGAATCATGGATCATAAAAGGAATTGTAGTTACACCTTTTATATTATGATGACAAGAGTTGGATTAATGCAAAACTTTCTGTGAAGTGACGTTTTAAAAAAGACTTAGTTAAAGGGCATATACACTGGTCATAAACATTTTAAAGCATGTTACATAATCTAATCACTTAAATTATATAAATCATTTGTAAACATATGCATGAGGGAATGCGTCATCGGTCCAATGCATGGGTTTTACGAATCACAATCTCATGTATCACAAACGAATGAAATAATTAATAGAGTTCATGTATCATTTTTTTACCCAAAATACAATACACTGCACAAACAATTTAAGAAACTAAACACTGCTGAATACTGATTACACAGGGTAAAATTGGCGCATGCATCGCATGATCTCACCGAATTTGTTTGGTCCGGTGCTTGTGCGCCACATAATTATGTTCGTCTAAGTACGATGGGAACAGGGCTCTGCTAGTTCCAAACTGCCGTCGAAGTTTCCGTTTGGCGTGCATCCACCGACCTTCGATGGTGTTGGTGTGAAGCCATGGGAGAAGGGGGTCAACGAAGTTCTCTTCGTGCACCACGACATCGTGGAGGTAGATTCTTCCGTTCAGCTGGTCCAAGTTATTGTAGGCCGCCCAGCCGTCGCTGATAATGTGGCTCCCGGGCAGTAGCCATCTAGAGATGATGGCCTCCAGAGTTGCTCTATTCCTGTTAGGGACAACCTCCATTAAACACCTCCCGTCTCCCTCTCGACGGTGCCAAACACCCAGTGGCCATCTCGGTAGGCCCCTCGATGGTACTTCCGATGAAAATACTTTGTTTCGTCAATTTCAACTATCTTAGGGGCGCCATTCAAGTCGAATCCTCCCAGCTGTTGAAAATTCGCAATCAAGCCCTGGCTGCATAGTTCTCTTAGCATATTTCTCTTAGCATATTTGACCAGTTTGTAGCTGTGTGATCTTCCCCAAGCGCAGTCTGTTTTTTGATGAAGTTTTGTGGCATATCATCTGCCCACATGTACACGAACATAATCAACTGCTGGAGCGAAAGGTGGCTACCGGAGAAAAAAGATCCATGCCTTATGCTCTTTCTTCTGTGACACTCAGGACTCCTCCAAACATAGGAGTCGATACCCGCTCTCAGTATTTTGCCACAACCTACATGGCACTGTTCACACGTGTAGGAGTTTGCGAGAAGTTGTCGCCTCGCAAGAAAATTGATGCACCCTTCGACCGTCACTAACTGTGGTAGTAAATCTATCAGCAAAAAGTTATCAGCGATCATATCGGCAACGGGTATGACAGAGATGCCAACCCTCCCGATTTCATCGGGAGGCTCCCGAAAATTCATCCCAACTCCCGCCCTTACGATTACCATCCTTATCCTCCCGAAATTACGATTTTTTTTTGCATTGATCAAATTGGATTGGAAGTACATGTATCGTCTGCTGACTTTAGCATGTAGTAACTCCATTACGTTTCGCTGCTACTAAATTCTGTGTGAAAGGCAGACAAATAAGGAGCAGCGAAAAGCTGGTGCATGTGATATGCCCAACGGGAATCCACTGTGCACCAGGCCGGTAGGCCTGGCTAGCTTCGCGAGGCGTGTGCGCTCGCGGCCGCTGGATTTGTCGAGTCGTGCGATGGAATATCGGTGTGTGATTTCGGCGTATTGATGGGTTGATATTGACACGAAATGGCGGAAAATCAACAAAAAAAGACCAAGAAATGGTCTCAGAAGTATAAGACTGAATACAGTCTCCAGTACCCGTGTATTCGGAAAGAGGAATCTACCATGCATTTTGCACAATTTGCAGCGTGGACATTAAAGTTGAGCACGGAGGTCGTGATGATATTCGGAAGCACGTAGGGAGCAAACGGCATACAGACATTGCGAAGACGAGATCTTCGAGCTCCACTAGTACCCTGTTGACTTATTTCACCAAGCAAGGGACCAGCGAGGAGGAAGACGTTACCCGCGCTTTAATAATAATAAAGAGGATAATTCCTCATTATTATAGTTGAACAGGTACTTTTCTTCTATTGTCCCCTCATTTTTTTTACATGTAAAAATGCATATTCATG
Organism: Lytechinus pictus; assembly: GCF_037042905.1. Lineage (NCBI taxonomy): Eukaryota > Metazoa > Echinodermata > Echinoidea > Temnopleuroida > Toxopneustidae > Lytechinus > Lytechinus pictus. The sequence continues at coordinate 30,184,259 of NC_087254.1, forward strand.
ATATTTGATATTTTTATTTTTATGTCAAAAAAGTGGGAACAATGTTTTTTTAAAAACATGTGAAATGCTCCAAAATAAGGGTCAGATTGCACCAGAGAGCATCTAGAAACCCAGAGCTTCCAGGGCCCTAAGGCGGGCCCTCGACCCCGGCCGCAAGGGTCGATCGCTCCGCGCTCGAGATGTGCGCTACGCGCACATAATTTGGTGTCGGTTGCAAATCCTCCCTAATTCTGATTTCCAAAAGTTGGCATCTCTGGTATGATATCTTGTGCAGCTACTATTGAGGTCGGCGCTTGTGGGCGACCAGCCATTTTTTCCAAGTTTGATGTTTCTTCAAACTAACTTTTTTCCGGTCTAAACGTTTAACAAGTTGTTGCCCATATCATATAGGAGATGAAGAATCTATTTCCTATAATTGCTTATTATGTTATTAAAACAAAGTTATGTACTGACAATAATACGCATGCGCAGTGATGACCCCACACACTAGCGTGCGCGCGCATCCACACACACACACAAACACACCCTTACGTGTAATCGCCTTCATTCGAGGACTATAAACTTAAACCATCTAACCGTGGACGCTCCTGAAACCTTTTTAAATACGGATATATTTTAGGGATTTTTTAATTATTAATGGTGAAAAGGGAAAATATCACATTGAATACCCCGTAACTAATTCATTTATTTTTTTTATTTTAAGCCTTCAACTGTGGACGTTAGTCGCGTGATATTCATTACAATGGGGACCGTCCACGTTTGGAAGGGGGGCTCAACGCCTTCCCAAATCACTCCTTTATGGGCTACTTAAAATGCACGCAATGTTATGCAAGGTCAAAATGTGCATTTTGACACGGGGGCTTCCGCATATTTTAAACACTGACGCCCGAGGCTTCGACATATATTTAACATTATATTGCATTAATATTAACAATTCATCATTAAGCAAAATACGAACTCTTAAAGAACAATTAAAGGTTGCTGCCTTACATTGTGCTATATCATATCAAACATCTACTACTTCTTCCATTACTACTGCCACTACTACCACCACCACTACAGCTGCTACTACTTCTGCTATACTATCACCAGCACTACTACTACTACTACTTCTACTTCTACTATTACTATTGCTGCTACTACTACGACTACCACCACCACTACTTTAGGCCTACTACTACTGCTGCTGTTACTACTACTACTTCCACACCCATTAGGATTTGATTTGTGAGCACTTGTGAGAAAAACAGACGAATAGTTTGATATAAGAATGTGTAATGTGGGACCGTTAAAAAGAATATAAAAGAAATGCAATTAGATTTCATTTATTTATCTACTGGAAGAAAAAGTGGTATCAGAAGAGACAGCTAGGACACTATATTTGGAAAAAGAGTTCCTACTGATAGAGTAGTTACGCCTTTTTAAGTGAAAGTGGTCACCTTTAAAGAGAAATTGACTTTATTTTAGAAGAAAATTAGAAAAGTGGATGATTTTGGAATTTTTAAGAGGAGTTTATTTATGAAAGAGAAAGGGCATCATTTCTTAAAGAGGGACACTCTTTGAAGAGAAAATGGGCGCTTTTAGAAAGGAAAGGGCCACTATTGGAAGATAAATGGCTCTAATGGAAGAAAAATGGGGAGATTTTGAAAGGTGATAAGGGGCTAAGTTGGAAGTGTTGGAATAGAAAGAGCCCTATAACTGAAAAAGAACAGGCTACTCTTGCAGAGAAATCACGTCTTTTGGAAGTGCAAGGGCAACATTAGAAGAGAAATGGGGCATTATGTTTACTGAAAGTGAGCGGACTGTTAAGAAGACAATAGCCGTTGGTCCGGTCAAATCACTCACAGTTCAAAGATAAGAGGGGCTTCTTTTCCTTGAAATTGACAATATCTTTTAAACAATAATGAATGTCTCTTAAAAGCAACAAAATAAATAAGAACAAACAATTAAGACGTTGATTTTGCACCCAAAAGGAGTATAATAATTTTTAAAAAAAGAGAATCAGTTTTTGACCGGACCAACACATGCACTGCCTATAGCATGCACTGGTGTACTGGTGGGGGGCTTGGGGGGGGGGGGCTGCAGCCCCCCCCAAAAAAACTTTCCACTACAAAATTTGATGCTCTCTTTCCCAGCGTTTTTATACCGAAAATCATTTCATTAAATATGTAAAATGTATATTTATACCATCATCGATCATCAATTCGGTATTCAGGTTCTCGGTATCGGACTCGATATCGGACTCGATATCGGATTAATCTGATTAATGATATAATTAAGACACAGATATTGATCGCAAATGAATTACAATGATGTATAAAGGATATTTTCTTTCAATAAAAACCCTTTGACTATCAAGCATTTAGCAAATTGAAGGGAAAAAAAGCATTCATATTTAAGTATTTATTTATATTCATACCTATCGAATGTTCTTTCAGAGCATCTTTAAAAAATAACGAAATAGCTAGCTAGAGCTCACCGTTTCATCCTGATTGAATTGCAATGGCACTCCATAGTCATACAGGAGTTCGGTTTGTGCTTCAATGTCCTTGGATGCAAACAAACATAAGAAAGGGGTGCCTTCATCTTCTACAACACGGAGTTTAACATTTGATGATTTTCCTACGCCATGATTGACCAATCTCCCGAGCATTGGCCCACCAGTTGGCTCATCGGTTGCATCAATGCTGAAAAGTAAGAAGGCATTACAATCAGAGTCTGTAACATACTGAAAGAGTGTTTGTGGTATGGTGTGAACAATGAAAGTCATTGTAAATACAATCATTTTACCCCATAGACTATTGTGTTATAATAAACCACCCGCAGGCCCGGACAGTCAATTAAATTGTGACAGTCTGTCATGGATACCTTCTAATCAAACTACATTTTTAATGGTCGTATGCCTGGCTGTATATTGATCCATCTAAACTTCATTTTACAACAATATTATACAACAGATAGAGCAATTTGTCATGTGTTTAGCTGAATGTTGTCGTGCAAAACAAATGTGAGTTGTTTTTTTTCTCCCACAGGCAGTTAAAAAACAGGTCAATCTGAAAATAATTCACAGTTGCCGAAGAATTAGACAAAAAAATTATAATTGTTTGAATCTCCACACAATATATTTGTACACCATATAATTGTATATTTTTCTCAACATGCTGTCCGAAATTTTCAATTTTTCTTGAGCTTATAATCTAATAACTTTTCACCAGAAAGAAATAAAGAATAAAGAATCGGCACAAACACAATGATCTTTCAAGACACATGTAGTTACATATACTAATAAAGCATACTACTCAATCCAATGCAAGATAAGCAGAGCTAGGGAACATAATGTTCATTTTCACACTGAATAATTATGTGTTAATACCTCCACCAAGGAACTTGGAAGAATTGTATTTTTTCAGTCCTGTTGGTTCATTGTTTTGCATAACTCAAAAAGTTCTTGTCAGAATTTAATCAAACTTTCAGGAGAGGTGCATGATGAAACTCACAACAAATAATAAAATTTGGGGGGTCATGAGGTCAAAGGTCACAGGGGTAAAAATGTGCAATTTCCAGGGGGTATGGACCCCAGGGATGGAAGAGCCAAGGGCATTTCCCTTTAGCGTCCAATGAAAATAAGTGAATGTACAGTACACTTATAATGTGAGGCGCGTATTTTCATTGTGACAGACACTGTGACATGCTCCAGTAAGCACTCTTCCTAGCCGGAGGTATATATGCACTCTTTCTATTTTCTGTTTTGTTTTTCAGTTTTAGTTTTATATTTTTCTTTAAAGGCATACATGGACTTGCTGAAGATATCCTTACCACATCTTTGTGCCATTTTTAGCAGTAAAGAAGAATCTAAAACCAGTAGAATTCTGAATTTCAAGGTTCTCTCCATCGGTGCCATTTATCAGATTTCCAGCATACTGAAAGAGAAACTCATCTTTTTGTATATCGCGTGTCACAACTACTCCTCTTCCTGCAAAATTGGGGGGGGGGGGGGGTAATGTAGAGTGGAGGAAATAGAAAATTGTAACTATTAATAAAGACTGATTGAATTAAAAACATTTACTTGAAGGCACAATTAACATCTATAACATTTTTCCTATCCCTTTCCATGCCAGCCCCTGCCCCAACCCCCTTATAGACATATTCAAGGTTAAAGAAGAATGTCCTTTGTCATTGCAGTACTTTCTGAAAATATTTTAGGCAGTATAGATACAATAGCTGAATTATGAATTCTTGTTTTGCCAACTAAAACCTGTGAATTAACTGCTTATTCCTAACCAATCCAACTGGACAAAACACACTATTAAAATGTGAAAAGGAATTGGAAAATCCTTTTTATAGCAGATTCCCCTTAATGTAAATGTTTAGCTTGTATATTCCCTCCAAGTCTGAAATTATATAAATAACTATAATTACACTCAGATAAAAAAGGGAAGTTGCCACTTGTTCAACCTAAAAGATTTTTTGATAAACAATCAGATGAGCAGAATTTTAATTTTTGATCGCCTATGGATGAGTCCAATACCCATGCCAGCATGCTCCCCCAAAATGCCTACATTAGATTAGCATCAAAACATATGGTGTATGGTATTAGTCAAAATCACCAAGCAAAATATCATGTTCGTGAATAATTCAATATTTTTGTTTTTACACATTTGCATGGTTATTGGACTGTAACTCATTATGCATGGATGACCACTTAATATATGCTCATCTGAAAGAGGAATAATTTCCCTTAGGTATATTGTTCATTACCTAATATTAGAGTCTTATAACAAAAATTAGAGTTAAAAAAACAAAATGGCCACTTTTTGTTGTTGTTATATATATATATATTTTTTTTTTTGGGGGGGGGGAAGATGAGTGTATGAACTACCATACTGACTTTTAGATTTTGGTGCATTGGTGACTGAAACATGTTGCCATACACATCAATCGGCAAACACTAAAAGCACATAAAAAGTGAAAACAAAACTGATTTTCAGATTGTTAGTAATTTTTATCTGTAAGCAAATTAAAAAAAATATTTTTTCCATTTAAATGATTACAGTGAGAGGATGACTCGATCGTGCATTAAGTACGAACACGATGGTTTTTTTATTTTTTTTTTATTTATATTTTTTAAATTTCTTCCCCTCCCTTCCCTATACTATTCTGAAAAGGAAGGTAAAGGGAAAATAATGCATGGAACGGACTAAAAGAGGACAAAAGCATTTAGGCGGCCTACAATGCAATTAAAGTAAAGTTCTACTCTGTAAAGCATGGCACCTCTATTAATAGTTGGGCTAGAACTATATACACCTGTGTAACTGTACATTACACTGAAAGTCTATGGTGTGTATCAATTTGAATGAAATATTCAGTTTAGAATGGAATTACACAAATAATGTAAAACACAAACCTTTTAATGGGCCAAAGTAATGGCATTCAAAATGATCCTGGTCTTTTTTTCCTTGGATCCATTTTGATGCCACAACTTTGGGTGTCACCCTTTGTCGCTTCTTTGGTTTCATTACTGGACTGTGAGGGAGTACCTGGAAATGAAGGATTATCTAATATGATTACAACAGCTCATACTCCTCGGCCACATCCACAGTACTACTATAACAGTAGCCACTAACCCTACTCTGATCTAGCTGCCCAAATTTCCCTCTCGATTTGGTCATTACTACTAGTCTTTGCCATTCCGACTCAGTTGCACTGTGCATTAGAAGGAGATTCACATGGCCTGGCAGCCAGGTTACATCTGCAGTTGTGAAAACTGAGTCATCAATATTTACTTATAGACCTCTTTTAAACCTCTAGGCCTACTTCACTTCTTTACTGGCTAGATAAATAATTAACATTAGTGGAAAAGCAACTATTATCGAGGAAAATGAGCAAAATATTGTCAATTAATTGTGCAACCATTCTAACTTCAATTGTTTGCAGTTTTGATCACTGCAAGATTTAGACTTTGAAGGTTTGTCAATTACTATTATTTTTGTCAACTGAGTTCCAAAGCAGTGTTTTAATTGATATGTTCTACATGCACGGTTCTTATGTGTACTGATCCGTTTCTTTTGAAATCTGAAGCAACAACATAATATTTGGTGAAACACATACGACACAAATAAAAAAAGAAAATATGTATACTAACCAACCATTATCCCGATATATCGCTCAGTTCAGATGGATATCTATTCGTCTCACCACTATCATTTATCTAGACATACATCGTAAGAGCATTTGTCTAAAGTCTTGTTACATTTTTCACTGTAAAATGTGAAATTTCATTAAAAAATTTTCTTTCATAATGTTTTTTTTTTTAAACCTCTACTTTAAATTCATTTTCGCTGCAGCAACCCTCTCCTAAGCCTCCTCCCCCCCCCACCATTGTGCCACTGGCACACAAACACACATATTTGGTCTACTATTTACCCTCCTGTCTAATCACAATTCGTCTATTGGAGTGGCGTACCTGGACCTTGGCGCGCGGGGTGGGGGTACTAATTCCAAACAAAAATCTGACCAAAAAAAAAAAAGAAGGGTTATCAGCATTTTTACTTAGGTGTCGTTTTCGCGCACTTTTACTTTCCCCAAAACTGGCAAAAGGTGGCCACATGAAGCTGAACACATGCTTCTAATCTAAGTTCTACGTTACAGGTCATTCATCACTTGCCAGGGGGGCAGTTTGAGTTTGCCCCTCTGCCCCCGTCCCCCCTTTAGGATCTAAGTTAGATATAAGCTTTAGAGTCTAGTGTAACTTACCAGCTAGGGTTCCTCAAACTTTATACTTGGCTTGAGGCAGGGGCGGCGATTTCTTTTCATGACCGGGGGGGGGGGGGGGGGGGGGGGGGGACGAAATGCGAGGGACGAGGGAGCATAGTGAACGTGATCGGGGCGAAGGTGACGGAAGTGACTACCCCCTCAAGGGTTTTTGAAGTTTTGATGTATTACAAAATTACATTCCTTCGCAAAACTATAATATAAAAACAAGCAATATACTTTTTTCACACTTCACTTTTACTTTGCCGGTAATTAGTGTGCAGTCCGAAGGGTTGTCAATATTTAGTAGGTATACTTTAGTAAGTAGGGAGCTTGGGCATGGAAGGGATTTCTATTTCCCACTCTAGCCCTCTGTGATGTACATGTATATTGATATCGCTATGGAAGTTGAAATGGCGTGGTAGTAAACTATTAAAACCAACCAATATTACGGAATACCTGTAACATGCAAAATGACACTTTTGCCCCCCCCCCCCAAAAAAAAAAAATGAGCGAAAAGTGTAACCATGGAAACTTATTATACCAGTGCTTTTGGAAATTCAATGTTCTAGTTTTGTCTTTTGGGGGCGGAATTGATGACGGTTTTTCATGATTCGGGCTTTCATGGCCATCAAGAAAGTGCATACCAGTCTCTGGAACACTCGGGTGAGCCGCACAACTTGGGCCTGCTTCACTTACTGTGGGGATACTGTCCTCATCAGTTTCTATTCCGCTTACTTACACTAGCACTACTCTCACTCTGTGTATTCCTTTCGAAGTACATCTTCTGATGGCTGTCCTATCGTTTCACAGGCATTGTCAATCTCTCCTACATCATCCAGTTCTGTTTCATCCCTTTTCTGGCTTTTACTCTCCTTCTTGAAATAATTTCTGATATCCATTTTACTTCTATCTTATGTCTTATGCAGGTGTAATAGAGATTTATAGAACTTCCCACACCAAATCACGGCAAGTCTAAAATGAGCGTTTGTCAACCCTTCTTATGTTCATTGTCCATGTAATTTACGTGGAATGTGATGCATTCCACGCGCATACTTCTCATGTTTATTACAAGCCTTAACTCCAAAGAACCTCAGGAATGTAAACTCGTATGTTTCCACTATAGGTCGCTTGTACATTACAGTACTTTTTCAGAATGTGAGTGAAAATTAATCATGTAATGATCAATGTTTTTAGAAAGATGTACACCATTTCCCTTTTAGGCAACAACATTTTTTATAACCAGGCAGGAAGGGACTCCGTAAAAGAGCAAGCGGAATATTCATTTTTGTAGCACTGATCTATTTATATAACTCTTAATCTTGTAAACATACAGTGTAAACTGTGCTTACGTGATACCAACGGAATACAGATTTTCTACAATATTTACTTGTACGTTTAAAGGATATTATGCGAGGGAGCGTAGCGACCGAGCGAGAAGATTTTGCATTTTTATTAGTCTAAACGATGCACTCTTAGGCCCCCCAGAGCATAAAAATGTGTTGCAGCCTTTAATCAGTATTTGCTATACATTTTTTTTTGTTGCACTTTTTCAAATTATCCGGAGGAGACGATCCCCCCTAAAAAAATTGAGGGGGACGTGTCCGCCCCCCCCCCCCCCCGGGATCGCCGCCCCTGGCTTGAGGGTCCGGATGTGATTAGACCTAGTCTAAGTGTTAGAACTAACTTAGACTAGATACAGATAGGCCCCTATAACTTTTTTACCATAGACTAGTAACAGTTATGACTACCCATAGGAAAAATATGGGCTTGCGGCGGACTGCTGTGGCAACCTTATGGCAACCTTGCGGTAACCAGGTTGCTTTTTCACATGCCAATTAGTCTTGCCGCAACCTCTTTTAAAGGTTGCAGCGGATCCGCTACAACCTTCATTCATGGAACTGGTAAATTTACAGGAGGTTGCAGCGGATCCGCGGCAACCTTTTCTATGAATATTCATGTGACCAGAGTGGCCACTCAAAGGTTGCGGCGGATCCGCCGCAACCTTCCTTCACAGAACTGATAAATCTACAGGAGGTTGCAGCGGATCCGCGGCAACCTTTTCTATGAATATTCATGTGACCAGAGTGACCAGATGGAGGTTGCGGCGGATCCGCCGCAACCTTTTTAGTTGATATGCAAATCAGGAGACTAGCTACATGGGAGTTACGCCAAGGTTACCGTAAGGTTATGGTAAGATTGCAGTAAGGTTACCGCGAGGTTGCGGCAAGGTTACCACATGGTTACGGCAACAGCTAATAATTCACTCAAACCATCCTCATCCCACAATCGAAGGCATTACATTCAGATTATCAGTACAATACACAATGATACATGACTAAAAAATAATTGTCTTGTATGAATACATGTATTAATAAACACGCGTGCATGTACAAACACAGAAAATGAAAGAAAAAATTCAGTTACTGTCAGTTGAGACACCTTTATGTAATAAACAATAAATAAAGCATCACATGTGGGACCTTTTGCAATTTGTGCATGAGCTGTGCATGGTTTGTAATGACATCTATATTAACCCCCCCCCCTCCAAAAAAATGAATAAAATAAAATAAATAAAATAAATAAAAATAATAAAAATAATGAATAAATAAAAATTAAAATATTGAATGGAATATCTGAGGCATGTGAAGGGCACAATGTAAAGTGCAAAAGTAAATAAAGCTTAAATAGCAAGATAGATTTTTCTGTGAATAGAATACATATCATTTGAGCTGCAATCTGCAAATACGAAAGTTAACATTTGGCACGATGAAACAAGTTCTTTGGCATTGTCTGAGAACACACACACATACCCACACGCCTTTCCTTCTTTGAGTCTATTTGGTGCATTAGAAGTGGCAAGATATTTCCTGAAGCAACTTATATTTAATATGAATACTGGTAAATACGGAACAGTTTTGAATGATGAATTGGCAGAAAAAAAAACGCTGTATGCATTGCAAAATGTTGTAAAAGGTGTACTTGTTTGTAAAATAGCAAGAAATGTAATTTTGGCAAGTCACTTGTTTATACACTGTAACAGACACACAAAAGATACACAATTGAATTGATATGCTTACAGGTAGTAGCTCAGCCTCTTTAACAGAAATGTATGAGACCACAACACATGTTCACAGCCTTGTACACGAACTAGATGTGGCTGATATAACCTAAATCCCAGGTAAATGGGCAAGTCTGCCATCCACTGTTAAAACTTAAGATGCAAAATGCACACACAAAAAAAAAAAATACAACTGATGAGTTTGATGAGTCAGTGATCTACACTGCCTGTTATCACACAATAAAAATGGTCACAAGGACTACTATGTAATGTAAATGACTGAAAGATGGTGAATGTAACACACACAAAACTATCATGGCTACTAAAGCCAACCTAAAAATGATTTAAGCCATTGACTGTGCTTTTTAATTATAACCAGGTACAGGGAAACCTTGTAATAAATAACGAGGTCAGAAATAGCAAGATACCCGACATAGCGAGACCTGTGATATGAGAGAATTTCAGTATTGGTCCAAAGTGGCTCATTCTAATGAGGTTCCCCTGTACCAGATTTTATAGACAGCACTTTAAACCCATCAAGAACAATGATCCACAGATATGTGGCTTTTGCTCAATATCTATTAACCCACATTTGCAAATATTGCCTGTTCACAAGAAATGAAAGAATATTACTTTGCTGGTATTCACGTTTTTTTAAGACAGTTGATGTTAGAACTTTCTAAATGCTTCAAAATACTAACATGCAAATCTTCAACTTGACATGTTGTAAAATAAAGTAAATGAAGAATTCATGCTTATATCCAAAGTATAGTTTTGGTAAATGGCAAAAAAAAAAAAAAATCATTTCCCACAGGTAAGGTATTTACAGTTACATGTTCCGTAATAATTTAAACATTACATTTTGTCACTATAAACAATTTTCAGTGGGTTAGATATGGTTCTTAATTGTCTGGGATGATGTAGAATACTTTTCTTTGTGTACGATTGACAAAAAAGGTAATATAACTGACCAAAATTATACTTGGGCTTTAACCTGTCGGGACAATTCCCCCAAAATATGTGGTTTTGTTCAACATCTAAAGCTCATCAGTACCACAATTAGAAGTTTCTCAAGATTATATTACAAGAAAAGAAAAAAATCACTTCATATCTATTTTCTTGTTGTGATTATACCTGACGTCAAATAATGGAAGAAATTTTAAAATGTAATCAAACACCAGAAAGTAAATATAATATCAAATAATCATCATATCGGTAAATCAATATTTTTATTCATTTTAAAAACATTATGACTGCTTTCTTAATAAGCATATACATTATAATAATTTAATAATGCACATGTAAATCAAAATTTTGTTATGTCAGGGTTGAAGCAAAATCATGCAAAAAATCCGTCGTTGAAAAGTTAATTGTCATCAAATGCTTCCTGTTGTTCGTCTTGCGGTGCTACATTTCTGGTTGATAGCCCTTGTTAATTTCTCCCCCCTCAAGTGAAGTTTATTGATAGCAAACACTGTTAAGGAAAAAACATATTTATTCAAGAATAATACATTTTGAAGAAGACTAAATCACTGCGCATTTTAATTTGATGGTAATGTACATGATTTATGTTAACATAACACAATTCTCTGGACAATGAATTAGTTTCTGTACGTCTCAATCACTTCCTCAAAAATTGTGTACAATAGTTTCTATGTACAACTAAGTAATTTTGTTGGTTCCAAGTGTAAAAATTTCTTTTGATCTTTTTATTTTGGCAATCATGATATTAAAAAAATTTCACGCAATTTAGTAATTTTTTCCAATTTTTTTTTCCATACATCCAGACTGACAAAATACAGGCCACTCCCATGATAACAAAGTCCTTGGGACTGGCGTTTTTCTTTCGAAATTTTGTTATAACCAGATGTAAGTGTATTGGTACATTAGTGTTGTTCTTTTCTTACTAACACCCACCCGAAATATCTGAAAATTTCATATGCAACACCTATTGCATTACATTTTCATTCAACCTAAATTTGTTCAAGCTCTGTCGGCAGACTCAGATACAGGGAAAAGATTTTTTTTTTTTTTTTTTTTTTGGGGGGGGGGGGAATCATAGACTTCATCAAGTTATGTATCATGGATATAATGTACATACAGTGCACCCTCGTTATAAAGAACACTAATATTAACAAAATTTCATTATAAAATAGTAAAATCTCTGGTCCCATATCTTGAATTTCCTTTGTATTTTGTTTTTGCAATGCTGATATAAAGCAATTTGATTAAAGGGCAATTCCATAAAATGTGTACGTCCAACCCCCCCCCCCTATATGTGAGACCTTCCGGAAATGATTTCTTTGATTTCTTGTTCTTAAAGGGTTATAATGCTCTTAAATTATCATGGCTTGAGCAGTTTGTGGAAGTGAAGCATTAAAGAATGGAGAAAAATGGGGGGTCGGACATACAAAAGTTGATTATCTTATGGAATTGCCCTGTAAAGAACAAATTTCATGGGTCCCGAGGACTTTTTTATATCAAGAGTGCACTGTATACATTTCAATGAGCATACACTTCAAAACTTACACGTCAGGCCTTCCATGATGTCTGGGTAATTTGACATCATCGATGACGAGTTTTCTTTTCCCAGTTGGGATGGTTGGAAGAAGCCATCCAACATCTTTTTAAAAGTGTATGATGGCTCCTTCCCTTTGCACTTGGCCAGGAGATTTGTCAGCCAAGCTCGTCTCACAGCCAGCCTCGACTGTTCCAGCCTTTCATACAGTGGTTGGACCTCAGCATTTACATCTAGTATCATCTACAGGGTAAAAAGTGATGGTCAAAAAGTTTCAGAATTTCATCCACTTCAAAACTAATATAAGCTGTCCATGCAAAATTGCAAATTGGTAACTAAAGTATTCTTTAACTCCGCTGTTTATAGGAAGTGCAATGGGATATGGTGACATGTTTAAATGTGATGAAGAAAGCAGACATGTTTAACAGCAATGAAGTGAGCACAGCATTGAGCAATGAAATAAGTACAGTCACTCTCGTTATAAAGAAGTCCTCCGTACCCATGAAATTTGTTCTTTATAATAAAATTTCTTTATATCAGTGTTGCAAAAACAATAAACTACAAAGGAAATCCAAGATATGGGGCCAGAGATTTCACATCTTTATAATGAAATTTTGTTATATCAGTGTTCTTTATAACGAGAGTGCATGGTACAAGGAGATTAAAAAACCTTTATTAACAAATGAAGTCCAGAAATGAAGTTGAAATTATAAAAATGGTGCTGCACAACTTCCAAATATCAAAGGCACTGTATAGCTACATTACATGGGTAATAACATAATTTACAGCATAATGTGAGCTGTATACAGTGACTGTCAATGTAACACATATACATGTACAAGCAAATCCCATTGACATTTTACAACAAATTCAGGACCCACATATTTGATTTGCTATCGCTGATTGCTCGTTTCAAAAGAACATAAAAAATATTTTGAAAATATATGAATATTACACAACACAAAAAAATAGATTTCTTGCACTGCTGCAGTAATGTTTTAATGGTTTTGTAAACATACCTACAGTCAACTCTGCATATGTAGAATAATCGCCCAAGTCGAAGGTCTTTACTGGGTCCCATTCCTTTATTTTCTACTGTTTTTGACCCCTTATAAGTCAAATTTTGTGTAAGTCGAAGAATTTTCTTCTGTCCCAAGAAATTTGACTTAGGCAGAGTTGACTGTATATCAAAATAATGGTTGGAAGTTCCTTGTGATTAGACAGTAAGCAATTGCAACCAGCATTGAGTGTTGCATGTATAAGTAACGTTACCACTCACGTAAGTACAGAGATCCACTTTCATGCCTTTGACTGGTGTGTACCTCGCAGGTAGTAGGCTGTCAGCATCATTCGCAGCACTTGCAGAATGTTTCAAATTATCTGTCGAATAAACAAGAAGTGATAATTGTCAGTATGTACAACTACATTGTATCTCATTGAAACATACATACATGATGAGTATTGTAATGACGATGGCACTGAAACTTAGCAAAACTTTTACTGGCTGGAAAGTAGCAAAACAAGTGTCCCAGCTTAGGTGCATATCCAGGAATTTTCAAAGTCAAAGAAAGAAACTAAGGGACCTGCAAAATCACCTTGTCATAGAAGGGTTTTCTTCTACCTGCCACCTTTATACCAGAGTTCCACTCTACATGTATAGACAGACATATCTATACATAGAGGGACTTTACTAAATTATTTCTGCACCCAGAGAAGATGTTTGAAATTAAGGTACCCTGACAGATGCCAGGTTTGAACAGCTTCCAGAATCGATTGTAAAAACCAAAGAACCTGAACTTCCCACCCACAGGGGATCATTTCTGACAAGTTTGGGATTAATCTAATCATGCTTTTAAAGAACATGAAAATGTGAAAAAAAGGTTTACGCACAGATAAACAACAAACAAAAAGCGATTTTAGTAGCCCATTTGAGCCCTCGACTTGGGTGAGCAAATAAAACTTACAAATGAAAGTTACAAATTAAGGCTTTTTTATGAGAGGGAGAGAGCAAATCGTACCGTACCATGAATTACCAGTGTTTAAAAAGAATCCCAAGAGGCCGGGTCCAAAGCCATCCCCCAAAAGTATTCATTTTATTGCATTCTAAAATCAAGTCATCCTCTATACTAGAGATATACAATCTCAGAAGAACTGAATTAATAGCTAGAATATCAACTGACCTCTTTCTGCTACCAATGATTGATACTTCTTTTGAAGGGATTCATAGTCTCGCTGCAGTTGTTGATGCTGTAGCTTGAGGGCAGACATCTGTTCTTCCTTAAAAACACACTCACCACATCCATCCAGGTACGCCAAATAGCTAAATTCATTTGGCGGGTGCTGTGGTGTGTCCGGCATTTGATGTGGGGAGTAGTGTACTGGCAAATGATCCTGTATCGGGTGTTGGAGACTGTGGTGCACAGGTTCCAGTTGTCCTGTGTGGTCCTGTGGTGTTGGATGTGTGTGTTGTCTAGCTGGCAGTGGCTGTGGTTGTGTTGCTTGGTATTGCTGATGTATCTGGTGGTGCTGATGTTGCTCTGGTTGTCGGGTCTCTTGAATTGGTTGCAGCGGTACTGTTTTCCGTTGATTTGATGGTTTTGCATGATTTTCGGTTGAAATTGACTGATTGTCGGTTGAAATTGGCTGATTTTCAGCATCCTGTGTTTTTTTAGCCTGCTGTTTTTTTATGATGCCTCCATTGGCAAACAGAGTTTCAGCTTGTGCTTGGGCTGACGCGACCTTCGTTTTAGCCTCTTGTAACTTTCTTTTCTTGGCTTCTGCTGTAAGATAACAAACACATATTGACTCAAAATGTGAACAGCATTAATTATACAGGAAAATATTGTCTCGATTGTTGAAATATTTCACTTGTCTCCTAAAGCATGAAAATATCAACCAAAAATAAACTTCCTTGAAGCTTATAGAATGATTGTCTTAAAGATTGATTCGAGGATTTGCAAGTCCATCACTCTCCTTCATTATCAATACCAAATGGTAGTTTAGTACCTACAAATGGTGTGTTGAAAGTTTGAGATCCACACCTCACGAATTTATGAGAAAAACAAATAAAGATATGCTACCAGAATATTGTTCTTTTCGCAAGTTTAAGTTTTGCTCAAATTGCGGATCATGGTACGCATGACCAGCGGAGTACACTGATCTGTGAAACGGCTAAATTCGGCACAACCTTCAGCTAACGGCTGATCGGACAATTCTGGAACTAATGGAACAGCACATGCAAGTTAACGTCACCGTGTAATTAAGGTTCTGTGACAGGTGTTTATTTATACTATTCTTCACATTGTGAACAATTTGCGCTAATTTCATTAATTTTGCCGTCTTCTGGTGTGCAAATCCTGTACACTGTCTTTACGCTTGATTGAAGGAGGAAATTGATTTTCAAAGGAATAGGACATTTAGGTAAATGACATCCTGCACTCAAAGAGTTACTAATAGAGATCCAACAATGTGAATTCAGTATTACTGGTATGTCAGTAACACTTAAGTCCCCCCCCCCCACCCCCCACCCAAAAAATAAGACTGGTTCATATTACTTTACCTGCTGCACTCTTAGTATCGGTAGCCACTTTCATCGTACCAGGCTTGCTTTTCTTTTCTGCTCTCCCAGATTTTGCGTTTGGATCTGATCAAGTGAAAGAAAAAAATACACAACTGAAAAACTACTGGAAACAAAATGAAATAAACACGACTCAGAGGGAAAAAAACAACATATTCTTGACAATCAGGGAGAACGATTTAGAATATGAAATATAAGAGAGCCCCTATAAAATGCCATGGAGTTTAATCCAACAGAGTTCTGAAATGTACCTAAATAGGAAAAGTAGCCCCCGTTAAGAAAATTTTTAATTTAAACAGAATCAGTTTTAGTATCGGTAACAGTGAGGAATCATACCTGCTAAGTGCCAACCCTGAAACCTCAAAAATAGGGACAAAATGGGGTAAATTTTTTTTTTGGAAAATTGGGGCATTCTTCAATATCCTATACATTACTAGAAAAAAAAATATGCAAAAATAGGGACTGTCCCTGGAAAATAGGGAAAGTTGGCAGGTGTGATGAAATATAGTACTGGGTTTATGATTTCAATTCACCTGTTGCTGTCTTGCCTCCTGGTTCAGAAGACTTTCTGGTTTTCCCACTCTGGTCTGCAGTTTGATCTGTGAAGAGCACACAAAAGTGATACCAAGTCTTCATTTTATCTCTACCAATCCCCCCCCCCCATTTTTTCCACTCATTTCCACCCTTTCCCCGCTAACATATTTTAAAATAATAGATAGTACAAGATTTGGTGTCGTTTGGCCAAAACAACATCAATTCTCATGTGCCACATGATCCAGGCAACCGTTCAGCACTAGTTGTTACTGAAAATATGGCAGACATGTGGTTTGCAGGCAAGTTGCAGTGTTGCACTTGCACAAAGGGTGCTGTGCTAGTAAGCATGCCCATCATGTAGAATGTACATGTAATATCAAATGTCCCAGTTGCATAATGTTAGTATCTACAAAGCAAA
Organism: Lytechinus pictus; assembly: GCF_037042905.1. NCBI lineage: Eukaryota > Metazoa > Echinodermata > Echinoidea > Temnopleuroida > Toxopneustidae > Lytechinus > Lytechinus pictus. The sequence goes on from NC_087254.1 coordinate 30,201,117, forward strand.
CCATTCTGATGTTAATATTACTTGATGGTGAAATACATGTAACTACAAAAAGTCAAAGGTACACCACAAATTCAGATTTCAGACTTTATTGTCCAATAAAATGGAAAATCAAACATTCCACAATCTTAACTTTGATTCAAGTAGTCATGAGGGTTGATCACTGGCATTTAGTGTCTACATATACATGCTACATGTAATCAGCATAAGAAATAACCCCCTGGCGACGAGTGATTTAGCCCCTGGCAAAGCCTAAATTGCCCCCTAAAATCCCAGAAACCCCATTCTTTGGGGCGACCATTTCTTTCAGAATCACCCTCAGATTTGCTTTAAAAATATTACACATAATTTTTTTTTTTTAATGGCATTAAAACAAAACTGAATTAAATGCATTCACTGATGAAGCAAAACATCGGCAACCTTTCATTGCATTTGTCAAGTTCTGATGTGCAACGAAAAAGTAGTCCCAGGGGTAGAAAAAAAGCCCCCCAAAATTCAAAAATAGTCCCCAGGCTCTAATAAAAATTGTCCTTAAAAAACAAAAAATAATTCCTTACCTGCATGCAATCATCACTCATAAGAGAAAAATAGCAGCAGTTGTCTGTCTTCAAATTCTCACTTCCCTCTTGTTAGCGTAATAAAAAATTCATATGGAAGAAATTATTATAAACAGAAATCTTTTAACCCGATGGAGGCGAAGTAAGAGTTAACTCTTGTACACGTAGGGGTCTATATAAGGGGTCTATATAAGCTTCACCTACTCAATTATGAAAATCAATTCAGTTTTAAAAATCAATGCATATCTGCTTAAGGATTATGTTTCTGATGCAATTTGTGTTTGTGACCTACCCATGTTTGACTTTGTTGGCCTTGGTCTCGAAAGGGCACTTGACACTTTCGCTGTAAAGGAAATAAAAAGATATATGGAGTAATTACCTGGGGATGATTAACGTACAGCTAAAATTAATAATAATAATAAAAATCAATTTTAAGATCAATATCTATCCTAAGAGCAATATTGCTTTCACTATTAAACTGGTTCACTAAGGTAATTGGGATTGATTTCAGCCTCTAAATTGATTTTAAGGGTTGGGAGTGATCCGTATCACTTCTAACGATCACAAATGGCCACTTCACTGCATGCCCGCCCGCGGCTATGCTGTGCCTGCTTGCTATCGATGCGTGTGCGCACAATTGATGCAATGGCTAGGTAGCGCGCGCCAGGTAGAGAATTAGGTCGGGTGACTAAGGGGCGGTGACTGAAATTTGACGTTGATTGGTTGGTTAAGTGCACTTGTAAATATTCATTTGTGCTCATATATATTCATGATAAAATCACTAAAAGCGATTTAGTGATTCAGAAAAGTTGAATTAATTTTAAGCTGGGATTGACATCAATCCCAGTAACTGATTTTTGGGACCATATTGATCCCAGTTAGTAAATCACCCTGGGTTTCCAAAGAAATCTGAAAACCAAATTTCATGATTTAGGACTACAATATGACAGTTTCTATGGCATTAACAGAGCTGCCAACTTAGCATTTCAGGATTATAAAACGTGAAAATCAGAGTTTTGCTAATAAGAAATCATTTGTACCTCCATGTTCAATGGAAGAGTCGGATGAACAAATTGTAGGCCTTTGCACCGTTTTCCTCCCTTCTGGACAATGCAATTCATGAACACTGCTTAAAATACTTTAGACTAGACACATTCTGGAAAAAGAGGCCTTTATAAATTTTAAGAAGCATTTTGGGGTAAAAGTTGGGAACTGGACTATTTCACACAATTCATATATGCTGAATCTGATAAGATCGGTTCCCAAGCTAATTTCTCATGTTTTGACCACCTAATTTGCATAAACAAAATGGCTGCCAAATTGACAATTCAGAATATTATTTCGACAATGTTCTTTAATCATATTCGCTTTCACAGACATGAATACTGCAAAATCCTGCATACGCACGTGTACCTTTCGGGAAAACTTGTTATTTTTGTTTGCGGCTAATTAATTATGCAAATTTATGCATATTTTGGATCATTATGCTATAATTTGATAATTTCAGCTCAAATGTTTATATTTTTGGTACAAATAGCATTTAAATCATTATAAATAATTGTACGGCCCTTAGAATATGATATCACAGTGAATAATAATGTATTTTATTGTTTTTGAATTTCTTATGTATTTCTTTGTATTTTGTACCTTTTGTTTTGTACATGTTTTGTTATGGGATCTGTCAAAATTATTGATTATCAATGGCAGAAAATAATAATCTTCAATGATTTAATTATGTAATCACTTTTTTAAATTTTTTATTCGCATATATCCATGGGCATAAACAGATGCACCCACTCCCACACCCACATCTGCATACAAAGGTAAACTCCTGCACGGAGGGCTTTCCCATTTAAAAGCACACTGGTGGAGATCCAACGAATTTCATGAACCTATCTGTATTCAAGCGAATGTCACTATTAATTGCTAAAATTTTTATTATAAAATGGTATCTTGAATTATGATATCAATCAATTTATTCATATTCACAATTTTAGATGATGAATTATTAAATTTGAATCATAACAGTACTGTAATTCTCAACTCCAAGTAGTCAATCAGTTGCATTTAATATCCTTTGGAGTAGTTATGTTCCTGACCAACAGAATCTGATCACTCATACATGTATATATATTTAGTGTTTTTCTTCAGCAAAATGAAGTGAAAACAGTCTGCTGAAAATGAGATGTCCTGTGTTTCTCTCCATTACGCTTGTCAAATTGTCCCAATTTTGAAAAAATAATCAGAACTGAACCCACATATAATTCATCTAATTTTTTATTTTGCCTACCAATTAGACCGTTTTCCGTGTTTTAAAAGCCAGACTGTGATGTTCTAAAGTTCCACAACGAATAAGTCACTGGATATCATTTTAATAACAATTTTTTTATCATTGGACTTCATTAACGGATTACATGTGTATCTCCATAATATATTTTTTCCAATGCAGTTCTGCACCTAACCTATCTAGGATTGCCGCTTCATCTAACTTAGAGGCATCCAGCTTCCCCCAGCTTGATATACACCTTTACCTTCGGCGGCGGGTGTTGAATGATCAATGTCAGTTATCATCGATTAGGTGTTCCATTGGATGGCTTGATTGATAGGGCAGCATCATATTATAAAAGTCATCTCTAATTGTTGAAATCAAACCAATTTAGTACAAGTATTCTGCGGAGGCAGTTCGTATCGAAGTCATCGTGTTTGTGTTCATGAGATACGTCCGATTCTCATGTCACAAATCCATAAACAAAACCTAAATTTTTGTCTTGAGAGAGAATCTGCTGTCTAACCAGTTGTTGTTCCAGGTGTTAAAATGCTCGAAGTGCACCTTTTCAATACCACAGTGAATTGCCTAATGTCTTCTAGGCCGTTTATCGAACTTCTAATATTCACACATCTTCATATCTTCATAAGATAGACTATTTCAAATTGATAACGAAGATATATTTCAGAGGATGGTGGGTTCCTGGCATGTTTGGCGTTCATGCAGGTGATTATTAATCCACTTCTTTTGATCGGTATTAAACCCAACAGCATCCAATAGCTTACCCAGCTCTGATAGGCTGCATGCGAGTCTGAGATATCACCATCAAAGTCTAGGTCGAGAATTTCTTCGATTGTAGAGCCAGGATTTCTCTTTCTATGAGGAAAGCAGTTGCCTAAGTTATGTTTGACTTGTTAACCGGTTTTGATACCTGAACATGTCATTCTTCTTGGGAGACTGACAGTCTGTTTTGGAATCGATGATTCTGCACTCCAATGGCAGGTTTCCTCTTACCTTGCCAATAGAGCTGTATGAAGCTGTATTCATCACTGGCATGCAGTCTCCTGTGACTACCCTTTGATATGGAGTTCCTTGGGAGTATGTCCTTGTCCCTTGTTCTTCAAACTGTACATCACTCCTCTTGGCTCTATAATGTGGCAACATGGTCTTGGTATACACTTCTATGCTGATGACATCCAGCTTTATACCTCACTTTTGATCTAAAAGTTAAAGATACAGAGGTTCGTGCAGCTGCTGCTGTTGTTGGTGCTGCCATTGAGGATTCGATGTTGGATGAAGGTCAACTTCCTGGAGCTTAACAGTAAAAAGCGAAGTATCTTGTTTTGTCATCTCCATATATGCGTAATTATTATGACTACAACTCCAGTATTAATAGGTGAGGAAGCTACATATCTTAGTATGCAAGGCTAGATATCTTGGCGTAGTCTTTGATATAACAATGAGCATGAAGAAACACACATCACATGTCTGCCAATCTACATATTTACCTCCTCCACAGAATTGCTGAGATCAGACATTGTCTTACATGCGGTGGTGCGGAAAATATCATCCATGACCGGATAACCTCTAGACCGGATTTCTGCAACTGTCTCCATGTTGGTTTACCTTCAACAGGCATTTCTAGCACTTTTAACCATAGGACACACTGTGAAAATTAGTTCTGCATTGGGCAGGGACTGGGCTGGAAACCTTGTTTTCCCCATGTTTTTACCATGGAGTTAATCTATGTTTAGCCGCATGTTTTTTTATCATTTCCTCTTCTGTATTCAGTATCGTTCGTCAAAGAATCTTCCTAGGCAAGGACTGGATAGAAGCTGTGGTTTTCAGTTATCACTTTGATGGTTGACTTGGGGAAAATGTATCGTTGCCAAATAAATAAATAAATAAATCAGTAATGACCAAAAAAATTAGTAAGCGATCCAGTAATACAGACCCTTTGCATTTATTACAAATTGTTCTTTGGTTAACTGCCATGGTTGCAGTTCTGATGGAGCTGAATCAAAGATATAATTTTGCTACAAGGATGTACTGCTACTTATATCCGATTAATAAATTGCACTGCGTAAATCATACGTTAAATTGATTATTAGATCTGTTATAAAAAACTAAATAACTTAAATTTCAAGAAATTTAAGTTCAGCATGATTACAGGTTTTCCAACTTCTAACTCTTCTTTTCTTACGGGTTCATTGAATTTGGTAATTGATTATAGGATCAGCATCAATGTTTTCATATTGGGCATGTCTAATATACCTTGCAAGTACATGTATATTACTTTCTATATACAGGTGTGGGTGTGTGAGCATGTGTGTGTATTTGTTCCTGAGTACAATTAACAGTTGTGGCAAAGAAGTTTATCAAATGATTCTATCATTGAAGCTTAAAATTTGTCTGCCATTGATATTATTTTTTAAAGATCTCATATCAAACATATACAAAGCAAATGGCAGAAAATACAAGAACACAAAAGAAATATCAAAGAACAATAAAATACATATAAAATTGACCGAGTATTATATATTTAAGGGCCAAACAATTATCACAATGATACAAATGCTATTTGTACCCAAAATAATAAACATTTTAAGTGTAATTATCAAATTATAGCATAATATTGCAAAATATGCATAAATTTGCATAAATAATTAGCTGGAAACAGAAATAACAAATTTTCCCGAATGGTACATGTTCAGTATGCAGGATTTTGCAGTATCCATATCGGTGAAAGCGATTCTTATAAAAGAATAGTGTAGAAATAAGATTATAAATTATCAATTTGGCAGCCATTTTTTTAATGCAAATTAGGTGGTCAAAACATGAAAAATTGGCTTGGGAACCGGTCTTAACAGATTCAGCACATTCAAATTATGTGAAATAGACCGGTTCCCAACTTTTACCCCAAAATGCTCCTTGAACTCAAGTTCTCCCCATATTGGTCTTGTCTACTTCTTGAAAGTTTGCCTTCTGTTTTTCTGGAAAAGTTGATTTTGAAACCTAGCAATTCAGTCCGCTGTGTTGATAGATGCTGCACAGCGCGAGAGCAGCTCACAGGCGAACATTGATCACACTTAATTCATTGCGGACCACAGACTAGACCAGCAGGACAACACAGACGGGCAGTACTGTGCATGGTACCCCCGTGGGTGAATGCATGCTGCACGTGCAACGCACACGCTACACAGTGGTTACGTTTTTGTGCATTTTGTCTGTGCATACTGCACTAATATGTATAATCATAAGATATAATCAGACTTTCAAAATCCCATATTTTGCAAGACATATGCATAATTCCGCATTCTTGTTTCATTTCTCAATAAAATACAGAAAATTGTACTGGTTGGATTCTCTGCATTTATCGCCAACTGCATACGATTTGTCAACTTTTAAACAAGTTTTAATTAAATTTGGTCCTCTATAAGAATATGTACCCTGTAAATAATCTGTTATGACATTAAAAGGAGTCATCAAAAAAAAAAAAAAAAAAAAAAAAAAAGCATTATCTTCATTCTGACTTTTCCACCCCCCCCAAAAAAAAAATCTGACATTTCCATGACTTCCCACGACAACTTTTTTTTTCAATGATTTCGATGACTGTGGGACCCAGAATTGGTTCTTAAATTACGACTATGAAATAACTTTGTGTGTACCTAAACTGAAAAATACCTGCATACCTGTAGGTGCTCCAGCTAATGACCTAGGTTTGGGAATGGCTTCTTCAGCGTCTAGTGTTGCCAGACTGGCGTTGCTGGCATCCTTGGGTGGTGGCTTGTTAACAGGATCCTTCCCGATTCTCCTCTTCTTATGCGACACTTCCGTCCCTCCTTTCTTGCCCCTCTGCATTTTTGGCACTTTTCAAAATATTGAATTGACAATGGAATATTTGAATATTCTTTACTTTCAAATGAGAATTATTTGTGAATGCAATAAGACCGGTTTACCAAGCTATTCAAATTTATGGATGTTTCTTTCTGGAGGACCTAGCAACCAGGTATTCCACCAACCTGTTATTAATAAATGGACTACAATACTAGGAATCCAATTTGCATGCATTACATGTTGCTATGTCGGGCAAACCATGGGCAAGCTTTCAGGTTGTCAAGAACAACCTTTTTCTTAAAAAGCATGCATAAAATTTTAATATGTTAGTAACAGTCAGACCGCAGCTCGCGCGATAATGAGCATATTCACGGAAATTTATTCAGCGGCCCTCTAGCGGTCTCCGAAGGAAAACGTGCGATCAATTTGGCTTGATTTTCCCACTGAATTGGAGGGGCTGAAGTTATAGCTCTGTACTGGTCGCTAACTTCAGTTTACGTCGAAACGAATTGTGGTAAGTTATTCTCAAGACCTTCATCTACAGTTTGGTATATAATTTTCCATATTTCGACATTTTCAACCTACCATTTTTACCTCTTTAATTGATGCTTATTTTAGTAATATTTTAACTGTGATTTTGTAGTCGGAATTTCACTTTTGGTTCCTGACTTTGCTACATAACCAAATTGTTTCGATCAGGATTTTTTAGAAAGAAGAAAAGTCACTGTTCAAAATATGTCAGAACCAACTTGACGCAAACTCACCTTATATTTTTATTTTAGAGAAAATGATACCCTAAAAATCGAGAAATTTACGTTTTACCCGGAAGTAACCTTCCCGTTCACTCCATGATGGCGCGAAATAACGCCAAAATTACGTTCGTTGCGGGTTGGTAGAATTTCGCCTTTGGTCCCATACGTTGAAACTTCTGTAATGATGGCAGATGGCTCGCATTATATGTGTCTGTGGACGGTGGACTTGTTTTTTTTAAATTAAGACTTAATATAAACGAAGCTTAATAAGTAGATCCCTTCTAAAGTTTTATTCAATGATTATCAGGTTTCCGAATTCCATCAAGTTTTTATTATAGATTGAGATATTTCTTGATTTATGTTGAAAATTGTTAACCTTTTTTCTTAATTAGTCGAAGTTGAGCCCCATGATGATTTTTGCCCCAGCCCAGCCCAGGCTGCGGTTAAGAATTAAATGATGATTAGCTCAGACAGTCTACTCTAGAGACTATAAACAGTTTAAAGTCAAACTAAAAAGTCTGGTACTACCGTATTTATAAACCATTTTGTTCAAATAAAAAAATTGTGGCTGTCACAGACAGTACTTAGACTTAACTTAGTTAGTCTCTTAATTGACGTACATGTAACATAATTCATACTTTGAATGGTTATTTAGTAATTTAGACTATTTCTCTCTTTTTTTGTCTCTTCTACACACAGATCTGCATACTTGCTGACTCTGGTCTCTGCTTGCTACTTCATTCTGGGAGAGTCCATCAGACTATGATTTCGACAAAGCCCTTATTTCGTTTGCAAATTTTGGACTGATACAACAGAAAATTTATCTTTATCGATATTGGAAACAAAAAAATTAGAGCACAGTTTTGGGGAGGACTAAGAATACTGACTTGGACAGGAATACAGCTTGACAAAAATAAAAATTCACAATTCAAAACCAAAGAACATTTTTTATGTTACTATATAGTGCATTGCAAGAAACTTTCTACTCAATCACACATTCCAAAATTAAGGGTAAGTCCTTTGATCAAACACAAACATGTAGTTGATTTGCAATTGAAATTGAACATAAGTTTCTTGCAATGCCCCATAATCATATTTTGTTCTCAAGCAACTCTGTTATATGTTATCTAATGTGCTGAAGGTTAAGTGCCATGTATGTTCACAATTTTTTTTTTCGAAGGTATAATATATTTGTCCTTTTGAACGGTATTTGAATGTGGTTACGCCTTGTTTTTGTTTTCCACAGTAATTATTGCATATATGAACAGAAGTGAAATATTTGTTGTGAAGCACTGTATGAATGTTGTGTGATCATGGAGCTATGGTGTGATGGTATTATAATTAATTCATCATTTTTGTTATAAGACTGTAAACCTGGTGGATGTGAGGGAGTGGCCTGGATGAAAGGATAGTGAGCATGTGTCCAATTACGGATTTGCATATGTTTAGACAATTTTGTTCGTGGATAAATATTAATGTGCATTCCCTATTCCAAGCAAAGAGTAAAGGAGAAGTCCACCCCACCAAAAAATTAATTTGAATTTAAAGAAAAATAAAGTATTGCAGAAAATTTCATAAAAACTATGATTCAAAATTAAAAAAATTACTATTTTGACATTGAGAAATTTGCCTAATTTTATAAAACAATTATATGCTCATCTTGGTCAATGTGCAAATTACAGAACCGATTATGTCACAAGCACTCTAAATTCTTGTGTATTTTTTTGTTTGATACATGTACATGACATGTATATTTTATTTTAATTTTCATTAACAAATTTTGAGAGGGATTTTAATTCCTCCATTAACATTCGTAGTTTCCATAAATGTAACCTATTGTGATTCGAGGAAGATTTTTTAGATCAAATTTGCTAAAATTTATGTAATAAAAATGCAACAAAAATTTAAAAAGTAATGTGATGTAAGTGACATAATCAACTCTATTTGCATACCATTGTTTTGTGTATATAACTGTTTTGTGTTAAAAAAGGGAAATTTCTGGATTTATTCAAATAATTTTTTGTTGATGTGCACTTGACCTTTAACTCACTTCCCTTCCCACCCCTGCCCAAATAAGTGTAATCAAGAACTTGAAAATCAAAAGCAGTGATTAAGAAGAAGAAAGAATTAATCATAGAGCTATTAATAGCTCCATGATTTAATAAATACAGGCCTAAATAGAACTTCACATGAAAGTAAAAAGAGAATAAAGCTGGGGAGGAACGATGAAGGAATATGATTTAAAGAAAAAGCATAAACATATACCCATCACCCCCCCCCCCCAAAAAAAAAAAAAAAAAAAAAAAACAGTCCGGCGGGTTCGAACCAGGGTCCTTGCACACGCCAAAACAATGCGCTTACGCAATTCGCCATCGATCTCTTCCATACTACTTCCGGGTTTTTTAAGCTATATAAAATGTTGCAAGTCTGTGCGCCGCTGTTGACCAATCAGAACGCGTCGGCAATTCTACTGCAATTCCAATCATTTTGCGATGGACATTGCCGTGGTTTTTTGTGGTTCCTGACTTTGCTACATCATGAAATTTCATAATTCTTTTTCAGTCGTAAAGAAGAATGTCTACGCTTTATATTGATTATAATATCAATTTGACGCAAGTGTAATTTCGGTGCAAAAATGCGCTCTGTTTATTCACATATATTTCTTGAAAAAAATCATTTTTTCTAAGCTAAATATCGGTCTTCAAAATACATTAAATGTGCATTTTATTTAGCTGATCAGAAATTTCAAAGTTTTATCTATAAAATAAGACCAATTTTGTGAGGAATAAACGATTCTAAGAGCAAAAAACACCGATCGGAAAGTTCGTCTTCACAGCTCATTACGTATGCATAACCACGGACGGCTATGCATACCGCTGAATAAAATAGAGCACTTTCGGACGGGCTGCGGACTGACTGTAAACCGGTCTATTTATGGTGAACCATCCCTTAGATATTTGATGTGACATGTCAGATTGTACACATATTATAAAAGTAAATGGAAACATTGTTAAATATCATCTACCTACGATCCAGTAATTTACAAGTAATTTCCAAGACACATCAATATCAACAAAGCACATGCAAGTCTACTCGGTTAAACAACAACCAAACCTCACCAACAGAGGTTCTCATTTTATATCAAAGCACTAGGGTCATTGGATAGTGGTCTTGCTTGTTGCTATGTACATGCATGAGATATACATAAATGCCGGAGTAATCAGTGTAAAAAGGGTTTAAAATATAGACTGTTTTATAGCAGATATTGTAACTACGTAAATATTTAAGCTTTACTCTGTGGTTATAAAAGTTTGAGTTGGAATGCCTAAAGGAGTTCTACAAAAAAAAAGAAAGAAAAAAAAAAGAGATTTCACTCCTCTAAAACAAATGCTGATAATTATTACATCAGGCAGTTGTGAATTTCACTGTCACTTTTAATGCCTTCCACTAAAAATTATCCTCAATTACATATGACCGAATATTCAAATATTCGATCTGTCTTATCAGATTCGCAAATTGTTTTGGGCTTACTCTTTGACTGGACGGTGTCAAGCTCCTCGGAACTAGACGAGTGCTCATCAGCATCAGAGCTCCAATTATGGTTGCTATCATCGTTGTCATCTTCAGCTAACCGCATTGGCCTAGCACGTACACGCTTTGGTCGCTGTGCATCCTTTTGAGGAGCATCTGATGAAGACGAGGCATCAAGGCGTTCTTTTAGAAGGGACTGGCCAACCTCATAGTCAGTTATTGCTAAGAAGCAAATCTTAAAAGAAACAAAGAAATTTGCACACAGGCATTTTAAATTTTAGAAAAATGCTGTAACAAACAGTGGCGGAGTTGGGGGGAGGCACATCTGTCCCGTGTCCCCCACTTTTTGAAAGAAAAATAAACATTGTGCCCCCTCTTTTTTCAAGAAAGTGTGCCTCCCCACTTTAAAACTGACAACCCTTTTTTTTTTTGCTTGCTTGTCAGAAAACTTTCGGAGATTTGTGTGCCCCCCACCTTCACAAAATCCTGGATCAGCCCCTGGTAAAAGAGATATAAAACAAAAGTACCTTGGTGTATTACAACAGCAACCTTGAGCCATTCAGAAATATTGGAACTTGGGGGCTTCGCACAGGTTTCCTTGAGACGAGTGTACTCTGGTGCCTTGACTGTCCCATTTACTGGGAACCAGGCGCGTTGGCAGTCTTCCCCATGCCTCTTTCGAACCCAGCGAAACGGGATCACGTCATATTTTCCATCTCGCAGGTACTTGACAAGCGTCCAGCTCTTGTCAGGATTACAGTCTGCCATATCTGCCGTAAAGGATATTAACAAAAAAAATAAATAGAAAATTACCAAACACAGCCCCGCAAAATGTATGCCTCCGCCACTGCCAGATTGGAAATTTGCAGCCTATTCCTGTTGATTATTTCTGTTCTTGCCAGGAAACAATTCGTTTTCATGTTTCCTTGCATTCTGTGACCTTGAACATTGACTATATTAACCCAAAATTTAATCAGATCATTGTTCCTCCCATATGCGTACTTGAACCAATTCTGAAGTCAATACATGTACGTCAATCGGGTCTGAAGTAACGGCAGAGAACAAGCCATTCTTTTATGTATTTTATTGAATGCTGTGACCTTGAACTTTGACCTACAAACCCCAAATCTAATCAGTTCATTGCCCCTCTCACATGCATACATGGGCCAAGTTAGAAGATGATCCGTCGATCGGTTCTCAAGTTATCGCGAGAACGAAAACAGGACGGGAGGGGGCGTGGATCGCTCGATCGCGACAAAAATGTGCACGCTGTTAGAGAATGACGTAATCTACAATGCTGCAAAGTTAAATTTCACTAAATCATATTTTATTTCATATGAATTAATCATGCTAATTTATGCATAAAATTAGAATTTAGCTATAACTTGTTAACCCATTCGTGACAGAATCCCACTTTTTGTGGTTTGGCCCAATAACTTTTGATGCAGAGCCCTATAAAATATACCAAACACATGAGCAGAAAGAGAAAAAAATTCTACACGTAATGTGCCCATTTTGATTGCATCAGTATTTGTAGTTTGATGCTGAAATTTTTTCAAAGGAAAATAAGCACTAAAATCCTTAAATTGGCAACATGATGGAAAGTTTAAAATCACTGCTTTTCCATGCAAATTGGCAACTTTTTAAATTGTAAACGTATTTTCTGTCAATATATATTCATTTCAGATACATGACTTTTTATAAGAAAAATATAGCAGTAAAATAAAAATACTGGTGTTGCCAATTTGAAGAAGAAAAGCTGATCAAATAAGGCTTGAAATACTTGCTGTCATGAATGGGTTAAATAAAGCCCTTTTTTTTATGTAGAGACTTTTTTGGGACCACGATCAAATTTAGATAAGAAAAAAATTCGGTATCATTTTTTTTCGTTTTTTATTGTTTTCTAAATTTTTTATCTATTTCTTTGTTCTGACTTTTTGTTTTTTATTGTTTTTTCATAGAAAATTGTCGGCAACATTATTCTGATCATAAAACTCATATAAAAGTAATTGATTCTCACCGGTAAACGTAAAAATAATGATACATTTAAATTTGGGCTAGAAACAGAATTTACATTAGATTTGTACATAAAATCCCATCCTAAGCAATTTTGGGTCTGACATGCTCTTACATAATGTTACGTAACTCCGGAACTGCGTACCTGGGCGTCGCAAATTTGGTCTCAAAAGTTGCGCGAGGCTTGAAAAGAAATAGGCAGCGTCATGTCAATTGCTTTTGGCATCATGGAGATATTGTGTGAAACGTCGAGGGGGGCCATAATTGGGTTAGGATTAAGGGCACACTTCAAAAATGTGGAAGTACTATAAAAAGAGCAGAAAATCCTTTAACAAACCTGTTTATATGTATGACCTCATTTGATCCTCCATGTTTATACATTTAGCCTCAAAACAAAGACACTATATTTAATAATTGAAGGCATCTGGGGTCAAGAGTTAATCCAGTTGATATCCAGCTAAGTGTTCTGTGGGAAAGCAGAGCAGTGGTTAAGAACCATAAACCACACTCGGTTGTCCCCTGGAACTGTGTGCTTCCATACTTTAGCAACTATCTTGGTGTCACCCATGTCTGTAGGGAATGAGAGGAACAAGTTCCCATTGGGGCACTCAAGGAATCCCACCAAGGTGGTGTCCACTGGGGCAGCAACAGCAGGCCGTAACCGTGTGTATCGACGGTAGATGTAGGTTCCATCATCAGCCTTCTCGGCGAGTTCAACGATTTCACCAGTAGCAGTCAGATATACATTGTTCGGGGCTGTAACACAGAGTTTTTCTTGTTTCCAGGTATTAGATTTGATCAGCGGCGTAACAGGGGTCGGTGGCCAGGGGGGGCAAGAGCCAAAAATTTCCCGGTCATATCATGGAACAGGCAATGGCGTCATTAGGCAAAAAATTTTAGGGGGCGATATGGCGTAACGGGCAAATATATATATATATATAACACTATTTGCAGCCATATGGGGAAATGTATAAAAAATGGTAGTTTGGGGGATCTTCCACAAAAATTTAATTAATTAATTAGTTAATAAATTTATTGACCCAATTTTTTGTGGGAGTGTTAAGAATAACTTAAGAAAGCTGTATTAAGTCACAAAAAATATTTAAAACTTTCCATATGAAATATATATTTTTTTTGCTTTAAATGAGTTCCCCTTAAAGGATTTTAACCCTCACACAAGCAATAAGGTGAATTTCCATATTTCCCCCTTTGAGTGATTTACAGGGAATGTGCGCATTTTCCCCTTGGACTCAATATTGTCAATAATTCTCCCTACTTTTATATGTTGTGCCATTTGTTATATCTGTTTAATTCCTTAAAGCGTTTTTACATAGTCATGTGATGGTAGATAATGTACACCATCTGCGATAATTGACAAATTATTAGTTTAATCTAATTTTAGTTTTGTTTAAAATATCGATGATGTTATGGTACATGAATTCATGCACATACTGCATTTAAAAAAAAATAAATTGTGTTATCTATCCACATTTGCTTGTGTTATCAGTTATGTTTGGATATCTCTAATTGTATGTATTATGTTTGTGTTGTATGATATGTATCTAAATGTCTTTTTCATCTGAGGAATAAAATTTGAATTTAATCGAATTGAAATTAATTTTGTCAAGACTCTTATCTTGGTTCTTTTGTTACACCTTCGTTTTCTCCCGATATGAGAAATAAAAAAGATGAATAAATAAATGAATGATAAATGACATAAGCAAATGACCCGCATCATTACTAATGTGTTTTCCCAAGAATTCATGAACTCTATTGAGAACCAGTCGTTAATCCTTCTTTAATTTCTCCATTCGTTTTGTATATTATGATCGATATGCCAAATTTTCAGTTCTTTTTTAAATCTTAAATGGGCGGGGGAGGGGGCTAACTCTTAAAAACGGCAGTGCCCAGGTGTGAAATCCTGGATACGCGCGTGTTCATGTATTGCATATCATTCTGGCTATGCATTCAATTACAGAGATTTTTATATCATCAGTTGACATGAAGTGACGTACATGAAATTGAAGGCCAACAATAATTTATTTCGATTAAAAGCAGAAATTCAGAATTATCTTGATAAACGTTTGAGGAAAATTTAACAACTAATAAGAACGTTATAGATTTTTTTTCACAATGAAATAAAAAACAATGAAAATAGTACCTTTTTATCACATATTTGTGGGTATGGGGGCTCAATGACATATCATATATTTTTCAGCCCAGAAAAAAAAGAAGAAACAGCAAAAAAAAAAAAAAAAAAAAAAAAGAATGAAAAGAAGATGATAAAAAGAACAACAAAGAAATACATGATAACAGAGAGAAGAATAAAGAATGATAAAATAAAAGAAATACTTTTTCTTCTTATAGCACTATATTTCCCAATAAATCCCCAGTGAATAAACTAGTGGAAATTGGGAAAACAAAGAAAAATATCAGGATAGGATAAAAAGAGAGAAGGAAAAACAAAGAAGTAGAAAAAGAAGAGGATACTAAGAACAGCAAAGAAATACATGACAATATAGAGAAGAATAAAGAATGATAAAACCAAAGAAATACTTTTTCTTCTTATAGCACTATATTTCCCCATAGATCCCAAGTAAATAAACTAATAGAATTTGGGAAAACAAAGAAATACATCAGGACAAGATATTAAAAAAAAGAGAAGAGGAAAATTAAGAAGTAGAAAGAGAAGAGGATAATAAGAACATCAAAGAAATACATGACAATAGAGAGAAGAATGAAGAATAATAAAACCAAAGAAATACTTTTTCTTCTTATAGCACTATATTTCCCCATAGATCCCCAGTTAATAAACTAATAGAATTTGGGAAAACAGAGAAAAACATCAGGATCAGATAAAAAGAGAGAAGGAAAAACAAAGAAGTAGAAAGAGAAGACGATAATAAGAACATCAAAGAAATACATGACAATATAGAGAATAAAGAATGATAAAACCAAAGAAATACTTTTTCTTCTTATAGCACTATATTTCCCCATAGATCCCAAGTGAATAAACTAAAGGAATTGAGGAAAACAAAGAAATACATCAGGATAGGATAAAAAGAGAGAAGGAAAAACAAAGAAGTAGAAAGAGAAGAGGATACTAAGAACAGCAAAGAAATACATGAGAACAGAGAAAAGAATAAAGAATGATAAAAACAAAGAAATACTTTTTCTTCTTATAGCACTATATTTCCCCATATATCCCAAGTGAATAAACTAAAGGAATTTGGGAAAACAAAGAAATACATCAGGATAAGATAAAAAGAGAGAAGGGAAAACAAAGAAGTAGAAAGAAAAGAGGATAATAGAAACAACAACAAACAAATACATGAGAACAGGGAGAAGAATAAAAAATGATAAAACCAAAGAAATACTTTTTCTTCTTATAGCACTATATTTCCCCATAGATCCCAAGTGAATAAATTAATAGAATTTGGGAAAACAAAGAAATACATCAGGATCAGATAAAAAGAGAGAAGGAAAAACAAAGAAGTAAAAAGAAAAGAAGATAATAAGAACAATAAAAAAATACATGACAATAGAGAAAAGAATAAAGAATGATAAAACCAAAGAAATACTTTTTCTTCTTATATCACTATATTTCCCCATATAGATCCCCAGTAAATAAATTAATAGAATTGAAGGGGAAAAAAAGAAATAATACATCAGGATCAGATAAAAAGAGAGAAGGAAAAACAAAGAAGTAAAAAGAAAAGAGGATAACAAGAACAACAAAGAAATGCATGACAATAGTGAAAAGAATAAAGAATGATAAAACCAAAGAAATACTTTTTCTTCTTATAGCACTATATTTCCCCATAGATCCCCAGTTGATAAACTAAAGGAATTTGGGGAAAAAAAGAAATACATCAGGATCAGATAAAAAGAGAGAAGGAAAAACAAAGAAGTAAAAAGAAAAGAGGATACTAAGAACAACCAAGAAATACATGACAATAGAGAAAAGAATAAAGAATGATAAAACCAAAGAAATACTTTTTCTTCTTATAGCACTATATTTCACCATAGATCCCCAGTCAATAAACTAATAGAATTTGGGGAAAAAAAGAAATACATCAGGATCAGATAAAAAGAGAGAAGAGAAAAAAAAAGAAGTAGAAAGAAAAGAGGACAATAGATACAACAACAAACAAATACATGAGAACAGGGAGAAGAATGAAGAATGATAAAACCAAAGAAATACTTTTTCTTCTTATAACACTATATTTCCCCATAGATCCTAAGTGAATAAACTAAAGGAATTGGGGAAAACAAAGAAAAACATCAGGACAGGATAAAAAGAGAGAAGGAAAACAAAGAAGTAGAAAGAGAAGAGGATACTAAGAAAAGCAAAAAAATACATGAGAACAGAGAGAAGAATAAAGAATGATAAAGTGAGAGAAATACTTTTTCTTCTTATAGCACTATATTTCCCCATAGATCCCAAGTAAATAATCTAATAGAATTGGGGAAAACAAAGAAATACATCAGGATCAGATAAAAAGAGAGAAGGAAAAACAAAGAAGTAGAAAGAGAAGAGGATACTAAGAACAGCAAAGAAATACATGAGAACAGAGAAAAGAATAAAGAATGATAAAAACAAAGAAATACTTTTTCTTCTTATAGCACTATATTTCCCCATATATCCCAAGTGAATAAACTAAAGGAATTTGGGAAAACAAAGAAATACATCAGGATAAGATAAAAAGAGAGAAGGGAAAACAAAAGAAGTAGAAAGAAAAGAGGATAATAGATACAACAACAAACAAATACATGAGAACAGAGAAAAGAATGAAGAATGATAAAACCAAAGAAATACATTTTCTTCTTATAGCACTATATTTCCCCATAGATCCCAAGTGAATAAATTAATAGAATTTGGGAAAACAAAGAAATACATCAGGATCAGATAAAAAGAGAGAAGGAAAAACAAAGAAGAAAAAGAAAAGAGGATACTAAGAACAGCCAAGAAATACATGACAATAGAGAAAAGAATAAAGAATGATAAAACCAAAGAAATACTTTTTCTTCTTATAGCACTATATTTCCCCATAGATCCTAAGTGAATAAACTAAAGGAATTTGGGAAAACAAAGAAATACATCAGGATAGGATAAAAAGAGAGAAGGAAAAACAAAGAAGTAGAAAGAGAAGAGGATACTAAGAACAGCAAAGAAATACATGAGAACAGAGAAAAGAATAAAGAATGATAAAAACAAAGAAATACTTTTTCTTCTTATAGCACTATATTTCCCCATATATCCCAAGTGAATAAACTAAAGGAATTTGGGAAAACAAAGAAATACATCAAGATAAGATTAAAAGAGAGAAGGGAAAACAAAGAAGTAGAAAGAAAAGAGGATAATAGAAACAACAACAAACAAATACATGAGAACAGAGAGAAGAATAAAGAATGATAAAGTGAGAGAAATACTTTTTCTTCTTATAGCACTATATTTCCCCATAGATCCGTAGTGAATAAACTAATAGAATTTGGGAAAACAAAGAAATACATCAGGATCAGATAAAAAGAGAGAAGGAAAAATAAAGAAGTAGAAAGAAAAGAGGATAATAAGAACAGCAAAGAAATACATGACAATAGAGAAAAGAATAAAGAATGATAAAACCAAAGAAATACATTTTCTTCTTAAAGCACTATATTTCCCCATATATCCCAAGTGAATAAACTAATAGAATTCGGGAAAACAAAGAAATACATCAGGATAAGATAAAAAGAGAGAAGGAAAAACAAAGAAATAGAAAGAAAAGAGGATAATAAGAACAAAGAAAAACATTAGAACAGAGAGAATAATAAAGAATGATAAAACCAAAGAAATACTTTTTCTTCTTATAGCACTATATTTCCCAATAGATCCCCAGTTAATAAGCTAATAATAAGCTATTTATTGGAGTTACCCGTAACCACACTCATCATGTGATTTCTCAAATATGCCGACTTTTATGGGGTTGCGTCCTACCTCATATATGTATCCGCAAATTATAAAATGTAGGAAATCTATTTTGTTACCACTTCGCCTTTTACCAACACTGTACGATGCCTTGAATAAACTGAAATTGTCCCTGGATTTGTATATTTCTCTCTGACATACATATACACTGTAAACTTCCAAACTGCTCACCGATCCCTGTTCCAGTAACAAACTCATTGTCTTCAAGCTGTCATTTCACCTCGTATTTACATTCAACGTCTCATAATGACAATTTTATAGCAAACATTTGTTTCTTCTTTTGGTTTGTTTTATTCTAAAAACGTGAACAAGTATTTCACAAACTGGCCACAATTCAACATGTGGCTATACACAAATCTGGTTTTGTTCAGCAGTTCCTCAATCTCAAGTAGCAAAAACATAACAAGGCAAGTGCCAAAATGTGTCTCGCCCTCAAACGTGCCACAACACTTTTAGAAACTAACTTTGATTGTTATAAAAAGTGGAATCAAGGCAAAGTGTATATGAGCCACAATAGCGACTTGCTATCGAAATGAGCCATAATTGAAACATGCCCTAAAGAACTTGACATTGGCCCCTAAAAAGTTTGTTGACCCCTGTCTGCAACCTTTGACCTTGTGGTGACCTTCAACTCCCTAAGAGACATCTACCACCTAAGTTTTGTTGCAAGCGGACATGTAGATCAAAAGTTATGAGCCATAATCGAAACGCGCCCTAAAAACATAATATTGGCCCCTAAAAGTTTGTTGACCCCTGTCTGTGAACTCTGACCTTGTGGTGACCTTCAACTCCCTAAGATACATCTACCACCTAAGTTTGGTAGATCAAAAGTTATGAGCCATAATCGAAACATGCCCTAAAAACTTAACGCTGGCCCCTAAAAGTTTGTTGACCCTGTCTGTGACCTTTGACCTTGAGGTGACCCTGCTGTTTGGTAAAATGTGTAACTTTGCATAACCACTCTACCCTCCAAGTTTGATTGAAATTGAAGGCCTGAGGACAGAGTTATTCAAGTTTTTGTAGCGTTACGGACGGACGACGGACGGACGGATGGACGGACAGACGCCACAGGCGATCCCTTAGTCTCCCCTCACCTTCGGTGAGCTCGACAAAAATTGCCAACACTTAAAAAAAAATAATAATCTGGCAACTGATTTACCAATGACTAACATCTTTCACACACTGTTACTATCTGCAAGTTAAGAAATAAATGTCACGAATGAGTATGCCTGTTTGCTCTGAAGTCTTCGTAATTTAACTTAATTACATTGTTAAATTTTCACCTTTCATTTACTCTGAAAATGACATGAATCAGTAATCAATCATTAAATTGTCAAATTTAAAGACTAAGTGCTACTCAAATAGCTATGTCTAAAATGAAAACAATCTCACATTTCGGCAAACCTTGTTATAAAAATATATATTGGGAACAATAGCACTGTTGTTTTGATAAAGTACTTCCACCGAAAAGTATAATTAAAAGCACTGAATATGTGCAGGAACACAAAAACAGATTATCTAATCATCATATCAGTACATCTACATTTTCAATACAAAATTTTGTTATAATACTAATTCCTTGAATCGATTCAGTGTAGGTCTGTACTGTATAAGGCTTTAGATTTTATTCTATGCCATGTGAGAATCGATCTTATGATACAGAAAAACATGTCAGTATAATACTCAATCTAGAATTAAAGCAAAGTAATCCCCTGAACTCTGGAGGTGTACACGATAGACAGCAGCAAATCTCCTATGATATATGTGAATTGCCAAACATTTTAGAAAAGTAATCTTTTGGCCTTAAGTGTAAGCATGTATAGTCAATGTCTCTAAAAGGCTATAATGGGTTGGTTGGTCACAAACAGTATGCTTGGCAAATCACTCAAATAGACTACAATCATTTTGGCTTCACAAACTGTACTGTACTGTATAAGGCTTTAGATTTTGACCTGTGCCATGTGAGAATCGATCTGACTTAATTATGATACAGAAAAACATGTCAGTGTAACACTCAATCTAGAATTAAAGCAAAATAATTCCCTGAACTCTGGAGGTGTACAAGGTAGACAGCAGCAAATCTCCTATAATATAAACATTTCAGAAGAGTAACTTTTATGGCCTAAAATGAAAGTTTAAACCCCATATATTTATAGTGGTTCCCAAGATATCACAATAACATGCAAGGCTAAAACCTATAACTTTTACCTCTGTGACCTTTGAACCCAAAATCTAATCAGAAAGCTTAACTATTATTAATCTACAATAGCAAATTAGATGAAATGAAATCTATCAAAAAGGAAATTATTTTGCTTTAATATATGGTACCAAATGCACATATCCTTTGCGTTTTCCATGCTTGTACCATCTAATTTAAATGCCACTGCAAACCTTAGGACTGCATAGTCTACCACTGAATTTAAGATAAAATTGTGATAGGGTTGGATATCAATTTTCAGAATGTAACTTCCTCCTGATTGAGGTCTCGATTTGTCATATCAATAGTAATACATGTATAAAACTTGCAGGGAAGTCCCGGCTGTGAATCGTAGTGACGTAACACCAGTCCCATGACTGGTAGCTGATTTTGCTTTTTCTATGACTGAATTTTGCTTAAGAATCACGCATTTTCGATATTGATATGTCAATTCAGGACCTTAATTAGTTGGATATAATTTACATATTATAAACTCCTATATCTATTGCTATTGAATTTTTTTTTCAAATTCCAGTCTTAGACAAGGCGTACGGTTTGCGGTGGCCTTATCAAGTGCCAAACTGGCCTTTAAAAAAAACTTTTGAAATCACTTTGAGCGGCCGGTTGTCCCCCTTACACTCAAGTATGGATTGACGCCCATGTTTGAAACTGATCGCAAATGAAAGTTGAGACACTGTATGTTGTTATAGAGCAAATATCATGATTTTCCAAGAACCATGCACATTTGTCGACATTCTGTTGCTGTGGCAACACTGCAATTTTCTTAATGATTGCCCATTACCTAGCAAAATTGTAGATTTTCCCCCAGTTTTTTTCCACGAACTGTGAAGCTGACACCCCTAGGCAAGCAATGGAACAGTCCAATGGGCTAGCATGAGTAATCAGCTGGCATGGTGAAAGCCAGCTCAGCACTGCATGTGTTAAATACATATGAGAATTTCTTTTTGCACTGTGCAGCTGTGTACTAGGTATGCGAGTTGCATGCACATCCATTTTTTAACTCTGAGCAATAATTCAACTTTTTATGCACCATGGGAAAGAAAGGAAATCATTACAAGTGTAAAAATAGAAAGCTTCATGGAAACGGGCATATACAAAAGCTAAATAAGTTGGGAATCAACATGACAATGTCAACAATGATTTTGATACACAAACTTTAACGAGTGGGAGTGTGACCAAAGGCAAATTTCTTTGAAATGCTTATTAATATGCAAATTTGTCACATGATGTCATCACGATGCTGTACATTTGCATCAAGTCCTGCAATAAACGTTACATAACATTTAAATATCATGACAGCTAAAGTCTGATTTTTACTGAATTTATTTTGTCACTCATTTTGGCCGTGTCTTAAAAGACACACTGTAGAACCACTGTGACCTTCCCAGTAAATTCAAGGTCATAAAAAAGACACATGATGCCCTCGATCTTCTCACCAACAAGGAAGTGCGATCCATTATCAGTTTCATGATGACATTAGCGCACATTTAGATAACTTAAATGACCTTTTCTCCTTCTTATACGCTTCATTCATTAGTCTGTTCCTGATGGCGTCACATGGGTGAGGAAATGCTTCCAAGTAAAATCAAGGTCATTAAAAAAGATACACATGATGCCCTCGATCATTTCACCAAGAAGGAAGTGCGATCCATTATGAAAGTTTCATGATGACATTAGCGCACATTTAGATAACTTAAGTGACCTTTTCGCCTTCTTATACGCTTCATTCATTAGTCTGTTCTTGATGGCGTCACATGGGTGAGGAAATGCTTCCAAGTAAAATCAAGGTCATTAAAAAAGATACACATGATGCCCTCGATCATTCCACCAAGAAGGAAGTGCGATCCATTATGAAAGTTTCATGATGACATCATGCAGTGCACATTTAGATAACTTTAAGTGACCTTTTCTCCTTCTTATACGCTTCATTCATTAGTCTGTTCCTGATGGCGTCACATGGGTGAGGAAATGCTTCCAAGTAAAATCAAGGTCATTAAAAAAGATACACATGATGCCCTCGATCATTTCACCAAGAAGGAAGTGCGATCCATTATGAAAGTTTCATGATGACATCATGCAGTGCACATTTAGATAACTTTAAGTGACCTTTTCTCCTTCTTATACACTTCATTCATAAGTCTGTTCCTGATGGTGTCACATGGGTGAGGAAATGCTTCCAAGTAAAATCAAGGTCATTAAAAAAGATACACATGATGCCCTCGATCATTTCACCAAGAAGGAAGTGCAATCCATTATGAAAGTTTCATGATGACATCATGCAGTGCACATTTAGATAACTTTAAGTGACCTTTTCTCCTTCTTATACACTTCATTCATTAGTCTGTTCCTGATGGTGTCACATGGGTGAGGAAATGATGGGTTTTGTCTCAGGAATGCCAAGATCTCTTTCTTTCCTACAGACAATGAACAGAAAAGTGATATAATGCTTACTCAGCTGTATCAGGAATATTATATATGACTGCTTTTAGGAGCAAGAGGAGCTAATGCAAAATGAGTGGATGCTTTTTTTGCTTCCTTGTGTGTGAAAACTGGGCCAATAAGATTACATAACATTTTTTGCAAGTCAGTCCCAAAATTGATTGAAAAATGAAATTTCCTTCATATTTGTGAACAAACCATGTGGAAAATTATCATCCCATCAGTTACTCTAAAACATTGACCATCTTATCTTTGAGGTAATTTAGTATTGATCAAATAATTTTTTCCAAGAAAGGTTAGCTATGTTAGTTCATCTGAAGCGGGTCATCCCTCGATCTTAATTTACTTTCTTTTGTATTGCATGTTAATATCATTTATACGGTTATATAATTTCATGTTTATATCTTAATCTGTATATTTTTATGATCGTGAATAAAACCAAACCAACCCCCCCCCAAAAAAAAAAAATCAAATTCTTATGAATGCTTGGCATGATATAAAATGAGACATACAATATATGTATCATTTGAAAATGAAAATGAAAAATGATGTGACATTCAAACATGTTACCTATTATAGGAAAAACAAAGAAATAGAAAGAGAAGAGGATATAAAGAATAACAAAGAATTACATAAGAACAGAAAGAAGAATAAAGAATAGCGAAATCAAAGAAATACCTTAATGTGTACAAATTGTTTCACTTTGCCAATTTCACTAAATTCAAACGGCCTCTTATGATGATAGAGCATAAACTATTCCAAAACCAACACATTGTCCTCCTCAAAAGTACCTAAATATGTGTTTCAGTTAAAATTTAGTTATTCATTGCCCCCAGATTATATTATTTCTCCCTAAAGATGCTTTATATTTTGAAATTCCCCTTTTTAATGGAAGCTTTTTAGACAATTCATTTTTCAGTCCAGTCATTTCAACTAATTTAGTAAACAAATGTGTTTCCCATTCCCCTTGCAATAACTTCAAATACCAAGTTCATCCTTTTGTGTCTGCTATTCTACAAAGCATGTCCGCTATTCAATATTTCTCCATATAACACATTTTTCACGGAATTCTCCTTAAATACCATATTTATGCAAGTATTAATTTATCCACAAAACAAGATACATGTAATATAAATCCACTTTTCCTTCAAGTTACTTGTCTGCAATACACGAGCGAGCTAATTTGGGGGAAATAAAATAAGAATCTCTTTAATTTCTGTTGCTTCAATCTTACACAATGTGGCTTGCAAATCATCACCCCAGGACCAATGCGTATCTGCCAAATTTCATGAGTATTCATTGGAAAATCAGAAAGTAGTATGATCTACAAGATATGCAAAGAACATACTGATTGACCGCCTGCCTGAATGACCATACAGTGATCATGATATACTGTGCCCCTTCGAATTCTGTTGATGAGGTTATGAAAAAAAAGGTTTATAATTGCTTACGAGCACAAGTCTAGATACTAATGTACAAATTGTTTCACTTTGCCAATTTCACTAAATTCAAACGGCCTCTTATGATGATAGAGCATAAACTATTCCAAAACCAACACATTGTCCTCCTCAAAAGTACCTAAATATGTGTTTCAGTTAAAATTTAGTTATTCATTGCCCCCAGATTATAATATTTCTCCCTAAAGATGCTTTATGTTTTGAAATTCCCCTTTTTAATGGAAGCTGTTTAGACAATTCATTTTTCAGTCCAGTCATTTCAACTAATTTAGTAAACAAATGTGTTTCCCATTCCCCTTGCAATATCTTCAAATACCAAGTTCATCCTTTTGCGTCTCCTATTCTACAAAGCATGTCCGCTATTCAATATTTCTCCATAAAAAAACATTTTTCACGGAATTCCCCTTAAATACTATATTTATGCAAGTATTAATTTATCCACAAAACAAGATACATGTAATATAAATCCACTTTTCCTTCAAGTTACTTGTCTGCAATACACGAGCGAGCTAATTTTGGGGAAATAAAATAAGAATCTCTTTAATTTCTGTTGCTTCAATCTTACACAATGTGGCTTGCAAATCATCACCCCAGGACCAATGCGTATCTGCCAAATTTCATGATTATTCATTGGAAAATCAGAAAGTAGTATGATCTACAAGATATGCAAAGAACATACTGATTGACCGCCTGCCTGAATGACCATACAGTGATTCCAATATACTGTGCCGCTTCGAATTCTGTTGATGAGGTTATGAAAAAAAAAGGTTTATAATTGCTTACGAACACAAGTCTAGATACTAATGTACATGTGTACAAATTGTTTCACTTTGCCAATTTCACTAAATTCAAACGGCCTCTTATGATGATAGAGCATAAACTATTCTCAAACCGACACATTGTCCTCCTCAAAAGTACCTAAATATGTGTTTCAGTTAAAATTTACTTATTCATTGCCCCCAGATTATAATATTTCTCCCTAAAGATGCTTTATGTTTTGAAATTCCCCTTTTTAATGGAAGCTGTTTAGACCATTCATTTTTCAGTCCAATCATTTCAACTAATTTAGTAAACAAATGTGTTTCCCATTCCCCTTGCAATATCTTAAAATGCCAAGTTCATCCTTTTGCGTCTGCTATTCTACAAAGCATGTCCGCTATTCAATATTTCTCCATATAAAACATTTTTCACAGAATTCCCCTTAAATACTATATTTATGCAAGTATTAATTCATCCACAAAACAAGATACATGTAATATAAATCCACTTTTCCTTCAAGTTACTTGTCTGCAATACACGAGCGAGCTAATTTTGGGGAAATAAAATAAGAATCTCTTTAATTTCTGTTGCTTCAATCTTACACAATGTGGCTTGCAAATCATCACCCCAGGACCAATGCGTATCTGCCAAATTTCACGAGTATTCACTGGAAAATCAGAAAGTACTATGATCTACATGTACAAGATATGCAAAGAACAGACTGATTGACCGCCTGCCTGAATGACCATACAGTGAGTATGATATACTGTGCCCCTTCGAATTCTGTTGATGAGGTTATGAAAAAAAAGGTTTATAATTGCTTACGAACACAAGTCTAGATACTAATGTACAAATTGTTTCACTTTGCCAATTTAACTAAATTCGAACGGCCTCTTATGATGATAGAGCATAAACTATTCTCAAACCAACACATTGTCCTCCTCAAAGGTAACTAAATATGTGTTTCAGTTAAAATTTAGTTATTCATTGCCCCCAGATTATATTTCTCCCTAAAGATGCTTTATATTTTGAAATTTCCCTTTTTAATGGAAGCTGTTTAGACCATTCATTTTTCAGTCCAGTCATTTCAACTAATTTAGTAAACAAATGTGTTTCCCATTCCCCTTGCAATAACTTCAAATACCAAGTTCATCCTTTTGTGTCTGCCATTCTACAAAGCATGTCCGCTATTCAATATTTCTCCATATAACACATTTTTCACGGAATTCTCCTTAAATACCATATTTATGCAAGTATTAATTTATCCACAAAACAAGATACATGTAACATAAATCCACTTTTCCTTCAAGTTACTTGTCTGCAATACACGAGCGAGCTAATTTTGGGGAAATAAAATAAGAATCTCTTTAATTTCTGTTGCTTCAATCTTACACAATGTGGCTTGCAAATCATCACCCCAGGACCAATGCGTATCTGCCAAATTTCATGAGTATTCATTGGAAAATCAGAAAGTAGTATGATCTACAAGATATGCAAAGAACAGACTGATTGACCGCCTGCCTGAATGACCATACAGTGATCATGATATACTGTGCCCCTTCGAATTCTGTTGATGAGGTTATGAAAAAAAAGGTTTATAATTGCTTACGAGCACAAGTCTAGATACTAATGTACAAATTGTTTCACTTTGCCAATTTAACTAAATTCGAACAGCCTCTTATGATGATAGAGCATAAACTATTCTTAAACTAACACATTTTCCTCCTCAAAGGTACCTAAATATGTGTTTCAGTTAAAATTTAGTTATTCATTGCCCCCAGATTATATTTCTCCCTAAAGATGCTTTATGTTTTGAAATTTCCCTTTTTAATGGAAGCCGTTTAGACCATTCATTTTTCAGTCCAGTCATTTCAACTAATTTAGTAAACAAATGTGTTTCCCATTCCCCTGCAATATCTTCAAATACCAAGTTCATCCTTTTGTGTCTGCTATTCTACAAAGCATGTCCGCTATTCAATATTTCTCCATATAACACATTTTTCACAGAATTCCCCTTCAATACCATATTTATGCACATATTACTTTATCCAAAAAACAAGATACTGTACATGTTATATAAATCTACTTTTCCTTCAAGTTACTTGTCTGCAATACATGAGCGAGCTAATTTTGGGGAAATAAAATAAGAATCTCTTTAATTTCTGTTGCTTCAATCTTACACTATTTGGCTTGCAAATCATCACCCCAGGACCAATGCGTATCTGCCAAATTTCATGAGTATTCATAGGAAAATCAGAAAGTAGTATGATCTACAAGATATGCAAAGAACATACTGATTGACCGCCTGCCTGAATGACCACACAGTGATTCCAATATACTATGCCCCTTCGAATTCTGTTGATGAGGTTATGAAAAAAAAAATGTTTTATAATTGCTTACGAACACATGTCTAGATACTAATGTACAAATTGTTTCACTTTGCCAATTTAACTAAATTCAAACAACCTCTTATGATGATAGAGCATAAACTATTCTCAAACTAACACATTTTCCTCCTCAAAGGTACCTACACTGTAAATATGTGTTTCAGTTAAAATTTAGTTATTCATTGCCCCCAGATTATAATATTTCTCCCTAAAGATGCTTTATGTTTTGAAATTCCCCTTTTTAATGGAAGCTTTTTAGACAATTCATTTTTCAGTCCAGTCATTTCAACTAATTTAGTAAACAAATGTGTTTCCCATTCCCCTTGCAATATCTTCAAATACCAAGTTCATCCTTTTGTGTCTGCCATTCTACAAAGCATGTCCGCTATTCAATATTTCTCCATATAACACATTTTTCACAGAATTCTCCTTAAATACTATATTTATGCAAGTATTAATTTATCCACAAAACAAGATACATTTATCCAATTTTCCTTCAAGTTACTTGTCTGCAATACACGAGCGAGCTAATTTTTGGGAAATAAAATAAGAATCTCTTTAATTTCTGTTGCTTCAATCTTACACAATGTGGCTTGCAAATCATCACCCCAGGACCAATGCGTATCTGCCAAATTTCACGAGTATTCATTGGAAAATCAGAAAGTACTATGATCTACAAGATATGCAAAGAACAGATTAATTGACCGCCTGCCTAAATGACCATACAGTGATTCCAATATACTGTGCCCCTTCGAATTCTGTGGTTGAGGTTATAAAACAAAGGTTTATAATTGCTTACGAACACAAGTCTAGATACTAATGTACAAATTGTTTCCCTTTGCCAATTTCACTAAATTTAAACGGCCTCTTATGATGATAGAGCATAAACTATTCTCAAACTAACACATTTTCCTCCTCAAAGGTACCTAAATATGTGTTTCAGTTAAAGTTTAGTTATTCATTGCCCCCAGATTATAATATTTCTCCCTAAAGATGCTTTATGTTTTGAAATTCCCCCTTTTTAATGGAAGCTGTTTAGGCCATTCATTTTTCAGTCCAGTCATTTCAACTAATTTAGTAAACAAATGTGTTTCCCATTCCCCTTGCAATATCATCAAATGCGAAGTTCATCCTTTTGTGTCTGCTATTCTACAAAGCATGTCCGCTATTCAATATTTCTCCATATAACACATTTTTCACAGAATTCCCCTTCAATACCATATTTATGCACATATTACTTTATCCAAACAAGTGGAACGCCCCTGGCGGTCTCGCCTGCATCACGCAAATTTTAATGGCAGCATTTTAAACCAGTCATATACATATATATACAATGTATGTATCAAGGGGTGGGTATTAAAATGATCAGAATGTACGGAATACAGTACACTGATCTTAAAACAAGTTTCATGGAATTAGAAAAAATACTTTTGAAATGAGGTTGAAAGTTTAAAAACTTAAAGGTTAAGTTTTTGAAGATATAATTTAAGTTTATTGATCTCAAATGACCTTTGACCTTGTGACCTGCCATTCGTTCTACATGATCTTTGATACTTGATAGGCCTAGTGTACCAGTTTCATGAAAATTGAACAAACGCTTTTCAAATGAGGAAGTTTTTGAAATATAATTGGTATATTGACCTCAAATGACCTTTGACCTTGACTTTATGACCTGGAATTCGTTCCACATGATCTTTGATACTTGATAGGCCTTGTGTACCAGTTTCATGAAATTCGAGCAAACACTTTTGAAATGAGGAGGAAGTTTTTGAAATATAATTCAAGTTTATTGACCTCAAATGACCTTTGACCTTGACTTCATGACCTGAAATTTGGTCCATGTGATCTTTGACACTTTATTAGCCTTATGTACCAGTTTCATGAAAATTGAACAAACACTTCTGAAATGAGGGGACAAAATCAAAAACTTAACCTTTGGTTAAGTTTTTGCAACCTGATTTAAGTTTATTGACCTCAAATGACCTTTGACCTTGACTTCATGACCTGAAATTTGGTCCACATGATCTTTCATACTTGATAATCCTTCTGTACTAGTTTCATGAAATTTGAACAAACGCTTTTGAAATGAAGGGGAAAAATCAAAAACTTAACCTTTGGTTAAGTTTTCGCAACATAATTTAAGTTTATTGACCCCAAATGACCTTTGACCTTGATTCATGACCTGAAATTTGGTCCACATGATCTGAGATACTTGATAAGCCTTGTGTACAAGTTTCATGAAAATTGAACAAATACTTTACGAATGGGAGCATTTCTTAAAATGTTGACGCCGCCGACTCCGCCACCGCCGCCGGAATAGCGGCGCCTATATCTCGCTCTCGCTACGCAGGCGAGACAAAAACAAGATACTGTACATGTAATATAAATCTACTTTTCCTTCAAGTTACTTGTCTACAATACATCAGCGAGCTAATCTTGGGGAAATAATATAAGAATCTCTTTAATTTCTGTTGCTTCAATCTTACACTATGTGGCTTGCAAATCATCACCCCAGGACCAATGCGTATCTGCCAAATTTCATGAGTATTCATTGGAAAATCAGAAAGTAGTATGATCTACAAGATATGCAAAGAACATACTGATTGACCGCCTGCCTGAATGACCATACAGTGATTCCAATATACTATGCCCCTTCGAATTCTGTTGAGGTTATGAAAAAAAAAGTTTTATAATTGCTTACGAACACAAGTCTAGATACTAATGTACAAATTGTTTCACTTTGCCAATTTCACTAAATTCAAACGGCCTCTTATGACTCAGAAGATAGAGCATAAACTATTCTCAAACTAACACATTTTCCTCCTCAAAGGTTTTCAGTTAAAGTTTAGTTATTTTAGTTATTCATTGCCCCCATATAATAATATTTCTCCCTAAAGATGCTTTATGTTTTGAAATTCCCCTTTTTAATGGAAGCTTTTTAGACAATTCATTTTTCAGTCCAGTCATTTCAACTAATTTAGTAAACAAATGTGTTTCCCATTCCCCTTGCAATATCTTCAAATACCAAGTTCATCCTTTTGCGTCTGCTATTCTACAAAGCATGTCCCCTATTCAATATTTCTCCATATAAAACATTTTTCACAGAATTCCCCTTAAATACTATATTTATGCAAGTATTAATTTATCCACAAAACAAGATACATGTAATATAAATCCACTTTTCCTTCAAGTTACTTGTCTACAATACATCAGCGAGCTAATTTTGGGGAAATACAATAAGAATCTCTTTAATTTCTGTTGCTTCAATCTTACACAATGTGGCTTGCAAATCATCACCCCAGGACCAATGCGTATCTGCCAAATTTCATGAGTATTCATTGGAAAATCAGAAAGTACTATGATCTACAAGATATGCAAAGAACAGACTGATTGACCGCCTGCCTGAATGACCATACAGTGATTCCAATATACTACATGTATGCCCCTTCGAATTCTGTTGATGAGGTTATGAAAAAAAAAGTTTTATAATTGCTTACGAACACAAGTCTAGATACTAATGTACAAATTGTTTCCCTTTGCCAATTTCACTAAATTCAAACGGCCTCTTATGACTCAGAAGATAGAGCATAAACTATTCTCAAACTAACACATTTTCCTCCTCAAAGGTTTTCAGTTAAAGTTTAGTTATTTTAGTTATTCATTGCCCCCATATAATAATATTTCTCCCTAAAGATTCTTTATGTTTTGAAATTCCCCCTTTTTAATGGAAGCTGTTTAGAAAATTCATTTTTCAGTCCAGTCATTTCAACTAATTTAGTAAACAAATGTGTTTCCCATTCCCCTGCAATATCATCAAATGCCAAGTTCATCCTTTTGTGTCTGCTATTCTACAAAGCATGTCCGCTATTCAATATTTCTCCATATAACACATTTTTCACAGAATTCCCCTTCAATACCATATTTATGCAAGTATTACTTTATCCACAAAACAAGATACACGTAATATAAATCCACTTTTCCCTCAAGTTACTTGTCTACAATACATCAACGAGCTAATTTTGGGGATATAAAATAAGAATCTCTTTAATTTCTGTTGCTTCAATCTTACACAATGTTGCTTGCAAATCATCACCCCAGGACCAATGCGTATCTGCCAAATTTCATAAGTATTCATTGGAAAATCAGAAAGTAGTATGATCTACAAGATATGCAAAGAACATACTGATTGACCGCCTGCCTGAATGACCATACAGTGATTCCAATATACTGTGCCGCTTCGAATTCTGTTGATGAGGTTATGAAAAAAAAAAGGTTTATAATTGCTTACGAACACAAGTCTAGATACTAATGTACATGTGTACAAATTGTTTCACTTTGCCAATTTCACTAAATTCAAACAGCCTCTTATGAGAATAGAGCATAAACTATTCTCAAACCAACACATTTTCCTCCTCAAAGGTACCTCAATACATATATGTGTTTCAGTTAAAATTTACTTATTCATTGCCCCCAGATTATAATATTTCTCCCTAAAGATGCTTTATGTTTTGAAATTCCCCTTTTTAATGGAAGCTGTTTAGACCATTCATTTTTCAGTCCAATCATTTCAACTAATTTAGTAAACAAATGTGTTTTCCATTCCCCTTGCAATATCTTAAAATGCCAAGTTCATCCTTTTGCGTCTGCTATTCTACAAAGCATGTCCGCTATTCAATATTTCTCCATATAAAACATTTTTCACAGAATTCCCCTTAAATACTATATTTATGCAAGTATTAATTCATCCACAAAACAAGATACATGTAATATAAATCCACTTTTCCTTCAAGTTACTTGTCTGCAATACACGAGCGAGCTAATTTTGGGGAAATAAAATAAGAATCTCTTTAATTTCTGTTGCTTCAATCTTACACAATGTGGCTTGCAAATCATCACCCCAGGACCAATGCGTATCTGCCAAATTTCACGAGTATTCATTGGAAAATCAGAAAGTACTATGATCTACAAGATATGCAAAGAACAGACTGATTGACTGCCTGCCTGAATGACCATACATTGATCATGATATACTGTGCCCCTTCGAATTCTGTTGATGAGGTTATGAAAAAAAAAGGTTTATAATTGCTTACGAACACAAGTCTAGATACTAATGTACAAATTGTTTCACTTTGCCAATTTCACTAAATTCAAACGGCCTCTTATGATGATAGAGCATAAACTATTTTCAAACTAACACATTTTCCTCCTCAAAGGTACCTAAATATGTGTTTCAGTTAAAGTTTAGTTATTCATTGCCCCCATATAATAATATTTCTCCCTAAAGATGCTTTATGTTTTGAAATTCCCCCTTTTTAATGGAAGCTGTTCAGGCCATTCATTTTTCAGTCCAGTCATTTCAACTAATTTAGTATTAAACAAATGTGTTTCCCATTCCCCTTACAATGTAGATGGCCAGTACAGTGGTACCTCTGAAACACAACCTTAATACATGCTGCCATACTATGAGTATGATGTATTTAAACTAACATAACATTATGAAAAATAATTATAATGTACTGAAATAAAGTCAAATAAGTCGTTTATACCAGTGCATATTTTTAAATTGAACTTACTTATAGTCAGCCCCCTGATGCTTGAAATGAAAGGTGTATTCTTCGTTTTCAGTGTCCTCAGATGCTACACTTAGCACACCCCTATATTCTAGGAGAAAGCTGTCCTTCTCAAACTGCCTTGTTGTGTAAAGTCCATAGCCTACAGTACAATTACAAAAGAAAAAATATTACCCATCCAGTTCAAAGGAGTATGCATAGCCAAAATGCAAGAGCAGAGCTCCTACAAAAAGTACCGGTATTGGTAAGGGTTGTGAAATTCTCTGAAAACCACTTACATGCATGTAAATCACTTTCCAAAAGTAAAACATGCCTATTCACATTTTCTCAAAGAAAGTTGGAAAGAGAAAATTTTTTTTTACTGATAAAAAACATGGTAAAGTTATTAAATGAATTACAATTACCCGATCGTAATTTACCTAGCCTTCCCCAATATGAGCCTTCATTCCATCACCCAATTAAGGTACAATTTAACAGCATTCTCATTTAAAATATAACAGATTTTATATCCCAGTTACATTTGATAAATAGTGCAAAAACCTTAAAGTTTGCATAAAAATTGCCTTATAAATAGGCCCAATACAAGGGTAATTTCTCTCACTCCTGCCCACTGCTTACTATAGAGTTCCCCATAAAACCTTTCGGTTAACTCCTGTTACATCATTTAACTATCATATATTAACATATTTTCTAAAGAATCTTTTGTGTTCTGAGCCATATTTTACCTATTCATCTAGATAAATATGAAATTTCCTTGCGTCTTAAGAAATCTTCCTTTGTAATTGTATACAATGCTTTTAGAGTGTCACATTATTATATCTCAAGGCATTTTCTATGTCCAACACACCCACCCATTCCCTTCAAATTTACCAACTTGTTGGTGTCACCATTCTTTCTTCATGTATCCAATCTGAAAAGTACTAGATTTCAACCAGTATCTGTAACATAATTTCTTTTTCATTTGCACTTCATGTGTCTGATGGAGAATTTGAGTATTTAAGGAGAAATTCAAAAGGTTGCGAAGATACATGTACATCCTTTCCTCGGTACACAGGACATGAATACATCAATCATGTCCTGTGTACGTCAGTCCATGCATAGATATAAACTTTAGTTTGACCCACCTATAGATTTATTGATGAACTTTATTTCAAATCCTTCCTGGTCAGATCCAATTCCACACCATTTGTTGGCCTCCTCTCTTGGGGAAACACGGGGTCTTCTGCTCCGACTCATGGTGACCTGATATGACAAATATTTTTCAGCTTGTGTACCACATGTAACATCATACGATGTCTTTGCTTAGCATTGATATTAAAAGAAATTTCAGTCTTTAGAGTGAAAATTATATTCAAATAAGACATAATTGGCTAATTTACTTCAAAGAACTGCAGAAGGTTTACAAAAAAGCATAGTTACTGAGTGAGGGTGCCGGACTGCAAGTGTTCATCAGGTACTAAGCATTTATCACCCTACACTTCCAACATCTGATAACCTGGCATGTGTGTAAGAGCCACTGGCGTAAATCCCGGGGGGATGGGGGTGATATATCCCCCCCCCCCACTTTTTTGAGGAGGGGATGGTGTGTACAAATATCCCCCCACCTTTTCACACAAAAATGATATTTTAATTTACCAGTTAGTTATGTTTTTGATAATTTGTCATAAATGACCATTATATTTTAGAATTTCTATCTGAAAATGCGATTAAAACCAGTAAAGTGGTCATTTTTTACTTGCTCGCTCACGAAATAAGTAAAACAATGAGCGTAAACTGGTCTTTTTTGGCTCGCTCGCTTCGCTCGCTCGCAAAATAAGTTAGGAAATGTGCGAAAACTGGTAATTTCTAGCTCGGTCGCTTCGCTCGCTCGCAAAATAATAAAATGT
Source organism: Lytechinus pictus (assembly GCF_037042905.1). Taxonomy (NCBI): domain Eukaryota; kingdom Metazoa; phylum Echinodermata; class Echinoidea; order Temnopleuroida; family Toxopneustidae; genus Lytechinus; species Lytechinus pictus. Next base: position 30,236,757 of record NC_087254.1, read on the forward strand.
GCGTTAGGGCCCTAGGGGGTCATCAAAAATGTTGATCATCCCCCCCACTCCCCAAAGTGGATTTACGCCGGTGGTAAGAGCCCCCCGCCCCACTATTCGTAGCGGGGCCAAGCTGTTCACGGGTACAGACTCCGGTGTCCCCGACCCCCCCCCCCCCGGTGGCGTCAAACAGATAACGTTTAACGTTAAATAGCATCATCATGAAATCTGTCAGTGTCACAGGTCCATGTCATGATTCACTGCCGTTTATTTCGTCAGTCCAGCTGCCTGGCCTGGGCCTGGCCTGTTTCTCAAAACCATCATACGTCAACTTCTTGACTAGTCTAGACCTAATAATCTTTTATCTGACTTAGCCAAGAAGTCTACTTATCGAGAAACAGGCCCCTGCCTGGGGACAACATTCCTACTTTCAAAGCCTAACTTACTAACGTTACTCACATCTAAGTTAGATATGACAATACACATTACAAGTTGCATTACAACTGCTACAGACATAGCCAATAGTACAATGCGAGCACATACGAACAAACAACAGTTAACGTTAGACGATTTCACGATTTATAATGGCCGATAACAGAAGACAGGCCTAACGTTAAATCTAATTCATACAGTTTAACATGGGGACAAAACTACTTACCATCGTATCACTCTCACAACCTTGAAACAGCCACCATTTTATGGAACTTCAGATCGAACTTCCAGACCACAGAACGTTACTCCAGGCTAGGCGCTAGCCAGATCCACGCCGCGGGGTTGTTGCTTGCAGCGCGCGCGCGCGCTTCTCATGCACGTATTATTACGTACTGGCTTCTATCCGAGCGTACGCACGGGGGGATACCCACATTTTAAGCGATTTGGTTTTGAGGGGGTGTTTTTTATATATTTCTTCCTAAGCAAAAACTAGATGATATTTATAATTCATATTAGCACAAAATATGTCTTTTACTCCGGAGTTCTTTATGGTAGTGAGATAATAAAAACATATATATACTTTATTGAAGATAAAGGAGAAATACCTACATTCCCCCAGGAGCCGTTTTTCCATACACCCGAATATACACACCGAAATTTTGCATCGCTGTTGATCCCCCCTAAATTAGACAAATGGACCAGTCCTCAGTCTACACGTACTACGACCTCTGTACTCCACTTTGGAACAGTCTGAAGCGTGCAGGACAATGGCAAGGCAATGAAAAACACTGTCAAACCCTTACGGGGAACTGAAAAATTCCCCTTTGGAACGAATTCCCCTAAAGATACCTCTTTTTCAGACGTATATTCCCCCTATGGTCCAAATTAACGTAATATATATATACATATATACACATATATAATAACTGATGATGGATGTTGTGACTGTTGTTGGTCACAACAAGAATTTCCGGAAGTTATAGAGATCACTTTTTCTTAGGACCAATTATCTAAGGATAGGTCTGTTGAGATTTTTTTTTACCTAGTCATGGAGGTATTTACATGTACTACAGAATTTCAGAGTTCTTAAAGGGGAATCCAACCCAAATAAAAACTTGTTTTTATAAGGAAAAGAAAAATCAGACAAGTTGATAGGTGAAAGTTTGAACAATATTGGACAAACAACAAGAAAGTTATGAATTTTTAAAAGTTGTAAATATTGGTAATCACTATACCCTTGGAGACTTCAAATTGGCCGCATATGGGATGTCATAGTGATGTAAGGCACGGACTACTCTTCCTTGTACTCCGATACATATTATGGCTAAAATGTCATTTTTCCCAAAAGTTTCAAATTTAAAATTATATTTTTCTTTCATGAGGACATAACAATATACTACCTGGGATATATTTAGATTACTACCCCAGGGGAATGGGTACTTAAGAGAAAACCACAAATCCCTGTTAATAAAGTACATGGCCTATGGGAAAGTTGTCCTTGCCCCTTGTCATAATTTACTTACCCAGTTGCCAATTTGAAATCTACATAGTAACAGTGATCTCAATTTTAAAGCAGCTATAACTTTCTCATTGCTTATCCGATTTCTTTCAAACTTTCACCATTCTGTTTAATTTGATTTTCTCCTTCCCAACACAACAAATTAATGGCCAAGGCTGGATTCCCCTTTAAGGGCTTCTATTCAGCTGATACTGTGCCAATCTTGAGGTCGTAAATACCTGTTTCATCTGCAGAAGTTGAAGAAAAGGAAGGATCTATATCCATTGCGGCTGCCTCTGCCCCAACATTGACAGAATCGTCCTGTGGAACATCTAAATGCAAGCAAATCTTTAAGTTAGCATTATGCAAAAAGTAATACTTCCTTATGTGTGTGTTTTGGGGTTTTTTTTTTTGCTACTTGCATTCTGAGAGAAGTGAAGAAAAAACTACTTAAATATTGAAAGCAGTAAGTAATTTTTTTTCTTCCATTTCAAATTTCAATAACTTTCCTATAATTAGTTTCATCATTGTCATGTTTTATTTGTTTCAACGTTTTTCAGAACTAGATAATCATAGGCAATTCATTGGTACCAAAATCATCCTGAGAGACAACTTACCTTCATTCGTAAATGATTGAAACTAGTTAACAGAGATATTACACACTTAATTCCTTTTCCGGGGAATCGTTATCATTTCTTTGATAATTCAACAACATTGAAACTTAATATATTGCAATATAAGTACATTATGTAAAGATTTCCCAGTGATAAAATACAAGAATCTTTTGGAATTTTATTTCCAACTATTCCTTATATAAATTATGCATTTTGGTGTAAATATGTTCATTTAGGGCCCCATGGAAGGCCACTATTTATTGGTGAATGGGCTACCCTGAGAAAAGATTAGAAATGAATAAATAAAAAACATACAACACATAACAAGTTGAGTTAGTTGACTACATGTAAGCATGTAAGTTTAAGGTTGAAAGAGCCCTGTTACTATACCTGTTTCATCGACAGAGGATAGAGAATCCTTCTTCAGTACAGCTGGTTCTGGTTCACAATCTGACCCAGCCTCCAGAGGACCGTCCAATGGAACATCTGAGAAGAAAAGTAGCAATTCCTTAAAAGTGTACACAGTGAATGGATAAATGAGTACACATGTCCAGTGACATATATATACATTTGTAAAAAGACTATACAGTGGTTGTAAGTGAACACATGAGCAAATCACACCATTTCTTTTTTTTTCTACATCACTGTTGTCACTTGATCTAATTTGTGAAGAAAAATGTTGTGTTGTTCCTTTCTCCTGTATGAGCTTTCATTCAGAAAGTATATTTGAAATGTAAACAATTATATACCTGAATGCAAACATACCCGATGAAAAGCCTCAGCAATAGAATTCATATTTCCCCTTTGATGGGATAACTGAGACAAAAACACTTTTTTTCCCCTTCTGACTCTAAGCAGGAGTTCACAATCTCACCTTCGTGTTCTACGCTAAGTTGATCCAGGGTCCGTCCAGCAAGGTGTGATGTAGTACCCTTATCCATGTTGAGCAGTATTTTGGACACCTTGGCTAACTGCACTGTTTCTTCAGGAAGTCTGTAAAACTGCCTGTGGACGCGGACTTCGTGTCCCATGAAGTTGGCCAGGATATTGAGCTCATTGTCACGAAGATTGATGATCTGAGACACTGTTCCAATGTGCTTTCTAAGCCTAGTAGACCTCAGAAGTTGTGGTTTTGTTGCTCCGCATCTGTTTGCATATTCTTGCAGCGTGTCAGACCCTCTTATGTGGTTCTGTGAGTGAAGTAGGGCAAAAAAGAACTTGTTGTCCTCAGGAACCCCCACCTCCATTCTGTTCTTCATCAATAACTCCATGCTCTCTACCATGTCTCTTGTGAGGATAACTGGTACGGTGCGTCTTCTTTTTCCTACGATTTCCATTCTTGTCATACTTTTGCAAAGTGTTTTTTCCCACTCAGAGAGTCCATCAATAACAGAAGACTGTCCATTCTGGCGGTTCTCAAAATCTTTGACTTTGAGTTTAGAGACCTCACCTGACCTCTTGCGATTGAACAATAAGATCGAAGTAAGCGTAGCCTCACTTAGACTTCTCCACACCTCAGGTTTTGGATCACCTTGGCTTAGGGCCTGTACACCAGCCTTTATCTCATGCTTCAAACACTTTGCCAGTTTGGCAATATCACTTGTGACAGGAATGTACTGAGGATTATTGCGCTTATGCTCAGTAAGTGTGCGCAATGCATTTTATGACACTGTTCTTGACCACTGCATGTTGTACAGTTTGATAAATCGCTGACACTTATTTTCTAAAGCATCATCTACCATAGGACCATCACTGAGGGCTTGACTCAATAACACTTCTGCAGCTGCTTTTAGTGAGTGGCCCAGTTTGAGGGCTAAGGATGGAGTTGCGTAGAGATTTGTTTCTTCATCAAAGCCCGCTGTCTTTCTAGTGGCTTTTAATACATTATTAAACCTCGATGGGTTGATGAGGTCAGTCAAAGCAACATTCGGTTGTTCAGTTATTTCTCTGTATGTGATGCATAAGCGCCCAAGTTCTCGTAGTTTGTTGCGTATGTGAGCAAAATTATCAGCATCATGACCGTGTGAAAGGGCTAATCCATCAGCTAATTGCTTCATCAACTTGTCTCCTTTTATGAAACGAGCAACCCCATCATCATCATTGCGAAGTCCTGCAAGAATTTCCTGAGCTTTCTTCGATGTACCTGGTATCGGCAATAGCAATCTGCTATCCTTTACAAACTGTCTCCTTTCCTTCTGTTTTTGCTCTCCATTGCTTTCTCTGAAAGGACAATTGTGTTTCCAGAGATCAGTCTTTACAAAATAGCCGTAACAGTCAACACAGGGCAGATACTTTGTGTAATCTGCATCGTAGTCTGGTCTATACACTGGAATGATCGTTCCTTCTCCTTCTTTGATAACGTTGGCATTGTGCAAGTGGTTTCCGAGGTTCCTCATTCTCGTCAGTCTTTTTGCTTTAAGATCTTTGTCCGTAATTGTGAGCCACTGTATGATATCTGGTTCGTTCTGGTGAGCTTTGAATTCTCTTAGGTGTCTTGGTAGCTTCTTCTGATATGATCGACAAAATGGGCAGTATGCCCCTTTGTCCCAGTGTCTCTTTGCTGGTTGTAAGTTTGTAATACTTTGATCTTTCCAGGAGAACTATGAGGTAAGTGTGCTTCAGAGCGGACATGAGATGTATCAGGATTTCTCTGCAATACATTGCTTTCTGCAGTATGTAATGGCGATTCAGAACTGACCTGGGAGGCTTCGGGATACAACACAGTAACTTTTGGTCTTTTAAATGGAATGACATAAGACCTTTCAGAAGAATTACCATCAGAGGAGTCAGATTCGTCAACTACAAAGTCAGGATCTAATGCATGATTTGAATCATCACGGTCTGATTCATGCCCAGAATCTTCCAAATCAGATGCATATTCAGAGATTTCAGAATCTGAAGCACATGGATCGCTTTCAACTTCTGAGACCTGTTGAACACCCCCAGCATCTGATGCCTGCTGAACACCTTCAGCATCTGACGCTTGTTGGACATCTCCCACATCTGACGCAAGTTGAACACCTCCAGCATCTGATGCCTGTTGGACACCTCTAACATCTGGCGCCTGATTAACACCTCCAGCAATCTAATGCAAGTTGGACGCTTCCAGCATCTGGTGCCTGTTGAACAATTCCGGGATCTGATGCCTTCTGGACACCACCAGCATCTGACGCCTGTTGGACATCGGTATATGATGCCAGTTCAACACCTCCAGCATTTGATGCCTGTTGGACACCTCCAACTTCAGACACCTGTTGAACAATTTCAGCATCTGATGCCTGATAAATACATCCAGCATCTGAGACCTGCTGAACAACTCCAGCATCTGACGCCTGTTGAACATCTCCACTATCTGACGCCTGATTAACACCTCTAGCATCTGATGCAAGTTGGACGCTTCCAGAATCTGGTGCCTGTTGAACAATTCTGGGATCTGACGCCTGCTGGACACCACCAGCATCTGATGCCTGTTGGACACCTGTAGCATATGATGCCAGTTCAACACTTCCAGCATTTGATGCCTGTTGGACACCTGTAGCATTTGATGCCAGTTCCACACTTCCAGCATTTGATGCCTGTTGGACATCTCCAGCATCAGACACCTGTTGAACAATTCCAGCATCTGACGCCTGTTGGACACCTCCAAAATCTGGCACCAACTGAATACCTCTAACTTCTGATGCCTGTTGAACACCTCCAGTATCTGATGCTCTTCGATCACCTCCAGCATTCAGTGTGTGTTGATCATATGTCTTTTTTTTGGTCCTCCATGGCAAACCTGGAGCATTATAGTCATAACGCAGTTCTTCCCCTTTTTTAATGTCTCTCAGAGCAAAGATCCCTAGATGTACTGAATCATTAATTTCTATTTTTCTGATTCTACAGTTGCAGCTCCTCCTTGATGGCCGAGAATCATTTGCATATCTCGCAAGAGACTGTGGGTAGTTGGTGGCATCTATGCTGAAATAAAAAAAAGAGGGGGGGGGGCAAAAGAATAGATTTATAAAAGTAAATAAACAATAACACTGTGTTCCCTTTTTACAAAGTAAAATTAGCAAGTGAAAACATACATCTGTGTTTTATATGGTTACACATTTAACTTCCAGTCTTCACATAGAGAAAACTCCTTTACAGTTAATATGACAAAGGTATTCTTTTTTACACTTCATAACAGATTAAGTGTAACATGCTCCATGTCTTAAATTCATCTCAACAGTAAAATTTGCAGGGTTCATTCATTTCCCTCAGAATGTTATCAAAGCATGTCACTATTGTACCAAACTCTGATGAAAAATGGTTAATTCCATGAACAACTGTGAAAAACAGGAGGACTGATATAAAAGAGGAATGATAAACAAACATTATGCCTCCAGCAAACTTTGTGAATATAAATCAAGCTTCTCAAATATAGCTCCTTCGTAATTATTTCCAGGTTTGTCTAGTTTACGCTAGTCTGAAAAGTACCACATACTGCAGGCATTAATTTTGCTGGAAATTATTCCCTGTACTGCACTATAGCGATAATCAAGAGATTTTTTCTTACCACATTGTTCTCCCTTTCCACTGAAAGAAGTACTGGTAATGGTGCCGCAAACTAATATAATCCCTTTCTAAGGCCTCTTCTTCTGTCAAAAGTTCACCCTTGTACTCAAGGAGGAACTCTCCCTTCATAAACTCCTTTGTTGAAAACAGCCCATCCCCTATAAAGAAGGAAAATGAGAAATAGAGAGAGGAAAGCTTACATTTAGCCATTAATGCACATCTTTACTAGATAATAATAATAATTAACGGTCCACTGTTTGTTAATGTTACAAGCAGTTCCAACACCAATCTGACACACATTACAAACATACAACAGAGGACGGTCCACTGTTTGATTGTTAATGTTACAAGCAGTTCCAACACCAATCTGACACATATTACAAACAAACAACAGAGGACGGTTCACTGTTTGATTGTTAATGTTACAAGCAGTTCCAACACCAATCTGACACACTTTAAAAACATACAACAGAGGACGGTCCACTGTTGGATTGTTAATGTTACCTTCAAGTTCCCATATCAATCTGACACACTATAAAAACATACAACAGAGGACGGTCCACTGTTGGATTGTTAATGTTACAAGCAGTTCCAACACCAATCTGACGCACTTTAAAAACATACAACAGAGGACGGTCCACTGTTGGATTGTTAATGATACCTTCAAGTTCCCATATCAATCTGACACACTTTAAAAACATACAACAGAGGACGGTCCACTGTTGGATTGTTAATGTTACAAGCAGTTCCAACACCAATCTGACACACATTACAAACATACAACAGAGGACGGTCCACTGTTTGATTGTTAATGTTACAAGCAGTTCCAACACCAATCTGACACACATTACAAACATACAACAGAAGACAGTCCACAGTTTGATTGTTAATGTTACCTTCAAGTTCTCATATCAATCTGACACATATTACAAACAAACAACAGAGGATGGTCCACTGTTTGATTGTTAATGTTACAAGCAGTTCCAACACCAATCTGACACACTTTAAAAACATACAATAGAGGACGGTCCACTGTTGGCTTGTTAAAGGACAAGTCCACCCCAACAAAAAGTTCATTGGAATAAAAAGAGAAAAATCCAACAAGCACAACACTGAAAATTACATCAAAATCGGATGTAAAATAAGAAAGTTATGACATTTTAAAGTTTCGCTTAATTTCACAAAACAGTTATATGCACATCTTGGTTGGTATGCAAATGAGGAGACTGATGATGTCATCCACTCACTATTTCTTTTGTATTTTATCATATGAAATGTGAAATATTCTAATTTTCTCCTCATTGCCGAGTGAAACAGTGATCAATTCCTCCCTGAACATGTGATATTAGCATTGCTTTATACTATAATGATTCAGTCAAGTCGGTCCCTATGGTCATATCTTTAAAAACTGAAATATTGTATAATTCAAACAATAAAAAACAAAAGAAATAGTGAGTGATGGACATCATCGACTGACTCATTTGCATGTCACTGAGTTGTGCATATCACTGTTGTGTGAAAAATAAGGGAAACTTTAAAATGCTATAACTTTCTTATTTTACATCCGATTTTGATGAAATTTTCAGTGTTTTACCAGTTTGATTTTTCTCTATTTATTCAAATCAACATTTTGCTGGGGTGGACTTGACCTTTAATGTTACAAGCAGTTCCAACATCAATCTGACACACTTTAAAAACATACAACAGAGGACGGTCCACTGTTGGATTGTTAATGTTACAAGCAGTTCCAACACCAATCTGGCACACATTACAAACATACAACAGAGGACAGTCCACTGTTTGATTGTTAATGTTACCTTCAAGTTCCCATATCAATCTGACACACTTTAAAAACATACAACAGAGGACGGTCCACTGTTGGATTGTTAATGTTACAAGCAGTTCCAACACCAATCTGACACACATTACAAACATACAACAGAGGACGGTCCACTGTTTGATTGTTAATGTTACAAGCAGTTCCAACACCAATCTGACACACATTACAAACATACAACAGAAGACAGTCCACAGTTTGGTTGTTAATATCACCTTCAAGTTCCCATATCAATCTGACACACTTTAAAATCATACAACAGAGGATGGTCCACTGTTGGATTGTTAATGTTACAAACAGTTCCAACACCAACCTGACACACATTACAAACATACAACAGAGGACGGTTCACTGTTTGATTGTTAATGATACCTTCAAGTTCCCATATCAATCTGACACACACTACGAACATACAACAGAGGACGGTCCACTGTTTGATTGTTAATTTTACATTCAATTTCAAACATCAACCTGACACACATTACAAACATACAACAGAGGACGGTCCACTGTTTGATTGTTAATGTTACCTTCAAGTTCCCATATCAATCTGACACACTTTAAAAACATACAACAGAGGACGGTCCACTGTTGGATTGTTAATGTTACAAGCAGTTCCAACACCAATCTGACACACTTTAAAAACATACAACAAAGGACAGTCCACGGTTTAATAGTTGAGGTGTCTGTGAAAGGGGGGGGGGACGTTAACACATGATCACACAATGCAAACATACATCAGAGGACGGTCCATTATTCACTGTTTGGTACGTGATTCTGTATTATTCATGAGTTGGAATGACAGCAACATGAATGAGGTAAAAAGTCCATTAAAGACAAAACATCAATAAGTAAACACATTAATGAATATATGATGACATAATCATTGATGAATCAGGTTCTGAACATGTTTCTATATATGAAAAACTCACCTGACTAATGAAATGGGTTTCAAAACCATCCGGATCAGGTCCACCGAGGTGTTTTGCATAATTAATGTCTGGAAATCGCAAAGAAGAGAACACATACAATATGATTAATTCAATTTCCAATTATATCACAGCGAGACAAAAAAAAAAAAAGCAAAAAACAGTGCTAAAGTAACTTATCAGTTGGTGGAAACTTTTATAATTTACTCCACTGGGCCGATGGACAAAATTAATGAGACAGAAATTAGTCTAGACCATGTACATGTACTTACTACTCCGTAGGGAGTAGTAAGTGAAAAACCTAAATTTATTAAGGGAGTAGTAAGTGAAAACCCAAAATTTATTATAAAATGCCCGAAGGAGCTACCACAACGGCAGATATTTCGGTCAAGGTCTAAGTTAGATCTATACAAGCTTACGTTAGATCTACTGCAGAACATGTAACGTTAGGCCTAGATCTACTAACTTAAAAAGTGGCTACTGAGTAGCTCTGACAGTCAGGCCTATTCTACACCAAATTACGATGGAAGTTATTTTACATACCAGGTTCTGATGAAGCGACGGCGTTACCGCGTCGACGTCGACGAGGAGGTCGTTCAGTCATCGTCGGCTTGATCGAGGACCGGGATGCAGGCAGCAGGCATTTGCAGGATCTAGGACAAGCTTAACGCACGCTTGCTGATATGATGCATGATGAATCGCGCACGTACCGTATACAGGCCATGCCATACTACGTGCATGCAGTGTGTAAAGGGCTGTTCGAACGCTGACACTAGATGGCGACATTCACTTCGATGCACACACTCTCGTTCCATTTCGTACACTGCAAACGCACTCTGAAAATGAAATTCACGTACAACTGCGGACGATCGCTCGTTTGCTCTCATAATTATAGAGCGCCCTCTCTGGCATGAAAGAAAGCATAATTAACTCTTATTTGGAAACGAGGACCGTCCCCCATAGAAGGTAGGTCCGCGGTTAGAAGGTTATATCTTGTCAGTGCGTCCTCGGTTAAACCCTTTTACAAACGCAAACACAGACACATACATACACACAATTTATTTTCCATGAACTTGCATAATTCACTTTGTCTATTATAGCAAAGTAACTGTTTAACAGTGCACAAGTGGTATGCCTATACGCATAGACTGGCACCCTGCAAGTAAAGACAGTCCTCTCTTGAAGGTTTAAAGATGAGTTGATAAGGACAATTAATGCTAGAGATGTTTTTTATCAATTGGGTTTACCACTATTGTTGAATATATGCATTAACTACTTGCAAATCAGGGATTTATATTACCAAAAAGCATATAGTGAATGTGAACTTTAGATTACTTGTACATGTATATTAAAGATAGAAAATATATTTCATTTCATAAACATAATTTATGTATGTCTATTATCTCACTGGTGCAAAGATGGCACAAGTACAATTCCACATTTCCTGAACTTAAGACTTTGCATTAATAGTAATGTTTACATATTTTCAAATTTCTCAGATAATTTCTCCCATTTTGATCAAATTTTCATGTAGGGATAATAGCTGTATATCAGTATTCCCAAATTTTTTTTTTCTGCCTCAAATTAATGAGTTTAGGAAATTTACCTGAAAATGGCATACATGTATTTGAAGATAAGTAACTTTTACACATATAAGGAGCACAAATTGACATTATTGCATTATGCTACATTAAAAAAATGTCAATGGGCTTATACCTTCTCCCTCTGTGACATCTATCTCATCAAGGCTCTTTCCTGCAAGGTGAGTGACATCCCCTTTCTCCATTTGCAGGAGTACCTTTGTGACTTTCACCAATTGCATTGTTTGGTCTGGCAGACGATAGTAATCACGGTGGACTCTGATATCGTGACCCATGAATCTTGCCAAAATGTCAAGTTCGTGATCTTTCAGGTTCATGACTTGTGAAACGGTACCAATATGTTTGCGTAGACTTGTAGATCTAAGATATTCTAGTTTCCTTGCCCCACATAGGTTTGCGTGTTGAGGATAGCAGCACCGGAACCGTCCTTGCTCTCTTTCCAATGATTTCAATGCGGTACACAACTCTGCATAATTCTTTCTCCCATGATGACAGTCCATCAGTCATGAGGTCTTCTCCCTTTTTGCAGTGTGCAAAGTCGGCCAGTTTCATCTTAGAAACCTCTCCAGCCCGCTTCCTGTTGAAAACCAAAATGGATGTCAGTGTTACTTCAGCAAGGCCTTTATATGCCGCCACGTCTGAAGGGTTCTTTGACATTAATACCTTTCTTCTCTCAATTTCCTCTTTGAGGTAAGTTGTAAGCTTCACAACATCCTGCATTAGAGAAAGGTAGGTTGGATTGTTCCTCTTCTGTTCACACATTTTGGGCATTCTCCCCACTGGATATGGGAAAAGCGAATGTTTCGCATTTCATCATGTGATGAGAAGAAAGGTAAACAGTTTTAGCTTATATTGATTTCATTTTTAGGGGGGGCACAGTGCCACAGTGCCTCATAAATGTTTGTCATCGTCATCTTTTATCAAAATTGCCATCATCATCCTTTTGAACTTCTTCCTTCCCTGGTGTTGCAAACATCGCAGCTCTCTTTGCCGCTGGAGTTACATTAGGGGAAGCATAGGTTCTTTTCTTTCGCTCATATTTTTTGGAAGATGTCTTGTTTCTTTTTGTTTATTTTACTAATTTAGCTTTGCACGACCCACAGATAAAGCAATTAATTATATTTTCCCTCTTAAAAACTTTCAACACAGTTCTAGGACTTGTGAGTGAAGACAATCTGAACTTAGTACTAGTGTGCACAAAATGCTGATGACAAATGACACATTTATTCTGGCTTTCCGCCATTCTTTCTGCCTAGATCTATCGAGGCATGGACCTTGATCTGAGCAATATTGCAGCAGATCTCATAAGACCCGCGACAGAAGGGAATTCCCCTATCTGTACGTCATGAATATTCATTTATTTTGCCCACGCGCCCTAGGGCTTGATCGGCCATTTTGTTTTGAATTTTGAAAGAAGGAGAGCTACCGCGACAGAACTTTTCGTTTTTTGAGGTTCCAGTCTGTGCCTCGATGTCAGGAAGCTGCCACTCGTTAGACCTTCATTCATATAATCGTGGTAAGTGCTTAATTTCTGTTTTAACTATTCGGATAATTATTTACTACTACCGTGGGTATGGTGAATTACACGGTAACCCCCTGGGCTCCGGCCCGCTGCGCGGGCCGGACCTCCCTGGGTTAGGTCTAGACTCTAGATAGACATACAGTTGTGCAAAAATGCGACAAGTTTTTGTTGTGAATCATAACAAAATGGCCGATCGAGACTGGGGTAGGAGAGAACTTTTCCGTTTTTTTGAGGTTCCAGTCTGTGCCTCAAAGTCGGGATTCTACCACTCGTTAGACCTTCATCCATATAATCGTGGTAAGTGCATAATTTCTGTTTTCACAATTGATCTTGCTAGATATTTTGACCATAATCTACCCTTGTCCCGTGAGTATGGGTAAATACACGGTAAGCTCCTGGGCGCCGGACCGCTTCGCGGTCCGGCTCTTCCTGGCCTGGGTTAGCCTGGGCTCTAAATAGATCTAGATCAAGATGTCTAGATCTAACTAAGATTGAAATCGGTACCGGTCTATATACGCGTAGTCTAATTCAAAGAAGTTATAAGTTAATTTAGTTGTCATGAGAGAGAGAAGAAAACGAATTCCACACTTACCATACTGAGTGATCCCAAAACTAACTCATTGACCCGGGTACGTAAACTGCGATATATGCATTGGATTGCAATTGGCGGGTACCGTACTGGTGGATATCTGGAAAAAGTGGCGCGCGCGGGCCGGCTGGCTATCGTTGCTATACGTATACGTAAGGCACTATCTGGTTACATTTTGTTATGTCGCGAGATGGCACTGTTAAGGAAAGAGTATACACTTTAAACACATATCCATGACATGTGCTTGACGTAGTACCTCTGACTGCGGACTGTGGGTGAATCGATCAGAGATTTTCACAGCATGATCGATATCGCATGTCTGTGCCAAAGAAAGATATAAAGAGAACAAGGACGGTCCCCCATTGCGGGTGCGTCCTCGGTTTGAAGGTTTAATTTCGCGTGTGTGTCCTCGATTGAATGCAAACACATACGCACATATGTACACACAGATTTTCACACAACACACATTAATAGATAAATAGGTTCTATTTTGGTTTTGGCACCATGCAAAGTAACAGTTAATTGTGTAGTGTAATATAAATGAGTTATAAAGCATAAAACTTATATTTTTGAAAGACAAGTTTTGTGTTTGTACAGTACATGATCAATAATGGATATACAAGTATATAGTTATGCGGTGTAAATGCTGTTTCTAGTTCAAAACCAAAGTATAGTTTTGCTAAACCATGAAAAAATAGAAACCCCAATTGGTTTTCTTGATAGAGCTCACCAAACACAGGGCTTCTTGGAAGAGTAGTACATAATACTATAATGGCTACCCTGTTTAAAGAACACAAACAAACAACCCTGTGAATGATTTTCACCTAATCCATCTATTTTCTTTACATTTGACAAAAATATAAACTGTTTGGATGCCCCCGAGATTTTACCACAGATTTGTACACATAGCTCCATCTAGTGGTTGTTCATTGCTGACTGATATTTTGTTATTAACAGTGACTTTTTGTGTATTTCATTTCATTTCCCGGTGTCTGGAGCAGGAATGCCACATTTTTCAAAAGGTTGATAAAAACTTCATCTTTCTAACCAAAACCATACTTGGGCTTTAAGTTATCAATGAAGATGCCCAGAAACTTTGCATACATTGCTTACAAGAAAGAGGTATAAAGCGGTTTGTTTTATTTCCTGTTCAAAGAAACAATCCACGGTTCATGATGCTTTACATTCCAGTATTAAGCCGCGAAGTTTGTAGAGGACGTAACTTGCGCGAGAAATTTAAAAGGGAGATAAAACATGGGATGTGCAGTTTTAATTATATAATTCCTAATAACATCTGCTGTGTTTTTCAGATCACGCAATTGCAACGCGCATGCGCTATCCGAATTTTTCCTGTATAAGGGACCGTGTGCAAAATAATTCAAAAGAAAAAAAATGGGGTGGGGGGTGATTGCTGCTTGCTATCACAGTTCAATGCTTAACGTGACAACCAATTGGCTGGATACCCTCCTCAGCATCATTATATCCAACCCCCAATGAGCCCTTAATAATAAAAACCCATTAAACTAGGGAGGTGCTATACGACATTATATTTCTTCATTCTATAACCCCACCCACGTCGTGACAAGTCACGTGGCTCACCCTTGGTTTGATGTACATGTGTACCATATTATACTCATCTTCCTTTACCCATATGTGCGCAGATACCCCCTATTATGCCCCCAAATAATAGAAACCCCTAAAACACAGGAGGTCCTGTATGGCATTAATTATATACCCCTATTAGGCCCCTAAAAAAAATCCAAATGTATTGGATCTCGGTCAGTATATTTCTAATCAAGTGATAATTGCAATGTTTATATTACATCTTTTATTCCTCTTTGAAGGTGTTCACATTATGTTCCCTATTCTGCTCATTTAGAGACGTTATAAAAGGTATTTGACATTGAAATCAGTTATATTGATGTATTGATTTGCATTTGTTTTATTTCCATATACACAGTTAAATAAAAAATATATGCATCCATTCACTCATTAAAAATATTTAAAAAAGTATGCGACAGTAACATGATATATCACTAGATATGGAAAAATCAAGTCCTGTATTCAGGAATGACCTGTTCCATGTCTACAACATCTCTGTACCTCTTTGCCAGCTTTTTAATTTTTTTTCTGCATCAAGGTCATTGAAATGTTTGGGCATTAGCGAAGTGAAATCTCTGACTGTGTCCATGAAATCTGAAAAATATACTTGTCTGCAGTATTAACCAAAGTTAGGTACCTTATTTTCTGGAGAAAAAAACTCTTATAAGTCTTATATGATCATAACATTATTTTATTTTATGTTAATCTTAGTGAAAGCCCCTGATATAAAAAAAAGGGTGATCAGGCTTGTCATTTTAGGATGTTTGTCTTTCTTTGGTGGAATTGGTGCCATGAATGAGGGGGCCAGTGATCTCAGATCTTCTTTAGATGTACCATGTGCATGCATGCATTAGTTTTGTTCAAAAAAATATCTGCATGCACATGCAGCTCGCAGCGGCGCATAGAGTTAAAGGGGAATCCAACCCAAATAAAAACTTGTTTTTATAAGGAAACGAAAAATCAGTCAAGTTGATAGGTGAGAGTTTGAACAATATTGGACAAACAACAAGAAAGAATGAATATCACAGTTAAAGCTAAGTTAAGAAATGTTTCTGCAAGAATGGTCTTAAAAAAAGTATCTTTCAACATTAAAGGCACTGACTAACTTCGCAAACAGCAGATTTAAACAATTCTCAGACCAAGATGAAACATGTGTACAAGTACATGTATTAGAATAAAAAAACCCTGACAACCATTATTGAGAATGAAAAGTTAAAAATACAAGGCAAACCCTGATTGTGTAATTAGGATCTTAAAGACGTTTAAATACAACGCCTGCCTGCCGCAACATCAGCATATGAGGCCGACTGGCGAAACCCATCGCCCTGCCTGCCTCGCTGGCCACGGTCTTGATAGGACCTCGGAGCCCGAATCTTTGCACCTGGGTTCCATAGCTCCTCCTCCCTGACCACTCGTCCATCCCCTCCTCGGGCACATTGCGGCGCCCCTCGATGTTGGGGACATTTCGCAATACCCAATCGTGATCCTTGAAGGTGCTTCGCAGCAACCAATACTGGAGACAGATTACCCATCTTCAGTCTCCGCGTCTGAACGCAAGGCCGTGTTGCTTCACAGCCAAGCATTCAAATGCCAATTTTGACATCTTGGTTGCTGACCGGCACACAAACAAAGGGTGGAGCAAGACACCAGCATCTGTGGCCGCCCACACCCTCCTCCTTACCTGCTCTTCGTAATCTTCCTCGTCCTGCTCGGTTCGTCTGGGTGGTCTTGACCGCCGAGGCATCTTCAGATCTGAAGTATAAACAGAGGGGAAAAAACCATTAGAATTTGGAAATATTCTCCCTCTGCCTAATCTCCCAGGCCCCATAAATAATATCCCGAGACCCAAATGTCTCTCGGAGGCTTTTGAGAAAAGGAGTGGATTTCCCTAAGTCCTAGATGAACATCCCGGACAATGGTTCTCTTCGTCCACCCCCAACATCTCGCCTTCCTCTTCGGACATTCCCACGCACTGACCGTGAAACCATTCTTCATGTTTATCACACTGAAATCATAAACTTTCCTCCCCAGGGCTTCCTGCAAAGGCAATACACCTCCTCTTGCCTGTGCTTCTTCCCTTTCTTATTCGGAGGAATAGTCCGATCTTTGCATGGTTTCATGCGGTCATGGTTCACTGTCATCCTAACATTCTTATACAGGAATGGAGACAGTCTTTCCACAATCAATGCTGGACCCTTCCAGGGAGGGCAAAGTTTCTTGCACTTCCCCTTCAATTGAGCAGTGTCCCGTTCACCTACCTCATACTTCCTGTGTAACACTTTCATGTAATAGTCCTTTTCTGTCTCTTTTGAGTCTCTTTCAGATGAGCTCCTGCCATCCTTGTACTTTAGAAACCTTCAGAATTTGTGTTATATTTAAAACCACAAATTTTGCATTGGATGCATACATGGAATCCCATCTTTGTGCAATTTTTTTTTCTGACATGCATTTACATAATGTTGCATAACCAAGGCATTGCAGATATGGTCTCAAAAGTTTCTAGAGGATGGAACTCACAATTCTGAAATTATTGAGAGTCTGGCCTGGGACTTTTCAAGTTCTGTGTTTGCATATTTATTTGCAACGTATATCAGTCATAGTATTTGATGTGTTACCTGAGATGTTACTCTGAGATGAAGGGAGAAGACTCTGAACAGATTCACTAATGACATTGACATAGGACTCTGCCATTCCTGATGGCATTTCCTTTAATTCCTATGGTATATGTGCTTTTCTTAGCGATTTGTACCTCTCCAAAATGCCTCCTTTTATTGGTTGTTCCTCCACATTCTATTTGTAGTGTTTTGGCTCTTCAAGGTCTTTCATAACATTATTTCTGGAAAGTTGTCGCATATCTGGGCCCATCCTGGAACAGGTTAATGCATCTGGAAGATTTCCTACTTGTTTACTTGTCATTTTTATCAACTAGAAGTGATAGATGCATTCTTGCACTTTGGCATTGTATGTCTTGCCATCTTGCATTGTCTAGATTGTCTAGTAATTATAATCAAGTTCAGTAAGATCTTTTCTCTGGCTTTCATTTACAGTTTCTATATCCTTGACAGATCTTGTATTTCCGTGGGTATCGGCGATGGCACCTGATTTTATTGTTTCTTCATATAGATAGTATGATTATCCAGAGATGATCTTTTTTTTTTTTTTTAGTTTTTCCTCTGATGCTTTAACTTCCATTTTCAAAAGCTCATTGATTCTTTCCTTTCTCCCGTTAAGTTTTTGTAAGTGAATCCTGTTTTCTCTTGTAGATGTAAATTTTTTTCATTGTTCATTAACTGAATTCTACAACTATGCCTTTTAAAACGTATCTAGCGAGATAATATGGGTTGACGACTTTAGAATATTCCTATTGTGATTCTAACTTGCTTGCAGTGTTCACCAATGTAGTCAGCCATGATGAAATATGTCTATTATGGGAAATTGAAAGAAACCAAAACAAAGCTTTTACTTAATTCTGTCTAAATATAGCTTTGCCGGTGGTAAATAGTTTGTCAAATCCAAAACACAAGATTTTCTTCTTGTTAATTGGTGTTGATAGTAAACAGATAATCACTGTTGGGGAAGGAGATGGGCAAACTATCACTTTGGAGGCCAGCTGGATTAGCTATCTTTCCGAAGGGAAGCTGAGGAAAAAAGCGGGTTCACCCACCTTGCAGAGGAATTGATAGTTTGCCTTGTCACTTGAAATCAAGTAATGATTATGCTTTATATATTCCACATTGGAAACACTATAAAGAAGAAACTGATATTCATATGTCTCTACAAGAAGGAAGTTTGATTTTGAAAATTTAAGATTTCCTTTGAAAAATCCATCAAGTTCATATGCTTGTTTTAATGCTAGCGTGTATGTAAATTGTGCGCAAGCATCGTCTTGGTCCAGCAAGAAAATTGTAACCTCACGAAGGAATTTTACTGTCACAACAAAATAATCAAGGGGCAATACACTTTTATTTTCTAGATCTTGCAGGTTCGTCACTGCAAGTGATGGAGAATGATGGGACAAAAAAAATCGAGGGGTAATGAATGACCTCTTCATTTAGCGCGTACTCAGACTTATTTGTGTTATGGCCATATGGGCTGAAGATCAGCGAAACACAAAATTCCATCACTGCAAGTGATGATTGATGGGAAACTACCCTTTATCGCATGATTGACTTTTGACTAATCCTAAAGCAAGATTCTTATTATGTGGAATACATTGATAAATATTCTAGTCGCTGGTTATTTGTTTAAAAGGAATAATTTGTTAAACAGAATTCAAATGTCACAATCAGCAAGAATTCTTTGTTTATCTTCAATTGTGAAATACAAAATTATTCCAGTGCCCTGCACCATGTATTTGAATTCTTATTTTCATGTTGTTTCTCACCTAAGTAATTGAATTAAAAAGAGCTCACAATCACGTGTTTCTTGAAATAAAGTGACTCATGTGATGATTAATATGCATTTATGTGATTCGTGTTTCATAATAAGGGCAGAACACAAACATAAGACTTGGCCATGATTTAATTTCATGAATCTGTACAATGATTTTATTTTCAATACTCTTGTATAAGGATTTCATGGTTCAAAGATTACAACAGGGCCTCGTCTTACGAAGAGTTCGATTGATCCAATCATCATATCTCTATGGAAATCCATCCGTGTCATAATTTTTTCTACAGGAAATTTGCAAAATATCATTTGTAAACAAAGGAGAACACACCAAATTGTCAAGAAATTTATGAATTTATGAACATACCTCATATCTACAAACATGCATTTTATGTTGACTTAGCTGGCTTTCCATAGTGCGCGTGCTGAATGTATGTGACAATAAACAGACCGCATTTGGACTGAATGCACTTATATTCAAATTTGTAAAAAATGTCAAATGACAAGGATCTATATTTAGGTGTCATATAAAATAAATGGGCATTTTCACCACAGATGGACACAGAGGCAAAAAAATCAAGTTGATATTCATGTCAAATGCTTTATGTTTTTTAATAAAACAAGACCTGAAGTTTCTGAGACAAAATTTTTTTCCGACTCTGGCAGCCATTTTTTATTTCAAAATGGCTGCCAAAGTATGGATACAAATTAGTGTTGAAAATAGTATATTGATACATATTTTGTTTTGACAGATTTTTAAAGAACAGGTTTGATCATGATGTTTTCGCCTGTGATTTAGCTTGCTATTATAACACTTTTTAAAATCCCACAGAAAGAAACACCAGTAATTCATTCATCTGATAAAAAAACATTGATGAAGTATGTGATATGGTATGTAATGTCAGTTACCGAAAACATGAACTTTTTTTTCTCATTTCCTGGAAAAGAGGATATATTATATGAAACTTGGTAGATTTCCTCTCTAGGTAACACCCCTCCCTTCTACACCAAAATTAAAGATTACCAATTAACAATGAAGCCATAGGGTACCACTAAATATATGTAATGTCAGTTACCAAGTGGAAAATGTAATGTCAGTTACCGAGATGTAATGTCAGTTACCATGATAAAACGTTGGTTACCAATATTGAAATGCAAATATGTGGTAAATTTTATGGTGAAGAAATATTGTATACTTGTTATTTAAGTCTTTCACTTTAAAAGTCACACCAGAAGGAGCTTGCTATTGACTTTTAAAAGGTATAGTTCACAAGGAATACTATATGAAATTATGAAGGAAGTTGCATTCCCATCGTGCAAAAAAAATTACTATGAAATTGTTTTGTACATGCACTTACCAAGTACCTAATTGTGTGTATCAGACAATTTTTTGTTTGGTTTTCGGGGGGGGGGGGGGGTAGGGGGTACTTTTCCCAACCTATTGCCTAAATCTGCAACATTTTTTAAGCTTAACATTGTGATGAAGGGGATTTCCAGGGTCCCTTTTTTAGTTTCTAGGATTCTTTTGAGCATTGCCTCGCTAAAAGTAAATTCCTGGTTTTTATACCTGTTAGTAGTGTGGATGTGTGATACAATTTTGTTTTTGGTTTACAAGTATAGATGAAAAGTGAAATTTGACAGTTCTGATCAATGTTGCATGGATCTACTAAAACTGATTTTTTTTTTCAAATTTACAAATAGTTCAGTTTCAGTTTAGAAGCTGGAGTTTACTTTTTGTTGACAGCTTATAAAAGAAATTAGCAAAGAAAATGATTAAACAAATTATGAAGAGAATTGAAATCCAACAGATATGAACAAGCATTGCTTGCACTGACCAGAATAGAAATCAATAAAACTACATGTACATGGCTGCATGAGATTCGGGGAGGGGTACATGAAGCCTAGGGGAGGAGACCCTTATTCATTTTGCCTTTTTTGAGGGGAGGAAAAGGAAAAGGTTTAAAAAGTCAATATAAAACTGATGAATATATTATGGGTGTATAATCAAAAAAATCCATGTGTACAGTCAATGCAATATTAAATTACTATAGGAAAACATGTAGCTGCTATGACCCCACCCCCCCCCCCCCCCCCGAGTAAGTAAAACATACGTTTCTTATCTTTGGATAATTAAAAATGTGAAGTATTATGAAACTTTTATGAATTTAAAAAGCCTTACATATAAGTACCAAGAAAATTATGCCTTTGAAAATCATATAGCACTGGTAAATGTTAATGTGTATTGTCAGTTACCGACAAGTAATGATAAAAATGTTTAAATCAAAGAAAGGAATTAAGAAAAAGAAAAAGTTTTTTAATTGAAATGTTCCTAAAAACTCGGGTATACTTCCACATCAAGGTCACTTTCACGAGAAGCCCTGCACAGAAGATACAATGCAATGATTCCACACATTTTACTTCCATGTGTTATCTCTATGGCAAATTAAGTGTAATGTCAGTTACCGTAATGTCAGTTACCAGCATGGTTGTGGAAAAATTATCATAGTCCCCAAAAGACAAAAACGAATTGTTTAATATTTTGACACATCTTAACCTAGTAACAGAAGTATATTTACATATTCAAACTATTACTCTATCTACTCAGGGACATGAGATATTTCAATTTTAATGAACACCCTGAAATTGCATGTCCTTTTGCGTAATGTCAGTTACCGACACATTTTTGCTTGCTGATGCATAAAAAAATGTGGTTACATAGGAAAACTTAGTATCAGAGTATACAGCAAGGTTCACGTTATTAACTCTATCAAAAGCAAACTCCCATCATTTGTTGTTTTAGAGATACACACAATGAAAGGTGTGAAAACATTGTGCCGTGTAATGTCAGTTACCGTGAAAATGCCCAAATGAATGTTCTTTTCATTTGTGCAGAGGATAGAATGTTTATTCGATGAAAGATGAAATGAATGATCCATTCAACTCAGCTACACCTCATTCAATGGATCATTTCATCTTTCACCTCATGAAGTATTCTGTCCATTACACTCAAACATTCATTATTTGTAAACTGACCAACATTGTATTTAGTCTCTCATTAAGGTCAAGACTATATTGGCATCAATTCCATAGACTCAGTACTCAAAAGGAGTTATTAAGTCAGGCTACGCCTCATGAATATTCATGGCAAACCATGTAGTGTAATACCCATACTTCAGTCAGCTCGACTGATGTGGCATAATTGGTAAAACAATGCGCTATTACGAGTTTGCTCTGTTCTGTTGATGGAGGTTGCAATCCTGTCTCGAAGGATGTTTTCTAGGTTATTTTCTTTATTCAAAAATTGAGGCAAGATTCCGAAGGAAAAAAAGTCCAAGATTTGTAGTCTGATTCAAAGCCTCCAAAACAGACTTAGCCCTTAATAGTGAGTTTGCCGAATCAACGCCAGTATAGTCTTAACCTCTCATTAAATGTTTTCTAGCTAGTCCTGAAGTATACCTATTGGCCCATATTTTCAAGAGGTTTCAATTGTACCATGGTACAAATCCATGCAGATTTATTTCATTAATGCGCTTAATTTTAAGCGCACTTTGCCAAAAGCGCTCATTTAATTGGATTCAACTCTGTGTACGCAATAAAAGCATAATGTTACAAAATCTGCATAGTCCGAGGTCTTGTACCATGGTACAATTGAAACCACTTTTGAGAATACAGGCCATTGGGATAACTTGTAATAATATAGAGAATGAATTGATGTATAATTTATTTGTATAGGAAACTGATTTATTTTTTTTAATTGGGGGGAGTATTCATTTGGTTTTTGTCTCACCTGCATAGCAGAGTGAGACTATAGGCGCCGCTTTTCCGACAGCGGCGGCGTCAACACCAAATCTTAACTGAAGGTTAAGTTTTTGAAATGACAGCATAACTTAGAAAGTATATGGATCTAGTTCATGAAACTTGGCCATAAGGTTAATCAAGTATTACTGAACATCCTGCCTGAGTTTCATGTCACATGACCAAGGTCAAAGGTAATTTAGGGTCAATGAACTTAGACCATGTTGGGGGAATCAACATCAAAATCTTAACCTAAGGTTAAGTTTTTGAAATGTCATCATAACTTAGAAAATATATGGACCTAGTTCATGAAACTTGGACATAAGGTTAATCAAGTATCACTGAACATCCTGCATTCATATTTTCATTTTTTTTACTGCTTATACATCTTTTCCCAATACAATGTACTTCATTTTAAAGTTTATATTTACGTCCTGGCCAATTTAAATGTATATCTAAATACCAATTTACTACACCTTCTTTAAGTTGTCCTGTAATTACGTCACACTATATTTACTATATTTGATTGTTCTTATACCTATCAATTTCAATATGCTTTTTCTATATGAATTATTGTTTGTATTAATATAATAATCTATATATATGTTTTATTATTGGGGTGTTAACATACAAGTCCAGGTCGGGGAGGAAAGCCTGCGGGCTACAGTAATTTATTTAACTTTTTCCTTTTCCAGGCAACCTGGACTTGTTCTGTAAACATCCCTTTTCACTTGTAATTGTATATTCTCTTGTAAATTGATTGTAAACTGTTTTTGTTGAAATGCCAAATAAAATAATAATATTTATAATAATGAGTTTCGCGTCACATGACCAAGGTCAAAGGTCATTTAGGGTCAATGAACTTTGGCCGAATTAGGGGTATCTGTTGAATTACCATCATAACTTTGAAAGTTTATGGATCTGACTCATGAAACTTGGACATAAGAGTAATCAAGTATCACTGAACATCCTGTGCGAGTTTCAGATCACATGATCAAGGTCAAAGGTCATGTAAGGTCAATGAACTTTGGCCACGTTGGGGGTATTTGTTGAATTACCATCATATCTCTGTAAGTGTATTGGTCTAGTTCATAAAACGTGGAAATAAGAGTAACCAAGTATCACTGAACATCTTGTGCGAGTTATAGTAGTTTTCAAAGTCAGCACTGCTACTATATTGAATCCCGTGATGCAGGTGAGACCGCCAGAGGCATTCCACTTGTTTTTAAATTATATTGAAAATAGATATTTTGTAAAAATGTGAGAAAACATAATTTTAATTAAAAAAATAAATTTCTTTGTGAAACAATATATTTTGTACCATAGTCTCCTTTGTGTTAAGTTGTGTTTATTAACCCAGTACAACGTGGGAGAGCAGGGGTACACTGTAGGAAAACGGGGGGGCAACTGTCTTTTCTATAACTTTTCAAGCGGTGAACAAAGAAAGAGAGAAGAGGAAAAAGAGGGAAAGGAAGAGAGAAAGAAGAATAGCATAAGGGGGTGTTGGTTATGCAATTTCATATTCCCTTCAAAGAAAGATGTCCATTAAGAATTACTCCCAAAAATTTAAAATTTTCTGTAGCTCTAAAAAATATTGGACAAAGGATTCGGTTTTGAATAGAAATTGAAACAAGAATTTTAGTTCAAGTGTTTTGTAAAGTCATGTATGAACAGCTTTCGGAAACAGCCCCCTGACAGGTTAAGGGGGTACTCCAGGCTGAAGTAAATATTATCAAAATTGAACAAGGAATAACAAAAACAGTTCTAGGCATGTCTTCATCAATATTCAATGAGCAAATTGATGATGTCTAATCCCCACTTGTTTTTTGTATTTTATTATATGAAATTGGGTTTATTCAAAAAATTTCCTCCAAGAACTAAAAAGATTGGATTGACAACTGATTTAGTGCATTAGCTAATCATTGCTGCAACTTATTTCATTATAGGGGGGCATATTATTCACACATGTATGAAATAATGAAACAAAAGTGAAAGTGGGGATGTGACATCAGCCCTCCTAATGAATATTCATGACAACGAGTATATAACTGTTCTAACAAAATATTGCTAAACTTTAAAATTCAATAACTTTATTTGTTATCTGATTTTGATGAAATTTTCAGCATTTTGCTCTATGAGTTTTACTCTATTTATTCAGATATTAATATTTTCAGCCCGGAGCATCCCTTTGAGATTATATAGAGAGAAACATGAAAAGATAGGCAAAGGAAATTTGAAATAGTAAAGGGAGAAAATGAAGTGTCAACTGATAACCCAAAAATGATTAAAATTGTGAGCGATGGTCAAGCGAAACAGAAAAGAGACATTTGGATAATTGAGCTGAAATAGGGCGGAAATTGGAGGAGATGAATAGAAAGTGAATAGAAAGTGAGAGGATAACGAGAAAGAAACAGGATGGACAGTAGGGAGTTTTCACAATCACTACGCAAATGTGTACCACCAAATCCTTTGAAAATGCAAGTCAAATCACAAAGGACAGCTGAGAGGTTTATGTTGAAAGTTGGTGGACTGGGACAGCAGACTGTCCGAAGATTCGGATCAGACAAAATATTTGAAATACATGTATGTTGTTTGTCCAGAGTCCAGGATGAAATTGCCGTTTTGATTCACTCGCTTTTCGACAAAAACTGTATTGTCATTGAAGGCATTTTGGCAAAAGATTTTCTGTGTTATGGAAAGTGTATGCGTAGTGATTGCGAAAACTTTCTAATGACAAAAGAGGGGAAAAAGTCCAAAACATGAGGTGCTCTCTGCAGCTCTCACTTAGAATAAAAATGGTCAGTGAAGGTTCAGCAAAAGTTGAGGTTACAGCTTTATATTCTGAAAGTAATTTTGACAGTCCCTATTTAAACTTGGGACATGATGGCTATAAGCTACCAACAAATGTGTGAGTAGACTCACTTCACTAGGTTAAAGGGATACTCTAGGCTGAAAATAATACGATTTGAACATGTAAAGACAAATCAGACAAACAAAACAATTACAATTTCATCAAAATCGGACAAGAAAAAACAAAGGTTATGTCATTTTTAAGACTTGCATAATGGGTGAAACAGTTCTATGTATGTCTTCATGAATATTCAATGAGCAAACTGATGATATCATATCCCCACTTGTTCTTTTGAATTTTATTACATGAAATTATGTTTATTCAAATTTTTTTTCCCCAAGAACTAAGATTTTGGATTGGCAACTTATTTGATTTAAAAGGAAGACAAAAATTCACACGTCTATGAAAAAATGAAATAATTATGACTTCAAGTAATAACAAAAGAAAAGGAAAGTGGGGATGTGACATTCGCCCACCAAATGAATATTCATGACGACGTGCATATCTTTTCACAAATATTGTTAAACTTTATAAAACACAATAATTTTTTTTTTTTTATTATCAGAATTTTGATGAAGTTTTCATTACCTAATACCTTGCTTGGTAAATTTTACTCAGTTTAATTACTTTCAGCCAGGAGTACCCCCTTTAAGGTTAGAGGTCACCAATTGTAAAGAGTAATTATTGGTTCCGTTTTTTTTTAAAAAAAATTGATTTTTTAACCCTTTCCACGCGTACTTCGCACCAATGCACACTCGGTGCCGTGCGAACTTCGCATTTCACACTCAACAAACAATGCATTGTTTCCCTCCCTGAAAATAATTCAGTACAGATGGGTTCATGGTCCAGCGCACAAAGAGTTAATGAAACTTTTATGAGATCGTTGTTTGTATGATATGGAAATGAATTAATGTGGTGCAAAGTCAAAGGTCAGAGTTAACACAAGAACAGTATATTTCAATGCAAATTCTTAGACCATTGACCTTCATTGCCCCAAAACTAATCAGACCATCACTCCTACATGTATACTTGATCAAGTTGATTCATCAAACAACTCTTTTGTTAGAATAAAAACAGGAAGTATGGACAAGCTGAAAAAATGCCACCCATTTCAAATAAATATGAACATTTTTACTTAAATTATGAAAATGTATTGATGCAATTTGTTCTAGACATGAATCCAGTATCATTTGTATATAAGGAGGGTTCCATGACATTTTCTCCTGCGACAATTGCTCCGATGGAAAATCTGCACATTAAGCCAAACAATAAATTCAACTTCCAAAACTAAATAAACCGTAATCGCCATTTTTACATTGATATTTTGAACCAAATACTATTACAATCCTGACTCTAACCATGGAGGTAGCCATGCTCTAACCCTATGCCCTCTTGAGATATTGAGACCGGAGCAAATGTCGCGTCACCAACAAGGAGTATCATCAATTATGTGTGCAAGTTTTCAGGTCAAGGTCAAAGGTCATTTCAGGTCAAACCTCATCTTCTATTACATCTACTTCTGTCTTTCTCCCCTCAATCTCCTTTATACTTCTTTCTTCCCTTCACTCTCCTTGAATCCTATTTTTTACTACCCCCACTCTTATTCTCTATTTTCTATTCCCATTCCCATCTCTTCTCCCAACAAAAAGGAAAGAACCCAAACCAACAGATATCAATTTCAACCTTCAATTCATTTATTTCTACGAATGCAGCATATAAAAACACAGGTATAAAATACACACAATACAGAAACAGAATATTCCAAATAATTCAAAGAATTACTGATGCATTTCAGAAAAGATCTGTGCAGAACTTATGGGTGTGTAAATCTGAATCCACTACCATTTGAAACAAGTTAAAAAATACTAAAGAACAGAAAATGAGCCATCCTATGTGTTTGTTGTTACCAAAACAAATCTTCAGCAATTTTGTTTTGAGATTGACATTTTAAATTCTACCCAATCACCCTTAGTGAACTGTTCAAATCATAATTTCTTAAAATGGAGACAACACAAATTTATCATGATGTAAATGAAACATCATATAAATATGGCTGCCTTGTATTGAGAGAACGGCTTGTTGACCACAACTAAGTGTTCACTGAAAATTCTGAATATTAAAGCACACACATAAATCAAGTATGAGAGAAGTAACAACGTTTAAACACATTAGGAACTAGGACATGAATATAAATTATATTGTATACAAAATTCAAATTAACCTACAAAAACATGTTTTATTCAAAATTTAAAGTAACTACAAAATTTTGTCTTACACAAATATATACTAAATAAAACACGTAAACCAACATCATCACGCATCCTGATTATTTCACAATCACACAAATACATATCTATGCAATTCTATTCAACACCCATTCTTATTCCAACTTTAAATAACCCAGAAACAACATGTAATCTGTGAAAATCAAAGTCAAGCATACTATTATCTAAAAATACACTTTTACATCTAATAAATAAGATTTTAGACTTCTGATCAATGTTATGATTTATTCAATGAAAAATGTATAAAATTAACTGATCATACATTTTTAACTGAATAAGAATTCATGTCATTCATTTTTCATGGAATAAATCATAACATTGAACAGAAGTATAAATGTTAATTTAACATTTCCCAACTTTTTCTTATACTCTGATTTCATGAACTTCAATTAATGTGACTCTACCCCCCCCCCCACCCAACTGATCTTATGAATAAAAAGAACTGAGCCAATTGGCAGATATCACTTGGAAAACAAGTAAAGATTTGAATGTCTGTATCAGAGACCACCATCCCTTGTATAATTCATTTTGACTAATCCTTCATTTATGAAGAAAATAATTACTTTCCTGATAGTTCTAGAACATTAAAAATATGGAAGTTGTCCATGGAGTGATTAAAAGATACATGTGGAAAGGAAGCTGCCTGTTTTTCAATCGTAATTCAAATTTGTAGACAACTAAATATTTTCTGTAATTGTAAAGAGAATTGTTGAACGATTGGGGTGAAATCTGAATTGATTATTTCAAAGTTATCAAAACACATTCATACACTTGTTTGAAAACAATTTTTTTTTCTATAAATGCACATAAACTTAAAGGAGAATGAAACCCTTGAAACCAGCTGAATCCATATCAAAGAGAAAAATCTAAGAAACATATTGTTGAAAGTTTGAGGAAGATTGAATGAATAATAAGAAAGTTATGAGCATTCGAATATTGAGATCACTAGTGCCATGTAGATCCTCCCAACGGCAATGCGACCAAGATCTGTGATATCACACACGTACAACTCCCTCATTACTTTAGTACTTATTTCACTTATATTCTCACTTTTATAGAGTCTATCACAAGGTGAGGTGTTCTCTTTATGAGATGACAAGTACAGAGGTTTCACAACATTATATCATTGATGAATCGTTTGTCATATGATTAGAATGAGCAAAAAGAGATGTTTTGGGGTATATTTTCAGTGTCCAAATGGGAGAGTTGTACGTGTGTGACATCACAGATCTTGGTCGCATTGCCAATGGGAGGATCTCCATAGCATTAGTGATCTCGACATTCAAATGCTCATAACTCTTTTATTGCTAGTCCTATTTTACTCAAAGTTTTGTTGATCTTATTCTTTGATTTTTCTGCTTTCACAAAAGCTAACTTGCTCCAAGAGTTTCATTCTCCTTTAACAGACATGTATAAACATTCATCGCATGTGATTATCTTTGCGAGATCTGGATGAAGCCAAACAAACTTGTTTAGGTTTACGGCATGCAATTGACACTTTGGAGCCCTTGAAGCTCCTTGCTATAGCACTTTTGAAGGATGTTATTTAGGACATTTTTCTTGCGAATATGCAACTAGTTTTGCTGCTTTCATCATCTTGCGACCATGCCATGTCAGTGGTGGGGCATGTACTGGGGTCGAGCGAGCCGGCGCTCTCTTCCTTGACAGGCATGGCCGGCGGGGCAGGCAAGCGGTGCTCGCTAGCACCCTCTTAAAGGCAGGGTTTGTACGGGTCATGCAAAACCTGGAAAGTCATGGAATTTCACTTTTTTGTGTTTCACGCCTTGAAAGTCATGGAAAATCGTTTTTTCATTGAAAAGTCATGGAAAATCATTTTTTTTAAGTTCAATGATTTTCTGTTAGAAGTAGTAATAAATAAAAATATTTCAACCATTTTCTTCCTGTATTTTCTTTCTTTTGTCGTATCTGTCCACTGATTGTGAAAATGAGAACACAGTGTAACAGCTGGTGTGTATGCGGCAGTTGTGTGTGTGTGTGTGTGGCCGGTTCAATGTGTATGTACGTCTGCGCCGTAGTTACTCGTCAAGCTGTTGGTTCTGTACATGTGGTCTGCATGCACTGTTTACAACCAGAGATCTGTACGTAACCGTACAGATCAGCGCCATTGAAAAAAAATTAAAATACCATTATTAATGTTT
Source organism: Lytechinus pictus (assembly GCF_037042905.1). Taxonomy (NCBI): domain Eukaryota; kingdom Metazoa; phylum Echinodermata; class Echinoidea; order Temnopleuroida; family Toxopneustidae; genus Lytechinus; species Lytechinus pictus. The sequence goes on from NC_087254.1 coordinate 30,267,381, forward strand.
TTGCTTTTCCAATAAACAGAAAAATATGAATTATTTCCCATATTTTTTATTATTGCAAGTTTATATTGAATGAAACAATTCACAAACCTTTACATGAACGTACCATAATTATCTTGGCAATATTTACATTCGGCAATGCATAGAAGACCGTGTTGAGTTGTTGTATGTATACACATGCGTTTGGAATTAGTCAAGGCTAGTACTGTAGGCGTGGATATTTTTACCGTAACATTTTTGTGACCGATTTTAGGAAAATTGAAATCTAAATGCCAGGAAACTGTCATTTTAAGGAAGCTTGGTTGGAGTACCCGCAATATCGTGACTGGAGTGTAAAAGAAAGCTCAGATTTGGGGATCGCAAGATGTGCTGTTTGCATGCGTAAATTCAGTATTCGTAATATGGGCGAAGCAGCCATCAAAAGCCACAAGAGTGAAAAACACACAGCAAAACTCAAACAACGCGGTAAGTGTAAAAATTGAACATAAATATTGATGATCTTTCATTAGCATAAATCCAAATACTGATTGATATGAGACCGAAAGATTTGATATAATTTAGCGCTGTCTTGACGGTGCACCCTCCTGCCTCGCGACGCCTGTGCGATCAGCCCACTCAAGCACACTGAGCGAGCGGGATCTTAATTCAAATCAAAATCAAATTGTCAGTCTATTATGCCAAAACTTTGTTTAAAATTCATGGAAAAGTCATGGAATTTTATTCATGAAAAAGAGTATGAACCCTGTAAAGGTGCAGCTGAGGTATAGTGCTCGGGCTGCCTTTCAACTGGGACAAGCGCATTTTTGGTAATGACTTTGACACTACCAATGCAATTTTTCATCTTTGACTACATCACCTATAAAAATGGAGATTTGAAGAGTCACTGGTGTGAACAAATTTGATGGCTTGAATTTTTATTTAGAATCTGAAATGAGTTTATAAATTTTATGAGCCTCATTCTTACTAATTTTTTTTTAATTTAATACAAAATATATCAGATATAGATCTACCATAAAATATGATCAAATTTGAGGAGAAAAGACCTCTCAGATATGCTCAGATTGCAACAAAGAGCATCTACAGCTTGCACTTTTCAAGGGACCCCAGTCGATGGGACTTACTTGTGCTTGCGTTTTGGGCTCGTGTCATGTGCAACGCTCGCATAATCTTCCTACGAAAAAATTTCAGGTTAGTGATAACTTTTGTTACAAAAAATGGCAGGGTTGAAACCACCAGGACCCTTCAGCTTCAAAGGAAATGTTGCTACGAATTGGAAGGAAAGGCTTAGTGCTTATGAACTTTATGAAACAGCAACTGAAATGAGTAAGAAAGGAGATATGTGATATGCTACGTTTCTTCATGATGCGGGAACAACAGCTGAGAGAATCTCAAAGACATTTGAGTTTGAATCGGCTAAAGTTGGAAGAGTGGAGCCTCTCAAGAAGAAGTTTGGTGACTACTGTCAGCCTAGAAAGAACATGTCAGTTGTCAGATACTGTTTAACTCTCGCAATCAACATTGTGATGAAACGTTCAGTGCATACTTGACAGATCTGAAAGCACTGATATCAGACTGTGAATACCAAAAGTTGGAAGGAGAGATGCTCCGCGACAGAATAGTATGCGGACTTTGCGACCAAGGGCTCCATGAGAAACTGCTACAAATCAAGAATCTGAGCCTGTGGAAATGTATAGACACTTGTTGCATAACAGAGAGCTTAGGCCACCATACACACCTTAAGACCCGACCAGTCGCCGACTGGCTTGCGACTGGGTGAGGGGAGATGTGACGTCACAGCTCTTGTCAGCTTCGAGTCGCAGACCGGTCAGAGACAAGTCGCAAGGAAAATCGTAAGGATTTGACATGTCGAATCCTTATGACTGGATCGCAAGCTCAATCCAACTTCCAGCCAATCAGACAGCAGAGTTGCACGACGCGTATATGATAAACAACGCGCTTACACAGTAGTAAGCGCGCTTCCTCAGTTGCAATCGTATTTATTTGTCTATGGTTGCAATGCCAAAAAGCAAAAAGCGCATGCGTGAGTCGCAGATCGGATCGCAAGGTGTGCGGTGTCGAGGCTTATGACTACCTTGCGATTCATCTCCCCTTACTCAGTCGCAAGCCAGTCGCCGACCAGTCGGGTCGTAAGGTGTGCGGTGGCCTTAAGAGCAGTGCCCAGCAGATGGAGTAATTGCAAAACAGCAGCGACGTCCATTACCTGAAACGATGTCCACGACCAACTTGATCTCGACCACAGAAGGCCCGAACATCTGAGCACCAGCGTTCAGGTACTGAAAAAACATGTGCCAACTGCACATACGTGCACAAAAATCATGATTACTGCCCAGCGGCTAATGAAAAATGCCGAAAATGGGCCTCTGAAAAATAGTCAACATCGAGACCAGAGACAAAATCGACACAACCTATTTTTTTCAGATTTTGATCATTAAATTGCTTGGGATAGGCAACTGGCAGGTCTAAGAAAAATGTGGGCTAGCTTCAGCAAACAAACTCTTGATAGAGATTCTGTTGTCAAATGTGCATAGGTCCCGCATACAGAATAAAGCAAACATTTCATCACTTTTACATAATAATCACATTCAAGGAGCCATCAAAATTTCACAATATTACATCAGTCTCATACAATCATATTCAAATTCAATTTTCTACAAGATTCATTTCTTGATGTACATTTTTTGTTTTTTTTCTTCAAAATTTTGACATAATTAGTCATGTAGCTAAAAGACAAAGAGGTGGGTTTGAAGCAGTTATTGGAAGTTGCAAAATATGAGAGTTTTAAGCGAGTGTATTTTTAAAATATTTGTGTCAATGTTAATTTGAACACAGTAACTTTTTGAAACCCATTTTGTACACAGGGAGGTGGTCATAGGGGTTCAACCTCCCCAATAAATATATTTTTTGTATGAAAAAAAAAATATGTTGAAGACCTTCTTTTTTTTTGAGGGGGGGCTTGTCAACTTTTCATTCAGCTTGAACCCAGCCCGGCACTTTTCATCATGGACCTCCAGACGAGAGCACGAATTGAATAACTATTCCGCAATAATCAAGCTCAAGGAGCCATCATCACAAGCTAACCATTTTACATTACTTTGATAGAATAGACTTCAAATTGTTTTAATTTTTATTTTCTACATGATTCTTTTCTAGATGTTTATTTTTCTGTTTTTTTCACAATTTCCAAATAATCAAAAGAGAATTAAGGAAATAAGGGCCCGGCTTTATTGCAATAATTGGGAGCTTCGAAATCTTAGAATTATAGGCGAGTGTTTTTTTTTTTGTTCTTGATATTGTATTTTGTGTCTTGATATTATATTTTGTGCACCAATGACAAGCATAGCCCACCTGTTATATTTATGTCAATGTTAATTTATTGTACTAGAACTTGAGCATGACAATAAATTTAGAACATCTGAATATTTATGTTCCCATTATTATCCCAAAGTATGAGTTCACATCTACTGCAGATATCATGATGAGTTGACATCTAAAGTAGATATCACCTTCATTTAAATTTTTTTTTCTTTTAAATTTCATTTGTTTTCATTATTCATGCATGTGTGGCAAAATTGGTAGCAGATAAATATGATGAGTTGCCGATAGATTAAATAGATAGGAATATAATAAAAATGTCTGTTAGGAGGAAGATGAAAAACAAGGCAAAAGCGATTTTGTGTCTCGCCCACTTATAAAAATAACCAGAAATATCGTGATTTGCGAGGGCAATCAACAGATTTGTAGCGAAACTTCATTGTGAAATGATTGGGATGGAATAACACTTGTCATAAGAGCCTTGCACGTAAACTTTAATGTTGATCTGAAAATGACCTTTGACCTTACCATGTGACCTCTGACTGCAGCATAACATGCAGGTCCCCCAAGTCCATCTACCATCCAAGTTTGGTTGGAAAGCGACTTACAGTTGTGGAGTTATGTGTCATTAGGTTTGTGACGGACGGACGACATTTGGATCCCTAAGTCTCGCCTTCACCTCTGGTGGGCGAGACAAAAATCAGAAAAAAGTTGAAAATCTCCTCTCAAAGAGTGGATATATTTGTCTAGGCCTTAAGATAGCCATGAGGCTGCTAACTTGTTAGAGATCAAGTCATTTACTCATGCTTAATCTCCACGGAGGCAGGAATTGTGTCCTTATTGGGCACACACTGAGGTCCTAATACCAGTGGCGACGAGACAAATCAAAGAAGCATTACACTAAAAATTTCATCAAAATCGGTTGCGATATAAGAATGTTACATGTAGATCTCTATGACATTTTATATCAAAGTTAATAAAAGTTAATTTTACAAAATAGTTACACATCCTGGTTGGTATGCAAATGAGGAGACTGATGACATCATGAAATCACTTTTTGTATTTCATTACAATTTACACGGAATACCCAGTATGACATATATTAATTTTGTTGCCTATTTCAAGTGAAAAAAAGTTGTATTTCCCCATGAACATGTGTAACTGAAAGGTAATGATCATTTTTAGTGATCAGTCAATTTTTGAGAGAAACAAGTATTAGCTTTATAGAAGAATAAGAGCTAAACTATGTAAATAGTTTAATTTGATTCAGATTGTGCTCGGAATGTTTGAATTTGAAATGAAATGTCGAAAAGTTTGAGCTCACGATCCACGCTCGCAGCATCTCCCAAGGATGCCCTTTTAATAGTAATTAGCGCCATAATTGACCTAAAACAAATTTTGCAACTTCAGATTTGAACATTTTTTTAAACCACTCGCTCACGCGCTATGCAAACTCGATGCGAAAAAAAATATATAAATCTTATCAATCATCAATCAGAAATCACTTCAAATAGGCTTTGCTCAACTTATTTACTACAAAACACACAACTACTTCACCAGATGAAAGTCCTATAGTGAAAAAAAAAATCAGTTTGTACCAAAAATGCCCATTTTGAAATAGTGCTCTTTTTGGCTTTGCCCCCAATAAATAACCCTTAGTTTTCTAATTGATACCATTGAGATTCATGTTTTGTTATTAAACATTGGGAGTACCAATAAAGTGCAGCAGTGAGAAATAGCCCTCATTACCTTTCCCGCAACTTAGGACTGATAAATATTGTTAGCTAAACCTCTTTGAATGTGTTACAATATCTGCATGTTTATGAGATTTGAGGAGCATGTAATGATCCTGCCAAAAGAGGGCGCTACAAACGTTTACTTATTAAATGCTACTCTCTCTCGACTATACAGAAGCCGTGTTACTACTGTTTGATTCTGACTCATAATATAACTTGAAACATGATGGCAGCGGTGAAAAGTTACCTATTTCCGTAGAACAGTTAATATTCTTCTCTCTGAACTCTGTTATGTATCTGCAAACTGTGATTTGAACTGGATTTCGCCAGCTTTGTGAGAGTCATTCCTGCATGTGTCCCACATATGTAAGTCTGTGTACTGTTTTCTACATTCGGTATCGCTATGTTGGTGTGAATTACCATTCTGACATACTGTGACTACTGTTGATTGCATGATGACTGATAATCATAGTGATGGGTCTCCTTCCGAGCTTCAGCATGGAGCTACTTTTGCTAAGCCTTCCATTTAAAGTAGGGAGCCCCCTCCTTCGGCTTTGCACCCCTCCGGATACATCGACGAGCCGGTCATGTGAGCTACTTTTGCCGCCTTTTGACCGTGTGAGACTCTTGATGACAACCTGTGACTGATTAGCTCCAGATTGCCTCATCATTTTCACTTCAGAAGGTAAGGGCCAATATTCATTTATCATTATTTTGATAAACCATAAATTACCTTCCGCTCGCGCGCTACTACAGTGGCGTAGTCGCCCGGATTCTGTGCAAATTTGGGGATATCCCAACCTTGCATTGTAGGCAGAGTTCAACGTTCGAACGGTCACACATAGGCCGGGCACAGGTCAGCGTGGAGACGACTAGGTCGTTCGCTGGCTGAGGGCACCCGGGTGTGTGATTGTGTTGGCGTTGGATTGCCTGCAGATTCTGGGACTAATTTATTTGCCTGGATATTTACAGGTAATTATTATTGACTATTTTTAAATGCAAGTAATTATTGATTCATTATCTTTGTGATTTTGATTTACATTTGCATTTTTGGAAGGGTGATCGACCTTACCGAGTTAATTCACCACCCAACTCAAGTTGGGAAGGTGAAGTGAGTGGTCTAGCGACATCAGTGGCAATAGGCCATATAGGCTGTATATAATTATTTGGCGTAGTCATATTGTTTTCGTAGCTCGTTGATATTTCGGATACCGATTTTGGTGATTGCTTTATTTTCCTTATTTACCGTGTTATTTTGGATACAATTTTTATTTGTCGGCCATATTGCAACCGCATGGTACCGTGGTGACAGTGCAGGCTGAACTTTTAGATATAGATAGATAGTCTTAGAGGTTAGGTTTTTAATTAGCTAAGTGTACAATTTTGTTGGAGGGATAATTCCCACCCTAGTTTAGTAACTTTTAGGTTAATTAATTCTTGGCTCCAACTTGGAGACCAGGGACCAGTACCGGATAGCCGGATAACCGGACACTCAAAGTCGGATATCCGGATAGTCGGATACCGGATAGTCGGATATCCGGATAGTCGGATACCGGTTTTTCGGTTTTTTATACCGGAATTCGGGTATCCGGCCTTTTAAATCGGGTTTCATGTGCCTCCTGTGTACTTTACAACTTTATCAGGAGATGAATGAAGAAGCAGATCAACAGTTTTTAATCGAAGTTAGGGGTCGTTTACGTGTAATTATTATACTGTTGGTTGCTTACAGGTCTGGGGTAATTTCTCGCCAGGAACTTATCCAGGCTCTGGCAGATCTTGCACTGCTCTGAATTAAGTGCTTCCAATTAGATATTTTATTAATTTTTGATCAATAATTCAGAGATATTCATTAGGGTAACTAACAGATAATCTATTTACTGCCAATTGTTGCTGTTTTTTTGTAGTCTATGTAGACATTTCTTGTTGGTAGCAGGTCTTCTTTAAGATGGACCCTGCTGCCAAGGTTCCCATTAACTCATGCTCCTTTTTGGAGCTAGTGGCAGTCCCGGGTATTACCGCATCGGGAGTAGCCGCCATTGCTGATGCGAGGGCCCGATATGGCACCCTCACTCCGGACCTCTTTGCCTCGGCGCTTAGTCTGGAGGAGCTGGAGGCCTTGCCTGATGTTTTTGACTTCGCGGTTTCGGACACCCCCTCCCCCCAGGAGGGAAGGTCTGCCGCAAGCCAAACCCCTGAAGATTTCAGGGATGCTTCTACCATCAGGGAGCCTGGCCCCGCGGTAACCAGTACCCCAAGAGCTCGCGCTGGGGCACCTGGGGTTTACCAATATGATGTGTACCCACCCCCTGCTTACCAGGGGCGGAGTGGAACGGGGGAAGCTGAGCACCAGACTGGCGCCCAGCTATCTGCCCCGACTCCTAACCAGCGCCCCCAACCCCCACTGAGTCGGGCTCCCACCCTGGCCTCCTCGGATAGTGGTCCCACCTATAGTTCGGACTCTTCTCTCAACACAGCCCCCGCCTATCCATATAGGGAAGGGGATCCTTTGGTTGACAGGGGGCAAGCCCTCCCCAGCTGATCGCGTACAGGAGGGACTACTACATCGGACTTGCCTTATTGGGACATCCGAACTAGATGCTCCCAGGTGCCTGTGACCAGACCCTCAGCGCCTGTACCAGCGCCGACTACCACCCAAGCCCGCGCTGGACTAGCATTCACAGGCCTCCCGAAAAATCTGGTTTTCGACGGGAAGGGAAAATGGGACCCCTTTTTTAGGAAGTTTTCCCTCTATGCCGATAACCGGGGGTGGGATGGAGCCGACAGTTTGGTTCATCTGTGCTGGTGCCTGGAGGGCAAGGCGCTGGCGTATTTTGATCACCTCGCCTCCCGAGATCCAGGGATGGACTATACCCTGGCAATCCGGAGGATGGCCGCCCGCTTTAGCCATCAGGAACTGCCAGAAGCTGCTCAGCTGGAGTTCTTCACAGCTAAGCAGGAACCCACCGAGACCCTGGTAGACTGGACCGATCGGTTACAGGAGTTAGCCACCAGGGCTTACCCAGGCAGTGATGATGCTTTCCTGCAGCGCCAGCTGGTCTTGCGGGTATGCCAAGGAGCCTTTGACCGGAATGCCGGGTACCAGGCCCTTAACTGCAGGCCCACCACCTTGGAGGCAGCAATAGATGCCATAAGGTGGGCCCAACACTCGCACCAGGCCGTTTATGGACGGTCAAAACAGGCCCGGGCCACTACAATGGCTCCAGAACATGAAGGGGAATGGACCGTAAACCAGGTCCAGATTCCCCAGAGGGATCACCGGCCCCCGGTCGGAAGGCCTATGTCCTCACCGGGAAGTGCTAGGAATGCCCGTCCTATAGGGATGGGCGAAATCATGAAATGGATAGGGGAGCATGATCAACGCCTTGGGTCCGTGGAGGATAAGGTGACCCAATTGCTCGATACAGTTAAGGGAATGAAGGTGGCTCCCCGAGCCGAAACCCCTCAGTGCTTCCTCTGTGGTGGGGTTGACCATTTCCGGAAGGACTGCCCCCAGAAGAGGCTGGTGCCTCAGAATCCAAGGGTTTCCTGCGTTGAACCAGAGCTGGAGGGAAACGCCCTGGGGCCGGAGGAGGAGGCCGACCTCCGACCCAAGACATACCAGGCCCAGGAGGATCTGTAGCAGTAGAAGGTCCCGAAGGGGCGTGCCCTGACCTAGACCAGGGGGCGGGGCCAGAAGAAGAGCCTTGGCAACCCCACCCTGCAGATGAGATTGTGCGGGGATTTGCCCAGGCAATCGAGGAGGCATCAGTGGTTTGTGCCTCCAGTCCCCCTACAGAGGGCATACCCACAGGAGGGGAGGGGGTACCACTGGGGAGTGACCCTTCATGCCTACCAGAAGGGAGCAGTGAGGAGGTAATTGTCTGCCGCCTTAGTACCAGTTCCATGGCCTCTATATCTATGTCATCAGGAGGCCATTCTGGAGATTTCGGAAGTGAAGACTTGGAGGAATTTCCTCTAAGCCTGCCTAATACTGTAGGGCAGGAACAAAGCTGTATGCTTAGCCCAGAAACTCCTGGGTCCGCCCCACAAAACCTGGATGCGGTTTCCCAGGATAGACGGCTCATTAACTCTTTAAGAGCCATTGGCAGCTATGCGTGCCCTTAGCCCTCTAGTGCCATTGGCACGTATACGTGCCCAAATATTTTTTTTAGTTTATCCAATTTTACAGCCAGAAAATCAACACCATATTCTGTGTTTTTAATGTTGTTATACTGGCAATTAATTCACAATTCATTTTATCATATAAAAAATAGTGGTTTACATAGACATTTTTTGAGTAAAATTGTATTTTTGCATCATTATTTTGAAGAGTTGATTTCGGATATTGCCGCGATCTGAATCAAGATTTCCCCTATAGACACGTGTGATATAACGGTTGTCTGTAGCAATACACATACTTCTATGGGCAGAGCAAAGGCGAATGTGCGAAGGCATTCAGCTCGGAATTGACCAATGACAGAGCGGTACGATGTTCCTCACCCAACACTACTCGCCCATTCGCTATTGTTACATGAATATTCATGAGCTATCGATCGGGTGTTTTGCAGGCCCGTATGGTAGTATTCTTGTGTCAAGGCTTTTTCTGCCTGCAAATGTGCACGGTTTGGGAGGTTTTTTTTGGGGGGGGGGGGTGGGGGAGGGGGCGGGGGAAAGGTCTTATACTTTGTTTTTAGCATTCTCACAAAAATGTTCTCGTTATAAATATATGAGTAAAGAAGGCTGTCATTTCCAACTCTCGTCTGCGCACTGCAATAATCACACTCATTATTTATTTATTCATTTATTATTGTTATCATTATTATCATTATTAGTATTACTATTATCATAATCATTATTATCATTATTCTTCTCCTTCACCTTCTTTTTATTATCATTAATGTTATTGCCATCAGAATTATCATCATCATCATCATGATTATTATTCAAAAATAATTGTTGTAATCATATCAATTGCATTCCTTCTGCAGCCAAACTCTCTCTTCATAAACTTAAGATCAGGTAAATAACGGTTCATATTCGTTTGTGTTTTTATAGCCCAAATCATAAAAAAAATGATTGTTATGCTTATCAATATCATATTCAAACTTCTCAAAAAAAGATGAATCGTTCAATATTTTCCTCGAATTAAATAGCAAGAAGCAGAAAAATAAATGTAATAATTAAAACGGCCGATAATACCGCTTTATTCGTCTCAAGATTTATTTTTTTTCAAGGTGGATGTTTTTCCTTTGCTAAATCAAACCATTGGTCAGAGAAAAAGTAAACGGAGTTTATAAAGTGATATCAGATGTTTTTAGGAAAAGAAAGAAAGGGATACATTAACAAAACCGATTAGACCGACCTGTTAGTTGCTGCATCATTGACGTCACTATCAAGGGGATTTTAAATCGACTTTAGAGAGTAGAAATGGAAATGATAATGATGATAACGGGTTGAATATTACAATTCTTTATACCACGCATATTATTGTACACTATGTTATCTGAACAAATTATTTCTTTTACCATGGATAGTGCTACGAGCTGGGGAGGCCCTGGACGGATGCAGGATTTTTCTGTAGGGGGGCAAATTGTTTTCTCTTTACCTGGGTCACCCATAAGAAATCAATACCGGAACCTTTGAAAGTATTCAAAAGTCAAATCAAAAGACACGCGTGAGCCCCGATTTCTATGAACATCCTGTGCTAAATTACTCTTCTTTTAGATAATAGGTCAGGAGGGAGCGCGGATTAGAGATTCCTCATGAAAGAGAGTCTGGGCATCTATTGTTCATGACTTGGTGGCATGAACAAAAGAATGTACTCACGTAGAATGTTAACAGGTGGCTACTTTGGTCAGACCAGTAATACAGAACAAATAGGCCTATTTTATTTTTGAAAATTTGTATTGATTTTTTTGTTTGTAACTGATCTGCATTCCCTCTTCTTTGATTCACAAAAAAATTTAAACTTTTTTTTTCTTACTTCTGTGCACTTTGCCAAGAACGCCCATATTATTTTGTGGGATTTTATACCCCAAACTTGTAAGTATTGAATCTGTCCGACCCCTCTTTATCTATATTTCAATATATCATCTTTAGTTCTTTTATACTTTGTCTCCTTCTGACTGGCAATAACTTTGTTTTTTACACTACGAATAAAAAAAAATACAGAGTCTTATTTTGAAGACTACACGAATGAAAGGGTATGGTTGGCCGCACTTTGAAGATACATGGCACTAATATATTATTGTGTGTGTTTGCATGGGGATCGCAGCTGTGCTGTGATTGGTCACTTGATCGAAGACAATGCCTTTATACATACTCTCTCGTACTTCAGAGGAAATAACTTGAATAGCAAAATAGTATTTCATTCAAAAGAGCATACTTTTTCGTTATTTCTGTTTGTTCAATTTCATAAATAGATACGTCATTTGAAAGGTTAAACATTGAACTTTCATTTTATCTTCGTAATTTCTTGGTATCTCTACAATTCCTTAGGTTATTTACTCTTTGAAATGTTCATGAAATCATTATTTTCTAGGTTTTACTTATTGAAAAAAAAACGATGTAAAATATTACATATTTTCTCATTTTTTCCAAACGCGAATATGAAAGATAATAACACGATTATAAAGCCCATGAACCATGCATCATTTCATGTGCAGAAAGTTTTATTATACAACGTACGGGTAAAAAAATATGACCGTTTTAAAATCAGTCGCTGCTCACGTTTCGGTCAATTTAGGATTCCATCGAATACCCCTGGCAGTCAAGGGGTATTCGTATTGGCACAGTAAGAGTTAAGCATAGGAAAATGGCTTTGGAGCTGTTAGGTCAAGTTGACCCACTGATACAGCTAGATTTCTGTAATCCAGGATCAGCCCATACTGCTATAGCCAATATGCATTCGTCCTGCATTTCAGCAGGATTCCCTTCTTGGAAGGGACAGCCAGTGGCACTGCCTGACACCCGGCAGAGAAGGCTATGGGATCCTGGAATTAGCAGATTTCCCCAAGATGAAATCCTTGGGAAACCCTGACTTGGATCAGGGATTGCTTCGGAGATAGATTATCTCTGAGGAGCACCCGGAGATTGTCCGGGAGACTTGGAGCAACGCTATTTGGCGTTGTGATCTGGTCATTAGGGCAACCGCTTAGATAAAGTTAGGTTTTTGGTTTCTGGCGGTCAATTAAATATTGCCCATTAGAAAATTCTTCCCTCTATAAGGGAATGTTCAGGCGAAAATAATATTTATTCGCCAAATTCCCAATGTGTTTTGGCCATTTTTGGATACTAAATTGGTGTTGTTTTGGTTTTCAAATTTGATGTTATATGGCCTATTGGATCGTTTTGATCCACATTTGTTTTTAAGTTTTGGACCCCGTGGTTTTGGGGGGAGGTTTTTCTTTAAAAAAAAAAAAATAATAATAATAATTTTTTTTTTTTAGTGCTCTCCAGTGGAAATTTATGGAGGGTACGACGGGAAATAGTCGCTCCAAATCGGGTGGCCGAATTTTGTCCACATTTTTTGTCATTTTGGTATGGGACCAATTTTTCAAAACGGGGGGGAATAAAGTAGGGAGCCCCCTCCTTCGGCTTTGCACCCCTCCGGATACATCGACGAGCCGGTCACGTGAGCTACTTTTGCCGCCTTTTGACCGTGTGAGACTCTTGATGACAACCTGTGACTGATTAGCTCCAGATTGCCTCATCATTTTCACTTCAGAAGGTAAGGGCCAATATTCATTTATCATTATTTTGATAAACCATAGATTACCTTCCGCTCGCGCGCTTCTACACATTCAAACCCCTGGGCATTTTAATGCGTCTGCTGGAAATAATGTCGCAGAGGAGTGGAAAATGTGGAGCCAGCAATGGGAAAATTACTCTATTCTCACAAATCTCTCTCAACAACCAGATCGTTATCAGACTGCCCTTCTCCTTCACAGTGTTGGACCGGAATGTCTTCGCGTCTACAATGGCATGAAATTTGCTACTGAGGCTGATAGCATCAAATGTTCTGTGATTATGGACAAGTTTAACACACATTTCCTTGGAGAGAGCAGAGAATTCTTTGAGAGATTTAAATTCAACCAGCGCAATCAAGAGAGTGGGGAATCCATTGAGCAGTATGTCACTGTTCTTTGTATGATGAGCAAAACATGCGGATTCTGTGACTGTATGAAAGACAAGCTGCTTGTTGATCGTGTCTTGCTAGGTGTGCGTGATGATCGTATGAGAGAACTACTCATTTCGAGATCTGACCTTGACCTCACAACTGCTATAGACGTGTGTAAAGCTGTAGAGGCTACTTCTGTCCAAATGAAAGCTCTGAGTCAAAAGAATGAAGACATACATAAGGTTGGACAGAGGCATTTCCCAAAGTCTGGAAGAAAGAAGTATAGCACGCAGAAACCAAAAGGGAAAGATCTACAGAAAGGTAAATCAGAGGTTAAAAAGTGCAAGTTCTGTAACAGGGTTCATGAGATGAAAAAAGAGTCCTGTCCAGCATGGGGACAAAAGTGCAAAGCTTGCAGTAAGCCTAATCACTTCAAGGGATCTTCAGTGTGCAAGACCAGGAATGTTCTTCCACAAAAGTATCTAAAAGAGGAGGATGTAGTTCAGAGTGCAAACATCCGTCTATCTATGTGGAATAAAGCTACAACTCGGGCTATTGGCAAGTGTAAGGTGATAACCAGAAATCCTGCTACTGGCAAGAAATACAAAGTTGAATACATAGTTGTAAAGGATGATCTACCTCCACTGTTGAGCAAAACAGCAGGGGAAAAGATGCAGCTCATTACTGTTCATTATGATTCCCTTGAGCTAGTACGCAGCATAGTTCCTGAGGACATTGCTGAGATAATACCTGACAAGTATCCTGATGTGTTCTCGTCTTCTTCAATTGGCACTCTGCCTGGAAGTCCTGTTCATCTGACAGTTACGGATGATGCAATGCCTACTGTTTGCCCAGCTAGAATCATCCCTGAATCCTTGAAAGGCAAAGTAAAGGATGCACTTGATGATCTTCAGGCAAAAGACATCATCGAAGAAGTCAGCTCTCCAACTGATTGGGTAAATCAGATGGCTGTGGTGCAGAAAAAATCTGGTAAAGTACGTGTTTGTCTAGACCCCAGACCTCTCAACATCGTGCTTAAGAGGGAGCACTATCCCTTACCTGTCTTAGATGATATTCTACCTCAGCTTTCAGATGCTACAGTCTTTTCAATCTGTGACTTGAAAGACGGATACCTTCACTGCAAGTTAGATGAAGAGTCTAGTTTACTGACTACTTTTGCCACACCCTGGGGAAGGTACAGATGGAAACGTCTTCCATTTGGTTTGAAAGTCAGTAGTGAAATCTTCCAAAAGAGGCTTCACCAAGCACTTGATGGTCTTTCTGGAGTTCGCTGTGTGGCCGATGACATCATCATCTGGGGCAACAGTGATGCTGAGCATGATGCCCGACTACATTGTCTACTGAAGAGATGTCAGGCTGTTGGCATTGTGTTGAACAAGGAGAAATGTCAGTTCCGACTGAAGGAAATCACATTCCTTGGCCACATCAAATCCAGCTCTGGACTCAAACCTGATCCATCAAAGATCGAAGCTATCCTGAACATGACTGATCCTTCTTGCAAAGATGACATCCATCGCTTGCGTGGCATGGTAAACTACCTATCCAGATACCTACCTAAGTTATCAGATGTGATGAAACCTCTCAATGACTTGACGCATAACAACTCGGCGTGGACTTGGGACTCCAACCATGACAAAGCTTTCAAGGTGTTGAAAGAGATGCTAGTGCAAGCACCTGTGTTGGCCTTCTACGATCATAGCAAACCGCTAGAAATTCAGACTGATGCCAGCTCCACAGGCGTAGGTGCGGTTATGCTACAAGATGGAAGACCAATAGCCTCTGCTAGCAGAATGCTGCCGAATCCAGATACTCTGTCATTGAGAAAGAAATGCTTGGTATAGTATTTGCACTGGAGAAATGGAATCAATACACCTATGGCCGTGAAATAACTGTGTTCACTGACCACAAACCTCTTGAAAGCATCTGCAAGAAACACCTAGATAGAGCTCCAAAGCGTCTGCAAGGGTTACTGCTACGAGCTCTTGCATATGACATACAAGTGAGATATCTCAAGGGCAAGGACAACGTCCTGGCTGATGCTCTTAGCCGTGCTTCTCTTCCCTATGAGAGTGGACAACATGATCTAGAAGTGGTGAATGCTGTTACCCACTTGGCACTCCCTGATGACAAGATAGCAGAGATAAAAAGACAGACTGCCAATGACCCTACTCTCTGCCAACTCAAAGACACCATTCTTGAAGGGTGGCCAGACCACAAGTCACAACTTCCTCAGTCACTCACCCCATACTTTGGTTTCAGAGATGAACTTTCTGTCAGTGATGATCTAATCTTCAAGGGTGAACGGCTTGTAGTCCCAAAACAAGTCAGGCACAAAATGAAAGAGGAGTTACATCGTGGTCACAATGGTGTCGAGTCAACTTTGAGGAGAGCTAGTGATCATCTCTACTGGCAGGGCATGAGTAAAGAAATCAAGGAATTTATTCAAACATGTGCCACATGCCAAGAAAACTCCAGCTCACAGCCTGCCCAGCCTCTGATGTCGCACCAGATTATAGACAGACCATGGGCTAAGATAGGACTGGATCTTTTCCATCATAGTAATGACACATATTTGATCATGATCTGTTATTACTCAAACTTCTTTGAGATGGAAAAACTACTGAGGACAACTGCCCCTGCAGTCATCAAGAAACTGAAACACCAGTTTGGGAGATATGGAGTACCTGAAATCATCGTATCTGACAATGGTCCTCCTTTCTCCTCTAACAAATTTGCTGAATTTGCCAAAAAGCTTGGAGTTAAGCATAATACCATCTCTCCATACAACAGCAAAGCTAATGGCAAAGCAGAGTCTGCTGTCAAGACTGCAAAAAGACTACTTACAAGATGCAAGGATACTGGAGATGATGTTGATCTAGCCTTACTCAACATTCGCAACACCCCTACACAAGGTATCCAGAGTAGTCCAGTCCAGAGATTCATGGGCCGTCGGACTCGTACTCTCCTCCCCACTTCGACTCGGTTGCTTGCACCTGATCGCAACCCACAGGCTGATCTTGAGAGACTGAAAGAAAGCCAGAAACGTCAAGCAAAGTATTTCAACAGAGATACAAGAAAGTTGAAAGATCTCTCACCAGGAGCAGTCGTAAGAGTCAAGCCATTCAACAATGACAAGAAGTGGAAGAAAGCAGTTATCCTTAAGAAACTGGATGACCGTTCCTATGAAGATAGCTGTGAGGGCCAGGTTCTCAGAAGGAACAGAGAACACCTCAGAGCCACATCTGAACCACAAGATGTACATGACACTGGTCCTGCTCTTTTTAACTGGAGACGTTCTGATGGTAATCCTCAACCTGATGTACCAACTACTGAGCGCCATACTTCCTATACCAGGACCCAGATATCCCAGAACGCGGATATTAACAGTCCGGAGAAGTCGCGTGATGCAAACTTGAATACCTCAGAAACGGAACCAACCAACCCAGCTTCCCTAAGACGATCTAGACGTCAGCGACGCGAACCGCTTAAGATGAGGGATTTTGTTACGTTTTGAACATTTAAACCAAAGAAGGAAAGAAAGTGAATGCTGAAATAAATAAACTGAACACTAACATTTCTTAAACAAGTTTTTTGCTTTTTTTTTAACTCAAGCGAATTTTGAAGTCAGAACTGAAGCAACAAGCAACTCATTTATCAACTCATCTATCTGGACTCTTTTTATTTTGTGAAATTAACCTGGACAATTTAACCTGGACTTTTAAAACATTTTGTTTGCAACTGAAAGAACTGTTTTTAACTCAATTATTCTTTTTTGCAAGTATTATTTTTGTGCAACTACAAAAATGTGAAAGTCTCATAAACTGGTATTTTGGTTTTATATTTTGTAAATATTTACATACATTTAATTGCTTGGTTTATCATTGATTTTTTTTCAATTATATACATTCTCTCTAGCACAAAGCTCAAAGAAGGGAGGATGTTACAATACCTGCATGTTTATGAGATTTGAGGAGCATGTAATGATCCTGCCAAAAGAGGGCGCTACAAACGTTTACTTATTAAATGCTACTCTCTCTTGACTATACAGAAGCCGTGTTACTACTGTTTGATTCTGACTCATAATATAACTTGAAACAGAATGTGACGACTTAATGATAATTTTCAGGTGAAGCACTTTATAGGAACATCCAAGAAAACTTTTTATCATGTTGTGTTTCCTGAAAGCAGAAACAAAACTATTTTCGTTTAATAACAGGTTTTCAGAAATTTATTTTTGATAAGAAATTGAAGTGGAATAGTTTATTATTTTAAGCAATGTTGGTTAAATACTTCTTGCAGTAAACGCTACCTAATATCAGTTTCAAATAATGAAGCACAAATTATTGTTCTATTAAAGGAAAGTTTGGAAAAATACGGGTTTCATTCCTAAGCAGATTACAAGACTACCTCCAGAAACATGTATTTCTTTATCTCCCCTTTCTCCTCTCCAGGTCCTAGGCAATGCCGAGTCATGGTTTGCTGATGGTACTTTTAAAGTTGTACCAAACATATATTCCAGTTGTGGAGAATCCATGCCATGTATGAGAGCCATGTTGTCCCGCTTGTTTATGCCCTCGTTGCTAACAAGACACAAGCCATGTATAGGACGGTTCTTGCTGTTCTACTGGAATGCGACATTCAACTCAATCCAGCCAGAGTGACCATCGATTTTGAAGTCGCTGCAAGGAATGCATTTCAACATGCACTTCCAAACGTGGAAGTGAAAGGTTGCCATTTTCACCTATGCCAGAGAATACATGAAAAGGTGATGATTTTATTCAAACTTTCTGTAGAGGCCTTAAGATGTGAAAAAAGAAAAACGTAACCCCCATCTCAATACTTATAGCCTTGGAACCGCATATAATTGATGCGGCCTAAATTGTTAAATCGTTATAAACACCCCAGATGTAATTAATTTAATTTGTAGAGACAACAGGCTTGTTGTTTGTGAATTATAAGATGTAGTTGCTGGTGCTGTAGATGGCACCCACATCCCCATAAAAATTAGTCCTTTCAATTATCCAGCAGACTACTACGACAGAAAGGCTGGCAATCAATAATTTTGCAAGCAGTTTGTGATCTTTCTAGATATAACAAGCGAGTCATACTATCTGGCAATGGGCGGTCTAACTCCCTAGAATACAGTGCCACATTTCATACGTATTCCCTGTGCGACGAGGCAACAAAGAAAATCCTCTATACATCTGCAGTTATGGTTGAAGAAGCTAGCAGCAAATCTCCCAAAATGGAGAGGATCGGATATGAGAGGGCGATGGACTTTGACTGGTAAAATTTTTAGTCCTTCCAATTATCCAGTAGACTACTACAACAGAAAAGGCTGGTAATCAATAATTTTGCAATCAGTTTGTGATCACAAATACAGGGGGGCGTTTCATCAATATTTTCGTCCGACAAGTTGTCAGATCTGACAACTTTCCTGGATTCTGATTGGTTGAGAAGCACTGTTACTATAGTAACTGTCGGATAAAACAGGACTTGTCGGATAAAACGTCCGACAAGTCCTTTCATGAAACGCTCCCCTGATTTACTGACATGATGGTTGGCTGGCAAGGCCGTTGCCATGATGCATGTGTCCCCCCCCCCCCCCCGATTCATCCCTCTACCTATATTACAAGGAAAAGCAGGAGGAACTCCTTTCTAGATATGACAAGCGAGTCATACTATCTGGCAATGGGCGGTCTAACTCCCCAGAATACAGTGCCACATTTCATACGTATTCCCTGTGCGACGAGGCAACAAAGAAAATCCTCTATACATCTGCAGTTATGGATGAAGAAGCTAGCAGCAAATCTCCCAAAATGGAGAGGATCGGATATGAGAGGGCGATGGACTTCTACTGGTAAAAATATTAGTCCTTCCAATTATCCAGTAGACTACTACAACAGAAAAGGCTGGTAATCAATAATTTTGCAATCAGTTTGTGATCACAAATACAGATTTACTGACATGATGGTTGGCTGGCAAGGCCGTTGCCATGATGCATGTGTCCCCCCCCCCCCCCCCCCCGATTCATCCCTCTACCTATATTACAAGGAAAAGCAGGAGGAACTCCTTTCTAGATATGACAAGCGAGTCATACTATCTGGCAATGGGCGGTCTAACTCCCCAGAATACAGTGCCACATTTCATACATATTCCCTGTGCGACGAGGCAACAAAGAAAATCCTCTATACATCTGCAGTTATGGATGAAGAAGCTAGCAGCAAATCTCCCAAAATGGAGAGGATCGGATATGAGAGGGCGATGGACTTCTACTGGTAAAAATATTAGTCCTTCCAATTATCCAGTAGACTACTACAACAGAAAAGGCTGGTAATCAATAATTTTGCAATCAGTTTGTGATCACAAATACAGATTTACTGACATGATGGTTGGCTGGCAAGGCCGTTGCCATGATGCATGTGTCCTCCCCAATTCCTCCCTCTATCTATATTAAAAGGAGAAGCAGGAGGAACTCCTTTCTAGATATGACAAGCCATTCATGCTATCTAGCAACATAGTTTCTTAAATGAAAGTCAAACCTTAGATCCAACGATTGAAATCTCAATTTCACATATCATTCTCAAGTCAGACTTGTTGTTAAATGCAAACAAATTACAAATCCTTGCCACATTAAAAGAGAGAAATTAAAGATATTATGACTAAGACTACAGTATAATCTAGTTATGCTAGTAAACTTATTGCTGCATATTCTTAGTATATTCAGAAAATTGGTGTAGCAATCTAACCCCAAAAAGAAAAGAAGTTTGCATGGAAAGCACTACACCATCGATAATGCATTTATTTTCATTGTCACTGCATTAGGACACAGATCACATTCAGAAGTGGACTGATGGAACACATCTTATAAGGGCGAGAACAGCATTATCTTTCACCATCTCGTGAATCCATTCTGGTGATCATCGACCACTACAGCAGGTATTATGAATATGTGATGATGCAATCTAGGACAGCAGAAAAGACTGTGACAGCGCTAGCAGAAGTCTTTAGCGATGAAAACTACAGACCCAAAGGAGGCAATTGGGAACTGTATACATGTACATGGTGACGGCACAACAAAACACCATAGAAAATATCAAAATTTTCAGGTTACTCTCCCCGATGGAACATCTCGTACATTAGCAATGTTGGAAATGGCTTCTGGCGATAATGATGCTGTATTCAAAGCATACAAAATAAAAATAAAGGACATTGTAGCTGCACTTGGGCAAATCCACCAGAATGAGCAGGAGGTCGACAAAGAGATAATGACTGTAAAATCTACCATAATAGACCGAAGAGCTATAATGCCTCAGTTTAATGATCGACTGAAGGCACTACGTCAAGACCTGATACCTGAAGATGTTAAATCATTAATGGCAAATTTTTTACAAAATGCATCCATTAATTAATTTTGCCGAGGAGGTTGACAAAGTGCTCAAGTCTACAGCAGGGATTTAGTCTTTCAAAATAGGGTTATTGCAGTAAATGTTTTACCTGGTATAGGGTATGGCTGTTAATGGGAGTATCACGTTTTGCAATATGTGAAATCTAATTATTTATTTTCTGGTAAAATTGATAGAATTGAGAAATAAAGTTTGTTTGTACCATATCTTAATCTTGTAATTTGTCCAAGAGAAAATGAAAAAAGGGAGAGGAGGGGGGACAAAGAGACTTGAGGTGAATGATAAATGGAAATGGAGAGGCGACAGAGTATCTTTCTGAGAACGAGAGAAATAAACCTGACAAAGGCAGTGAGGAAACTGAGAGGTGAGGTCAGTAGACAAATTGTTTCATCTGTGTATCATGAAATCCCCCCCAACCCTTCTGTAAAGCAATAATTATTCACCAGAATCTCAACGAGTTCAGTATAAATCAAAGTGGAAATCCTTCAGAATTTCGTCAAGGCCAAGTATCAACTTGAGATGGCAGTCATTGGCTTTAGCAGTAAAGTAATTTTGAAGTAACTAAATGCTAGGGATGCTTTGACAAGCTGCCCTCATCAAAGAAAAAGGGAGTGGAAAGAAATGATTGGCTAAAAGTTCAGCCCAAGCGATGAATTCTTCCCAGGTCTATCCGGGCTCATTTTAAGTGACAAGCTCCCTATAAACAAATAATCCCTTCATACACTGGATGTCTCATTCATGTATGAGGGGAAAGATCTAATTCTAAGATGAATTTCAAGTTCATTTATTCTTATCATCATAAAACTTTGTTACTTGTACATTGGAGTTATTCTGTTCTGTCTGTGTTTTTACCTTTTCAGAGTATTAAAGACAAGGGTAATTTTTTTTGCATATTTTTGTCCCATTTTTCTTAATTTCAAATGTTCATTCTAAGTAGGGTCACTCCGGGGTCAGTTTTGTTTACATTTACACGTGGGTGACGTGTCGTATGTGTATTGTTTGGTTGTGTCTATCGTGTGAGTAATCATGAGTGGTCTGGACAGACATAGAGAAATTTTGCTCAATATGTAGATTTTGTGGATGCAAGGTTGTTGGTACATTTTTTCCTGTATCAAACTATAAACATCTGTGGCATTCTGATTATGATTTTTCAAACGATGACCCTCTTGGTCGCCCCAAAGAATTTTTAAAGAAGTGTTATTCAATACTCCACATTCCTACTGTCCATCCTAAATCCAAAACGTAAAAAAAATGATTGGGCAAGGCACAAGCGGAACGAATCTTGGGACAGCCGCTATCTTATTGTATTCTGATCAAAAGGTGGTAGGCCAGCAAAAAAAACAGAAGTGGAAGACCCCCTGCTCCTACCCCTCCTGCATCAGCAAACCCATTGCAAACTCACTTTGATATGTTTCTGCCAGTTGTCCAAATTATGTGTCATCAAAGTTCATGTCTAGTAAAGAATTCATGTTGTGTAAACACTGTAGCAATGTTTTCACAAAATATTGCTAAACTTTAAAATTCAATAACTTTGTTATTTGTTATCCGATTTTGATGAAATTTTCGGCAATTTGCTCAGTGAATTCTACTCTTATTTATTAAGCTATAAATACTTTCAGCCTGAACCATCCCTTTAAGCTGCACAACTGAAGTTTCTAGGTATTCAATTATATATTCAAATATGAATTCCATATACTGTTCCCTTCAATTGGCCCAGTTTAAAAAAAAAATGTGAAGACCCTGGCATAACGCCTGTACCAACTCTATTCTTATAGCATTATACATGTATGTAGAATTAAGTTTCTAATTTGCTTTCACCAAAAATCACTCAGTCTTTGAATCTTCAGTTATATCAGCAATGTTTTTCATGGTCAGGGCTCGACATTACAGTGGCCTGGCACAACCAAAATTGCGAGTCGGGCCACCAATATTCTGTAAAGGCCTACATTTGGTGGTCTAATCTGGCAACCAAAGTTTTTATATTTGTAATGTTTTCTATTCTTTTAGGGTCACCAAATTTGCTTTGCGGGCCCCTAAGAATATGAAATTGATGATTTGGGTGAACGTATCGGGCCACCAAGAAAAAAGCTAGTGTGGAACTTTGTGTAAATGATTGTTAATACTATGTTGTATTTTCTATTCTTCAGACTGCTTCTCAAACCATCTTCTCACTCAGCCTCTTTCTCCTGGGAAAAGACTAAAGGAAATGAGCAAGTACAAGACCTACATAAGGGAAAAAATGATGGACCTAAACAGAAACAACAGAAAGTTAAAAAAACAGTGAAATGCCCATTTTTTCTGATATTTTTTTCAAACTGTATTCTCCATCAAAAGAATGAGAATCAGAGAGATTAGGTATGTAACAATTGAACATTATTTTGTACTGATATTGTACTGATACTGCTTGGTCCCCATTTCTACGCGTTCGCCTCCTAAGTCAAAAGGACATCAGATATATTGTTATGCTTCCCTTTCTCTTTCGCACTATAGACTATTATTCTTAACTGTTGCTTTTTCTCTTTTTCCTTGTTCTTTCAATTTTCCTTTCTCAGGTGGTGTCCTTTGAGAATGGACCAAAACTTAGGGTAGAGAGATAAGATTATCCATAAAACAGATATTTGTTCAAATAGATAAGTTTTTTTATTTTCAAGGAAAAGTACTATTGTATTCCTCGATAAGCAGCTGTGCTAAAGATGTATCGTTTATACTGTAAGATATATTTTGTTATATGTGGAGATGAACGTACTTCAAAGATTCCATAGTTTATCATACTGTTATTTTACTGATGCTGCCTGTTCCCCTATCCTACAGGTTCTCTTAATTTAAAAGATCATATAAGTCACTAACAAAGGACATTTACTGCTTTGTGTTGAACATGGAATGTTTTTAACAGTTTACTACATTATGTCTGAACATGATCTACCGTCCACTCTAAAAAATGTGTGGTTTTACGTGGTCAAAATGATTTAACCACGTTTCGTGGTTGTTTGATCGACAAAACAGGTTCTTTGGTCAGAACCACTACTAGAATTAACCACGATAATTAGTTAAACTGACCACGCAGAAGTTGCCCTATCTGAAAAACCCAGGGAGGAAAGGTTTCTATATCATCAAACCTACAGTAAGGATATAGATTATTAAATGAGCAATAAGTCACTCATCCATGCAGTCATGTAGTTAAAATACCAATGACATACTTAGCATTTTGGTACCAACCGATTCATTCTATCCTAGAGGCTTTCATAGCCTTCAAACAATGCTTCAATCTCACCAGCCTTACCAACAAGTGTGGGAATGACCTACAACTATTTCAAATTTTATCACACCTCGGTAAACCAAGCCCAGAGGTAACAACCTACTGATATTTATCTATTGAAGTGGAAAATGGGGTAAAGGATTACTAAATAGTGTTACATCAAATATTATGCTGAAGGCACAAGAAAGGTTAAATTTCTAATTTGACCCAAGGACTGGTTACTGGGTGACATAAAGTGAGACTGGCACAAACCAAAAAGGGTACCAGTACCACCTATTAACAAAACAGCTGAAAGAAGTGTCTATCACAATAAATATGTCTACACAGCAGCTCAAAAACAAAGGCTGCCAGAAATATAAGAGCATAAACAAAAAGACTGACTGACAGTCCATGCTATATGTCTTTGTTCATCATTGAACCGCATTTGTAGTAAATATGGACATAAGAAACCATTTCAAACATCAGGAATTTGTAGCTGCAAAAAGATGTAAACATTTACGAAAAATCTATGTTTTTTTTGTTGTTTGAAGTGCGAATAAAGAATAATAATAATAACAAGTGGAACGCCTCTGGCCGTCTCGCCTGCATTACGCGATTTAATATAGCAGCAGTGCTAACTTTAAAAACTACTATAAGATAATCATTCACAAAAACACCATTCATATAATGACATAATACCACGTTCATTGACCATAGATGATATTTGAACGGTGACTTTAGACTTGTCAACTACACCCATGTCGACTTTTCATTCACTCTATCCATAAACTTTCAAAGTTATGATGGCAATTCAACAATTACTCCAACATGGCCTAAGTTTATTGACCTTAACTGACCTTTGACCTTGGTTTTGTGACCTGAAACTCACAGGGGATGTTCAGTGATACTTGATTACTCTTATATCCCAAGTTTTATGAAATAGATCCGTAAACTTCAGAGTTAGGATGGTAATTCAACAAATACCCCCAACACGGCCAAAGTTCATTGACCTTAAATGACCTTTGACCATGGTCATGTGACCTGAAACTCGTACAGGATGTTCAGTGATACTCGATTACTCTTAATTGGTTCTGAACCAAATGCCGATGCAGAATCGGCATTTGGATTGCGTTTACACGTTGTTACAGCTCGCGGTTCAGAACCGCGAGCCGATGCAAAAACCTGAAATGATACGCATACCTACAATATACGTCATAATAAAGACAACGCTGGATCAGTGCGCTTACAATTACGTCACAATGGTAAAGTAATTGAAATGCGCACAAATTGCCACCTCCCACTGTACCCAGCTGAGATGAGGTTATCATACATGCATAATCACCCAATTATGAGTGCAGACGCCCTGAAGTTCCGGGATGTCTCGGAGGAGGCAAAAGAAAAACTGATCTCCCTCTTCAAAAGGAAATATGGCCCTACTCAGGCCATAGACATGATGAAATACGAGCTTCAGTTGAAGCATGGGGCCAACTACCTGTTGAAGGCAGCTGATAGGGCTGTATGTCCTGATGTGCAGTTCGCCCACCGGTGAGTGTTAATGAATCAGAATTGGATCTGTCTATGCTATTAGTTTATTTTATAAACTTCAGACCTGAATTCTTCATAAAAAAAAAAAAACCCTTAAAATACATAAGAATAAAAACAAAGAAATACAAAAGAATATTTGCATAATTTATGCAAATTAGTAATATTCCTATTAGACTGAATGACATGAATATGAATGATGAATTACATAATTTGACATTATTTTTAGAGAAAACCTGAAGAAAATAACTAAATATCCATGAAATTCCCATGAATTTAGATGAAAATCTAATTTTTTTTCCCCTATAATCGTAAAAAATGTACGTATTTAAAAACGTGATTAACTATTTAAAAAAATAATGATGTTTTTTCTTTTAATTCTTACTCGTCTTGATGTGTTTTACGCCTGTAACAATTTTTGAGTGGGTCGGTAAATTTGTTGAGATCTGAAGGAGGGCCAAAATAGCTCCCACCCCCCACCCCAATCTACATTATTAAATGTTTTATTTATTCAGGAAAGGTTTTGGCACATCAATATTGCAACAATAGAAACTCCACAGGAATATTACAATGTACTTGTTATGATCTCGTAACTTATTATAAGTCCTAAAATTTTCAAGCATGGGAAAAGCAGTATACTATAATTTGCATATTATGCAAATTAACATTAATTTGAATTTGATTTTGAATTGATCGTACCATCTACACTAGAGTGAAATAATAACCAAAAAAAATCATGAATTGCACAGCTTGACTATGATGCAAATTAGACCACCTATCCCTGCTTGAATGTATTAGGATTTTAATTTACCAGTAAACTGTAAGTTAGGATATCATAACATGTCATATATTGCAGAGGTTTGTTTGTTAATATAGTGGTGGGTAATGTGTTACACCTTCAAATGCGGTAGATTAACATGACTATTATCTTTCCATTATAATAAGGCCCCCAGAAAACTTGTTATGTTGCCAACCAACGGTAAAATGCAGAAAAACAGGGATTTTGTGAGAAAATGTCAGATACGTTTGAAGAATCAATCGAACACTGGCTTGAAAAAAGCATACTTGTATGCGCTTTGACTGACTTCTGCCTGTGTTTTACCATTTATAATTTTTTTAATGGATTATGCCCACAGTTTCCGCATTCGGAAACTTTTGCTTAAATATTCAAATTTTGTACTTGTGAAAGCAACATACCTTTTTTTGTTGCCAAATACTGATTTCATTTAATTGTATCAGTAATAGTAATGATAATAATGGTAATAACAACAATAATAATAATAATGATAATAATGATA
Organism: Lytechinus pictus; assembly: GCF_037042905.1. Lineage (NCBI taxonomy): Eukaryota > Metazoa > Echinodermata > Echinoidea > Temnopleuroida > Toxopneustidae > Lytechinus > Lytechinus pictus. The sequence continues at coordinate 30,294,068 of NC_087254.1, forward strand.
AGAATTTTTATAGCAGCAATCATTCTGCAAAATAAAGAACTCTGAATAATCATAAAGGAAATTCTTTAAAAGTGTTTTATTTACGAGATTTTCAACAGAAAAACTTGCTTACGTACAGGAAGACAACATTTGGATTTGAATTTTGGCATCTAGACTAATTGATTATTATATTTTGTCCTTTCCAGATTGTACCGCAAGGTATTTCAAGAAGAGTTTGGGGAGTCAACTGGTGAGAGGATGCTGCATAGCCTTAGAACGTACATCTCTCATTACAACACTCGAGCGGGCTCGGAGTGCATGGCGCTTGATATAACAAGCGACAACAAAGTTGTGATGGCTATATGCACTCCGCTAATGAAGAGGGTCTACGAAGAAGTGAAACATGCGTCAGAGCTGGTATTCATCGATACCTCATCGAACATGGACAGGTATGGCTGTAGCATCTTCTTGCTGCTGACGCATAGTTGTGCAGGTGGCCTTCATATGGGGGTGCTCATCACCTCTAGTGAAGCAGAGGGGGTGATTGAGGCAGCCCTCAAGCTGTACCGCTCTCTCCTTCCCCAGAAGAGTTTCGGAGTAAGAGGAGTCCAAGGGCCAGCTCTCTTCATGACCGACGACTCTGCATCGGAACAGAATTCCCTCAGTCACGTTTTCCCTGCCAGTCAGACTCTCCTTTGCGTGTTCCACGTTCCCCAAGCCACGTGGAGGTGGTTGTGGAATGGCAAAAACCAAATCCCCAAGGAGCAGCGACCCAACCACCTCCAACATATCTAAAGCGCCTCATCTACGCCTGTACTGAGGAGCTTGAGGAACTGTACCAGGAGAGTCTTCAAGACACAACCCTGTCCGAGTGAGTTAACTTCATTGCTCTATTACTGAGCATGCATGTAATGAGATTACGGAAGAGGGTCCCCCATTATATTATCATGTAATGCCCATATAATAAAGGAGTCTATATGTATGATAATCCTCAATAGCCTGGGATATTTGAAACTGCATAAAATGATGACTATTGCAATATTGCATAATATAAATCCAATGATGATAAATTCAATAATGGTAAATTGTTTCTTATAGAAGATGATTTCAAAATACATATTTCAAATAGTCTTTCAGATCAACGAATAAAAGAGTTTGACTGGAAAGATTTAATTTGTCTAGGCCTTAAGCAAATATGTTTTAAGACCAAGAAACAGTTGAGATGTTTAACATTATGTGTATACTGATTGCCACTTTTTCACTTAAACAGCAAATTCAAAGAGCATCTCACTGGTTACTATGGGAGGAAGGAGAAGTGGGCAATTACTTGTCGACTTGACCTCCAGGTGCGTGGTAATAACACCAACAATTTTTGCGAGGCAGCCATGCATGTCCTGAAGGATAAGATCCTGGAAAGGACAAAGGCGTTCAGCATTCCCCAGCTGGCAGACTATATGTCCACCTTTCTGGATGATAACTACCAACAGAGGCTGAATGATGTAGCCAATGGACACCTGCAGAATGTGATCCCCTCTAGGTATATGCCCCAGGAGAAATCAATCAAGCTCCAGGACATCAGACAGGTAATGAAAGTAGAAGACCTCCTAAAAAAAGCAGGAATCACCCCCAAAACAGAGGTGCATACCCAGCTAACAATCAAATGGCATGCTTTCTGAACTTTCTAAAAAAAAAATTAATTTAGTTACTTGTACATTTAGCGATTTCAACATTTAGGAAACCTGTCTTTTTGTGGAAGGTTTTGGATGTCTATACTACATATCATGTATGATTTAATACAGGGTGCTACATAAGCACTTGCCCGGGGCAAGTAAAAGTTAGAGTCGGGCAAGTGTTTTGAAGTAAAGACCAAAACTACTTGCCCGAATTGGGCAAGCAAAATTCTCACAGTAGAATGACCAAAATTAGGGTCGATATGATATGATATTGACCCAAATTTTGGTCATGGCAGGCAAGATAAAATCACTTTGGAAAAAGAAATGCAATAACAAGGTAGATCAGTTCATGTCAAAAGAGAGAAAAGGGTGTCAGTGGTTTATAAAACCGCAAAACTTTCTTTTAAAGAGGTAAATCTTTTTTTTTCAAGGATTTTTTTTGGGCAAGTGAAATAGATTTTTGGGCAAGTATATTCGAACTATTTGAAAATTTACTTGCCTGACTGGGCAAGCGCTTCTAAAAAGTTATGTAGCACTCTGTAATATGAAATTTATTAAAAAGTTTTTCCACATTTCAAATCTAATCCCAAACCTTTTGCTTTTTGCTTTCAAAACTTATGTAATAACCTACCAGATGCTGAAGATATTCTGCAAATATTTGAAGAACATAAACAAAAACATCCAGAAAACATTACTATAAAAGTCAGGAGACAAGTTGATTACTTGATAAGGGATTAGTAAGATTATTTTGTAAGTAAAGAGCTTATATCCCAATATATAGAATGAGTAATTGTAGAAGTGTTCATTAAATCAATGTCAAGCTGCAGTAAATTTTAATGGTGTAAATAGTATTGCTTTAACTTTTGTTTTAGTTATAGCTCTCAGCCTCCCAGTTCATCGTAACTAGTCAGACTTCACAAGACAGGGGGTACGATGTCGATATGGAACTAGGACACTGCTCTTGTCATGCTGGGAAGACTGGAGCCCCCTGCAAACATCAGGCAGCAGTGGTGAAACATTTCAGTGTTTCTTCAACAAACTTCATCCCGGCATGGAGTTACCAGCACTGGAGACTCAGCCAATGTTTTAATGACCGGATGTCTTACGCAACACGAACGACTTCAAAGTACCGCTCGTTGCAATTTGACCGGAGGCGAAAGCTCGATTGCTGTGTCATGTACAGGCTTCGAAGCCGCTGTTCGAAACTATCCTCATTCAGTGGAGTAACTATTTGCAAACAAGCAAATGAACTGTGCTTAAAAATGAGTTCCCTTTGTTCTAACGATTCCAACGATACATGTTTCACCAATATTCACCCCAAAATGGGAAAGTTATGGCCATTTTTATGAATTTTCAGTAACTTTTAGTATTAATTTCATAATTCTAGATAAATATTTTCCGATCATTAGCGGATTTCGTTTTTTGATTTCATTGGAAAGAGCATGTTTTTTTCTTCAAAACCCAACTCAATTGGAAAGTGCCCGGTGATGCCCATTCGTTGAAATACGTACTTTAATATGTGCAAGCGAACGCAGTCAATCTTGGGCAGCTTGGGGAGAGTCGTCTGCTAGAGAAAATATGATTATCCCCACGCGTTCAAATTTGTGTGCAGTTACAAAGGTCACTAATAGAGGTGACTCTAAATAAGCACAGATGCACAGAGTTGTGCATTATTACATTTAATGGGTGATTACAAGAGAAAGATAAGCCATTCAAAAGTTGTAGGACCCCTTTCTAAACACTGCCTTTCTTGACTAGATCTAGCTATTCTATTTATTCATTTATTTATTTATCTACTTATTCCTTGATTCATTCATTTCTTTACTCTGACTTGGCTGCCGGCTGTGAGTACGTATGAGTGCTCAATCCACCACCAACTTCAAAACCACTTGAAACAACACAATCATAAATATGAATGGAATTCGGTGTACATAGAAATTTTTCAAATATATTGTATTTTGTAAGGTAGATTTTGAAAATAAATATTAAAGAACCAGTCTACGTCATTGTGTGTCACTGTGTGTGATTTAATTTTATCAATTAACATTTGAAGATCTAACCTAAACTTTACATGTAGATTTCGCACTCCTTTGTTGCCAAATCTGTGGTCTATACTCTATATGGAGTCTTTAAAAAAATTGTACTGAAATATTAGAGGCCCAAAAGTTGAAAGACTCTCCTCCAGCTTTAAAATTTGCACTATTGTCTATGGTGCTTTGATTGATAGTATTAGTTTATTTTATAATATTGAGATATCATGACAGATTCTTCCTTTAAAAGTAGATTACACTACATTTTATGTCCTTAATTTTATTTTTTCTATGAGGTGTACCTGCAATAATCGGTTTTCAGTTGACACATGTATTTTTTGTGATGATTTTATATAGATGAACACAGAAAGGAGCTGCAGAAATATTGCCGGCTTGTGGTGAAAAACTGCATGATGGTCGCAGCTATTCCAAGACTGCAGTGAGTTTGATGGCCTTGGGCATTGACGTTACCAATGACAATGATGAAGTCCACCCTCCATCACTCTGTGGGAGCTGCTTTAGAAAGGTGAGGCGATGGAAGGATGCTCAGAACAAGAAAAAATCTGTACCTCTGAACGTAACCGTGCACACATTCTCTCCACATGGAGATTCATGTGTAATATGCACTAAGTCAAGTGAGGGAAATCTAGTTGAGTCTTACTGGAAACTGTCTCACAGTATCCAGCCCTAAACATTCAGAAACTTTCAAATAAAAAAACACTGGTTGTTTTACTGGATGATGAGGGAAACTCATCTAAAGTTTTGGTTATACGAGAGGACAAGACATGGTACATACATGTGTATGGAAGACACATTGCGGCTGCCCATCCCAGCTTTACTGGCATCAGTGAAACTTTGACTGGAATTGACCTACAATCACTTGTTGATACATTTTATTCGCTGAATATTTGTCTAGGGAATCCTGAATACACGGATCTGGGCGAGGAGAAACTCTTAACAAGAAGTGTGTACAGGCACAACTACCCAGATTGTTCAACCATCCGCCATATATCTTGCCCAATACTCACTCGAGAAAAACGTTGTGGACCCTGCACCATTTATCGCACTTCGCTGGCAGCCGCTGCAACCAGATCAAGAGCAAGCAGTGCCACTTCTTCTCGATATACCCCATTTAGTCATCTTCCACCTGAAGAAGTCAAGGATAAGCTGAGGCAGTCAAAGATCTTGTTAAGGAAAATGGAAAAGAAAATAAATATCTTGGAGGAACGCATAGCATCTACAGTAAACAAGTGGAACGCCTCTGGCTGTCTCACCTGCATCATTCGATTCAATATAGCAGCAGTGCTGACTTTGAAAACTACTATAAAATAATAATTAACAAAAAACACCATTCATATGATACAATACTACGTTCATTGACATTTGACCTTGATCATGTGACCTAAAACTTGTCATTGATACTTGATTACCCCTATATCCATATTTTATACACTATATCTATAAACTTTGAAAGTTATGACAGCAATCTAATAATTACCTCTAAAATGGCCAGAGTTCAATGACCTTAAATGATTTTTGACATTGGTCATGTGACCTGAAACTTGCATGAGATGTTCAGTGATACTTGATGACTCTTATGTCCAAGTTTTATGAACTATACCAATGTACTTACAGAGTTATGGTGGTAATTCAACAAATACCCCAACATGGCCAAAGTCCATTGACCTTTGACCTTGGTCATGTGACCTCAAACTCGCACAAGATGTTCAGTGATACTTGGTTACTCTTATGTCATATGCTTTATGAACTAGATCAATACACTTACAGATATATGATGGTAATTCAACAAATACCCCAAACATGGCCAAAGTTCATTGACCTTTAATGACCTTTGACCTAGATCATGTGACCTGAAACTCGCACAGAATGTTCAGTGATACTTGATTACTCTGATGTCCAAGTTTCATGAATCAGATACATAAACTTTTAAAGTTATGATGGTAATTCAACAAATACCCCCAATTTGGCCAAAGTTCATTGACCCTAAATGAACTTTGACCTCGGTCATGTGACTTGAAACTCTGGCAGGATGTTCAGTAATACTTGATTAACCTTATGTTCAAGTTTCATGATCTAGGTCCATATATTTTTTAAGTTATGATGACATTTAAAAAACTTAACCTTAGGTTAAGATTTTGATGTTGATTCCCCAACATGGTCTAAGTTCATTGACCCTAAATGACCTTTGACCTTGGTCATGTGACCTGAAACTCAGGTAGGATGTTCAGTAATACTTGATTAACGTTATGGCCAAGTTTCATGAACTAGGTCCATATACTTTCTGAGTTATGCTGTCATTTCAAAAACTTAACCTTCGGTTAAGATTTGGTGTTGACGCCGCCGCCGCCGTCGGAAAAGCGGCGCCTATAGTCTCACTCTGCTATGCAGGTGAGACAAACAGGATGCAGAGGAACTTCCTCTTGATCAATCGCAGGAATTTCTTGGTATTATTAGTAACAATACAACAGCAAAGTATTTTGAATCCCTCCCAGATGATTCACCACAGAAGATTTTGTGGGAGCAGCAAAAAAAATCTGCAACATCAAAACCCACAGCAATGCGTTGGCGTCCTTGTTTATTGAGGATGTGCATTGCTCTCAATTCGAAATCCTCGTCAGCTCATAACCTCCTCCGCAATTCTGGATTCATAAATCTTCCCTATCAGAACACTCTCAGAAAATACACGCACTTCACAGATTCTACTCCAGGGTTCAATAAAGATCTTCTTACAGAAATCATCAAGGAACAAGATCTTGATAATCAGCCTGACTTCAAGAGAAATGTATGTCTGCTGATGGATGAGATGAAAATCAAATCTGGTTTGGTTTTCAGTGCCAGTGGACGGTTGGTGGGGTTCAGTGACCTGGGTAATATAAATAATGAACAGAAAACATTTGAAGAATATTTGAAAGGAGAAAGCACTAAGTTAGCAACACATGTTTTTGTGCTGATGGTAAGGGGCATATTTTCAGGACTGAAGGCCCCATTTGCATACTTCCCATGCTCCAACATGAGCTCTGAACAATTGTACCCTTGTGTATGGGAAGGAGTCAAGTTGCTAGAGGCTTGGGGTTTGAGAGTGAAAAGTATTACATCTGATGGAGCTAGCAGTAACTGCAAGTTCTATGCGCTCTGTACTGACGATGCTGATGCATATTGGACCAGGAATCCTTTTGCCAAGGACCGCAAGGTTAACTTCATAGCTGATGTCCCGCATCTTCGTAAGACCCTGAGGAATAATGTGGCAAATAGTGGATGTCATACAAAGACCGGGGGAGCGTTTCATCAACATTTTTGTCCGACAAGTTGTCAGATCTGACATCTTTTCTTGATTCTGATTGGCCGAGAGCCACTGTTACTATGGTAAATGTCGGATAAAACAGGACTTGTCGGATAAAACGTCTGACAAGTCCTTCATGAAACACTCCCCAGGAACCTTATGGTAATCATTTTATATATCTCTCAAAATTTTTTATTCGGTTTTGTCCCCATGAGTGGCCAGCAGCGACCGTGATAGCTTCACCTGCTTCAAATGTTCAGTGCCGTGCTGTGTGTGATAGTCAAAGTGAAAACAAAACTTTTGTTTTATCCAAAGCAATTTCTTAAGTATGCTGCTATTTAGCTAACATCAAATATTGTATATGATTTGCATTACAGGCAGGTTTCCGTTTGATTGGGCTTGGGATAGCATTTTATTTAATGGGGACAGTGAGTAAGGTCCTTAAATTCATTATGTGGAGACAGGAAAACAAAAAGTTTGGAAATAGAATCTACCAGTTTTGCATTGGTCTTGACTGATCAACTACCCACTGTGTGGCTCCTAAATTAATCCACTTTGTTTGCCCATGTAGTTTAGATGAGCTTACCCCAGTGCAAATATAGATTATGGGTCTTTTTTTTTTGCTCTTTGATTCTCTTCTGAGATTTTTTTTTAATAATCTTAAAATCTTAGTCTCAACAATTTATTATTATTTGGTCCTTTGCAAAACATTTATCAATTGATATTCATTTATTTCTTTTCTGTTTATGGATATTGGTTGGAATTATTGCACAATATTTCAATTGAAGTTTGATTTCTCCCAATGAAGCTGTAGTAAAGCTAGCTTGTTAATAATCAGAAGACATCCAAGTTCTCTCAAAAGGACCTATAATACTAATGAATGGGCTTCTTAAAGCATGTATAACAGTCATTAGCAAACATCATCATCAAAAAGTCAATTTACTGGATTAGACCAATTTTCAGACCTAGCATCATTGGGTTATACATGCTGCCACTTTTCATGTACTCATTTTTTTTTAAAGAATCTTTTTCTCTGCAATGTATTCAATTACCAATATAATGATTGTAGGTTTTCTAGTTCTACTTTAACACACAATTAAACATGTCACATCTGAGTATACAAGTCCATACAACAGATTCATAGTTGGAAATACACACACACACACACAGAAATCAACAACAATATCTATAAAATAAAACATAAAAAAATCAGCTGCAATAGAAATTCTGTAGCAAATCCCTTTTCCTTTTTTTTACTACAGATGCTGTGCTTTACCAACATTTAAAATTATATTTGCATCTGTTGAAATACTTGACAAACCTCTCGGGTGATTCTTCTTTTTGAAGGATTTCATGGCTGCTCTGCCTTGCTCCTACTATTAAAGATTTGCCAAACATCGCTTGAAGTCATCTTTCTCGGAATGAAATGAGGAAAGAGATGTTCTGCTCTGCTGCCATTGTCATTGTTCTCGACATGATGTCTTGCCAATCTCCTTTTGAAAGTACAACGAAGAGTGATGGAATCTTTGCCATGTAGCTATAATCAATATTCTCAGCATCATTTGAATACTTTCTCAGCTTCTCTTGTGGGTCTCTTCCTGGAAATGATGTGAGATGTCTGTCAATCCTGAATGTCAAGAAAAAAAGAAACAAAAAATTTACAATATGAAAAAATAAATAAAATAAAGTATCAAATTGTTAAAAACATTTTTCACTAACTTAAATATATGATATAATGTCAAAAAATCATTGTGACCAAGAATTTTTCTGTGTACAGGAATAAGATAATTCTGGGAATGGCACAAAGGTATTTTCAGGACTTAATACTGCAGGTACTATTTATTTCTTTTTCAAAAATGTAAGCTGTAAAATATTTGCGAGTGCATTATTAGCAGTCATTGAATAATCATGTTGTAATTATGTATTTCCGATGAGAAAAGACCTTTTGGATTTGAATACACATTTGTTTTGCGGTGGCTTGTGAGTTGTGCATGGATGGATGTACTGTATATGTATTTACTCCTGCATTTTGCAGAGCTGTCCACCTGAACAAGACCATTTCAGTACTTCAAAACCTGAAAATCAGTATTTTGGTGAGGAAATCAACACCTTCAGAGAAATACTTCAAGACAACACATAAAATTGAAACTTATAAATCAGTATTTTGCATAAACCATCCATATTCTCATCATTTTTCAGTACTAAATGCTGAAAATCAGTACTAATTGGCAGCTCAGTTAGGGGTAATATAGCAATGATTCTATTTCAAAATCAAATGTTAACTACCTGTGATCTGCATTGCCATTATAAATGTTCTCAGTATACCTTAAGGACTAACTAAATCTTACCTGAGATTCTCTCTTAGAAAAATAATGTGAGGAACGATGGATGCTCTGTCCTGCTGCCATAACAAAAATTATCAGAATCCCTCAAAATGTTTGCTCAGCCACTTTGGGTCATCTGGTCAATTGGTCGATGTTCTCTGCATTGCTTGAAGACCCTTTTTCTGGAGATGATGATTCAAGGAGTGATGGTGGATTCTCTGCTTTGCTGCCATAATCAATGTTCTCAGTATCACCTGAATACTTGCTAAGATTCTCTTACGGGTCTCTACCTGGAAATGTTAACCCTGAATTCCAAGAAAAGGGGGGGGGGGGCTATTATAAAATAGGAATAAATATACTTCCAAAATATTATTTTGTCACTACACTTAACAATATAACGTCAAAAAAATTGTTCCTCTGTTAAAAGTTATGAACTATCATTTTTTTGATAAAACTGTAATCAACTTTTTTCTCATTCAGAAAAATATACAAGTGCCAAAAGTCTCTTTGAGTGCTCTATGGCAACAGTGTAACTACTATTTATTATTTCTTCAAAGGTAGTTTATAAATATTGATTCATGAGCGAAATACAAACAGCAATTGGATAACAGAAGACAGTAGTGTTGTAATTTTGTTTTTTCAACAATGAAAGACTATCTGAATTAAAAAAAACATTTATTTTGTGGTGACTTGTGCTTCGATGCATGTAAGCACTGGGCAGGAGTTTGGGTGTACAGCAATGAATTTGCTTCGAAATCAAAATAAAAGCATCTGCGATCTGCACTGCCATAAACGTTATCAGTAGAAACAAACTAAACCTCACCTGAGATTCTCTCCGAAGTTCAAAATTAATGTGACGAATGATGGGTGCTCTGCATTGCTACAAAAGCTCACAGCATATTTGCTCAGCCACTGTTGGCCATCTGCCTGGTCAATTGTCAGTATTCTCTGCATCTCTTGAAGACTTGATCCTTTTGCTAGAGATGGGTTATTCAAGGAGTGATAAGGATTCTCTGCCTAGTGATAGTTGTGGCCAGTTGTGGTCAGCATCACTTGAATACTGAAGCTTCTCTTATGGGCCTCTTCCTGGAAATGATGTGAAATGTCGGTCAACCCTGAATGCTGATAAAGGTAAATCAGACATAATTTTTATCTTTGTTTACAAACTAGAATATTATTTTAAATCTCGAGCACAGGTTGAACTGAAATTACGACATAGGTTTTCTTTAAATAATTACGATATATACATTTTGAAAAAAAATATTCTACTCTTACCGCTTTGTTGGTAGCTGAGGTACGACATGTAGAGGGCGGCATGATGTTGCCGCCCTCTATATGGGCGGCATGATGTTAATGCCCTCTGTAATAATGCATCGTAGCTTAGCTTCTAACAAAGAGGACAAGATGGCACATCGGTAAGTTACATAAATTTCTGGGATTTTTTTAATGTATTTGTTAAAAAGTGAAATCAATAATGTATCAATGTCGGAAATGAAGTTCTAGCACACGGTACTCGGTAGTGAATGATGGAGCCACCTGGCTTTAATAGTCAAGAGGCTCCTATAGAGAGTAAAAATAATTCACTAACGTGTGCTTACTCTCCACGGAGCCAGGAATTGCGTCCCATTCATGTGCGTGTACCGCAAAAAAATCCTGAAATTTTCGCCGAGATTTCTACTTTCCTTCTAAAAGATCTGGCCACAAAATCATGTAAATGGAATAAAACTTCATTTCCAACATTTCTACAATATTGATTTCATTTTTAAATTTTATGAAAAGACGGGGGAAATTGCCGCAATCATTGATCCCCAAAGCGTCAGGACGCATATCGAGATATGCGTCTGTCTTGTTGCTTTGTCGAAAAACAAAGTAAAGTAAAACTAGGGCCTAGTAGTAGTATACCCAGTTGTTGTGTGTCCGGACAGGTTGTGTGTCCGGACGATCAATTTTAGAAAGTCATTTTGAAAAAATTACAAGCGAAGTTTCATCAAATTTTAGTACAAAATTTTAGAAAATATTATAGGGAACAAAATAGAAGATGATTACAACTTTTGAATTCATATTTTTAGTGTAATCTTAAGACAAAAAAGAAGGCTTCAAAAATATAAAGTGTCCGGACACCCGATCCCCCATCCTACAACTTACAAGTAACGCATGGTGAAATGGCAATCTCAACATTGAACATGCACAAAAAATAATGCTTTGGCCTTTGCAATCTATCTCTTAATGTTAATCTTCCTTTCTAATGATCTAATAAACTTGTCCTTAGCATCAAAAGAAGCCCCTGAATTTTCTTTATCCATACATCCCACCCAAATATTATATTATAACCTCGTTCGTAGGATGAGTGCCAAATATGATCCCCTGATTTACCACACCGACCATGCAGCCGCCACCCGGCCCCCGACCATCGGGCAACCCGCTGATCGACCTCGGTCCCGCTCAAACCGCACGGTAGGCCGAAGACGAAGCAGGTTATTCTCAGAATCTCAGAAAGACTGGAATAATCTCCCACCAGGAATAAAAAAAACCTCAATTCCACACAGTCCTTCAAATCATACCTCGAAAGGTGTCATTCACCAGAGTAAATTGCATGCACATTGCACGGAAGCGACATCACATCTAACGTTAGACGATAGTGCTTCTAAGCGATGTGTGGATTACCCTTTCTGATCGATCTGAGATTCTGAGATGTTAGCTCGGCCGGTGTACCGGCGGATCCTGCGCCTGGCAGATACTGTTCTAGGCACCAAATCCGCCGGCGGATATGGTTCTCCTCCGGCGGATTCAGTACCAAAAAAGGCCACTCCCTTCGGAAGATATCGTTCTTGCGCTATCGCGATATCCTTCATTCATCACGTTCACACGTCATGCATGCATGCGCACCAGAAGTACAGGCGATATTGAGGGATCCAAATCTCTCCTTTTTTTTTTAAGGAAATGTATTTTTCATGATCATTTATGGTGTGGTGGGTGTGAGGCATATGTGACAGCTAGAGCAAAGTTTGGGTGAGTTAAGTTTAGGGAATGTGGAGAGCTGCTATGTGGGAAAAGAATTCCTTTGAAGATGAAAGGAATGGTGTATAAGAGTTGTGTAAGATCGGTGATGTTATATGGGAATGAGACATGTGTTTGAACAAAAATAAGATGGGGATCCAAGGAGAGAGCAAAGGTGAGAGTGATGTGGGATGAAGTTGATGGACAGGAAGAAGACTGAGGACTTGATGAAGATGTTAGGGTTGGAAGAAGCGAAGGACCAGTTGGCAAAGGCGAACGTCGTGCGTTGGTATGGGGACGTGCTGAGGAGGGATGATGGGCATGTGTAGAGAAGGGCTCTTGAGTCAGCGGCGTAGCAGGGGGGGGGGGGGGGCAAGAGCCAAAAATTTTGTGTAATGAGGCGACTATTTTGAAAAGGCCAGATATTGCGTATCGGGCATAATTTATCTTTAAAAAAAAGTGAGCGAAGCGAAGAGAATAATATTTTTCACTCTTCTCTCTTTAGATTCCTTTTTTTTTTGGTGGTCTGTACGCCAAAAGTGAACAGGATTCTGCGGCAGTAGCGTGAAGTGTAAAAAAAAACGAGGGGTGCAGTATAGCACATGAGCTAAAAAGCTGCTTTATATAAGTCCCGAACGAAGCCAGCGAGAAAAAAAATCACCTTTTCATGATAATACTACTAATAATACTTCCCTTATATAGCGCATAAAACTGAAAGTTTCTCTACGCGCTTTACAATAAATGAAACAAAATTCACATACTGCACACAAAGAAGAATCTAACTTTGAGCTATTTTTTGGCATTATATTCAGTAAATAAAATCATATTCTACACTTTTCCTTTGCTTTTCTTTCCTCCTTTCTTTTTGTTCTTGTTTGTAGAACTTTTTTGGGACCATAGCCCAACCCTTACATACGCAGTGCTGTGCGGTTGGGGTCCGGAATTTCTTGATATCAAAGCCATTTAAACCTCGCAGATTGCCGCTATTTTAATCAAATCGCGGGCATGTACAGGATATAGCTTTTACACAACACATTTATTCAACCCAGTTGCGTAATGAACCAAAATATTTTGAGGGGCAAAACATAGTAATGTGGGAAAAATCTGTAAAAAGTCGCAAAGCGTTTGAGCTGGAAAAAAAATGCCTTTTGAAATTAGATTCTAATTATGTAATTGATTTTTCCATTAGATTCAGCAAATAACAAATTTCATTGTTTCCATTCATTTCATTATACCTCGTCTCCTTTAATTTATTTTATTTCTCTTGGGTGTGGAACCAAGACCCCCCCCCCCCCCGGCTCATGTGCAGTAATTGAACGTGATTGTGAACGGGAAGCGTTATAGAGCAATTTGAGGTTCAGTATAAATGAAGAGCCCCTACTGTGTGGGGTCTGGGGCAAAGCCCCGGTAGCTTATTTACATAAAATTTAGCTAGCTTATAGCACAATGTTGTATGCAGTCCATCTTTCTTCCCGCTCTTTAATTTCAATCATCGGAAGCCCGGTCGTGTTATTTTTTTTTTCTTGTCCCTTTTCTTTGTTTTCCAAAAATTAGCTTTTGACTAATTGCATTTTACCTTCGTTTCGCGCTATTGTTTGCCATTTTGTCATCTTTTAATTTATTTCCCACCGTGCTATTGCATTACATATGCCTGTTTTGGAATGATTTGTTCTTTCTCAAATGTTCTTCTTTCGTTCATTTTCCCGATTTCCTTCCTTTTCCATTAAAAAGGGTTTTTTCTTCGTTTTCTTTTCACTTTTTCCTTTCCTTTTCCCCTCATTCCCCTTTCCCTTTCTTTCTCCCTCCTTTTTTTCCTTTCCCGTTTTTCTTTTATTCCTGGTGAAATCCGCCAGGGGGCAACTCCCCCCCCCGCCTGTTACGTCATGAATATCCATTAAGTGGACTGATGATGTCACATCTCCACTTGTTCTTTTGTAATTTATTATATGAAATTAGGTTTATTCAAATTTTTTCCTCCAAGAACTAGAAAATTTGGATTGACAACTGATTTAGTGCATTAGGTTTTTATTGCTGCAACTTATTTCATTATAAGGGAGACATATAATTCACACAAATATGAAATAAATGAAAAAAATATGGTTTTGTGTGATAACATAAGAAAACGGAAAATGGGGATGTGACATCATCAAAATCTGATAATAATAAATAGCAAAGTTTTGGCGCATGTGCCAGGTCTATGTATACATGATATATCGAGTCATTGTTTCTCCTATTCCCTCACCCCCATCGAGCCCTTCGTCAAAAGCTGTATGGATCCGCCCCTGAATAAAAATTCACTAAAAGTCTAAAGGCGGACGAAAATCCCCTCCCCCCATTGGTAACGACATTGCCAGAGCCGCGCATGCGCGCGCTGCCGAGGTTGGACGTCTGTCCAAATAAATATTACACGTATCGTCAATAGAACCAAATCCGCCGAGGAACCAAATCTGCAAACATCAAGCCGCGTCAAACCCGGCGGATATGGTTCCGATTAAAAACGATATCGGCCATTAAGAACGATATCTGCCGGCGGATACGGTATCCGCCGGTGGAACCGAATCCGCCGCTACACCGGCCGCGCCCAGCTGAGCTGCGTGCGCGTGCATGCAATGCGGTACTATATATAGTAATAATGCTGGTGACCCGACAATTGCTCCGCCGACATCTGCTCCGCCGACAATTGCTACGCAAAATAAGACAATTGCTCCGCCGACAATTGCTCCGGACAATTGCTCCGCCGACAGTTGCTCCGTCGACACTTGCTCCGCCGATATGTGCTCCGTCGACACTTGCTCCGCCGATATTTGCTCCGCCGATATTTGCTCCGCCGACATGTGCTCCGCCGACATCTGCTCCGCCGAAAATTGCTCCGCCGACAATTGCTCCGCCGATAATTGCTCCGCCGACATCTGCTCCGATTATACGACAATTGCTCCGCCGATATTTGCTCCGCCGAAAATTGCTCCGATTATACGACAATTGCTCCGCGACAATTGCTCCGCCGATATTTGCTCCGCCGACATCTGCTCCGATTATATGACAATTGCATGAACATCTTATTTCTCCAAGTTGGTCTAGGTTAAATGATAAGAAATTCATCCTGAAAAAAATTGTTTTGTCGTTGTTTTGTTCTTGTTATTCGTTAATGTTTTATTTATTTTATTCTCTCCCTATCATCGCAGCTTTCTGCTTAAAAAACAAAACAAATTGTTCTCCCTGCCGCTGCCACTTGACAAATTGTAACGGAGAAGGGGAATGACACACTCCCCATTGAAATTGTGAATCTGGATTTTTGTTTTAATATATTATATTATTATCATTGGTTTCACTCCGGTCTTGAGCGGGGAGAGAATTTGGGGGGGGGGGGTGTTGGACACAATATCTCTTCTGCTTTCCAGCAAATTATACACCATACATTCGCGCGGGCTCTTTCTCGTTTTGTTCTTTCACGTTGTTTATTTTTATTGGTGACCGCTTGATTTATTGTATATTTATCAGTATTATAATCATTAATATTTTTATCAATAATTTTTATTTACGTCTTCGGCCTTATCTACCCTTGCACTTTTTTCCTTCAATTTGTTTCAAACGAAAGTATGATCATCACTGGCGTACAGATGGGGGAGGGGCGTGCTAGGGGTCACGGATCCCCCCATTCTCCCTACCAATGAAAAAAAAAGAATAAAGGAAAGGAAAATAAATGTCATCCTTGTCTCGCCCCCTCCATTTTTTGTTGTTGGCTCATTACGCTACTGGTGAGTTACTATTAAACTAGACTTCGGTTGTATTTTTGTTCTATTCTGTGCAATAGCGACAATATAAATATATTATAATAAATGCATATATGTATGTATCTCTCTCATTACGTCTAAACAAATAATGTTATTTTTAAAAGACAATAATATATACCAGCAATAATATAGTTACAAATTCATGAAACCCAATACGCATCTCACTGAATTTATAATGCGAGCACAAAGCACGAGCTGTTATTGACATGGAAAGGGGACATTTATACGCCTTTTTTAAAATTGTAAACATGAAGCATATCTCGGGGGGGGGGGAGATATCTCGTAAAAGAAATGAGAGCACGATGCGTTAATTGAATATTTTTGATATATTTACCAGAGTTACAATTCTATATATTTCTTTTTCTTTGTGTTATTTCTTTCGACAAAGTGTAATTGAAGTATTGAAGAGTATATAGGCTGTTATGCCTGCTGATCATGATAGAATGTGGATTATTTAGCTGATTCATTAGATCTTAACATGTGTTCTTTAAATTTGGTAATTTGGGTACATGTTAAAAACACAGGCATTGTGCATTCAGATGCACATTGTGGAAATGAGATTCAGTATTCCTTGCAGCTAAGAAAGGTTTTGAAAATGACACTACTCTCAATTACATGTATACTGTGTCCATAGTTGCGAGTGTGTGAAAATGAAGGTGTTTGCAGTCATTAAAGTGTAGTTTTGGTTGGAAAACGTTAATAAAACTGTCGAGAACGTACAGTCTTCATGATTTCATTTATCTCATGTTCTGATCAGTAAATCAAATAAAAAAATGATAATGACAAGAACTTGTTAAGTTTATCCTTCTATTTCAATCCCATGAATAAACAGAAATCGCGATATTCAGAAATAAGAAGTCATACACCTCCTTTTTTCCTCAAGCTCTCACTCACTCCCCCTCTTTCTCTCTCTCTCTCTCTCTCTTTCCCTCCATAACCCTTTTCACAATCATTTTTGTTTGATTTCCGCATAAGCAAAACGACGACGACAATGATAATGATGATGAAGATGCTGATGATGATAATGGTGGTACAATGATAATGATAATAAGTACATGAACACACGTTTTCTTCTCATATAGTTCATTTTTGGAAAATACATAGGCTGCCATATACACATGAAGGTATATCATTTATAGAAGAAAATCTTGTTTGATTGATTTTTTTTATTTTTTGAAACTACGTGTAAAATTATATCCCCCATCAACAACAAATTGTTACTTACATTATAACATCATAATGAATATAATTCGACTATTGGCGGACCATATTTAGATTTAGATTAAGATTTATTCATTTTCCGTTCACAAAGCACAACATAATCAAAGTAACAATACATAGTCAAATTTAAAGTACAATATCAATCGGAATAATGCATAGGAATTAGAACGTATAAACAATGAGAACTAATGCGAACTAAAGTAACCTTGACTAATAACTATATAAAACAGAACATATGGATTTTATTTTTGGATCATTTAAAAAAAATTAATTATCCTTTTTCTATCAGTGAAGAAAACAATCATGATCAACATAAAACAAAAAAGCAACTCACTATTATATACAATATTATCATAATCTAAAACCTACGGTGTGTATGACATGATGTGGATGTGGAGACCAGACTGAGAGCACTGTGTGTACGAGAGGATATGGAAACCAGAGTGGAGGGGTGTGCCGAGAAGGTGACACGACATGTAGCCTTTCACAAGTTGGTATTTTCTTGAATATTAATTTTTACTTACTGAATGTCTTGGTCATGTTTGTGTGGCACAAAATTTGCCGACAGTAAACATTTTGCGTGACTACAGTACAGGTTTTCGACAAAATAAGGTGGGGTATACCGTTGAATTTCACCTGGAGCAAATGTCTCCACTTCGGAGCATATTTCGCCAGTCTGAGCGACTTTGACGCTAAGAATGGGGTATGTCTAATTTGTTTCTACTGTTATAACATGGAGCTATATGGTTATAATAATTACATGAAAACGCGTTTTTTTTTCTTCATTTTAATCGCCAGGCACGTAATAAACTTACACAAATGCTCCCCCCCCCCACCATGAATAAGCATTAAGAATATATCTCCCTCCTTTGTGCTTAGCCCTTTTTTTCTATTTCTTTCTATATGCATGTATCAGGGGCCGCGGAGCCGGGGGGCTTTAGCCCCCCAATTTTCCAAAGCCGTGTACCAAAAAACGTAAGAATGACCATATGATTGTGATTTTTAGCATGGACAGCCCCCCCCCCCCCCACTTTTGACTCAGCCCTCACTTTGAAAACCGTCCCGCGGCCCCTGTGTATGACATGTAATATATCATGCAAGCATAGTTTAAGTTTACTTTGTAAATTCATTGTCGCATTATCGGAGCAATTTACGGCGGAGCAAATATCGGCGGAGCAATTGTCGCGGAGCAATTGTCGTATAATCGGAGCAATTTTCGGCGGAGCAAATATCGGCGGAGCAATTGTCGTATAATCGGAGCAGATGTCGGCGGAGCAATTATCGGCGGAGCAATTGTCGGCGGAGCAATTTTCGGCGGAGCAGATGTCGGCGGAGCAGATGTCGGCGGAGCAAATATCGGCGGAGCAAATATCGGCGGAGCAAGTGTCGACGGAGCACATATCGGCGGAGCAAGTGTCGACGGAGCAACTGTCGGCGGAGCAACTGTCCGGAGCAATTGTCGGCGGAGCAGTTGTCGTATTTTGCGTAGCAACTGTCGGCGGAGCAGATGTCGGCGGAGCAATTGTCATGGAACCAATAATGCTATAGCATTCACATCCTTTTATTTTAATGATTACAAAAAGTGAATGAAATGTCAAATTTTGGGATATAAACCTCCAAAAGCTTGCTCCTGGCATTTGCAGTATTTTTTTTATTAGAAATAAACTTTTTTTTAGATCGAAATATAAAAATGTCATCAATCGTTCATTTTTATACCCATCCTGATCATTGGTACAAAATGTGCTTATATGTCACTCATTCTAGTAATACGAGGTTATAGTATATATATGTTAAAGTTTCAGGTCAGAATATCAAAAAATTCCAGCTCTCGCTTCGCGCGCGCATTATTTGGTTAAAGAGATATAAATCCTCATGTGTCATTGCAAACAGTACTAAACAGGTCCTTATTCAGGTCAGTATATTACAAATTTCGTCTTCCGCTTCGCGCACGCTTTCTTTACTTACGCCTTAATCCGCATCTTGATCACATTACAAAAATTTGCTCTTTAGCGTTCACTTTCCATGTCTGAATACATCAAATATAAAAAAAAATAATGAAAAAAATGAGCTTGCCGTCGCACTACTTATTTAAGTGCCTATCGGGAAAGATGTGAATTTTTTTTATGCCCCCCCCCCCTATTGAAGAAAGCTAGATCCGCCCCACGGACTAACAGAACTGATCAAATACTAAAAAGGTTCACCCTTTATAATTCGGAACCCCCTCATATCCTGGCTACGGTCCTGTGCTTGTCTTTTTTTTTTCGGACAAACCAGCGCATACTCTTCAAAAATCATTTCCTTATATCTCTTGTTTTTCTAATATGATAATTCATCTATTTGCGGTGTGTACATCTATTTCGTATGTTTATGGATCGGTTGTCCTTTTTTTATATTTCTGCAGACGACAATTAAGACTAAAAAAGACAAAAGAATGAGGTGTGAAAAAAATGACAAAATATGAACTAGGCAGAGAAAGGCGAAATTAGATATTATAGGAGGATACAAACGAAGAAGAGGAAAGATACGTGTGGAAAATAGATGGAGAAGAAAACTTTTTTTTTTTCTTTCAATGATTTTTTTATTTTCATAACTTCATATACATATAACAAACATAATCATTATACATTGTACATATTATATACAAATTGAAATAAAATACAAAACAAAGCATATAAAAGATAAAAAAAAATAAAATAGAAAACATTTCAGGATTGAATGGTTATGACATCACATATGATTTCGTTTTCCATCAAGCTGCCCAAACTATTATATGAAAGAGGGATGTAGAATTTTCCATTTCTTTTCAAACTTAGATAATTGTTTATTTTGAATGCCAATTTGTTTTTCTATTTTGTATATTCGTTTCAGCTTTACAAGAAACAAATCAAAAGACGGTGAAATATTCAAATGTCTGCATGTATAAATCATTTGTTTAGCTACAACTAAGCATTGATTCAAAAGTAATTTATGTGGTCTTCCATCTGATATACCAAACAAAATATCTTCATCATTTAGTTGTAAATTAATATCAAATTTTGTGTACCACCATTTCAAAAACTCTTCCCAAAAGGTACATGCATGCTGACATTCTGTAAAAAGATGCTCTGTTGTTTCCGCCTCTAGTTTACAAAAGGTGCATAATTCAGATTCTACAATTTTCATTTTATATAATCTTTTATTTAAGAGGAGTGTTCTTGTGTTTATTTTATATTGAAAAGTTCTACTCTTAGTATCCGTTAAGAACACAAAAGGCATTTTATAGATAATCTTCCATATATCCTTTTCTATATTATATTTATTGTTCAAGTAAATTTCTGATATTGGAGCCTCAAAAAGTTTGCCTTTCAAAATTAAATTGATATTCTGTGTTGTCAACTTCATAAAGTCTATATCTTTGCCTTTGAAATTACATACAAGTTTTAATTCTATTAACTCTCCTTGATTATTAAGGCATCTGAACTTCAATTCTTTTGGAATGGCCGAAGCAATTGAACACCATTTCATATAAAATTTCTTTTCCACTCCTCTTTTCATCCATATACTGAAATCTATAAGTTTACCTTCCCTGTCATATAAGTCTGAGATGTACCATAAGCCAGCTCTAAAAAATTCTTTAACAAACAAAGGTTTACCTCCTACTATAACACTGTCATTGTTCCATACAATTGTTTCCCTTATATCTTTATACTTTGAATCTAATGACCGAAAATAGAAAAAGGCACTCAATACATCTTGATAGAAACCAGGGCAATTGCCCATCATTTTACAACTCTTTTTTTACATATTACAATAAAATATAAATTCACCTCCAAATTTCTTCATAAAATATCTAAATATAATAGACCAAAGAGAGTTGTCTTCCTTAAAAAACCTTGATATCCATCTTATCTTTAAAGCATTAAAGAAGGAAGGGATATCAATCATGTTCAAACCTCCTTGTGAATATGAACCTATTAGAGTGTACTTTTTAATATATCTATTTTTTCCATTCCATATAAAATCTTTAATAGCTTGCTCTAATTGTTTCAATATATGGCCTGGTATTGGTAAAACTGACCCACAATAAACAAATTTTGATATAGCAAAAGTTTTTACTATTTGTATTTTTCCTATCAAACTCAAATTCCTTTTCCGCCATATATTAAGCAGAACTTTTACATCAGCTAGACATTTTTCGAAATTTAATGATATCATACAATCAATATTTGAAGATAATAATATTCCCAATACTCGAAACGGTTCAGACGGTACATTAATATTCAAAGGCTTATCTTCACAAGTTCTTTTGGATCCCAACCACATAGCATTTGTTTTGCTTTTATTAATTTTAAGACCCGAAAAGGAAGCAAAATCTTCAATTACACAAAGGGCTTCTTTTGCCGATTCTAAGTCTGATAAAACCAACGTAGTGTCATCTGCATATTGTACAATGTTTATTACATATCCATCTATATCTATACCTTTAATTTTTTTATTCTGACGTATAGCACATGAAAGTATTTCCACACCCAGAATAAAAAGATATGGGGAGATTGGATCCCCTTGCCTTACTCCCCGGCTCAAATCAAAATATCCAGAGGTATGTCCATTGCTACTCACACAACTGCTTATATTGTTGTAAAAAGTCTGGATGTAACTTTTGAATTTGGGTCCAAAACCGAACTTGTCCAGTACTTTCATCATAAAATCCCATTCTAATGAGTCGAATGCTTTTTCATAGTCTAAAAATAAAAAAAGTCCTGGTATGTTATGCATTTTTGTATAAAACATAATATCCATAATAACTCTGATGGATTCACCTATAAATCTTCCTTTGATAAAACCTGTCTGACAAACACTTATCAATTTATCTATAAACTTACACATGCGTTTGGCAAAAACCTTAGTTATTATTTTTACATCTACATTCAATAAAGAAATCGGACGCCAGTTCTTAAGTTCTCTTTCATCTTTGCCTTCTTTCTTAATCAGAATAAGGATAGCTTGCCTTTGTGATGTTGACAATTCTCCTATTTCAAAACTGTATAATATCGATTCCATAAAAATATCTTCTAAATCATTCCAAAAACATAAATAAAATTCCACTGGGATACCATCATTTCCCGGGCTCTTGTTTTTGGCCAAATCATTCAGTACTTCTCTACATTCTTTTTTAGAAATTGGTTTTTCCAACTTTTCCCTTTCTTCAATATTTAACATGGGAACATAAATTTTTTGTAGAAACGAATTACATTGTTCTCCAGCTCCAAACCTTACTTTTGAAGTGTATAACTTTTCATAATACTGCTTTTGAGCAGATAAAATATCTTTAAAATTTGTAATTAACTGGCCTTCTACATATATTTCGTAACACATCTTCTTTACATTATTCCTCTTTTCTAATCCTAGAAAGTACTCATTACTCTTTTCTCCCTTTTCGTACCATCGACTCCTTGACCTAACCATTAGCCCGGCTACTCTTTTATTGTCTATTTCTATCAATTCTTCCTTTATCTTTTCTATCTGATTAATAATACCCTCTTCTTCGCTGATGGCAAGTCTATTTTCAAGTAAATTCAATTTACTTCTTAATTGTTGTTCAATATCAGATATCTGCTTTTGTACGTTACTAGAATACTTCACACTAAAACATCGTATCTTATACTTGATCCAATCCCACTTTATTCTTGGTTCCAAGGACGAATACTCTTTTTTCCAATTATTGATATTTTCCTTCATAACCTTAATATATTCTTCATCTAGGAGAAGTGAGGTATTTAGCTTCCAATAGCCTTTCCCTCGCATGTTTTTATTCAAACGTATTTCTAGGTTCACACCTGAATGGTCTGTGCGTAGTGCACTAACAATATTCACCTTTTTAACTTTATGTTTCAAATCTCTGTTAATTAAAAAATAATCCAGCCGGCACTGAATAAGAGGTGTGTTTTGTCTCCAAGTGAATTGTCTGCGATTAATATTTCTGCTGCGCCAAATGTCGATCAATTCAAAAGGGACCATAATGTCTTTAATCCTTTGCACAACCTTTTTCTTGACCAAATGTGTCCCACCTTTTTTGTCTAGTTGTGCATCTAGAATACAATTAAAATCTCCACCAATGATAATGTTTTCCTTTCCATCCCATTCTGTTTCTAATATTTTTAATAGTTCTCTATAAAACTGTACTTGTAAATTTTCCACATTTGGAGCATATAAATTTAAAATAAGAAAACTGTTATTTTCAATATTCACATGAACACATATAACTCTCCCTGATTCATCTCTAAATACTCTATGTATTTTCAGATTTACTCTACTATTAAACAAAATTAACACCCCTTTACTGTTTGTTGAACCATGGGAGAACAACATTTTGTTACCCCATTCACTTGTCCATAATACTTCATCTTTTGAAGAGCTGTGACTTTCTTGTAACATAACAATATCCATCTTCATATTCCTAAACCAATTAAAAATACTTCGCCTTTTAACTGCATTTTGCAACCCTCTTACATTCAGAGACATCATATTCATTGTAATATCATTCTCCATTCTGACCATCTAAGAGCAGCTTTGCTTCATAACATTTCCTAACATGTAGCACCAAGCTATAAAAATATAAAACAAAAAATTCTTCAAAAAATACAAATAAAAAATACATAAGAATAAAACCAAAAGTGTTCATAGACCTTGGCATATTGTTCATATCCAAAAAGTCTTGCATAAATGTCTGCATGGTATCTTCAGCTCAGACTCCACAGCTGATTCATCAAAAAATTTAACTAGCTCTGAAACTTTCCTACTGATGCAAGATGTAGTAGTTAATTCTGGAATGTTAAACATCTTTGACAAAAATCTTCTTGAAGTTTCCCTCGTTTGACTTGTACAGAACATATGCTGGTACGCTGTATGGGATGACTGCAAATAGACCTTCTGCTCTCAACCTATTCTTTGTTGGTATCAACTTTTTGCGGTCTGCACGGATGGATTTTGAGACATCATCTGTGACATACACAACTTTGCCGTTGATATTCTTCCCTTTCAACGCCTTTGCAGCTGATCGAAGAATCCGCTCTCTGTCTTGAAATCGTAGGAAGGCAATGTGTATGGGTCTGGGTGCTGTCTGCTCAAATTGCGCTCTAGCTTTCTTTCCTGATGGGGTTCTATGTGCACGCTCAATTTCGATCTCATCTGCTCTCTCTATCTTCATTATATTTTTTAGCATCTCCTCAACAACAAATTCAGCACAATTCTCAAACTGATCCTCACTTCCTTCAGGGATGCCCCAGAACACCAAATTGTTTCTTTTAGAACGATTTTCTAAGTCATCACATCTCCTTTCCAGAGCTCCCTTAATGTTGTCTATGGTACACTTCTCTTTCAGATCCTCAACTTCACTTATAACAAACTCTAGACTGTGCTCTACTGAATCTATTTTCCCCTTACTCACATTGTATTCTGCTTCCAGTCTGCTGAATTTAGCTTCCATTTTATCCATTTTATATGGAGAAGAAAACTTGATTGGAGCTGTATATGTAAAAAAAGAGAGTTGATGAGAGAAAGAGAATTATTAAAAAAAAAACACGAATGGACCTCAAGATCATGAAAATAGGAAGTTAAAATAAAATCGTAAGAAAGAAGAGAAAAAAGTAATAGTATTTTGATAAGGAAAATGAAATATGTGAATAGAGTTTTAAAAATTTAGAAAACTCAGAGAAACAATTATATTTTATCTTCATATATGTATGTATATACATTTGTTTTTGTATTGTGCAGGACCCTCAGTGATAGCAGTTCTGTCAACTGAAGAGACTTCACTGTTGAAATAAAACTGGAAATAAACAAATGAAAAATGACAGGTAAATGAAAATGCGAGACGAATATAAAAAAAAAACATATATAAAAAAGTATTTGAGCATTGAAATGTGGAAGGCATAGTGCTATGGAGATCATCGCTGAATGTGAATAGCGCCGTCTATGGAGCACAGGCTCAAATTCCTCCAGTAAATTGGTAAAAAGAGAGTTCAAACCATAAAGATATATACTAGGCCTATCTCTATGGTTCGAACTGTGAAATTTAAAAATGCCCCATCTTGGCATTTGCTCATAGAAAAACATAGGATAACTCAACACAACATTGATCTATTTCTCCACCCCGTGAATAATTCCATTTTGTAAACATAAATTTCTTATATATTTAATTTCTATATCTTGTGAATAGGCCTACATCCAGGGCCTATCATCTTGGTTCATTTCTCTCATGTTGTTAGTAAATAACATCATTACGTCAATTTGATATGCCTTCGATTTTTCCACTGAATTGGACGAAATTCATTCATTTATTTCTATACGATTCCCGACATGAGTATTTTTTTAATATAAATAACAGTAAAATCTAATATTATTCTCATGTTAAATTATAAGTGAATTAAAAAAAAGGGAAAAATGAATGAATTCATATCGTATAGACACGAAAGACCAGAATAAAAAAACGTGTAAAAATAAGGTGTCTTTTTATTAAGACGCGAAAATATTTGCTTCGTCTATTAATTAAAAAGAGAATATGTTTATACCTAAGGGCGACTCCAGCTTTCACGAATACTGGGCAGGGCGGAAAACATTTTATCCACATTTCCCCCGATCTGCCGATAAAAAGCTAATTTTTATTGTTGCGTTTCTTTTTAAGGGGTGCTCCTGCATCTCAGATTGGTTGTTACATACGAGATAAGGTATCCCATAAGGTATGAATAAATAATACGATCGCGAAGCGAGTTAATTTTTACATATTTTCTGAGATGTTTTTAGCCCTGAAAATCGACATTTTTGACCATGAATATGATGGGTATCTAACAATCAAAAATTGATGCGAGCGCAAATTTCCGCGAGCTGAAAATGTTGAAAACTAATCATTCTAAGCGCTTTTTGTAACCATGAACATGATGGGTATATCTAAGTAAAAAAATGATGTGAGCTGAATTTTTGTCCAGCTTAAAACCAAAAAACGGGACATTTATAGGCACTTTTTGTAATACAGGACGTGTATACAATTAAACATTATTGATGCGAATGCGAAGCGCGAGTACACGATTTTTTAT
Source organism: Lytechinus pictus (assembly GCF_037042905.1). Taxonomy (NCBI): domain Eukaryota; kingdom Metazoa; phylum Echinodermata; class Echinoidea; order Temnopleuroida; family Toxopneustidae; genus Lytechinus; species Lytechinus pictus. The sequence goes on from NC_087254.1 coordinate 30,320,455, forward strand.
GTTATATGCCAACTGGAAAAACAATTTGGCAATTCAAGCACGTTCTTAAGAAATAACAGTATGTGAATATCAATAAGCAGTTATTGCGAGCGCGAACCGCGAGCTGAATTTCTTTGAGATTTAGACATAAGAACATGATATTCTATGCACATTATATTTTTGGAACTGGTGGGTTGGCCTATCTTCCAAAATGAATGATGCAAGCGCTGGGCGGCAGCTTAGTCTTCTTGTTAATCTGACCTGTAAACTGAACATTCCGCTCGTTTTTAAATGAAGAAAAAGCTGTATATCTTAATAAACAATAAATGTGAGGCGCGAAGTGCGAGTTAAAGTTTGTTATTCTGACCTTTGAAATTATGACAATGATTAAAAAAAAAAAAAGCCCCCCCAAAAAAAAAAAAAAAAACTTAAAAAAACAAGGAGAATAACATTTCTAAGCATTCCCTCATACTTTGGATGCCTACACTATTATATGCCTAAAAGAACCAATATTCGTTGCTAGTGACCCTCGCCATCAAGTCCCTGTCAATTTCCTCTACAGAAAAGGGGCATTCATATCATATTTAGTTGTTATGGATACATTCATTTGTTTCTTAATTGCATACCGTAGCATGTTATTGGTCATGGATCATCAAGGTCAAACTGTCTCCAGCGTTTGTCTTTGACATCCATCAATAAACTGCTCAGCATTATTATTTGTCTTGATAAAATAATAAAGACAAAGATGAATAATGTTAATTTACTATCTATGTTGTTAAAATGTGATTATATGATACCATGATATTTACTTCATCATTATTTTAATTATGATAAACTTGAAGTCGAAATGAAACAAATTAATGAATTGAATTGAATTTTGATTGAAGCCTGGTGCACCATGGATAATTAAACTGATTTTTAATTGTAGAAAATATGGATTATTATACACAGTTTCATCAAGACGAAACTTTAATCTATTCTCTTATTACTACTTAAGTATATAGCCAAAAATTAATGTCAAGCTCAGATCCAAGAATTACTGACGTAGCCGATAATATTTAGTATAATGGGGTGTCAAAGGCGAGTGAGGGTGGAGACCGAGCGGGAAGTGTATAAGGGGTAAATTCTCTCAAATATAATACCAGAAATGCTGATGATAATTATCAAAAAAGATCCTTGGCATACAAAATAATACGTGGTCACTGCTCTTCGTTGTTACTCAACAAAATGTTAACCTCATTCTGTTCATGGGGCTGATACCTGATATGAGTGTGCTTAAATACTTTTTTTAACGCTGTACTAAAATTGCACCGTCACTATACAGACTTTATTGCCTTGAATTATGTATACATGCCTCTCAGGGGCTTAAGATTCGTGAAAAGAATTACCATTAAATCTGCCCGATCTTATGAGAGCTTCAATTATTCATAATCCGTTGGGGGTGGCGCCACAAAAAAGCGTTGGATGGACTGCGATCAGCAAATTTAACAATCTTAATCAAAGATTAGGTTGTCGAGAAGAAATTGAATTCCAAGTTCGTGCCTTTGGAAGAAATTGAATGGGTTTTCTGATTTTGTGAAGTCTTTCTTAAAGGCAATGAGATAGGAGAGACCTATTTTTATGAACTGTGTTTTATTTGTAGGCCTAACTCAAATTCACTAGTTCATTACGTCACCATATATATATCAACAGGGGCGTATCTTGGGGACAGGGGCACGAGCCCCAAATTGCACTTCGAGAGAGGCGCATCAACCTCACAGAAACAATAACAAATAAAAAAGAGAAAATTAAATAAATGATGATAAATCTATATAGAGGATTCCCCCCCCCCCTCCCCCGCGAAGGTGAATTTAATGCATCAAACTTAATCTTCATATAGGCTTAAAAGGGAACACATTTGTAAAATTCGGTCGCTGTGCTTACCCGCATGCTTCCTCTCAGAATCACATTTTTTGCGCCCTTATAGTTCGTAAAACGCGCTTTTCTTTTGGAGGGGGGGGGGGGGTTGTTAACAATTTTCTGTACGCCACTGACATAATCGATCCGCTCAAAGTATTTTCTAAATATTCACACGATGCATACATGCATCATTGCACTAAGAATCATTGTGCTCGTCTTCGTTTTTAAATTTTAATTATTTCCTGTATGAAGAATAATTATGGATTTCGATAGTTGAGATATCATATTTGAATATAGTTTCTATCATGCATTATCCATGTTACAAGGTTCTCATACTCTGCTTTCTGTTTTTCTTTTTTTTTAATTGAGCATTTTTTTCTTCTTCTTTTCTTCTTCTCCTTCTCCTCCTTCTTCTTCTTCTTCTTCTTAGTAGTAGTAGTAGTAATAGTAATATAATAATTATCGTTATCATCATAATTATCATTGATTATCAGCACCATCATTTTTATTATCATTATTATCACATCATCATCATTAATATTCTTCGCTATCTATTCTTCTTCGGTTTCCCATTCCCCTTTATCAATGAAATATACTGTTTATTTAATTCTTGTGAAAAACTTTCTATTCATTAGATTTGGAAATTCCTATTCCCCCTTCATTCAAGAAGGATTATCAAACATTATCAAACTGCATAGTTCTAATTCGTGCTATATCTAATATATACACACGGAGATCTTTAACAATTTCAATTTTATTAAATTAAAGAGGAGGAAAATATAGGGGATAAATACATAAAAAATAAATTCGCAGCAAATGACTGTCAATTGTTCTAAAATGTTTAAACAAATTAAATAAAAACAACTGGACCCCAAAGCCACTCAACGGCAAGAAAGAGATGGGAAACTCGTCGGGTGGGTAGAATGGGGGCCTTCTTCTTTTTCTTCTTCTTCGTATTCTTCTTCTTTTTCTTCTTCTTCTCCTCCTCCTTCTTCTTCCTCTTTAATATTATTATTATCATTATTATTATCATTATCATAATTATTATTATTATTATCATTATTATTACTATTATTATTATTATCATTACTATTGTTATTATTATCATCATTATTGTTATGATTATGATTATCATTATTATTATTATCATCATTGTTATGATTATTATTATTATTATTATCATTATTGTTATGATTGTCATTATCATTATTATTTATCCTCTCCTTCTTCTTTGCTATGGTTTTATGTATGCATATCTTTTTTTCAAATTCATTCCTCGTCGTTACTGTATTTCGCTTTCTTTTACTGCACTACATGACTAAGGACACTAAAGATTACTGAAAATTTTATCAAGGAAATATACTGTTTATTTCATAAGGCGGAAAACTTTTTTTTTCATTACTTTCATTGTTTCTTAATACTTTCTATTATTAATTATTTATAAAAACGCTTAATATTTCGATATGACGTATATATTCATGAAATTGCATGTTTATTTCAGATCGGTACATGTTTGAAAATTTGGGACCGTTTCTTGATAGTTGTTACCATGCAATGACCATTATTCGACAATTGTCATAGGAACGTTCAGACTTAGGCTGCTCAGCACAGGATTATTGTCACGAATCTCCATCGGAATATCGACATTTCTGTTACCAAATCCAATTTTATGATAGGTTTTGACGCAATGTTCAGAAAATAATATTATATTTCACATTTCTCTCTTTCCTTTTATTTTTTTTTCTTGGTCGTGAAAGTGTTTGGGAGGCAAGCGCCCCCATCCGCTGGGGGTGGGAGGGGGGGGGGTGTTGATGGAACGAAACAATTGACCAGATAAGACCAGCTTCATTTGGTGGTATAGGCAACGTATATAGGGAGATTTTTGTATGACAACTTAAGTTGAAAAGTAAGGTTAAGTGTGTGCTATACGGGGTCCTGATCTTAAATGTCCCGTATTCTGATAGCCAAGGTTTAGTTAAACACGTGCTAACTATCTTTACATGACCAACATTTTATGAAGTGCCAGTTGTCAAATCATTTCTCAATTATTAATCAGAAATTATTCTCGTCCTGCTGCAAAAAGCTGTCAAAATCAATCGAGTCATAAAATGGGAAGAATAGGAATATACAAAATATTGCATTGAAGAGAGATAACGATTATTGCTACGGACTGACTTTGTCTTTAAAACATGAATTGGTGCAATCAGAGTAGACTCCAGTGATGCTTCAGTTTGCATGGCCTAACCTCAAATTTGCAACTCTGCACTCAGAATATCCTTTGGGCTTCTCCTGACAGATCCTTAAGTGTAAAGACACAAAATAAACAGGATTAGACGGTAGAGGGAAAAGTAGAGAGAGAGAGAGAGAGATGAGATGGCCTAGGAGGGAGCTTTATGATTGTGATGGGATATAGAGAGGCAGAAAGAAAATATGAATAGAGAAAGATGCCCCCTCCCTCATAATTGGCACTAGAACAAAATTGACGAGCAAAATAAGAGGATAACACTCCAACCAAACCCCCGAACCCCAAAGCCGTCTTCAAGCGTTTAGTGGTACTACTCGTTGGCAATAGTGCTTATCATTCTTAAATTTTAGCTTCCGTTTCTCTCTGACAGACTCTTTCGATTGGAAATCAATCTATCAAAATTAGATTGAGAAAAAGACTGACTTCTAAATTTATTAGATTGAGATTTTTGATCGAATTTTGAAAGAAGGTAGACAAAATAATTGCGAGGAAAAAAAATCAATAGTATGAACTCAAAACTCGTTGGTCGAGAAAAATGTGATATTCATTGGCCGCATAGTTTCAAGGACGAATAAGGAAATTCTATGTCGAATCGTGCATGAAAAATTCATAGCATATGTGAAGAATATTAATGATGATGATATGATAATGATAATGATGATGATAATGATAATTATGATGATAATAATAATTAAAATAATAATAATGATAATAATGATATTAATTATATTACTACTACTAACTACTACTACTACTTAGAAGAAGAAGAAGTATGAATATTACGTTTTAAGCCCATCTCGACTATGATGCGGATGGCTTTTAATGACTAAATATGTTTGGTCATTGTCATTTTTATAATGTTTATATAGCTGAGATTAGATCATTATAATGAAAGAAATTTGAATACTAGAAAAGATAATACGAACCAAACAGTTACCTTTCGACAGCCTTTATCGACTTTATATGAAAATTACATTCTTTTAGTGGCAAAGTCACGGATTCGGCATGAAATTATAAATTTTGTGTACAAGTAATAACAATTCTAATACAGACTACAATTCCTTAGATTATGAACACACGTAATTTGGAATCTTGTAGTCTTTGTAATTTAATGATGAACGTCTGGTTGGAAGAAACAGAATCCAATTATTTTTGGAGTATATGTGTTTTTACGAGGGCAGAACCTTCATTAACTTTCCCGATGGTGATGATGATGATCATTATTTACTTAACAAGACAAAGTGCAAACATAGTTACCAAGAATGCTTGTAGCATTTCAAGAACACTGTTGATTAAATACCTTACTCAAGGGCATTGGTGCCGTGGCCAGGGATCGAACACCGAACTTTTGTGTGTCTAGTCATGTGCATTACACCACTTAGCCACGGCACCTCTAATTAATCGAGTTTGATTTCGAATGTCAGGTTAAACAGACAGTCACGCCAACGAATTCTACTCCAAAAACGGCTGATGGCATGTCATTCGAAATAACGTAATTACATTTGATCAATCAGGACCCCGTTGCATAAAAGTTACCATTATGGTTACTTTGCCATCCAATAATTGTAACTTGCATGGAATACTTGTTTTTGACTGGCTGTTGATCAGCGTTACCATGGTAGTTACTATTGGATGATACCGATACCATAATAGTAATTTTTATGCAACGGGCCCCTGAAGTCGGATTTGTTGGTGTGAATGTAGCATCAGCCTTACTGTCAGTACCGCTTACTGTTCACAAAAATGCACATCTAACGGTTTAAGATTACTTTCTCAATATCAGATCGCTTTGGGTTTCTGAATGCAGGAGATCGCGTTTTGACATTTTACCATTAGAAAGCACTTAACCTCTCACAACTCGTAAATCGGCGAGTATCGGCTACTTATCTCGAGCGTAGCTATTCTTAACGTCGAATTTCAAATTTGCATTACCTGATGGCCAATTCTTATCGCACATATCAAATCCGTAAGCCTTTTTCGTAGGCTTCGGTTTAACGGTGTTTCAAAAGATCAGGGCAATGGAGACAAGTAAGCTCCCCTCACATTGAATGAAAATCTTTGTGATTCATATATCATGGTATATTTAGAAGGTTCCCCACTCCCTTCACCCTGTCCTTGAGTTGAAAACGTTATTCCTTATAAATACCAAGAGGAAGGGGGGGGGGTCGCCCACTACATAATTATTTGCTACGATGTGAGTTCACGAAAAAGTCTCGACAAGTGTCTGTTTCAGCCCTTTAGAGGCGTAGGCAAAAGGATTTTTTTTTTATACAGCTATATACTTGTATCAGCGCCGTATCGAAGTTTAAGGTTCTGAATTACAAATTCTGTCTTCGACATCTTTAGGTTAGCATTGGCTAGTGTAATGACACGATATAAGCAAGGAAATACCACTTTATTTAACATGTTTAATGAGTATCTCCTTGACTCAGATAGAATGCAATGTTTTTCTTCGCGTTCAACGAAATTTAAGGGTCCATTACTAAGGTGGCAAAGTTTGGTTACTTCTAGATTTATAGGTCGCATGGTTAGTAATACATTCATTTGTACACTTTAACCCATTGGTTCCATGGATGCAATATCAAACCATTAAATTAAACTAATTTTAAACAAGGTAGAATTCCTGTTTGGATGACAAACATCCTCTTTTTAGGGGGTGGGGTAAAATCTCAACATGCCTTTGATTTTGATGAATTTGATTTGATGAATTTGATATCATTAAATTTGATATCATCACTAGTGGATACAAAAAAGAGAAACTAGATAAAGGCCTCAGAATAATGTAAGCATAAAAGCCAATGTTATTTCAGAAAATAAAAAGGCGCTCAAAAATGTTACTAATTAAATTGTATAGTAAGTGGGGTTGTTAATGGCTCTAAAGTCGTGGTTTAGCCCTTTGATGATCTCTGCCACTTTTCTGCTTGCCTCCTATTGTTTTCCTTTAGCTCTGGTGGTCATGGTTCTAGGGCGTGATGTATCTTTAAGATCACATCGTGTTGTGACATACTTAAGAAAGAAGAAGGAGAAGACGGCGGAGAACATGTAAGGTGTTCATGTCATTCCCCCATGGAATGAAGGAGGCATTGTGCCTTATTTCACGACAATACACCCACACTCCTCGATCAGACTTATATGTTTAAACAAAAAGCAAAGAAGTCGAGCGAATTCTACGCAGAACAGTTTCCATGGCTTGTGAAGTTTTCGCATTGAATAAGAGAAATACAAAAAAGTACATGGAGCAAGTGAAAATTGCGAATTGGCGTAGCTTTTTTTTTTTTTGAAGGGAGCTTAGGTGCTGAATCACACACGTCAAAAGTGTACTTCGATTATTATCATTATTATTATAGCAATGAGCTTTTACTAATTTTCAATTTCAGTTATATTCCTAATTCCCCAATTTTAGCACATTCGTCATTTCGCAAACCAAAATGCAATGGGGCGACGCGACGGCGCGCCACGGCGTACACATATTGGATGATTATCTACACGGTGACAGACTCTACGTGCATGTCAATATCTCTCTTTTATCTTTCTCACTCTTCTCCTCTAACTCCCCATCTCCCACTCTCTCTCTCTCTTTTCCCATTTTCTATCAGTACTATAAATTAACGCACTCCATGTATGTGAGAGTGAGCCTGTATGAAATGCTACAACAAATTTGTTATTGGGAGCAGTAGTTATTCCCTGCCCCTTTGCGCCAGCCCTGACATCAATTCATCCACAATAATTCAATCAGTCTGAACAAGCGACTATCAACTCTTAAATGTTCAAGGAAGGATGACGGGTGATTTGAGTGAGTATATATCTCGCCCCAGGGGGTGACTTCTGCATTGATTTATATGTCAATTTCGCGCCATATTCACTCGACATCAATCTGCGTTCAATCACATCCATTAAGCATGTAAACATGCAATGGCAAGTGGCGATAAGTTCAAGGGGCAAATCACTTTTATATTTTTTGCGATTCAATCTGAAGGTTGAACCATTGTGACATTAGACGCTTTTTTGCGATGTCATTAAATAGGAGCATTAAAGAATATGAAAATAATAAGCATTTTTTGTGTTCTGTTCAATGATGATTTTTATGTTCTGTTTTGTGTTCTGTTCAATGATGATTTTTAAGACAAATCTGAATGTCAAAACAAATGTTTACCTTGAATTGAATAAGTTATGCTAATCTTATTTCTTAAATTGGTAAAGATAAAAAGGCTCTCTTTAATGTTGTACAGTCTATTACTGTCTGTACAGTCATGTACATGACGTGACTTGTATCGGCATGATGGCTCAGTGGTAGAGCGCCCGCCTCATAAACGGGAGGTCGTGGGTTCGAGCCCTGGCCGAGTCATACCAAAGACTTATACAAATGAGACCTTCTGCCTTCTTTCTAGGCGCTCAGCAGTTAGATTGGAGAAGTGTAATAATAACATATTATGTTATGCATGGCTCGCCATTAGAACAGTTTCCTAACTGAAGTGGCTACCCTGGGTAATAAAACGTTATTATATTTTTATATATTTTTCGACCTAGATTTTTAGAAATCAAGCTGGGAAATATTTTTGATTACGAAATGTTTTTGATGGAATTTTAGGACATTTAATTTTCCGGTTGCGTATTTGTGAACGGGAGGTCGTGGGTTCGATTCCCGGCCGAGTCATACCAGAGACTTAAAAATGTGGCCTTCTGCATTGTGGTTAGTCGTTCGAAGTTTTGGAATGAAGAAAGACAATGATGATAAATGAGAGAACAGTTCACCAGAGCTGAAGTGGCTACCCTACAATTCCCTTCATGTCAGCTATAGACAATTTCGGGTAAATCAACTGCATTCGGCAATACTTATTTTGTACACTGCACTCACGCACAACACAAAAAGTGCACTCACTCCCCCTCCCCCCTTCACGCACAAAGAAAGTTGGAAAAATCTCTCTCTGCATGTGATATGTCACTTTCGGTAGGAAGATGCAAGCATACCATTTCTTGAAGATAATAATCAAGGATACGAATAATAGGACAGTCATATATGACGTCAATCGTAATGTAATTATGAATTGAATGGTCAGACAATCATCAACTCTATCATTACAAATCCTTCTTGTATGTGCATGAATTCATTCCAAACAGTTGCTATACGACAGCCTTCTATAATAAAGTAACTCGCATTCGCCATTTTATATTGGTTCAGTGTATTTTGTGACTAGAAATTGAATACTGTACATCGGTACGTGATCATTGAACACTGCTGATCATTAACATGGATTTAGGGATTCGAGTACCATTTCTTTTGAAAAAAATCAACCTATCCATTAATAATCCTTACCTTACAAACGCATGCGTGCGTTTAATTTCTTCATAAAAGTAGCAGAAAATCTATATTTGTTTTGGCATAAGTCATCATAAAATGCAAGATGCTTTCTTTGGTAGATATGAACAAAGTTCAAGGATGAAGGGAATATGATCAATTCTTAACATGCAGATGTCATCAGTTGGTATAATTATCCACATGCACCTGAAATTCATCTGGCACGCTATGTTAGTTAAACGGGGCTGTCGATAAAAATTGGTCCTTTGCCAGTTGGTCTAATTCTCGACACTAATTTTCTAGCGATTACCTGTTAACATCTTTGGCTGAACCCCCCCCCCCCCTGCCTAGTATTTTGAAGAGATACTATCAATTTATTGTTACCCTTCCGTACTTACGAGTTGCCTAGAATAATCATTGATACCAATAAGATCCATTATAGGTGTATGTATTTGGTCTTCATTCATTCGGCCTCAATGTTGTATTTGGTCTACGTACCGAGTGAGCCTTATAGTCTACTTCGGTTATATTGTCATTTTGTCTATTGATTAAATGGTAAAATTACCTCTGAGTAGGTTTCTTAGTTTAAGTATTCGTTCATATTTTAGTATCCACCAGTGATGAAGGCCGGGAGTTCCGGATTACGCGGCGCTTCGATAAAATTTAATCCCGACTTTGTACACAAAGTCAGCGTTTTCGTCGTTTTATTATGTTTGACATAATGAGCTCGTGTTTTGCAACGACCATGGCTCCTATTGTTATAATGTAACAAGAAATTGGTAACCATGCATAGTGAATTTGTATTTGCCCTGATATTCAGTGGTCACATAAATTCCCGATCAGCAGTCTTTTTCTCAAGCTAATTATTTGTTAACTACGGAGTGAAGTTGACCTAATCGTGTCATTTTATACAATGCATTGGAAGGCATGATACTCAACGATAAATAAAAAACTTTAAAAAAGCGTTTTAGCTTGATTCCGGCTGGTTTTGCCATTTTTCGTTATCTTATTGTACATATGACATTACATTGGCACACAAGCCGAGTGCTCGCTTTATATTGCAGTTACGGTACTAGGCTCAGACGGTTATGGGCTTGAGACCAATTCATGTAATATTTGTTTATTTTGTCGTGTTGTTTTACATGTATATGCTCCACATAGTAAACCTGTGTCTTGCAATTAACGTGGCTGTTGTGTACATATATTTTTACAGCGCAATTAAGGGCAAAGAGTATACTTGTAGCTTAATTTGTCAAATGTCTTACTAGTGACATAACAAATTTGTTTCAATGATTTGGTGCAGTGTTTAGTGACTTATTGCTGATTAACTTTTCAGTTTTTTTTTTTTTTTTTTGCACAATTATTTTGCGTGTTTTGTTATGGTTAAGCAATACCCATGCAACTTATGCTCTAAATGTGTCAAAAATAATCAAAGGGGACTCTTATGTACACATTGTGAAAATTGGGTGCATATAACATGTGCAAGCATCCCCGTAGATGTCTACAATGATTTATCAGAACAGTTTCTTTGTTGGATGTGTCCAAAGTGCTTAATGAAGCAATTGCCATTTTATGATGAGAAAGTTATAAATGATTCAAACAAAAAAATACATCACAACCCTCAAGCGGTGAAATATGCAGACGGGCCAAGTGAATTTAAATTTGAGGCATTGTGTAAAAAGGGTCTGAAATGCATACAATTGAATATTGTTAGTCTGATCAAAAATTTTGATGAGTTGAAATCAATAATCTTGAAAAATTACGTTCATGTGTGTGCACTCAACGAAACCAGGTTAGACGAATGAATTCAAGATGGTGAAGTACAAATCCCTGGTTATTCCATTGTAAGAAAAGACCGAAACCGAAATGGAGGCGGAGTGGCCGTTTATGTTCATAATAGTATCTGTTTCAAAGTTTTGGAAAATAGGTCCTTACTTGAGTAAGAAGCTATTCTCATTTCGATTGAATTAAAAAACTCACAACCCATTTTTTTCCTAAATTGGTACAGGCCACCTAGTTCTGGACGTGAAGTCTTAGATACATACGAAGATTTGCTGTTATTTATGGCAAACTTCAATCATCATTCAATTATTATGGGTGATACAAATTTTGATATCTACCGAAAACCCTTCCTTCTGCATACAAATAAATATGATCAAATAAATAACATTTATGGATTTCAGTATCTAAATACTACAAAATGCACCAGAGTTACGAATGAGACAACCACTCTTATTGATCACATGCTGACAAATAATTGTTTGTATGTAAAAACCTCAGGTGTTCTTGAAGTGTGCATGGGTGATCATTTTATGAATTACTTAATTTGGAAAACAAACCATCCCCCAACCATGATCATAATTATGTAACTTTTAGAAAGTCTAAGGATGTTGATTGGGATTCGCTTCATAAAGATCTCATTGAGCAAAACTGGAAAGAAATTGAGGCTATTGTTAATTTGGGTGATGCCGTTAAGAAATGGGAAGAAAAGGTGTTACTGGTTATTAACAAACACATGCCGATAAAGACAAAGCGCATGCGCAAAAATTACTCCCCCTGGCTGAACGAGTCAATCTATAGATTAATGAGAAAAAGAGATAAAGCAAAAAAGAAAGCGGTTTCTCAAAATGATGAACAGTTGTGGAAGGAGTATAGGCGGCTGAGAAATAAAGTCACTTATGTTATCAGGAAAACTAAGAAACAATATTATATTAATAAACTATCTGAGTGCTCTGGTAGAAACCAAACGTGGAATGTTCTTAAATCTTTTTTGCCAAGTAATAGTGCAACATCCAATCTATCATGCGATGACTCCTTCAGTAAAGCTTCTGAATTTAATGAACACTTTGCTAATGTCACCACAAATTTGTTAAGTAAACATAAGCTTAGAGAGAATGAAGTGAATATTACTAGTTCAGAGTCAGTACCATGTCATAACATTATGTCCTCATTTACGGTTGTCTCTGAGGCTCAGGTAATGGATGTAATTAATAAATTGAAAAATAAAAAATCGGTCGGGGTCGATGGAATATCGGTTCAGGTTCTGAAAGCATGTGCTGATATATTGATTAAGTCTATAACTCATTTGATTAATAAATCTATTATAGAGGGCAATGTTCCAGAACAGTGGAAAATTGCGAAGATAATACCGCTACATAAAAAAGGAGATAAGTTAAACCCCGATAATTATAGGCCAATATCTTTACTGCCTTGTATTTCGAAAGTACTTGAACGTATAGTTTTGTTACAATTATCACATCATCTGAACGCCAACAATGTATTAGTGCCAGTTCAATCGGGATTCAGGGCAAAACACTCTACTGTGACTGCCCTTGTTACGGTAACAGATGAATGGTTTTTGGCCATGGATAAAGGTGAATACACAGGGGCAATCTTCGTGGACTTACGAAAAGCCTTCGACACAGTCGATCACTATGTTATGTTGAACAAATTGTCTAATATTGGGATAAAAGGTGTAGTACTTCAGTGGTTCGGGAGTTATTTAACTGGGAGGAGGATAGTGACTAAGGTCAACGATGCTTTGTCCAATGAACAATATTTAACCCATGGCGTGCCTCAGGGCTCACTTCTTGGCCCCTTGCTATTTTGTATTTTCATTAATGACTTACCTAACGTTTTTCAATCATGTCGTGTTCATCTTTATGCAGATGATACGGTTATATATTATTCCGACAAAGATGTTAAAGTTGTGGAATCCACTTTAAACACATATATGCAAGTTTTAGATAAGTGGATGTCTCAAAACAAGTTATTGGTTAACTATACGAAGACTGTCAGTATGCTCTTTGGTACGAAATATGTTGTCCAAGTGTAATGCACTAGATGTAAAAATAAACAATACCAACATCCAAAAAGTTAATACTACGAAATATCTCGGAATTCACATTGACGCTGAATTGAAATGGGATATTCATATACATAACATGTGTCACAAAATCAGTATACTGGTTAGTTTTCTTGGACGGTTAAGACATGTTGTTAACGAATCAAGCTTAAATTTGATATACAAATCCGCCATTTTGCCACATTTTGATTACGCTAACGTCATTTGGTATTCCGCTCCACAAGGTTCTCTGTCAGCCCTTCAAAAACTCCAGAATAGAGCTGGCCGTATAATTATGAAAATAAATCCCTACTCTTTTGTCTCCAATCAACATATTCATGAGACTTTGAATTGGGAATTTCTTGAATGCCGCTATAAAAAGCATATATGTACAATGATTTATAAAATATTGCACAATCTTTTTCCAAACTATATGTCTGATAACATTTCTAGAAGAACTTTAAATTATTCGCTTCGTTCGAACCAAAACCTTAATTTACCCAAACCAAATTCTAACAATTGTAAAAAGACATTTTTCTATAGGGGCATATCAATTTATAATCAATTGCCCAATGAAATTCGTAATGCACCAACTTTAAGTTCCTTTCATACTCTATTATATGATTATTTAGATTGAGCATTTGTATTTCTTTTTAGGTGGTCTGTCAACGACAGATCACCTATTAGTTTTGTCAGAATTTTCTTTCTTCTTTATTATTATTATTATTATTTATTTATTTTTATTTATTTCCGCCAATTTTTTGTTCCAAGGATAACTCCAGATCGGTTTTGTCAATTTCTTTCAATTTTGGCACAGTCAAAGGTCATTGTCATAAGACGTGACAATAACATTTTCAAGGTCATCAGGTCATGATGACGTCATCTAGACGCCATTTTGTAAAATCACATTATCAATCATATCTCCATTATCAATTATCAAAAATTAACAATATTTACATCACATTAACTTCAGGTCAAGGGTCAACAGTTCATGTCATCAAAAATTACCTGGTCGTCACGACGCGCGCGTACGCGCACGTCAAAATTTCAAATTGCTCAAAATCACTTTTTGACCAAAGTAGAGTACGTTTCAGGTCATTTTAAGCATTTCAAAAATTTGCGCACGCACACGTATGCGCGCGCGTTTCCGCGCGTAACGCCTTCAACGCAACGCAGAAACGCCGTTTTTTTTATATCATTGCATTGATAATATAATTCTGAGCAATTTGATACCTTCATCAACCTTCTACGACCATTAATAACGAAATTAACACCCGTTAAAGTTTGCAGCACGTGTGCGCGCGAGCTCTTACTATAGGCCATATATGGGCAAAAACATGCCTATTAAAAATTCACTGTAGCTCTTTAAATAGTGCGTTGACCCCCATTTTTTTTTCATATATTGATAGAGTATGAGTTGTAGATTTGATTTCATGTCACCATTGTCCCTCAATTTGATCATGACGTCATCATAATGGCGTCGGAGGTTAAAATATCAATTTTCCTTGTTATGACGTCATAATAATTATGCAAATTAGGCTTTAACTCCGTGAATTTTCGCCCAATTTTCGATATGTTGTAGTTTAGGATGTATTCATTCTCTTTAGTTAACATGAATTTTCATTTTGAAAAACGCATCATGGCGTAAAATAGCGATCAAAAGAGGCATGTCATTTTTCCTCATTTTGCGTGTAATCTCTAAGGGACATGACTTTTTCTCAAAACTAGATTCTACATTCCTCTATTTCGTGAGCTATATCTCCACTTTTTCTTGTCAGTTGTCTCTGAGCTTTTAAAATGTTGTAGCTGAGATTCTAAGCTTTTGGAAGTGTGCCCTCCATTTTTTGATCAGATGCCGGGATCATGCCCGTTTTTCGCTTGCAAAATTGGATTTGCAATTCTCAAATTTGCTTACGTGTAATCTCTATGGGGAATGTCGTGGCTCAATGGATAACGCACTTGACTTGCGTTCTCGGGGGCGCAGGTTCGAGTCCTGGGGTAAACAAGATGATTTTTTTTAAATTTTTTCTTTCTTTTTTACCACCTCGTACATGATCCTTTATGATAATTAAAAGGTATAAAAGTTTAAATTTAGCAAGATAAAACAGACTATAATTACTTTTTTCATATCACATGTATTGTCATATATATCAAAGAGACCATTTTCACAGTGCTTTATCATCTCCCGTCTTTCACAAGTATTCCATCCATAATGAACATTCCGTTGTCATCATGAACATCATATTGATCTGCTGGAACATGGTATTGGTGATCATGATGGCGAGAATAAGGACAGACCACCTAATTCGTCCGCATGACGAATTAAAATCTAGTTTCTTTTTGTCTTAGTAATTTTTTTTTTTTTTTTCTTCTTCTTCTTTTTTTTTCTGTCAATGTATTTTACTCTGAAAATTTTATGGTGTATATTACTTTGTATGGTAAATGTAGGACCCCAAGGAAGAACAGCAGTATTTTGAAAATACAGCTGAATTGGGTGATCCTCCGTTATTGTATGTATCTTTCTTGTATATTGTGTATTTTTTTTTATCTGATTCGGAAATAAAAACAAACAAACAAACAAAAGGCTAATATCCTCCCGTTTTGATGAAAAGTACATGCATTACATCGTTGGTCTAGAATCCCCTTGGAAGGAAGTCGGTACAACTTATAATATCTTTAATAGGTCATAAAAATCAGACAATTCAAAAGCTTCCTGACCTGACTTGTCGTTTGTCGTTTATCGTATAATGGCGCCGCGAGCGAAATGCAAATAAAATACATATACGTATATACTGTGTTCATTTTATGGAAAACTTGAGGCAAAGCTTGGTTCGTCCTAGATGCAATATATTTTGAAAGGCCTCTTTCGTTAGTGATATCAAGGGCCTCGCCCTTATCTTATAATCTGTCACTAATACTTACAACTGTCCTTGGAAGGGATTGCTTTGTTCACTAGCTTTCTCTCTCTATGAGTCTATGTCAATCTCTCCCTCATTTTCTCTCTCTCTCTCCCTCTCTCTCTCTTTGTTTGTCTGTGTTTTTGTATTCATGTTTGTCTTTCTAATTTTGTTTTCTTGTTCCTCCTAATAAACAGGATAAAAAGATTCTCATCCGAGCCCAAGTTAAGGTTTGTTAGTATTTATATAGTACGGAATAGGACTGGATATTATGATCTTCAATACAAGTCCGCCAACTCGGAACGTCATTTTCGGGATTTCCGTCTTGGATTGAGAATCGAAGAAAAACGTATCGAACACTGTCTCTGTCCATTGACAAACACGAAGACACCCTCGCACAAACACAAAATCGTCTGTAAATTATCAGAGGAATTAAGAGATATATGATAAATTTTAAGCGCTAGCATTGACATTACGGATATAACGAAAACCTTACAGTTAAAAAGTCTCAAATGTTACTGCTTGCAGAAGAGTGTAATAGCCTATAGTGCATTTAATTTGGTCATGAAGCTTATATATTACAATTAGCTTGATCAGAATTACACGAAAATAAACACGAGTAATTGACTGACACACCTGACCTCTTTATTCGCAGGGGGTGTCGTTTAAACACTCGAACCTTTCTCCAATAGTTATAATATTCGAATTGATACCAATTTGGAAGATTGCTTATCGATTTTCTCAAACTCAAATCGCGTACCTGGGATGCGGTGATACTTGGTTTATTTTCACCGTTACTTGGTTCTTGGAGTTTCCATATACTGCTGTATCTGAACGAAATGTCATTATAGAAAAATGCTGTTTTGAGATGGAGTGGAAGTATTTTGATCTTGCACATTTTGCCTCAAGACTCAAATAAATGATTTTTTGTTGCTCGTCTTCTAATTCGTATGATTAGTTTATAATCAATCAGAATTGTTATTTCAAATTAGCGATTATTTGCTAACCTTTGTGTTTCGGGGCCCAGGTAAGTTTCAGTTTGATAGCAATATTATGACGCAACTTAGTATATCTGATTAGACGGACTGAAAACATGGACTAGAATAGAAAGGAAAGCATCAAACGGAGCTGTATATTGGGATATAAGTTCCATGGATGTACAATAAATTTTTAGAACGTTTAAAATTTCTACCTTCTTAACCGGATGGTATATGATGCGTGTGTTGATTGTAACAGAGTATTCATGTAAGTGTGCCTAACGGCTTGTAATAATAAACAAAACCATATAAGGTAGAGCATGGGTTCATGGGGAAGTTCATGGCAAAGTATAGCAGGGAATAGGGAGGATAGAACGGGAAAAGATAAAATTCGCTTTTTGATGAAAATTCTATAGTATAAGACCGTAGTGGACGGTGGACATATTCGAAAAAAAAAATCCATTCATTTTTTCTCGTACCTGCTTAATGAAATTAAAGAAATAATTATCAGAAAATGAATAGTTTTTAGTGTGGCTCATTAAAATCATATTGTCAGTAGGCCTATACGATAATATGACAGATATTTGACAAAATACTACCTGTATACTGCAAAACGCCGGTGTTAATTTAATGAGGTGTTGAAAAAGCATCGGTTTTGGCGTTAGGCTAACACCAATTTGGCATTTAAAGGAATGGTCCAGGCTAAAATTATTCATACCGGAGTTTTTGCAGTGTAGGTGGGCTGATGATGTCATATCCCCACTTTCCCTTTTCTAATGTTATTACATGAAATCATAATTCATTTTGAATCATGATTCATTTTTTTCATACATGTGTAAATGATGTGTCTCCATTATGATGAAGAAGCAATAAATAACTAATGCACTTAGTCAGTTGTCAATCCAATTGTTTTGTTCTTGGTAGAAAATGTTTGAATAAACCTAATTTGATATAATAAAATACAAAAGAACAAGTGGGGATATGACATCATCAGCCCACCTAATGAGTATTCATGAAGACATGTTGTTTCACCGGAATAATGCAAATCTTTAAAATTCAATAATTTTGTTATTTGTTATCCGATTTTGTTCAAATTTTTAGCACTTTGCTCAGTGAATTTTACTCTATTTATAAAGATATAAATATCTCCAGTCTGGACCATCCCTTTAAGCAATTCCAATTCTTAACCGGTGTTGTTTCAACACCTCTCTGGTGTGGACCGAAATAGATACCAGGCTGGTGTTAAATTAACACCGGCGTTTTGCAGTATACAGATGGTATTGTGCTAAATCCCCACACATCACACATGCTGATGTACACAAAAAACACCCACTCATCACGCTCTCATTCCTCACATAGTGCAATCAAGAAATGGAACTCCTTGCCGAATTAACTTCAAAATACTTATACTTATACCCTTCAAGTTTTCAAACAAAAATCAGTATTTTATAAATAAACATTAGGTTGATATTTTGTCCATATCTGATGTTATTACGTATTACGGTGTTGCACTCTATTTCATTTTCTCTCTCTATTTACGGGTTTCTACTTTTTAAAAAATGTGACCATACTCTCTGTCTTATTTCTCTCTTTTTCTCATTTTATATATTTTCCCAAACTGCTATTCAATTTTCCATGTAACATCTATTGAAATAAAGACATAGTATTTCATGCTGTGTCATGTCCACATCTGGCCATGGTGTAAAAAAAGAAAGCTGTTGCTGATGCTTTCTATCATGTTTAAACAGGTTCAAATGAATTGAAATAAATAGAATTAAATAAATGAATACACACATCCCCGAAAATTGTTTTAAAGCTGTTTTGCAAACAAAGTCTTTTAGTATCATGTTAACAATCTAATTTTTTTTTTAAATTGTGTATTTTCTGAGGATAAATGAGCATCTATTGTGTACGTGTTCCACAACTAGGAGCATAAACCATTATTTAACTCATGTATTTTCATGTGTAAGCCGTCTGATCTAAACGAGAGTTACAATTTTCTTCACCAACTCTAGTTGCTAGGTCTATTATAATATGACTATTATTTGTCATTTAAATCATGGCAGAGATATTACCATCAGGCACAGCAATCAATGACGTCATAATTAGAAAGAATACATAGAAAAGATGTTCTTCCCCGTCACACGAGCAAGATATACCCTCAACGTACAAGCGATTATGCCTATTTGAGCTTGGTAATATACAAAATGTGAGTTCATTTTATAGTACCATCATTATAATATAAACGCCAAAGTAATCCTTGATGAAATTTTTAATTCTTTTGGAATGATATAAATGATTATTTTTCTGTCATTGAACCATGATTATTGATACCTGGATCAGAATTAATTCCGTGTCTACCCATTTGCACGTTCGTTATTATGAATAATCATGTAAACTCACAATTTTCGATTAAATATCAATATCTATTCTGTGATTGCAGATAAAATGGGTCATGTGGTCCAGTGGTTGGAGCATTGGACTCATAATCGCAAGGTTGTGAGTTCAAATCCCAACTCTGTCATCGTCTCCACTTTGATAAAAAGACCAACTGTCTATAACTGTCTATAACGTCAGCCACTATGACTGATTAAACTAGACGTAAAATGTTTCCTAGGTAATTGGTTGTTTTTCAGCTTGGCGTTATCAGCAAAAAGCTGTCCTGCCGAGATCATACGAAAGTTACTTTAAACAGAAACAGATTAAGAAAAAAATCAATTGCGATTTCCATGAGCCAAATATTATTATGATCGTATTTATATCCCATCTAGATATTCAATAACACCCTTAAAAAATAAGGAAAAAAACCGAGAAGAAAATGTATTATGAACATTTTTGTGATAAAATATACTTGAGAGAGGGGAGAAAAGGAGAAAGGAGGAGAAAGGGAGAGAAGGGGGAATTTTCACAGGAAACAGCAACGATAAAGGGGATACTTATACCATATGATGAGATCAACCCGAACAATGCTTTAATCCGACGTCAATATTCTGAGCCTCCATCGAAGACGCCAAAGAGTCGTTGAGAAGAGTAAAACAGAAAATGGCTGAAAGCTCCTATTCATCATTCTTTAAAGTGAGTGACTTAATCAATTATGTCACGATTTTTGTCTCACCTGCATAGCAGAGTGAGACTATAGGCGCCGCTTTTCCGACGGCGACGGCGGCGGCGGCGGCGGCGGCGGCGGCGGCGGCGGCGGCGGCGGCGTCAACACCAAATCTTAACCTGAGGTTAAGTTTTTGAAATGACAGCATAACTTAGAAAGTATATGAACCTAGTTCATGAAACTTGGCCATAAGGTTAATCAAGTATTACTGAACATCCTGCCTGAGTTTCATGTCACATGACCAAGGTCAAAGGTCATTTAGGGTCAATGAACTTAGACCATGTTGGGGGAATCAACATCAAAATCTTAACCTAAGGTTAAGTTTTTGAAATGTCATCATAACTTAGAAAATATATGGACCTAGTTCATGAAACTTATACATAAGGTTAATCAAGTATCACTGAACATCCTGCATGAGTTTCACGTCACATGACTAAGGTCAAAGGTCATTTAGGGTCAATGAACTTTGGCCGAATTGGGGGTATCTGTGGAATTACCATCATAACTTTGAAAGTTTATGGATCTGATTCATGAAACTTGGACATAATAGTAATCAAGTATTACTGAACATCCTGTGCAAGTTTCAGGTCACATGATCAAGGTCAAAGGTCATTTAGGGTCAATGAACTTTGGCCAAATTGGGGTATTTGTTGAATTACAGCCATAAATTTGAAAGTGTGTTGGTCTAGTTCATAAAACTTGGACATAATAGTAATCAAGTATCACTGAACATCCTGTGCGAGTTTCAGGTCACATGATCAAGGTCAAAGGTCATGTAAGGTCAAAGAACTTTGGCCACGTTGGGGGTATTTGTTGAATTGCCATCATATCTCTATAAGTGTATTGGTCTAGTTCATAAAACGTGGAAATAAGAGTAACCAAGTATCACTGAACATCTTGTGCGAGTTATAGTAGTTTTCAAAATCAGCACTGCTGCTATATTGAACCGCGTGATGCAGGTGAGACGGCCAGAGGCATTCCACTTGTTTAATATAGTAATGTCTGTCCTAATTGGCTTTCCTTGTCAAGAAATCATTTTGACCTGAGGGCTTGTAAGCCAAGCGCAGTTTTAAGTTAGATTACATATCTTCAGGCATTCAAATGCTTGAACTGTCCGTCAAGGGTAATTCAAAGAGATTTCTCCATTGAAAATTATAATGACGATGATGGTGCTAGAGGAACAAGTTTTTTTTCCTGTGTGGCATTTCGTATGTAGGATTATAAAAGTTGTGAACGCCTTTTTTTAACACTTTGATGGATATGGTAGTTAATAGTTATTTATTAATGGTGAAAAGATCACAGAAAGAAAGAAACCATGGAACTCGTGGTTTATAGAAACGTTAACAGTGCACTAACAGAGGCCCTGCTCTGTTTAGCCTCTTGTCGAGGCCCTGGCGGCTGCTTCCCGAGCGAAGCGAGCGAGAATTAGGCCTGGCGAATTAGGCGAATTAGGCCCGTCTCGCGGCGCTCTGCTTCGCTCTCTCCCTTGCTTCGCCATGTTCGCTCGGAAAGCAGCCGACAGGGGATCGACAAGGGGCTATGCTCCGTTAGGCTAACAACGTTTCTGTGCGGTCGGCACAGAGATTTATCCACTCCTGTCCACAACTCCGTCAACAGGTAAATCACGTAACAGCTCGTCTCGGTCTAGAGATGG
Organism: Lytechinus pictus; assembly: GCF_037042905.1. Lineage (NCBI taxonomy): Eukaryota > Metazoa > Echinodermata > Echinoidea > Temnopleuroida > Toxopneustidae > Lytechinus > Lytechinus pictus. Next base: position 30,342,352 of record NC_087254.1, read on the forward strand.
TTTAACCTGTGTAATTGTATGTTGCAGTGGTGGATCCGGGGGAGGGGACACGGACTGGATGTGCCCCCCTCCCTTTGTTGGAATATCCTAGATCCGCCCCTGGTATTATGTATAAAGTCATCAACTGTAATTTGCCCCCTGTTACGATCAAGTAATACTTTCCTTGTAATTGGCAAGATTAAAGCTTGTCAGAGGATTTTCAGGTATAGCAAGACACAATATATACGATTCAAAGTATTTTTTCAAAAGAGTCCACAGGAAAGTTTACATTTACAGGTATCTTCCTAATAATCATAGATGATGCAGTGACGGGGGGGGGGGGGGCGGTGGCATTGAAGTTGCGACCTCGCAAAAACCGTGAAGCAGAAAAATGGGAAAATGTGATGAAAAAGCCAAGTGAAAATTGTGAAAAATGTCCGATCCCGGGACTTATTTCATAAAATTTATTCAAAAACCGGGGTAATTTCCCTACCTCCAAGGACATATTTGTGGAAATCAGAGTATTGCCATTATTCACAGAGTTTTTTTTCTTAAGGTGAAAAGCTTAGCAGGCCCATTAGATCAGAGAGAGGGGGGGGGGGGAGGAACGATAACTCATTTTTTTTTTATAACTGTTCGTCAGAGACATTAAATTTTGTATTGATGAACCTTCTAAAAAGAGAGAGAAATGTTTATTTAGTCAATGAATTTGGGAAGAGGACTTTTGCCCCCTTTGAGCCCACATAATCACAGACCTACTCGTCAAACCTTGATCAAGGGCAGACATCACATGAGAAAAGTGGTAAATAATTTTGATGTTTAATGCGTCAGTAATCCGTGCTTGTTTAGGCTTTCTTCTCTGGAACATAAGTCATGACATTTTCTTCCCATTATCAACTAATATCGCTTACGCCAATAATGAACAAAATCCCTAGATTCATAACAGAGGTCAGAGTGAAAATGAGGTGCCGGGTTATGTGTCTCTGTGGCAAATAGGAGAAAAGAAAGAAAACAGAGAAAAACTGTCATCTGATATTCTTCTTGTTTGTTTGTTTTTAGTTAAATACAGATGTTGAACTGTGGACAGTGTATTTGAAACTTGCTTGATATCATTTTCAGATGACTTAATGCATTGCAGGAAAGGAGTGAGAAGGATGCAGATAATGGCCTGGAGAATGACGTCGAGGCTGCGACAGAGGAAAGAGACAGGCGACACATAGATTGAGAATAAATGAGGGAAAGGAGAGAAGGAGAGTTGGAGGAGAATGAAAAAGAAAGAAAGTAGGAGATTGACATGCCTGTAAAGAGGGGGAGGGGGAAGTGTGGGTGGAGACGGGGTAAGTGTGTGAGGGTGTGTGTGGCGGGTTGTTTGCCTGTATCATTTAGAGGCTTTCAAATTACTGTTTATATCGTCCACATCGTTTAGCGATCACATTTTGAAATTACTACAATTGAGAATCAATTTTTTAACGTTTCCTTCCTTTATTCCATTTTGTTAGCAACAGTTGCATTAATGTTTCAAAATGCAATTTTTGCATTGAGCGCAGTCGTGTTATTTATTATTAAACATGTTACAGGCGGGAGAGTGAGCGCAGTATCAACAGGGAGTTCAGAACGATACAAATTACGAAAGTAAAGGATATCATACAATTAATTCGTAAGAGTTGGAATATTTATATTTCGCTACAGAATAACAAGCACAGAGGTATATGCCATCAAATTAGCTGATGGTCTACTAAGAGAATACTAGGTGCAAATGATCCGATAACATCCAAGATCGACGCGCATTCGATGCGAGTCGTGGATATTTGCGTTCGATGTTAATGCGCCGTGTTTTCTGTACTTGTGAGTCGATAATTGCGGTAAATTGTGGACTACCATTGCCCGAGATATGATGCTTGGATGATTAAAGTGGTCGATAAGATGGGGAAGGTCCAATGTGATGCTGTGTTCAGTCACTCACAATAGTTTAACCGACTCCAATCCGACCGATGATGTGTTATTCGAAATCACGTAAAAGGTTTGGTTCGTCTGGACCCCGTCTTACATAGAGTTACGATTGATCCAATCAATCGTAACTCTATGGAAATCCATCAATGTCATTTTTTTTCTAGAGGAAATTTGCACAATGTCCTTTGTAAACAAAGAGAAGCACAGTGATTTTTCAAGAAAACAATGAATGCATGAAATATGCATCATAGAAAATATTGCAAACAAACATGCATAATAGATGTTGACGTTGCTGGCCGTCCATATATAGTTGTGATTGATCAGATTAATTGCAACTCTTTGTAAGTCGGGCCCCTGGAGTCGGTTTCATTGTGACTGTAGTAATAGAGACTATACTGCTAACAAAGGTTGGGCTTTGTTTTTGTATTAAAGTTTACACTTTCAACAAAATGTACTACATTTTTATCCACTTCTCAGTCAGCTCAATCACACGCACAAACACTCGCCCACCCCCACACCCTTCCACGCTTACTGTGCGCGAACCTACTTTTATCAAAATTAATGATTTCATTGATTTCGTTAGCAGAAATAACCCGAATTAAAATATTTTGTTCACACACCTATCTTCATAATTCCACACATGCACACATAAAAAATCCTCTCAAATACACTAATAAGAAAATCATACACGCCTAAATACACATCACCCATCCACACACACACCATCGTCGTTTTTCACTAATATAAATACGCAATCTCACTTACTTTCTCAATGGATAGAACAGTACATAGTAAGTAGATGTGAAGAACAATAATATTAATACATCCATAATGTCGATAATATCAATGCGCTAGCTTGACCCTTACTGAACGGTGCATAATGAACTGATAAATATGCACATCACAGGCTTAACTGCAAAATGCACGTGGGAGCAAATTACTACTTTTGTCACCAACAGCACGTTTGCTGGTCCCCCATCTGGTTTTGGCAGCCAAATGTATGCACGGAGTGTGTGAGGGTGTGTGTGGGTGTGTGAGGATGTGTGTGGTGATATGAAGATAGGTGTGTAAAAAGCAAGAAAAAAAGATCTTCTGGACAGTGGTGTGTTGTGTGTGTGTGTGTGTTGGGGCGGGGCGGGGATCGAGGGAGGGGGGAGGGGGAAGATTGGTGTTTAAGCATTTTTATAATAACTGATTTCATTGTTTTCTTTTAAGATATATATGATTCATGATTATATTAAGTTAGTAAAAAAAAAGTGAAAATATGAAATGTAAAATATTATACGTGATTTGAAATGTTTAATTGAAATGTTATGTAACTATTTGTTCATGAAATCAGAATAAAAACAGTATTTAAAAAAAAGTGGTTGTGTGAGGATGTGCTAAAGAGAGAGAAAGATAGAGTGTGTGGTAATGGGGTGAGTGTGAGGGAAGGTTGGCGTGCGTGTGTACCTGATATTAGCTCGTTTTCGCAATTGCGACAGGGATGGATTCTACAACATAGTAGATCTATTGAAAAGGTAAATTCATCCTCTGCCAACTCGTCCACTCACCACATGGTCTACCTTCATTTAGTCTAATGCCATTCCGTCCATTAACATTTCGTCTAATAACCAGTTGGTCTAATACCCATTTTTTAAAATTCATTTTGCACGATTAACACTTTAGTTTAATTAGACCAAATGGTATATTGACTAAATGGCTATTGGACCAACTGGTTATTAGACGGAATGGCATTATACTAAATGAAAGTAGACCATGTGGTGAATGGACGAACTGATGATAGACCAAATGATAGTAGACGACTTGGCAATTGGACGAATTGAAAATACCCGTCAAATCACAATGGACAGCGTTAGAGGTCTTTGTCGAAAAACTGGTGAACCGGGGGAGTGTTTCATCAACATTTTCATCCGACAAGTTGTCAGATCTGACATCTTTCTCTGATGTTGATTGGCTGAGAGGTACTGTTACTATGGTAACTGTCGGATAAAATGTGACTTGTCGGATAAAACGTCCGACAAGTCCTTTCATAAAACGCTCCCCGGGACAGCTGATCGTCGTAAGAATTTTAGCTGACCCCCCCCCCAAAAAAAAAAAAATGCAAATATGTCGTTTGTCCAGAGTCCAAGACGAAACTCCTGAGTTGATTTACCGATTTTCGACAAAGACTTCTTTGTCATGATGGGCTTTTGACAATATATTTCTGTGTTGCAAAATCAGTCCCCGTCGCAATTGTGAAGCCTTCCTATTGCGGAGATGAAGGTTGAAATGATTTGCCAAACGCAAGCCTAATAATCTCGCGTTTTACACCTCAGACGTTTATTGGTAAGAGGTGAATACAAAGTTTTTGCCTTTTAACGCCTTTTGCACCTGTTCATCATACCGCAAGTTATACAAGCCACAAATGCCCTCTCTGGGCTGTTTCATAAGCTGTTCATAATGTAAATTAGAACATGACTTACGGTACTAACCGGGCGTTGGAAGCGGGTCGGGTGACAGGGGGTGGTCGCTCCCATTCCATAAAAGTTAGGGGGCATTTTCGCTTTCCTCAAAATAGAGAGGGGGAGGAGGGTGGGGAGCAGATGGAGATTATGATAATAATGATGATAACAACAATAATGATAATAATAATAATACAGCGCAATTAGTATATGCTCTATTGCGCGTCATACTTTGTATGATATGATAAAAAAGGTAAGTGGCTTGAAATGTCGCATAAATAAAGGGGAAAAAAATCAAATCTAAAGAAAATTAATGGAACCTCCGAAGACTTTCCCAGAAATAATTAAGGAGGTAGTTTTTCAGATGATTTGCCCGGGCATTGCCAGTATCGTTTTACGAAAGCGCTGGTTATATCAAGGCTTGTGTTGTTACTCACTTCAAAAACGTAGGCGAAGATTTGTCCTATTTGATTAGTTTTAATTGTTATAACGTCATGGAAGACCTCAACATTTGTGATACAAATACCACCCCTCCCTCTTTCTTTGATGTTTATTCCATGTCTCATCATTTTTTTTGTGTGTAAATGTTCGATGTACAGAATAGACAGAAAGGACGAGAAGAATATCGCAAAAAAAAAGAATAATGAATATGTAAAATGGACTAAACGGCAAAGAATAAACAATACACATTATCACACTTTGTTCCCTCAATTCAAAATGTGAATTTAATTCAATACAGTGTAACACAAAAATATGTCATTTACACGGTTTACATCCAATAAGAACATGATATGTGAAAGACAGAAAATTACTTTCACGCCATTTCAACACCAGTATATCAAAAAAATCTTTATACTAATTTATTCTCCACATTTTACGTGTCAGACTTTTTTTTAAAGCAGATTCATCTTAAAAAAATAAAGCTTGTACTTTGCAATTCAATGCCACTTAATGTAAATTAATAAACTTTCGATTTACAAAAATAATATAATTGCAGTTGTTTGAATAACCTTTATTGAAATACCTCCTATACACGAACAAGTGATGAAAATTTCAGAGTAATGTTTCTTTGAATTTCTCTATCTTTTCAAATCTATCTATCTTTTGGTGGTGTGGGCTCAGCCTTGAAGTGTGATTTACACGGTTTACATCCAATAAGAACATGATATGTGAAAGACAGAAAATTACTTTCACGCCATTTCAACACCAGTATATCAAAAAAATCTTTATACTAATTTATTCTCCACATTTTACGTGTCAGACTTTTTTTTAAAGCAGATTCATCTTAAAAAAATAAAGCTTGTACTTTGCAATTCAATGCCACTTAATGTAAATTAATAAACTTTCGATTTACAAATATAATATAATTGCAGTTGTTTGTGGTGGTGGTGTGGGCTCAGCCTTGAAGTGTGAAAAATATAAAATCAATCATTTTTATATTGAACCAGTAAAAATTTGGTCTGTGAAGAACTTCGAGTGATAAAATCCTATTCAAAAGTTAATGTCTTTTATTTTGACCCTTAGTTTGTATTGCTTATGCTGGCAGAAAATGTATATGCATGGGAGTGATAATGAACTTCTCGAAAGTGATTAAAAATGGCATTTCCGTTTAATGATTATGCTGGTAAATATATATTTTTTTTCAAAATGGAATTTGTTCAAGGATTTCAGGTAATAATCATATTTGTAAATTTATCCTAGTACGATCGTGCAGTACATTCACTTTGTAACTGTAAAGTAATGAAACTATGAAAGAAAGACAAAAAATAGGAGCTTTGTATGGCATGGTATTGCACTTTAAAGTGCATGCGTTTACTCGGAGTAATCCATGCGATGAGTGGGCTAATGATATCCCTTCCATACTTTTCCTTTTTTTATTTCATCTCATCATGTTTAATGCGATTCATATAATTACAAAGTATCTCACTTCAAGCATATTGATTATCTTGCATTGATCAATGCCGACCCTAATTTTATAGTTTTAGTAGAACAGTGAAACAAATATTTATATTTCTTACGGTAAAACACAAAAGAAAAAATGAGAAAGTGGCTTCAGAGGCAATGCTTTGCCTCTTTAATTTTGATGCTACTTTTATCAAATGCATTCTTTAAGTTCGAGTGGCTTTTTAATATTGTGATGAAGTTTTGTCCCTTTTTGCACTTCTGTCTTACCATAAGCCTTATTCAGGGGCTGTGGGAGTGGGGGAGGCAGTCGGCCTCAGCCCTAACTTTTCAGGAATGATGTTCAAAAGAAGTGTGATGTTACGCATGCACAGCATTCAATTCAATTTGAATTCAGCCCCTATACTTTCAAATTCGTCCCGTCGCTCTTGTTAATTTGGATTTTTCGCCACACAACGCAGAGCGCTTTCAAGAGCACTGAAATTTTATGGCCAAATGCTCGCAATGATATATAACAACAAGAAGTCTTTGTCGATAACTGGTGAATCAAAACAGCAGTTTCGCCCTCGACTCCACACAAACGACATATTTGCAATTTTTTCGTCAGCTCCGATACTAAGGACGAACGGCCGTTCTAGTTCACCAGTTTTCGACAAAAATCTCTCAGCGATTTAAATTGCATTTTTAATACATTCACTGTGTTCGTTCTGCATGGCGGTTCGAAAACTCGCTATTGTTCGAAAAAGAACTTAATAGGAATTTCATCGCTGTAATGTTACAGTATCACGAATCAGAGGAATGGATAAAGTAGGCTGGAAATGTATTATAAAAGCGAACACTTTTCATTTATCAAATCGTATCATTAATATGAAAATTATGTATGAAATGAAATTTCATTAAATTTCTCGATAAAATACCGACAGAAAATCAGGACATTATTTAAGCGTTCATATATTTTTTTGGCGAAGATTGTTTTGTTCGTCTTTACGATTTCATTTTCTAATTTCTACCCCTCTTCGCGTATGCAATCGTTTGCATCACTTTATTGAACAAAAAGCATGAACAAAAATAAATTTTCTACATTGAATTAGACATAATAAAAGAGAGCACAGGGTCGCATAACTGACACAGGCACGGCGTATTAAACATAATGTATCAAACGGGAGCATAAAGTACCAGGATATTTTTACTGAAAAGAAAATATATTGCAATTAATTAAAGTAACTCAAGATGCAAAATTCGGTAAAAAAATTGAATATTTAAATGAGTAAATCTTTCAGAAAAGGAAACATTAAAAAACAAAAACAAAACAAACATGGGATATCGTTATCCAGATTCCTATTGTGCACTCCAATTGGATAGATACAACAGCTTGAAAACGTTACACTATTGCCGAACGTGTGTTTTCTATGGGACACTATCGGCTTTTAAATTTAATTCATTTTTTTTTCAATTTGAAAAAACAAAGACATCTAAAGTATGTTTTTGTTTTTTGTAAGTTTTCTTTTGAAATTCCACTTGGGATAGTTCCAAGCATATATTTTTTTTCTGATATATAGATGTGCGCTTTCGGTCATACAACCTTTTTAATTAATAAAATAAAATTAATATTAGAAATAGTTTTATTTAATGGTAAATAAATGTTCGTGTTGGTACTGTTGATATCAATTGATTAAGGAAGGGAAATAAACTTCAGAGGCCAGTATCATAAAATTAATTGGAGAGCATAATTTATTTTTCGTAATATCAACCGCCATGAAGCATGTTTAAAGAGAATACATATTCTAAAATGTGAATGTGCCTACTTTAATACTTTTAACAAGGATAATATCAATTTTGTAAGGTGCATTTTACTCATAAAAGAAAATACAATTGCGCCTACTATCACAACTTTATTATTTTGAATAGGATATGTATAAATGTATGTTTGACTTCATTTCGTTGATTTCAATTCCCAATGATTAATATACATTATATATCTATATCTGACATACATACATACATACATATATCGCTTAAAATTACTCTCTCAAAAACGAAGAGTAAGATGAAGACGAAGAGTCCGTCGAAGTAGCTTTAGCCTATTACATTTTTCAACGGAATCCATACGGTACTCATCATGTGTTAAATACATATGCCACCAAGATAAATAAAAATAAGATTACAAAGCTCGTACACTCTAACAAAAGATTACTCAATATTGGGTAAAATGGGAACATGCATGTTGGTTGGGTAAAAAGATTACCCAAATTTTGCGCAATGTTTCGTTGAAATAGCCCAATATGGGGTAAAAAAAAATACCCAGCAAACACGCATGTTCCCTTTCTACCCAATTTTGGGGAAAATTTTACTCAGTGTTTTTAGAGTGTAATACTTTTACTTATTAGGCAAAAGTACATCTCAATAATATGTTTGTGCGAATGCACAGTGTACAGAATAAAAGAATATTTCACATACATGACATTACCAGCATTACAAATATTGCAATTCGCTATAATACACACATAATTTGTAAGGCAAATCGGCAGAGCAAAGAAAACCAGAAGTATATTCACTGAATTTCAATCGATAAATCATATACAATGCAACGTTGAATATAACTAACATTTTTAGTTGTATTATGCAATTGGCGGGTAAGATAGCGAATTGTGAGACTCGGTTTCACTTTACTAAGTTAATCATGCGTTCATAATTATATTTAGCCTTCATCACTTACTTCATCAGAAGCCATTCTAAGCGCTTTACAATCATGACAATGTATGGCTTCAAGTAAGCTCGTGAACTGACTGATGTGATACTTCGAGAATTCTCTTTGTTACCTTTCCATCACCTTCATAAAGTACCAGGTGCTTTTCAATGAATAAAGGTTTATAGTTTTAGTCATATATAGATGGAGAATTATTGCACCCTAAGTATACATAATTGCCTCGACTGGCAACTCATTTCAATGAATATATGGAATTTCACTGTAACTTCAACATTTTTTATTTAGCAAACTTGATGAATTTTTCAGTTCGTTTGCAAGGGTGTCGAGATCATCACTTTCGATGACGAATGTGGTATATGAAACACCTTTGTTTAACACGTTGACAATGTACCTCAGTCACAATTAATACTCTTCGGCAGCCGTACGGCGAGACGAATACAGCGTTTTATTCTTTTTCATTCAAACCACCTATATGTATAGCTGGTACAAAAAATGTTAAAACGGCTGTTTTCAACTCGCGTACGGCCGCCGTAATTTAAATGTGACCGAGGTATTAGCAAGTGGCAATAGTTTCCTCCTTATCACGTCACAATGAGACGACTTCCCCCTGATGCCAGGCAGATGTCAGGTGTAAAAATACCATTGCAAAGAATAGCCTCACCCGCAGGCACACCCACCAACGAAATAATCCAGACCTATACCAATCGTTTCCCATATAGAATAATGTCATAACTTGGATCAGTGTGGATCCGTTTTGTAGGTGTAACAATAGAATAAAGGAATAACATGATGAATGCGTTCGCCATTTGAAAGTGTAATATTTTCTTTTGTTCCTTTCCCCTAGCATTCAATTAACCCTCACTTATCTCTATAGTGGCGTCGAGAAAGTGCTTCAAGAGATCATTTACATTATCAGCTCACCGCCATCATTGGTCATTTCACCTTTCTCTATATACAACACGTCTATACATGACACAATATGATGATTCTTTAACGTCTTGTAATATGCATAAATAACACTGAAAAAATACGATGGCAATACAAGCGATTTATTATGATAGCAATATGTATGTTATTAGTTTAATGTTCCGAATGATACTCCTTGGAGGGATGAGTAAACTGCATTATAAGAAAGGATTTATTTCACTTCTTTCCATAGGGCCTATAGGAAAGGAGTTCTGAAATCGGTTTTGACTGTTAAGCGTTGAATTTTAATGGGCATCAACGAACGTGCACATAATTTACCTTTAAAGACTTCTTACTACGAATAGCAACTCACGGTCTCACATAGAGCATGATTGTATTGTTGCTTTGCAACCACACGTCTTTATGCATAATTTATGACGAACAAAAACTAAGAGACATTTCATAATTTCTTACACATCGACAAAAGCGATAAGGCGGATTAAAAAGTCTTGTGAATGAGTGTGGTCGGGCGTAAAATAAGACGTTAAGAACAAGAGTTTAATAATCAAACTCTCACGAAGGAAAACACAATTATTGATAATACAATATCATATAATTTTATTGATAAAAAATCACAGTAATCGTGAAAATAATTCATAATATTTAATACTCTCGAATTGCACTTGACTCGAATTTTAAACTTTTTTTTTTTGTTTCATCATGCGACATGAAGATCGACTGTCTTCATATCAATGCCTGAGTTAGATAAATGATTTTGTCTTGTTTGATAAACTTGAGTCTTTTCTATTTTTATTCTCTTTAGGGACAAGAAACACCAGGGGCCTGTGACACAAAGCTTAGCAATGATCGTAAAACATTTTACAACTATTGATTGCATAGACTACAATGTACAATCAAACGTACGATTAATTGCTAACCTTTGTGTTACGGGACCCTGTATGCAGAAGACTACAGTCTGTAGCTTGTCAGACATTCGTGTTTTAATATTGTTGAAATGAGTAAATAAGATTAACTTCTTTGAACCTATAACACATTTCTTGCTTCATCAACTTCGACATTCTTCATGTCATTCTTATCAAATTGGTATTCTGTGCTTCTTTGCTTGTACATTTTTCCATTAGAAAAATAATATAAATGTAAAAATATGTTTAACACTAATGATGGATAACCAATTTTGATGGCAGAAATGTAATGTAATTTCTGTTTTCCGCTTCCAGTTCTAATCAAATTTCTAATCTTCTATTCCACCTTTATACAAAAAGATGAGTGAATGAATTACAAGAGAATAGTCATAATTTCACTGGAAAAATGGATCACAACTGTCCACTTTTGAAGTTCTGGACCCCATTGCATAAAAGTTAATATTATAGTAACTTTGCCATCCAATAGTAACTACCATGGTAGCAATGCTAATCAGCCAATCAGGATCAAGGAGTTTAGGAAAGTTACCATTAGATGATAAAGTTATACATAATATGAACTTTTATGCAACGTGGCTCAGAGCTGGCACTATTCTAATAGTGTAACAGATCCGAATTGCAGTGAAATTATTTTGGTGGAACCATTGATCACAAAGACTGTTTTAACAATTAATATAGACATAAAATTACACCGTCTATCTTAGTAGACAAATAACTATGGGATGTCTTCTTAATGGAATAATACGCAGAAATAATCCTAGAACACAGCAAATGCATTGGAAATGCAAGTATAATTATAATGAAATGCTCGGAGGGCTTTGTCGAAATTTAGAGAATCGGAACAGCAGAGTCCAGGACGAAACTGCTGTTTTAAGTCACCAACCCTCGACAAAGACTCCATTGTCATGAAGGGCATTTGACAATACGTTCTCTGTGTTCCCAAAAGCGTTCTGCGTCGTAATTGCGGAAACTCCCTATTCTCATTTAAAGAGAGTCGCACACTTCTGGTCTACCCGTAAGACGATATTTTGGAGCGGAAAAAGAACTCTGTTTCCTCATCTTTTGCCAGACGTTATACCTCTTGGGCAAAAGCGTATATAGAAAAGGGTTAAAACAGGAATTGAGGTATGATATAATCAGAGCGACGAGCCCCATAATCTGCTTAGGATCAAAGTTTTCAACATGCAGGACGGTAAGTTGGTAGACCCAAAATGGAGTATAACATATCCAAAAGACCAGAACTACCAGAAACACGATTTGTGCTACTCGACGTTTCGATCGTCGCACCTGTTGACTACCAGTACGCTCTGACCTGACCTGACAAAAATGTGCCATGAGGAGCAAATAGGCAATTACCATGATAATGGACGGGATGGCGAAGGTGATAAGAAAGACTGAGATCATGTAGGTGGGAAGAGAATCATCTCCGTTCATCGTCCAAGCGCAAGTGTATTTCACAGATCCGTGACCGTCATGAATTCGAGTCAATGCCATACTGGCCACCATTGGTGTTGCTAATACCATGGCAGATACCCAGATTACCGCCACGATAACCCGAGCGAAGCCGACACTTCGGTACTTCAGAGACAACATCGGATGAACAACAGCCACATAGCGCTCAATGCTCATTACAGTTAGGATGTAAACACTAACGTGCATGGTGAGGACGTCGATGCTTAGGATCAACCGACAGCCTACGTCACCGAAGAGCCAACCGTCTTGGTTGTAGTTCGTCAGTGTGTAGAATAGACAGCCGAATATGTAGAGCAGGTCCGCTCCGGCCATGTTGACGAGGTAGGTGTTGATTGTATTGACGTTGACGTTAACATTGACATTTCCACTGGGTTTGAAAGATAACAGGATTACCAGGGCGTTAGCACAGACACCGATGATAAATATGCAGAGGAACCCCGCAATCAGAATGGATTTGAAGAGCATGGTGCGTTTTGAAAAGTTTTCAGTACAGAGAAAAAATATTCGAATGTCCCCTGTTTTACAGAAAAAATAATCACCAAGAGACTTCTAAACAACACTTCCTATACATTTGATTTCGAGAAATCCAAATAAAAATGAAGAAATACTTCATTCAGTCTGAGAATATTGACTTTGACGGCATAATACTAAGGATCAGTCACAGCAAACGTATCTCTAATAGTGTCTCATAGTAACTAATTTCCTTCAAGACAACCCGTTCGTAAACTAAGGCACACAAGTTTGCAGCACCTCTCTTTGCCGAGTCGTTTCAGTAAATGGCTATTTATGAAGAATGAGGGCGGACTGTAGTTCGTTGGAGTAAAATACAGGCAACGCCAAATCATTCATTGAAACCGTTGCATAAAGTGTAAGTTATGAATAATAATTCCGTAATAATTACGAACAGGAAAGTGAGTGATGCTGCAGATGAGGGAAATCCAGAAATTTCAGGGTTCAGTAACCGAAGATGTAAGATCTCCAGTCATCAGGTATTCATGCCCACGCCTTCCAGATTCGTTCATGCGGGAATAGCTGTCTGACATTGCCTTATGAGTTAAACTGCACATCAGCTAGGCATCCCACGTATATCATCGATCAATTTGTCTATCGATTGATTAGTTTAATTAGTTTTTCGAAAGATAAGTGGGGCAGATTACATCAATTGATAATTTTGTAAAAGGACAAGTCACTGCGAATATACTTCCATCAATAATGAGAGTGTAAATTAGCTGCGTTTTGTCACTAAATAATACCAAGAAGTGTTTCCGTTTTGTTTGGTACAAAGCCTTTCAATTACAAATGCGATTTTCATCAAGTTTTATAATTCATTTTCTTGATTTTTCCCTCTGAAATGAGGAACCTGCCAATATTGGCATGGCACTCCAGCGTCAAAATTTCAACAACTGTTTAATAATCCACAACGCTGATACTGGATGGCGACAAATATTTCACATATTACTTATTAATATCACTTCGACGAATATGTGAGAGAGGAATGAAAAGTTGATGCTTATCTCTCTATCGACCAAGTCATCGTAATGGCGACAGCGGGGAAGCATGCAGTGTCTAGGGTTTCTCATTAAGTCAGTTCATGACCCACAATTATGCCAAAATGATCTATACAGGGGCGCGTTAAGACCAACTCTCAGTAGATGACGGCATTATTCGGCTGGTTTACTCGTTGACAGCTTTGATCGCCAGGACTGATAAATGTAGAAATGTGTGCTTGATTGTAACCTGATTGTAACCGTGTAAGTTTCAGAAGCCTCGCAGAAACCAACTTTCTCCTTCTTGTGACGAGAACAGTCTGATGTCATTAAAAAAAAAGGGGGGGGGGGAATTCTTTTCAAGAAAGTACACGGAAAAAGTGTGTACGTATCAATACTAGAAGCGACGCAGTGTGCCTTGTCAGATGAGAATGCGATTGGGATATGATTATGATCTCTTACATACCATAACCAGATAATACATGTATATAATTCGATTGTGTACAACCGTCAACGTAGCTATCATATTTCACCAGTCACAGAACAGAAGTTGGTAAACTTCATCACATCTAATGTGTTGATGTATTTGAAGTAGCGTCAAGACATAAAAATGCTAACTGGGGTCATAAGCATACATGGTTTGGCATTTTCGCTCTCTCGAGATGTCACAGTGTTTCTTTATATATCATCCTGTGCTCTGAATATTCTCAACAGATTACTGGCTTGTACATAGGTCATGCTGTGCATGTCTTGAAATTAAACAGAAATGTCAGTCAATTATGATAATTGGGGTTAGTCATGGTATCCATGAATATCCAGTCTGAAGCTCAAAATTTGACTGTACACATTTTCAGACAGAACTTCCAGGATAAAATTCGGTCAAATAAAGATACAGGAGGCTGTCGCAATAAAAAAAGGCTTTCATCATTCTGTTCGAGAAACCGAAATCGACTTTCCGTCAGTCTTCTCGTTAAACGAATGCAGCATCCATTTGACCAAAATAAACTTACTCGTCCATATTTCTTGCATTATTTTGATCTTCAAAGTCAAGTTAGGGAATGATACATGAAGATTTTGAGAGTCACAATAGTCGATATCCTCCTTGGGACGTCATACGAAACCAGCTGTTTGGCTTCCACGAATTATCACTGGATCCATTCTTTACGTATTTCGAAAATGGAATTCATGAATATCATCTCTGGTTACCTTCCCAGCCATGCATAGAAAGATTGCTTAATTGTGTTAAACAAGGCATCTACTGACTTGCACTAGGCTTGACCGCTTCATTCCACGCTAAAGCGTATAGAAAAAAAAAGATCCCATCCTTCATATTTCGCGTGCTCAATTGGACGAACTACGGCGGTAGGTTTAACTACTCTGTTTGGGCACACATGCGTGATATGAACTTTATACAAGATTGATAGAATATTAGACGCATCGATGGTGCCTGTTCAAGAATCCACAAAAAATGATTTTTCTTTTCTTCTGCCTAATCTTAAGAAAGAGTGAAAAAATGAAGGAATCTCACCAAACAGATGCGAGCAATCGATGTGCCCCTGTCTTTTCCAGCTCACGTTGTCACGGAAACTGGGAGCGTGTCGAGGATTTATATAGCAACTCCAACTCGCATCTGTTATTATTTCATGTGATCTCAGAAGCTCAAGCTGAAGCACCACAATACTACAAGATGAGGAAACAGCGTTGTTCCATGCTCGCACCGCATATGAATCGAAATTGCGCACGCGGATACTGACTTGTCCGTGCCCATAATTTATTTCAATATTCCTATTACTAGGGAGAAAAGAGAATGCATAGGCCTATACTGTAGATATAACAGATTTAATCTCATGTTTATACCATGAGTAGAGGAGGAATGCATTTAGAAGTGAGGTGTCTTAATGAGACATGCCTAAACCAAAGCCAACTTTCCTGTGAGCAATTTGAATGAAACAACAAAACTACAACACTGCTTTTCAAGATACTAAATGGATTAATCCAAGCTCATTTGCTATTTCCTCTTGAACTTTTCGAATATAATATTATTTGCCTTGTAGAATCATGGAGTTTAAATCTTGAAAATTATCTATTGAATTAGTTTAAAATTGGCTGTCATGATATTTACCTATTGGTCATGTAAAAAGAACAAGTTCGACTCACCAACAAGTTGATTTAGAATAATAGAGAGAGATCGAATCAGCAATAAAGCATTTTTACAAAGCAGATAATTCTGATCATTATGAAAGTGAGGAAATCGATGATGCTATGCACTCACTGTCTATCTTGTACTTCACTTTATGAAATATGACAAATTCAGTTCATCTTATAATATTTGGATCCCCAAATCACTACAAATCGATGATGCTATGCACTCACTGTATATCTTGTAATTCAGTTATACAGTTCATCTTATAATATTTGGATCCCCAAATCACTACATATTATAAAACTTATGACTTTATTTTTCCATAGGGAAATTTACCATGCTCTACATTATTGGCTTATTTTCTCCTCATAATTCACTTAATGTAATACAAACAATTATCAATGTGTTACATCACCGGTTTTCATTTGTAGTTCAACTGTGATGTGCTTTGCGCAAATGAGCAAAACCTTAAAAAGTCATAACTTTCTTATTTTTCATTTATCTGATTTTGATTAATTTTTCAATGTCATTCTTGTGTGATTTCCTTTTTTCTTTATTCCAATGAGCAAAACCATAAAATTTCATATCTTTCTTACTTTTCATTTATTTGATTTCGAGTTAGTTTTAGTGACATTCTTGTATGATTACCTTTATTTATTCCAATCAACTGCCTGCTAGGGATGGGGTTGACCTTTAAAATCCTGAAGACAGCAATAATACATTTAAGTTCAATTAATTATTATTTCAATGAATTATCATATTGAGAAATTAGATCCAATTTTCCTTTCAGTATTTTTTTTCAAACTAAAGCAACGAATGGTCCATTTATAAGATAAATGCATTCTACATAATCGATACTTGATTAAATTATTCTTGTTGCCTACTTTTTAAAAGGGTTGACTGAATATAACTAGGCAATGAGTCGAGAGAAGGTATGGTATTAAAGATCTCTAGTTTGGAGTCACATGAGCACGATGATAATGCGCTGTGCAATACATTCCGGAATATGTCAGGGAGCACATACTCATCGAATTCTGTCCAGTGACAAACATAACTTTCAGAGGGAAATGGTTTAATATTATGAATGTTTTTGATCGGAAGGAATGTGTATTCTGTAGCAGCCTATTGACGACTTTGGTACAGCAAAATTAAGTTAGTGGCCATCCCTTAATATTGATAATATCTCAATGTTGAAAAATATAATTAAATCTCAAGAAAAATTATCGGTCTTACCTTGAAATTTAAAAATGAATCTTTAGGATTCAAACTAAATCAGGAATTCGATTGGTCCCTATTTACAGTCCATCCGGATTTATTTAAAATCTCAACAATTTAGTGTAATGTTGTCCTCTTTCGTTCTCCATCTATCAGTTTCTTCTGATCTTTTCATAATAAATCACAACATTTTATCCAGTTTGGAGGAGTCATAAATATTTAGTGTCTCCACTTAATTTATGGAATGTACAACAACATCTGCGATAACATCTGGTATATATTCTTTCCAGAAGTCTTCGTTTTATGCGCAATTTGAAATATATTGCTCGATTGATGCACACAGTAGGCCTATAAAATTTTAAATCGATGAAAAACAATTACACGTAAATTCGTACATCAAGATTTTTTTTTTACATTAGGAAATCAAATTGTCGGCGTAACACGAGATCGTTTTTTTTTTTTATTGTTATTTCAAACGTAACTGATGTACTGCTAACACGCAATGTTGCCCTGCTCACGCCTCTATTTTGACATCATAAATGTCATGCCGCTAACACTTATATAATAACATAAAGATAAGTGAGTATACCGACATATTTACAAATGATGATGGGCATGATGGCCAACTTGTGATTTTATTTCAGGTCATTATACCAACAAATTCCCAACCACCCCCCCCCCCATTGAAATATCCTGACGCCTCCTCAGTCGACATTACCAATTTGTTTTTATTTGTATACCTGTTGTTCTTACTCAATGTGTATTTTAGTATTTCTATTATCACTGACTTTCAAACGTCAAACGTTAAAACCAAAAAGAAAGGAAATTGAATAAATATAAATCAATCTTTTGGATTTTCCCAAGGGATTCCTCGGATGAAATAAAGGATTGGTTTCATTTTCAACCATTAATTACATCTCATTCCTTGAATCCTAAAAAAACCCGGTGTCTTTCGACAGAATTGTTGGAAAATAAGTTAACAGGATGCATCTAGTTGGTTCAACGACCGAATGATAAGTGTTCTGAATACAAACTTTTCATTTTTTAGGACAAGTTTGTATTATCAGTGTGAATGCAACTTTGAAAAAAATGATACCCGTCAGTGGTTAAAAAAAAGTTAATATTTTTAGCAATGATACAAATTTAACGCATCACTTATTATGAATATGCAAACCATCCTGCTTTTGAGTGGCAGGATGGTTTTATCAGACCGTTTTTTTTTTACAAAGTCTTTCTTTACTAATATTCAGCATTCGGAATGGTCCTAGGTTAAAGGAAGTGCAGTGTGTGTGTGCGTGAATTTGCGCGATGTAAAAAAAATATCAAAGTTTTTTCTCACAAAATGATAACCTCAGATATCAGGATATATTACGTTATAACTTCTTTGATTGTAGTTGTGGTGTGAATATAGAAATCACATCTTCAAGTATTTTGCACAAAGTGGACAACTCTCGATATCAATTTGATCGACTATTTCCCATGAGAAAAAAAACCCAGTTTAGAAGAAATTTAGGGTTAGGGTAAAAGCAAGCGACATAGTTCTCCGCCACACGCACATACCGACACACACACCCACACACCCACAATCATCAATATATATATATATACACACACACACACATCTCCAGGGGCCAGATGCGTAGTTAAAACTCTGTTTTTTGGCAAAGAATCTACCTATCTGCATTGATCGGAGAATCATATTCAACCGAAAATGGCTCTATTTTTATCCAAAAGAAAGACATCCGGATCGTTGTCCCTTGTGCACTAACTGCTATCAAAGATGTTAAATGATCTTATATTTGACGGAAGTACGGGCAGATTTAGAGACATTACTTAAAAAATTGGAGTTGGATTTTGATCGATAGTTTTAATATTCCTTTAAACCGTAGGGCATTTTCTGTGAGTAAGAAGCGTATAGTTTTATCATCATTTCTCTCTGGAATTGATAAATGTAAAAAAAAATGATAAAAAAATAAAAACTTGCTCTCTCTCTCTCTCTCTCTCTTCCTTCTCTCTCCATCATTTTCACGCCTCTCTCACCCCCTCCCTCTCTCTCTCACACACACACACACACACTCACCCTCTCGTATAGAAACACACACCCACACTTGTTTTTTCACCATCTCTCTGTTCCTCTATCGCAACGTTAGTTTCGTATCTCTCTACTTCTACCTACATCACATTCTCACACACATTCCCCTCATACAATATCACTGCATTCAGGTATACACATGTATTATACAATTTTCTTTCCATAATATTGTTTAGTGCATACTTTCTTTAATTCCTGCTTTTGTTTATTTTTACGCCGTGGTGTATCTATGTGCTGGAGCATTGATGCCCAGTGAATTAGTCTCCGGACTTTGAGACAGAGGGTAGTGGGTTCAAATCCCAGCAAGATCTCAGCAAGAGGTTGATTGACATTGTGCTGCACTCAACCCAGGTGAGATAATGGGTACCTGACAGGAATTAATTCCTTGTAATGCTTGTGTGCTGAAAAAGATCGCAAAGATATCATTATGATGATTATTATTATTATTGCATCAGAGGTTAACGATAAAAAGTTATTGTAGGGGTTTCAAAACAGCGTGTCCCACAAGATATATTAATGATACTTTAAATTCAATATAATGTGAAAATTACTGAATCGTATTGTACATAACTTTAGAATCGCAAACTAGCATTTATTTTATACAACTGGCTCAAATTTTAAGCGATATGTGGTCTATTGAGCACAGAGATATGAGCCCTCTTTCAGCACCCATCACTAAACATCTCAATCCAAGTTTCGTTATTACGTTGAATGTGGTACGTAGTTCAATAATTATTATGTCTTCATTCACTCTTACTTTATTTCCTTTTTGAGGGCCAATACTTCTTTCTAAAAATGAGGGTTTTAGGAAAATTTGCATGATATCTTTAATCAAATATTGAAATAATTCTAAGCAATAACAACATCGGTACCAATTAAAACATTTTTTAAAATCCATGCTCTCATCTTGAAAAGCTTTGTTTTTCCATGTGGTTTGTTCATGTATTTACATTATTTACATTTATTCTTTTTATAAGCATTTACGTGTTGGAAGTTTCCTTTTCTGTTCTAATTTTTGGCTTAGCTGATCTGCCTTCAACTTGATGCCCGTCAAGGCGCAGTCATGTCTGCAGTCTGTACGCGTTCAGCCATGAGGAGGAAAGCTCAACGGACCACTCTTGCCCTGACGACACAATACAAAACTTGGATGGAGAGGTTTCCTGATGTGTAATATAAAAATGCTCATATCTTTGTAATTATTAGACCATATGCCCTAAAATTTCGCCCAGTTGATGAAAATGGATTGTAGGTGTAAAGATATAAAGAATATAATGTTGTAATTTAAATATTATACTCATCTGAAGCGCCATTAGCATTTTTTGTGGGACACGCTGTATAGGCCTATGGTAATAATAAGCATTGATAATGCGATGAAGTAAAGCGGCCGAGTCGTGGAATAAATCAAACAATCAAAAGACATATTTGTAATATATAGTTCAATCTATTAAAATGGGGAAATGTAAAATGACAAATTTTACTGAAAAGATATAATTTATTATTTTGCTCATCTCTTTTGAACCCATTTCTGAATGGCTCCTGTGGAAATTTCCCCTATACATGTACCATTAAATACTAACTGCTGCGAACCAATATGTCTTTTCTGTAATATTTCCCCTTTTTTTTCACCCGAAATAAGTAAAAGATCGTTTTCTCATATTTCACAACAGAGACACAAAATCGCCACGTCATTTCTTTTTGAACCTCTACTTCTGAACCTGCCATTTTTCGCCATAATTGGTGTAAGCGATATCTATTCAATATCTAGAAGAAATTGTACTTTCTCATATTCCATTCTCCGGGGCATCGATCCCCGAATTTAAAGCAGATACCCAAACAACCCTGGATCACTGACCCCCAAAGACCAACAGTGTCTTCTATTTTGTCACACGATCCGATGCTATTCAGACCCCATGAGCTCTTCAATTTGGATATTGGGAAAATATCGTATAAAGTAAACCACCGTGTAGTGGTTAATTTCCCGGCCGGATGACGTTTTCCTAAAATAGGTATGAACATATGCCTTTTGGATGTTCTTTCCACAACATATGCTGTAACATAAAATAATGTATTCTATATTCTAAAAAAATATGCAATATACAATAAATTTGGTTTGTAAACATCTTTTTTAAAAACCAACATAAAATAGACAACATTTCCTCTCCGAAACCTGACAGGCTGCAAGCAAGGGGTCATTCCAGTAACGGGTGGGCCCCAGTGCCTTGCTTAGTTCTAGTTAAGAATTTTCCCCACCCCCACACCCCCGCAAATGACAGTGACAAGATAAATTTTTAACTTAAACTCAGGTTTAAATTTGTGGTGTAAGTATGGATAGCCAATTGTTACATAAATCACTAACAGTACAGAGATAATATTTCACCTCATTTGGCTCTCAAATCATTTGTAATTGTGTAGGAAGTATAAATAGATTATTGTCTGCACCATCAATGAATTAGGAAAGAGCACAGTAAACGTAAGAAACATACAACTTAATACAAATTTTGACACTTTTGGCTTTCTGTAATTTTAGCACAAAGTTAGACCATGGTCTAAATTAAACCTGACTTCTGGGGAGCGTTTCATCAACATTTTTGTCCGACATGTTGTCAGATCTGACATCTTTCCTTGATTTTGATTGGCTGATAAGCAATGTTACTATGGTAACTGTCGGATAAAATAGGACTTGTCGGATAAAACGTCTGACAAGTCCTTTCATGAAACGCTCCCCAGAATACGGGCCATTATGTTATACCGAGGTTGTTTTACCTGACTGCTAAGAAAGCACGAATGCCTGTGAGCAAGCAACCAGGGGACCAACGGCTTAAGGTCCACTCCGAGGGACCTGGTAATGAGGATAAATGCCTTACCAAAGGGCACAAGCGCACCACTTGGGAATCGAACCCGGGTCACCGGAATCCGAAACCCCCGCTCTACCGACTGAGCTATCGCGCCTCCCTTGGATTATGTTCATGTACAGTATACTAAACCGATGTACTACAAGAATCGCGGGAAGTTGAGGGACTTAACTTGCAGTAGTGAATACTGCTTTCGCTAAAAGGAAAAATACGGTAATTATCCTCGGTTACAAAAACCCTATACTGAATTTCATGAATAATGTTATTACAATTCTTGTTACACTTCACAATCACCAGTGCACCCAGGCGTGAGCTGTATTTTGTCTCATGGAGCTACGACACGGTATAGCTCCATGGTTGTTTTAAACAGGCCTGATACTATATTATAATCTCACGTGCCTCTCGCTACCGATGAAAACAAGTCTTGTCATTCAGTCTTATGCTCGATCGCTTTACACGCTCGTCATCTTTTGAATATTTCTTTTTGTTAGAATATTTTTTATTGTTTCAGTAATATAAATATAATGGGGAATATTAAATATTAAGAAAATGATAAACCGATGGTCAATATACACAATAGTTTGGGCTATGTTTCAACCAATTATTGGTTAATTCCCCAATCATGTGAACAGTGAAAAATGAAACAAATATCTTAATAAATTAAGAATATCAGACTCATAATTTAAGTTTTAGGCTTTGAAGCAAAAAGTGCCACAACGTAATTCTCGTCTCGCTTCACTCTCTTCCTTTTGGAGTTGATTTTTTTTAACATTGATACGATCCGATGATAAAGCTGAGAAGAGAGGGGAAGAGAAAGAGAGAGATACGGAGACAGAAATGATCGATCGTACAAAATCAAAGAAACTCTCAATCGGAAATAAACCACAGCACTTATTTAGCATCAATGACAGGCTAAATGAATCATATCGTCTCGAGCTTGACATAAAGATAGACGAGATGATATCAAACTAAGGCACTCTCAAAGGTATTTCAATATCCCGCAAAATCGTGTGAAGAATATTGGAAAATTCAACCCCCAAAAAACAAATCTCCCAAAGACTTTGCGATAGGTTGTCTGATTAAATAATTAATATTCATTTACAAAAATATATCGATAAGGACCGAGTACGAAATTGTATGTATGTCGATTACCATCTATGCTCTTATTTATCCCTCAGTAGTGATCATTGTGATACTATTTTTATTGAAATACAGTTAAAAGATAGATGTAAACCAATATTGGTTGGTTGTATCTATAGGGTACCAAATACATATATTAACGCATTTAATGCAACACTTACGAATCTGTTATTAGACATAAATCCCTCCAATACTGATTTATACATAGTTGGAGATTTTAATATAAATTTACTCAATCATGATATTGATCGCAAAACAAATGATTTTTTAGATATAATGTTTACCCAGGGATTATTTTCTTGTATAGATAAGCCAACTCGAGTAACAAGGCATTCTGCTACCCTGATAGATAATGTATTCACCAATTGTATCCATAAGAACAATACTTGCGGTATTATTTATTCGGATCTCTCGGACCATTTTCCTATATTTTGCCTGAGTAATAATATATCCCTGCCTTTCCATACAATCAGTAGCAAAATCCGGAAAATTACAAGAGAAAATATTTCAAAATTTAAACAAAAGTTAAGTTTAACTAACTGGAATGCTATTTATAGCAATGAAGATATTAACATGTCATATAACTTATTTATTCAAAAGTTCAGCTCCCTGTACAATGATTCTTTTCCCCTTGTAAAATCTAAACATAAAAGAAACGACAAACCCTGGATTATACATGGCATTTTGAAATCCATTAAGAAAAAACAAAGATTATACTATCGGTATACAAAAAATGATGACTCTCGGACTCGATTAAAATACGTTGAATACAAGAATTTATTAACATGTGTTATTCGACAAAGCAAAAGGATTTACTACGAAAATTTATTTAATAAGATGAGGGGTGATATGAAAAATCTGGTCGAGGATAAACAATTTATTAGGTAAAAGAAAAAACACCTTACCATCTTATATGTATTTCAATCAGGAAAAGATCTCGAAGAAATCAACCATTGCTGAGGTATTCAATAGTTATTTTATCAATATTGGAAAGGTAACTCAAGAAAAAATTCAAACTTCTTCATCGCATTTTTGTGATTATTTATGTAACCATGTACCCAAATCACTATTTTTTAATCCAACGTCAAATACCGAAATACTTAATGTTCTTTCTTCCATAAAATCGTCAGTTGCTCCGGGCTCTGATTCAATAGCAGCTCGTGTTGTCAAGGAATGCATTCACACTATTATCAATCCTCTCTGTCATATATTCAATGAATCACTTTCTCATGGTATTGTTCCCGACAAACTAGAAACAGCTGAGGTAATTCAAATTTACAAAAATGGCGACAAACGTGACATTACTAACTACAGACCAATTGCATTATTGCCCTTTTTCTCAAAATTGTTAGAAAAAATAGTTCACAGTAGACTTTACAAATTTCTTTCCATCAATAACATTCTAATACCCCAGCAGTTTGGATTCCGGAAGAACTTCTCAACCGATCTCGGTGTACTGAATTTATCTAATGTGATATCTGATAAAATAGACATTGGAAATTACTGCCTAAGCGTTTTTATGGACCTATCTAAGGCCTTTGACACCATTGATCACAACATTTTGTAAAAAAAAGTAGAATTTTATGGAATCAGAGGGGTCCCACTCCAATGGTTGTATAGTTACTTATCACACAGAAATCAATATGTGGTGATCGATGGTGTCAGATCCCATTTTAGTAATGTGTCATGTGGAATTCCACAAGGATCTGTATTAGGCCCACCTCTTTTTCTTGTTTACATAAATGACATTATTAATTGTTCTCCAAGTCTTAAATTTTCTCTGTTTGCTGACGACACCACTGTGTCAATATCACACAAAAATATACATCATCTTGTATCGTTAGCAAATATTGAATTGGATAAATTAAACAAATGGTTTTGCTTGCAACAAATTATTCCTTAATCTTTAGAAGACCAAATATATGATTATTCGAACAAAAGGAAGGAATGTCCCATCTAATCTTCTTGATGTTCACATTGGTGGTAATCTCATCACACGGGTTGACAATATACAATTCCTTGGTGTGACTTTAAACGAACATCTCTCTTGGAAATCTCATATTATTTCTATTAGTACAAATATATCAAGATCCATTGGTGTTCTGTCCAAGTTACGGCATTATGTTCCTAAATTAATTTTTATTACTTTATATAATAGCATCATACTACCCCATTTGAATTATTGCAATGTTGTCTGGGGCGACACCTTCTAATTACACTTAAATAAACTACGTATTTTACAAAAAAAAGTAGTTCGTATTATTTCAAACGCTCCCTACCGCACTCACATACAAAGCCTCTATTTTCTCAACTGAACATAATGCCATTACAGGACTTGATATCATTTAATTCCCTCGTATTTATGTATAAATTTTATGCTAAAATCTTGCCTCCTCTTTTCAATGACATTTTTGTCCCAAATTTTACAATACACTCCCATTTTACTCGCCAAAGCAATCAAATTCATCTACCTTTAGCTCGATCAACTATATCTTTAAATTCCTTTAAAACTTGTTTTCCTAAGTTATGGAATAACCTCCCCTCTGACATAAAATCTAGTTCAACTCTTTCTAGGTTCAAGAGACTTATCAGAAAATTATTAACATGTGCTTAAAAAACTTTCAGTCAATTATTTGTTTTTATCTCATTGAAAGTCCCCCCTTCCCCCCTTTTTTTTTGCGGCTGTTGCATCGGTGTACTCAGTGTAATTATTATTATTTGTTGTATATATTATCAGTGTACATTTTAACTAGGTGGCCCCTTTTTATAAGCTCTGCTTTCTCCGGGGTCACCAAACCATCATTCTATTGTTATATTTAGTATTTGTATAATTATCTATATTGGTATGTATTCAGGCGCGGATCCAGGATTTCGTAGGGAGGGGGGGGGCCCAAATTCGACCTGATTTTGGCGCCCCTGTTTACTTTTCGGAAAAATGGCGGCCCCTCCCCCTCCCTCACCCAGGCAATCATAAGTGCCTTAAATGCATGTTAAATTATCTTATTTCATAGGCACATGAAGAAGAGGCAATTGAATAATGGTTTCATAATGATGTGTTCATGAATAAATGTAATATCACTTTAAAAAAGAATCAATGCGAGCGCGAAGCGCGAGCGATTTCTATTTTAACCATTTAATGCTTTCAATTTCGTTTAACTTCTCATCAGAGTATGCCCTGCTTGAATTATGTGAGCGGGAGCCAGGCGCGGATCCAGGATTTCTTAGGGGGCCCTAATTTCAAGTCAAGTAATAATCGTGCCAAAATATTGACTCCCATTGCCGAATGGGTAATGTCTAGTTACTTCACACAGAAACATCTCTTGCATTGTATAGGCATACTTCGTTCTTCTGGGTACCCCCATTTTTTTTCTTCTACTTTTTGTTTCAGGGCTTGATAAATCTTACGGGGATGACGCCCCTGTATCGCCGCGTATGAACACTGGTTGTGCAATAACTAAATTGCATATTCTGCATGAGAAAAAATTAATGTTTTATTTTGGGTAATATATTCCTGAAAAGATATACATGCTTTTTATTATAGAGTTGAGGTAGACTCAGTAGTCAGCACTCAGCATTTACTGATTGGGAGTGCACTGCCTACTTAGATCTGTAAGTGTTTGGATATATTATATAATCTTTTGTTATTCGCTTGAAATCCATTCAAAACAGTGAGTTGTCTTGTCCTATTCAACAAACATTGGATCTTACGCTTTCGCAACAATCATATCAAGTATCAAAAGGTTATGTATGAAATGTATCTTATAATCTTGCTCAAATCGTATATACTCCAAATAGATTTTCAAAAGAAACAGAATGCGTGTAAACGGTGTAAATAAAACAAATATAAGAAACTAAAGATAAATATGCTGTAAAAATATAATTTATTTGCAATGTCTATATAAATATGGAAACAATGCTCTTAAGTTCGCATCATTTTGGACGATAAGTTCTTATCTCTCTCTTTTCATACAGTACAAGTGAAACATGAATTCCAAGGTCCCATGTATCTTGTATACATCAACGATTTCAAGATGTAACAATAAATGTAAATGATAGCAATGCAGTTTAGGCCTGAGTAAATCCACGTAATAGTTTCAGTGGAATTCGTTTTAAAAAATTACAACGTGATTTCCCACTGTAGATTAGAAAGGTGTCGTATCATCAACTGTATCTAGTTGTCTTTTACGCATTACTACTTGAAACAAAAATATAGGAACGATATAAACCATAGAGTTATTTCAGTTATTTGAGTATTTGACGATTCGTCAAAAAATAAAAAATGCATCCGAAACTTTCACCATTACAATGAAAGTTTCATTTATTCCTTTACATATTGCAAGTAAACTTCAACATTTCTGTAAATAATATATATTAATATATCCATATACAATTAAGTTCACATTGTGGTATACTGCACATCCCATTTCAGAATATGATATGCGTTGTGGTATGAATGTCTACCCACCTATAGAACATGCAAAACGTTTACTAGTAACTAGTGACTATACTACTAGACCGTTTTTTTCTTAAACGGCTTTCCAATAGAGAAATAACAAGAGAACATTCACCTAAGAATAGAAATCCTCATTTGTTCTGATAAATATCAAGAGTATCAGTACAAAATGTAAACAGTGTCAGTATAAAATGTAATTTGAAATTAACAGAAATGTCAAAGAAAATCGGTTATTCAATCTGCTCAGATCAAAGAATAATACTATCACTACTGCTAAAGTTATATAATTGTTGGCCGTGTACTCCATTCACCGTCTAATTGAAACATAGGACCTATATATAATATTATATTCCACTTGTTAACATTATATTTTCCAATCCGTTTGGGATTAGTGGCTTAAATGTTGCAAGCAATATAAAAACAACAGTTAAAATCAGACGCTTCTCATACATTTGTCAGAGTGCTTCGCTTCATGCAAGAAGAATTCACAACTCTTATTCATATTTTGTTTTTTAGCCTTTAATAAACAAGAGCGACTTTTGTTAGGAATAGAGTTATGGAGTGCTCAGCTCGTGAAGCTCACGAATTACTCATTAAATATTGACGAATTGCCTACGTGCCCCCTAACATGTTACAAAAGTCGCTAGGACAGAACATAATTTTTGTCTCGCCTACATAGCAGAGCGAGACAATAATTGGCGCCTCTTTTTGACGATGGGGACGGCGACAACACTGAAATCTTAACCAAAGTTAAGTTTTTGAAATGTCATAGGTCATGAAACTTGGAAATAAGGGTAATAGAGTATAGCGGAATATCCTGACTACGTTTGTTTAAGGTAACATGACCAAGGTCAAAGGTAATTTAGGGTCATTGCAGGCCTGGCCGCCTGGGTCAATGAACTTAGAAAATGTTGGGAGAATCAATATCGAAATCTTACCAAAATTAAAAACTAATATTAATATTCCAAAGCGTGTGTAAGATTAAAGCTAATCTCCCACATTGGATGTATTCAATTAAAAAAATACAATATAAAAAATGTACGTCGTATTATATAAACTAGCAGATACACCCGTGTATGTGACAAGTTCGATGGTATAAGTAACATTGAGATGTTTTCTATCATGTAGTGTATATAATTATAAAGTGTTTTGAATTGGAAACATGCGCTAAATGTAAATATCTTTTTTTATATCAATATATGAATTGAGTAATTTGAATTTATTTGGCGTTAGTGTGTTTATGTAAATAATTAACCATAATCTTGAAATACAATGGATCTTTAGCTTGTATGTAGATTTAGTTGTATGTGAGATAATAATAGTTTATGGAGTTTTGAAACTTTTGGAAACCTTCTTGAAGTAGATCTAATTTAGTTGATTTGGGATTGTGGGGGCCTAACTTAAAAATAACATTACATGCCGTTGATACATTGTATAAACATTTACAATTTTTCCGACAAACATTAAATAAACATGGTATATACATAATTCATAATACATAGACATGTAGTAGTCAGAGGCGTCGATCATGGGGGGCAGGGGGGGCAACCGCCCCACCAATGAAAATATTGGGGGGGGGCAAACATATCGTTTTGCCCCCCCAATAATTCCGCATGTGCAAAAAATAAAATAAGATTGTAATGTTACACAGAAATCAGCAAGCGAGAATGAGATACACAACTCGTTCTTCATCTAAAATCGTGCTCAAAATGTCCGGTTTTCAGATTAGAATATAAAAAAATTTCAGCTCGCGCTTCGCGCTCGCATCATTTCTGTAGCAAAAACCCATACTTTTCATGATTGAATAGGTGAATAGAATGTCCCGTTTTCAGTTCTATACCTCAAAAGAACTCCCACTTCGATTTGCAATAATCTTTCGTTGGATATATTTCTTGTTCTTTATTAAAAACGTCAATTAAACTCTTTTTTTTTTAAGATCAAAATATCAAAATTTTCAGCTCGCGCTTCGCGCTCGCATCTATTATTTTTTAAATTTTTAAAATTCAATTTGTTGGTGAGATGTATGTGTGTGTGTGTGTGTGTATATATATATATATATATATATATATAATCTATATATATATACATATAGGCATATGTGTGTGTGTGTGTTTGAGTCTGTTTGTTTTGTGTGATCGAGCGCCTTTGGAAAGTTGATTCATGATTTTGCCCCCCCAATCTGAAAAATGGATCGACGCCCCTGGTAGTAGTGATGATTTTGCAGTGTACAAAGAAAACGTCGAATCCAATATCGTTTGGAAAATGACCCCAAAAGTCGTTATGGAAATAAATTATACTTGAATCTGTGAAATCATTAAGTCCAAAATGTTTTTATGCATGTTTTTATTATGTATGTAATGGTAATGGTAATTATACATCAATAGAAATGTTTTGACCTTGTGGGCAAATAACGGCTCTTTTTTTTTGGGGGGGGGGGTGATATTCGGTTTGCAAGCAAAGTCCACAGAGTGACACACGAAATGTTGACGTGCGCACAAAATTTGCCAGTCTTTCTTTTTGGTAAATGTCAAATATCATATAGTCTATGTCAACTATTGTATGAGAAGGCCCCAAAGCAGGGTAGGAAATACACTGGAACTCAGCTCTAAGGCCGATTTTTTTTTAGCTCCCCATATGAACTAAATAAATAGATCTAGCCCCCAAATAACAAAATAGCCGTCAGTCAATTATCCTCATAGCCTAGGGTTCATTGTATAACATACCGACATCACTAAGGTCGAAATACATTCATGACTATGGTGGTCAACTGGTCATGAGCTTTGAGCCATAATTCAAAGGAAACAAATATTTAATTTGGCATAACTGAACATTTTTTGCCGTGAAATGTTTCTTTTCCAACGATTCATCGAATAGGTATAGGGAATCAAGTATGTTTCATGCAACTTTTTCTCGACCGTGCGTCATTCATATTTTACGAAGAGGGTCTCATAATTATGAAAAAAGAAGAAATGGATGTTTCAGTTATGAACTTTGATTGAATAGATAGCAGTAAAAGCCAAAAAAATCGTAAAATTGCACGTGCAAACGAAAATTTGGTAACACCATTTCCATTGTTCTAACTCAGTCATGCATGTTTTATGACCATTGATATGGTCTTTAAATGACAGAAAGAAATCTTATATTTCGATTTATACATCACATGAAGAAAAATTATGATTATGGCAGCAAAAACTTTCACGGAATTACGGTTTCGTTTTTTCTGGGGATTCACTATATTCTAACTTCTCAATGAGACATCAAATTATCAATCGATGCAGTGGCGTACCGTGGGTCACGGCATTGGGGGGGCACCAGCAAAAATTTTGAGTCACTTAGTAAGCGCGCCCAGTTGCCAGGTATACTGACCTAATAGAGACATTTTAAGGACAGTTCCATTAAACGGATATGTCTCTCACTGGTCAAATAATGCGAGCGCGAAGCGCGAGCTTAAAATTTTTGATATTCAGACCTAAAAGGGGACATTATAATCAATCTTTTGTAATCATGATGCGTACCTGTCTCGCTAAATAATGCGAGCGCGAAGCACGAGCTGAAATTTTTGTAAATATTGACCCCCAAACAGGAAGATTTTAAGGACTATATTTTAGGAATTCATTAAGAGTATACACATCTCACCATAGTCATCTAATGCGAGTGCCAATAAGCGCTTGCTGATTTTGTTAGAATTGTATCTAAACATGCACATAAAGCACTTGTAATCATGATTAACATATACCCATCTCACTAATCAAATTTTGCGAGCGCGAAGCGTGAGCTGAAAATTTAGGAAATTCAGACCTGAAGAGGGGCATTTTAAGGCTTGTTTGTGGGAATTCACGAAGACCATACGTAGTTCACTAACCAAATGATGCGAGCGCGAAGCGCGAGCTGAAAAATTTTGATATTCAGATTAGAAAAAGGGACATTTCAAGGAGTGATTCTACGAATTCATGGAGAGCAGACATATTTCACCAATCTACTACTGCGAACGTAAGCACGGACAGGAAATGTTTTATATTAAGACCTTAAAATGGGGCAATCACTTTAAGTAGTCATGAAAACGAAGCATACTTTTGTACATAAAACAATAATAACTCGAAGTGCGAGGAAATATATTTGGCAGTTTGGTGTATATTGACTTGAAAACGGGAGGTTTTAGTATAACAGGATTATATATCTCGGTAAACAGACAATGCGAGCACCAGGAACAATGAAGACATAGGCCCTGAGCAAATTATGTTTCATAAAGTTATGAAAAAATGTTTCTTATGCAATAGAACATAACATAATTATGATATAATATAACATTATAATGAACAATAACGTCTTCTTTCCCACTACGTTTCTCTTCCTTTCTCCCTCTTGTTCTCCTTTTCCCCGTTTTTTTTTTTTTTTTTGGGGGGTCAGCCGATTGGGGGGCACGTGCCCCCCATGCCCCCCCCCCCCCCCCCCGTAGTCACGCCACTGAATCGATGAATGTTCATGTTTCACCATGTGTTCCTACCTCTCAAATTTGGGGGGAGGTACTTGTCTAGGGAGCCAGCTTGCTTTAGCCTCTCCGCTTTTCTTGTTCGATTTTCGCAACCTGAATATTTTTTGCTGGCCATGGTACTTGAGAACTTTGTAATTGGGCGTGGTCGCCTGGGCGCCATGAGTTGCAGACTGGCGAGTTTGAATTCGCGCCTTGCCCGCTTTCCAGACCATAATGCGCATGCTCGCCAACTTAAAGAACTTAGAGAATTTCTCGGAAGTCTCTTCGGGACGGAATGTATGAATGCGGAAATAATAACACGAATAGTCTTAAGGCCTGAACAAGTTCTTGTAATGTGATCGAGGCGGTCTGAATATACGGTTATTATCAATTTCCACTTTTCAAATAACTATGGAGCACAAGTTATCCCGACCTACAACTAGCTACACGGTGGGTCATTGCTTGCTTGTTATT
The DNA here is from genome assembly GCF_037042905.1 of Lytechinus pictus. Lineage (NCBI taxonomy): Eukaryota > Metazoa > Echinodermata > Echinoidea > Temnopleuroida > Toxopneustidae > Lytechinus > Lytechinus pictus. The sequence goes on from NC_087254.1 coordinate 30,374,981, forward strand.
GGTGTTGAACGTGACGATGTTAACATGTGCTTTGTAACCTATGCAATTATAGGTATATGGCTTAAAAAGAATGCAACTTGTATAACTTATACTAGTTGCATTCTTTTTAAGCCATACCCATACACAATTCCAGCGCCCCCTAGTTCTCACATCAATTTGGCGCCCCCCTCGTTCGAACATCAATTTGGCGCCCCTAGTTCGAACATCAATTCGGCGCAACCCCCCCCTAATAGCAATTCGGCACCCCCTAGTTCGAATATCAGTGTGGTGCCCCCTAGTTTAAACATCAATGTGGTGCCCCAAGTTCGAACATCAATTCGGCGCAACCCCCCCCCCTACGTCAAACATCTATTTGGCCTCCCTAGGTCGAACATCAATTTGGCGCCCCCAGTTGGAACATCAAATTGGCGCCCCTAGTTCGAATATCAATTTGGCGCCCCTAGTTCGAACATCAATTCGGCGCCCCCTAGTTTGAGTATCAATTTGGCGCCCCCCTAGCTCGAACATCGATTCGCCCCCCCCCCCCAGTTCGAGTATCAATTTGGCGCCCCCAGTTCGAACATCATTTTAACATCCCTTCGAACATCATTTCGGCGCCCTCCTAGTTCGAATATCAATTCGGCGCCTCTACATGTATGTCCAACATCAATTTGGCGAGCCTAGTTCGAATATCAATTCACCCCCCCCCTAGCTCGAGTATCAATTTGGCGCCCCCTAGTTCCAACATCAATTTGGCGCCCCTACGTCGAACATCAATTCGCTCCCCCCCCCCCCCCCCGTTCGAACATCAATTCGGCCCCCATTTCGAACATAATTTTGGCATCCCTTCGAACTCAATTTGCCTTCCCGAGTTCGAATATCATTTCGCCCCCCCCCTAGCTCGAGTATCAATTTGGCGCCCCCCTAGTTCGAACATCAATTCGGCGCCCCCCTAGTTTGAGTATCAATTTGGCGCCCCCCTAGCTCGAACATCGATTCGCCCCCCCCCCCTTCTCTTCGTTTTTCTTCTATTCTCTCCCCTCTCCTTTTTCTTCTCTTCTTTCCTCCCTCTTCCTCTCTCTCCTTTTCGAGTATCAATTTGGCGCCCCCAGTTCGAACATCATTTTAACATCCCTTCGAATATCATTTCGGCGCCCTCCTAGTTCGAATATCAATTCGGCGCCCCTACATGTAGGTCCAACATCAATTTGGCGCCCCTAGTTCGAGTATCAATTTGGCGCCCCCTAGTTCCAACATCAATTTGGCGCCCCTACGTCGAACATCAATTCGCTCCCCCCCCCCGTTCGAACATCAATTCGGCCCCCAGTTCGAACAACATTCCTTCGAACATCATTTCGGCGCCCTTTTGGTTCGAACATCATTTTCTTTCCTTCTCTTCCTCTTTTTTTCTTCTCGTCCTTTCCCCTCTTCCTCTCCCCTTTTTTTATTTTCTTTCCCTCATTTCTCTCTCTTTTTTTCTTCTCTTCCTTTTCCCCTCTTCTTCTCTCTTTTCTTCTCTTCCTTTCCCCTCTTCCTTTTTTTTTTCTTTCTTTCCCCTCTTCTTCTCCTTGTTTTCTTATTTTCTTTCCCCTCTTCTTTTATATTCTTTTCTTTCCCCTCTCTTTTTTTTCTCTTCTTTCCTCCCTCTTCCTCTCTCTCCTTTTCTTCCCCCTCCCTTTTCTTCTCTTCCTTTCCCCTTTTCTTCTTTCTTCCCCCTTCTCTCTCTTTTTTCCTCTTCTTTCTTCCCTCTTCCTCTCTCTACTTTTTTCTCATTTTCCTTTTCCCCTCTCTTCCCCCCTCTCCTTTCCCCGCTTCCTCTTTTTTCTTCCCCCCTCCCCCTCCCTTTTTCTTCTCTTCCTTCCCCCTCTTCCTCCTTTTCTCTTTCTTTCCCCTCTTCTTCTCCTTTTTTTCTTCTTTTCTTTCTTCTCTTCGTTTTTCTTCTTTTCTTTCCCCTCTCTTTTTTTTCTCTTCTTTCCTCCCTCTTCCTCTCTCTCCTTTTCTTCCCCTCCCTTTTCTTCTCTTCCTTTCCCCTTTTCTTCTTTCTTCCCCCTTCTCTCTCTTTTTTCCTCTTCTTTCTTCCCTCTTCCTCTCTCTACTTTTTTCTCATTTTCCTTTTCCCCTCTCTTCCCCCCTCTCCTTTCCCCGCTTCCTCTTTTTTCTTCCCCCTCCCCCTCCCTTTTTCTTCCCTTCCTTCCCCTCTTCCCTTTTTCTTCTTTTCTTTCCCCCTTTCCTCTCTCTTTTTTCTCCTCTTCTTCCTTCCCTCTCTCTTTTCCCCTCTTCTTTTCCCCTTTCTCTCTCTTCTCTTCTTTCCTCCTTTTTCCTCTCTTTTTTCTCCTTTTCCTTTCCCCTCTCCCCTTCTCCTCTTTTCTTTCCCCCTTTTCCTCTCTCTTTTTCCTTCCCTTCTTCCCCCTCTTCCTTTCTTCTTTTTCTTCTTTTCTTTCCCCTCTTCCCCTCTTTTTTCTCTTTCTTTCCCTCTGTTCTTTTTTTTTAGCCAAATTTTCATCAGTGTATTTATAATAACATAGGCATACACCCTTCTCGTCTCCTCCCTCATCATAACTCTTCCAATATTATTCATAATCATTCACCTCTATACCTTGTATCACCTCTAAAATACTAGCTTTTTTGTATACTCTTAAAAAAAACGGTTCTTAGAGGGTTCTATGCTTGTCACGCATTTGGAACCCCCATATGCAGAGATTCCCTCGAACATGTATAGTTTCTGAATCACCTTTCTCAGCCACTTTGGAACCCTTTTTATGAAGTTCTTCCTAAATGTCATTGCGTACGACTTTACATACAACTGGTAACCAATTATTTTGATAAATGAGACGACCGTGTTTTTAGCAGGAGAGAATCTCTAAAGCCCTAATCTAATTCGACAAAAATGCAAAATTGCATTCAGATGATTGCTAATACCATAAAAAAATATATGGAGGTCAGTTTTCAATTAGCTGATGGGAATCATGGAGATTTGCATCGAAGAACGGATAACTGATGCGTGAAGTCGCTTAAAATAAGAACAACTCGATGGAATGGAACACCTAGTGGGTGTTTCATAAAGCTGTTCCTAAGTTAAGAGCGACTTTAAGAACGACTGGTGATCCTTTCTTGTGGTAAATGGTATACACCAACATGTTCGTTGGCGATGGTTGAGCGCGTATAAGAATGGTTCACCAGTCGTTCTTAAAGTCGCCCTTAACTTACGAACAGCTTTATGGAACCTACCACCGGGAAGTATAATGCATTCCGATGACAAAAACCATTGTTGTTTCCCCAGAGGGAAAGACAATTCAGATAGCATTGACTGAATACATTTTCATTGCATTCACATCTTCGGTAGATATGCGATCAATATTCTTGTCTCGTTCGTTTGTAAATTAACATTTTACCTATTTGGCTACCACTGGCGTACAGAGGGGGGGGGGGGGCTCTTGCCCCTCCCCCTCCCCCAATTTCTCACGACCAAGAAAATAAAAAAAGAAAAGGAAAGTGATCAGGGTGAAATATGATGTAACTTTCTGAATATCATGTCAAAATCTATTACAAACTTTGATTTTTATAATAAAAATGTGGAATCATTGTTCGCTCGCTTCGCTCGCTCGCAACTTTTTTTTTTATAAACATAGAGTCACGGATTCAGTTCCCGGCGCAAGATATATGACCTTGAGTAAGTCATTTTATGTAAAAAGCTCTTTTATATCATCACATATTTTCATAATCCCCAGCACGGCTTTTATTGCCTTGAACAATCTTTTTATTTACCATGTTCTTTTTATCTTTTATGATATTAAATTTCTTTAACTCTCAATTTTTGCATCATATTTTCTTACAATGAAGGAATAAAGGCCTATCTTTGATAAATTCAATTACAGAGCCATCATGAAAGTAAAAAAAAATCTTGAAATGTGCATCACCTTCGTAGGTGAACCCTTTTAAAACATTTTTGAGAGTCGATTGTTTATAAAATCGTGGGGGGAAAATTATTGAATTTAGAATGCACTCGAATGACGTGCCATTAGAAATGATATCTGACCATGCTGCTTACTGAAGGGATGAAGAATCAAGACGGACATTCATTGAAAGCATGACACTCCTGATCAAGTCACTTCGTTGTTTCGGAGTAGGATGAGGGAGAGCCTTCAGCTATTTTTTGTTGGACTATTCTCGACGACTCTTTGGCGTCTTTCACGGAGGTCAAAGTTTCTGATTTTTGGAGAACGTTCACCCTTGAAGAAGAGATACAGGAAAAAAGTGGAGGAGAAGGGGGGGGGGAAGACGGGGTAAACGTGGAAAAACAGTATAGGAAGAAAGAAAAGAATCAAAAGAAAGAAAGGAAAAGAAGATGATGAAGAAAATAAGAAGAAGAAGGAAGAAGAAGAAGAAGGGGTAGAAAGAAGAAGATGATTATGATGTTGATGAAGAAGAAAAAAGAAAAGGAGGAAGGAAAAAAGAAGAAAAAAAGAAGAAGAGGAAGAAATGAAGGAGAAGAAGAAGAAAAGAAGACAAAGAAGACAAAGAAGCAGAAGATGATGATGAAAGAGGAAAAACAAGAAAAGAAGAAGAAAATTACTGTTGTCTTTTTAGATTATCATACAAATAACTTATGGGACATAGACATCATACACGTTATATGAAAATGCTAGCAAAGATTTAAAAAAACCGAACTTATTGTCAAAATCCATATCAATTTAACACTTAGTGCCACCCCTTCGGTTATATTCAATAATTTTTGTTTATTTGTTTTCGGTATTGGACTATTTATCCTTCTTTCTTGATTGTATTGGCATTGAAAAAAGTAGAGCCTTGGATTTGCTATACATTATTCTCTGGTCTGAAAGATAGACTATGATTTAATGAATATGAAGAGTTCCGCTGTTAAAAAAGTCCATGGGAAAGGTGTAGGATCTGACAATGGTTACTATGACTACCGTATTAATTGTGCCGCCATTTTCTCGTTCGATAAATTAAGTCAATATAAAATTTCAACGTTACTTCTGTAAAATATAAAAGCACTTTTTAAGATTTCACACACTGATGATAATACACTGATGAGAATAACGTGAGGAAGGAAGAAAGATAAAGGGAGGAGGGGGAGATGTCACAGAAAGAAAGGAAAATGGGGAAGAGAACTAAACATTGTACATCCGACGTGCACCAATGAGATCATTTGAGTTTAAAAGAAAAACGAAATAACAGAAAAAAAACATAGATACACAGAGAAGACAAGGGTAGCGTCAGAGTATATTAACAGAGGCACGACTATTCAATTCAAATAAACATTTTTTTTCTTCCATTTCACAAATTTCCACATTTGTCGTAAACATAATTTCATACATTAAAAAAATATATATAAATACGTATATGTTAGGTTTAAATAAGAATGCGTATACCCTAAAAGCAAAGGCTTGTGGCGGATACGCCTGTATACACGCATACATACATACATACATACATACATACATACATACATACATACATACATACATACATACATACATACAATACTGTAAACAATACACGGAAAAGATGAAGGGCTAGAATATGGTGGCCCTGAAGGGACATCGCAAATATAGACCAAATCGCGAATATTCACGACGAAATTGGCGACGAAATTTACGACGTCGTGAATTTCGTCGCCAATTTCGTCGCGAATTTGTTTTGCTTGCCTGGGCGGTATGCGGGCTGAAACCAATTCGTCTGCTGCTAATTCCTCCACTGCAGGGTCGATCTACATTCATTTAGTCTAATGCAATTCTGTCCATTAACTTTTCGCCTAACAACACTAGCGTACCTACGGGGGGGGGCAGGGGGGGCACTCTGCTCCCCCTGACGAGATTTTGAAGACCTTTTTTTTTTTTTTTTTTTTTTTTTTTTTTTTTTTTTTTTGGCTTGTCAAATTTTTTCTGGTACGAAAATCTTTATTTTGTATTGATGACCCCTTCGTCTAATCACCAGTTCGTCTATGACCATTTCGTCTCATAACTAGTTGGTCTAATATCAATTTTATTTTCCTTAATTTCGCCCAATTAACACTTAGTTCAATTAGACCAAATGGCATATGGAATAAATGGCAATTGGACCAACTTGGTTATTAGACAAAATGGCAGTTAGACCATGTGGATAGTGGACGAACTGATGGTAGACCAAAATGATAGCAGACGAGTTGGCATTTGAAATTGAAAAATAAACCATTGAAACGACAGAACGATGTCCACTGCTATCCATATGCATAGGCGGATCCAGGGGGAGGGGGGGGGGGCCGAGGGGCCCGCCCCCTCCCCCTATTGGCGGAGCAAAAAAAAAAGGGGAAGAAAGAATTTAAAAAAGGAGGGAAAAGAGAGGATAAAAAAAAGAAGAGGAGGAAGACGAGTTAAAAAAAATAAGATGAGGGGAAGACATGGAAATAAAAAGAATCTTTCATGTCACTATATAAAATTTTCGCCCGCGCTTCGCACTCGCATTGCCTGTTAGGTGTTCCAGGGGCGGATCCAGCCTTCGCCAATGGGGGGGGGGGGGAATTATTTTTCAGCCATATTTTCCCCGATCGGCTGCTCGAAGATGATTTTTGGTTTCTGTGAATGGGTGGTCTTCTTAGCTTTATTCTTATAAAGCAACATAAATATATAATATCATAATCCTTATTTATATAATGTGAGCGCGAAGCGCGAGCTAAATTTTTGTTGGAAATCTTATGTATTTTTTTAAATAATTTTAACATTCTGGGCAATGTTTGTTTTCAAAAAAAAATGTGTATGCAAATAAATAATTACTACAAACGCGAAGCGCGAGCAGAAATGAACTGGTGGAATAGGTCCCTGTTAAAGACTGCATGCAGTTAGTCATGAAGACGTTATATATTTTAAAAATCAAATAATGCGAGCGCGATGCGCGAGCTGAATTTTTTGACATTTTTACTTAAAAATTGAAATTCTAAGGACTTTTTGTAACTTAAACAGAATAGGTATTGACATTTCTACATAAAGAATGGAAAATTTTAATCAATTTTTGTAATCGTGAACAGGATAGCTATATAACTGAACAATACGGGACACTCTATTCATGTTTTGTAAATTTGGAAAAGAATGAGTAATTCCTACATTAATGATGCAAGCACAAAGTGCGAGCAGAAAATTTTATATAGTGACATGAAATATTCTTTTTATTTCCATGTCTTCCCCTCATCTTAATTTATTCACTCGTCTTCTCTTCTTCTTTTTTTCTACTCTCTTTTCCCTCCTTTTTTTTTTCTTTCTTTCCTTTTTTCCTTTTTTTTTTGCTCCGCCAATAGGGGGGGGGGGCGTGCCCCTCGGCCCCCCTCCCCCTGGATCCGCCTATGCATATGGATAGCAGTGGACATCGTTCTGTCGTTTCAATGTTTTTTTTTTCAATTGGTCTTATGCCAACTCGTCTGCTTTCATTTGGTCTACTATCAGTTCGTCCACTATCCACATGGTCTAACTGCCATTTTGTCTAATAACCAAGTTGGTCCAACTGCCATTTATTCCATATGCCATTTGGTCTAATTGAACTAAGTGTTAATTGTGCGAAATTAAGGAAAATAAAATTGATATTAGACCAACTAGTTGTGAGACGAAATGGTCATAGACGAACTGGTGATTATAGACGAAGTGATGACTGGACCAAATGGTTATTGGACCATATGGTTGTTAGGCGAAAAGTTAATGGACAGAATTGCATTAGACTAAATGAATGTAGATCGACCCTGCAGTGGAGGAATTAGCACCAGACGAATTGGTTTCAACCCGCATACCGCCCAGGCAAGCAAAAGAAATTCGCGACGAAATTGGCGACGAAATTCACGATGTCGTGAATTTCGTCGTGAATATTCAAATTGACGACGAAATTCACGACGAAATTGGCGACGTCGTGAATTTCGTCGCCAATTTCGTCGTGAATATTCGCGTTTTGGTCTATTTGCGATGTCCCTTCAGGGCCACCATACTAGAAAAGGGCAGAGAAGAGAAGAGAAGGAAAGGGAATGAGAGAGGGAGGCGTGAGCGGAGAGGCGGGCACGAAATTCTAAATACTAGTAAAAGAGTGATCAACAAATGTATCAGTGGGGGCATAATACGAATGCCGCAACAATTGTACATGGTTCATATTATCATGTCAAAAGGAAACGAAAGATGGAAAATATTCATATGTAGGATGACAAAAGCAATTTTTCTTTCATTTTTTAATATAAAGCTAGTTGTTGATAGAGATTTTTTTTTTTTTTAATCCAGATTCGCTGCATATTTTGGTGCCAGTATAATGAATGTTGTGTTGGAAGATTATACGTACAATTTTATTTTGAAGGGACGATAGTTTTTAAAGATGGGTTTGGTATGTGTTAGCCCAGACCAATTTACAGTTATAGAAATATGGCAAAATTAAAGAGCAGTTTAATGTACGCAATACAGTTTTAGGCAAGTAAAAACTTCGGCGATATAATTATTATTCCAACATTTTTTGCAACTTTGTTCTCAATTTCATTTATGTGATGTATCCATGTTAAATTACTATCAATGATTACGCCATGAAACCTAGTATTTTCAACTCTGGGAATAATTTGGTTGTGAAGCTTAACCACTACATAATTAAGATTAATATGCCTCGTGGAGTTACGACATATAATGTTAATAGTAAGCTTGTTTGCACAAAACCATTTACAAACATTAGATAGTTCAGTATTTACAGTTTCACACAAAGTGATAAAGATTTTTATCAGAATAAACAATATTTGTTTCGTCGGCGTACATGATAAAGGAAGTGAGATTTGACGAACGATAAATGTAATTGATAAATAAAATAAACAAAAGTGGGCCAAGAAATAACCCTTGTGGTACTCCACGTTATGATTGTCCTAAAGTTAGACTGAACAGAGTAATAAATGGTGCATTGTTTACGATTTGAGAGGTAACTAGAAAAAATGTCGAGGGCAGTTCCACGAATACCATAGTTATTTGGTTTTGATAAAAGTATATTATTATTAATTGTTTTAAACGCTTTTGACAAGTCAATTATTATCCCTATTGCGAATGAGTCGTGCTCAAAGCAATCAATTATGGTATTTGTTAATTTGAAAAGAGCCAACTCTGTTAAGTGGTCACTACGAAATCCGTATTGAGATTCAAAATGACACTTGCTATTTTCAAGAAAATTATAGGTCCTTTTATAAATGATCTTTTCCAATATTTTAGAAAAATAGAAAGCTCTTATATCGGCCTATAATTAATCGATCTGCTCTATGTCACTGGTTTTAAAAATTGGAGAAATTCAAGCAAATTTCATTTTATCATGAAATTCCCAAGAGGTTAACGATAGATTGAATATATGACGCAAAGGTTTGCTAATTAATTCGATTACAAGTTTAACAATCTTAGGTGAGCAATCGGGGCTTTGTTGTTATCGAAACGAATGGCAATGTTACATACTTCACGTTGGCTTACCCGATTTAAAAACAAAGTTTTTGAATTTGATTCAGATAGATAAGTTCTGAAATCTGTATTATTTTCAGGAATGACATTAACTAATCTTAATGTGACGTCATGTTTGTTCAAAATCCGAGTATACACAAAAAAAGGAGTAAAGAAGAGTTATATCTATTTATACGACTTATACCCGGGGGCGGATCCAGGATTTTCCAAGATTTTCCAGGAAAAATTTGGCAAGCAAAAAAAAGTGGGAGTCCAACGAAATATGGAGATCATTTTGTTCCAGAAAAAAATTGACAGGCAAATAAAATGCTTAAAAAATTAATCACTTGCGTATGCTTGACATTAGCCCCTACAGCCCCTACAATTTTTTGTCTCTCAAAAAATGGGGGGGGGGGGGGCATGGGTGGGATGTGCCCCTACCTGGATCCGCCAGTGATTATATCTCTTTTTCGTACATTTCTTGTTTTTTTGTGTGTTCTTCTCCTTTTCTTTCTCTTTTATCTGTTCCTCTTTTTGTCGTTCCTTGAAAATCTTAAAAGGGTGAATTCAATTCAATACAATTAATCATGTATTTTCTTCAGATTGACATTACACAGATTTCATCCAATTTCAAATGAAATAAACAGATCAGTAATATAGTAGTATAACAGTGAATGTAAATCCAATATATAATTCATGTAACAGGAAGAAGGCGTAACAACCCTGGAAAGCAGCAGGTGCTTGTGTTGGGATACGCCTGTAAAAGTATACAACTGAACAACAAATACCAAAAGAAAGTGCTAAGGAAAGGTAAAGAGATAGAGGAGAGGAGAAGAAAAGAGATAGAGGGGCGAGCGAGTAGTAGGAGAAGAGCGGGCATGAATAATATTACTTCGCATGATACAAGATGAATATACATGATAGCACAACAGGCATAAAAGGCAACATCGAATGCATATTGATTATATTATATAACTTATTGCATGTTTGCCCCCCTGTATAATGTTCGATCTGATAAATACGATGAAAGGAAATGAGGAGGATGGTAAAGGATGGATTGATAAATGGATAAAATACGGTAAACAGAAGATTAAAGATAGCAAAATGGGGTGTTAAAAATCGTGAATAGTCCACGTGGCGCCTCCCACGTTTCGTTCAAGTAACAACAAAGTGCTATTAACATATCTAAATCTAGAGCATATCCTATAAGACCTTCAATCAAAAACAAAATTACAATCCTTTTAATTAGCATAATAAACAGAATGCAAAATCTTCATGAATAATATTTCATAGCAACGCGATTGCATGTATTCAAGGCATTGCCAGAAAAAAAAACGTCACCATTGATTAGTACAGGAAAGAAAAACATCTTGGCAAAGCCATCAAAGTCACCTAACCTTTTTTTGTTGTTGAGAATTTATTCACAAACATAAGATATGGAAAATGCATTATGCTCTTTTTTTTCTCTGAGTTTTGGGACTGTGACAAATGAAATCAAATGGCAAAATCAATTTGTGGATCCAAAAGATAGTGGACCTGATTACATAAGCTTGGTCTAGACATTCTGGATCGGAGTAGACAACATAAGGAACGGGTTGTTCTTATTTTTTTTATTTCTTCACTTTTATTTATTATTTTGATTGGAGAAAAAGAAGTAGAATAAAGACATGAATAAGAAAATTTGCAGAGACAAAATAAAGAGAACAGGAATTTATCCATACTTGTATGCCGCATTTTGTTTTTATAAACGCTATTAGAGAGGACTGTGTACAAAAAATAATAAATATTTAATTTTTCCAGCAGGTGCAGATTGTTCTGATTCTCAATGTGTATCGTTGTTGTCTTTCTAGAAATTGGGTTGAGCACGAGAAAATCGATGAACAATCTCCGAAATTGAATTGAAGTTTCAAATAAAGAAATAAAAAAGGCAGTTGATTGAAATTGATGGAAACGTTTCAATTACTTAAACCTATAATTTTAAGGAAAGTGAAATTGAAGATGTTCAAATCTTGATGCTAATATGCATCTGAAGCAGGGCTAAATTATTCTGTTCTATGGTTATCGAATGTCAGTTTTTGATCTTTTTGCATAAATGGTTTCTAATCTCATCAAAATTTATTCCTTTCTGTCTTCTATTCCTGGGGTGAGTTACATTTCATCAGTTAATTTCCTATCATATCTTTACATTCGTTCAATTCTTGATTAATTGTTATTCCCGATTCTACAAAGGCATTGGAAGTTGGCCTACACTAAAAAAAATTAGGGTAAAATGGTTCATGGGGGGTAATTATGTGTCCAACCAACACTGAGCAATTCTTTTGGGCATTTTCATTCATCCAGCGTGATGAAAATTTTGCCCATTCTAAAGCAATTGCTGCTTATTCTTTTAACCATACCGGACAATATGCTTCCCGCATTGGGTAAAATACTGCCCCAAATTGGTTGGACACATAATTACCCCCGTGCTGTTTGAAATTTTACCCAATATTGTTTTACAGTGTATGGTTTTTGCACACGTATTTCCATCTCTCTGGAATGACTCCTGTTTGCTTTACGAGACTACTTCTGTCGATAAATTTAAACGTTATTTGAAGAAACGCCTGCATTTCCGATTGTTTTACTGGTTTTTTGTTCATTGCACCTTCATCACTCGACAGAGAGGATTTGACCCTTTTAAAATCTATTATTATTTAAAACAAATGAAAAGAGGAACGCGGTTCAATGAACGATACATTTACCTTTGATCAAAAACAACTAAGCTCTTCAAGACGATCTAACTCTGGACTTTTTTGTCCTCAATAGGTGACAAAATACCTTAAAAACCGGACTCCGTTGGTGGAGTATCATTAGATTTTCTATCACTCTATTTTGTTTCTACATTTCTTATATCGATTACATTCAACCCATGACTATAAATAAAGCCACATTCGATAACTGATACAGTCAGCTCAGAGTAATTGTGATTCATCTTTGGAGACGCCTGAATTTGAAATAATCTTGATAAAAATGTTCGGTTTCCACCGTATAAGTGCATTTCGGTTTTCCTTACGTTATCCTCTATATCATTCGGTTCCATATCGTCTGGTATTCCGTCATCATTCTTCGATATCGATGAAATATAACCGCACTCTTATTGCTTAGTTTGGATTTATTGCCGATGCGAGCATTTTGCTGTATTGAAATCCGAAGCACGTAGCGTTTAAAGGAAATTGAACTGCATGTAGTTTTTCATTCCATATCGATATTCATTTGAAATGCTCTTACCCCTCATTAATATCAATGGACTTTAAGTGGTTTAACCTTTTCGTATATGATACTATCTTAGTCAATAGAAATACTTGAAATTGATTTTATTCATACGATTACATTGCTTTGTAAGGTGCTTTACGAAATTGTCAAAGTCTTTAAGATTATTTGCAAGTTTGTGACGTTTATTAGTAGGCAAGATCATATATATGCCGTAAATAGATTCTTTATTCATGATATTTGTGCCATCATGGAAACATTTTACAACAATTTTGAATAAACCATGGTATCATTCGCCGAACATAAAACTAATTACCGCATTAGAAATATATGTAGAGAATAAGGCATATCTTAAAGTTGGTTTCTATATAGAAAAATCCTTTCATGTTTAGTTATGAATGTTTTTAAGAAATAGTTTTTTTTATACAAATGAAGTTACATAATAGGATTTTAATGAAAACTGCTTCAAGATGTTTAGCAAAGCATTATCACTATTTGAAAGGTCCCGGCCTGCCACTGAATGAACAGGCTTACTTTCTCTATTGTTCACAAGAATCGAGTTGAAGCTGTGGGGGATTTCTCTAACAGAATATATGAGTAAAAAACCCAACATTTTAATAGGAATAATGAGAAGATAAAAAAGAGAAGAAGATGGTGAGATATAAAGAAAGATAGTATAATGAGAAAGGTTTAAAAGATAGAGTTAGGACTCAGGAATTAAAAAAAAAAACAATTGGTGGATGAATGAGTACCTTAACAAATTTGGAAATGCCGGGCTGAGGAATTTGATTTTTTTTCTCCCAAATTATCATTAAGAGTAATTAAAATGATCGTATCAAGCTCAATATTATTGTAGGAATTTTCATTATTGTTGTCATCATCATCATCATTATCATTATCACCACAACTATCACCACCACTGACATTTTTGTATTATCATTTTATCATTATAATTTTCATCAACTTTATTTTCAGTGCCATTATAGCCAATTTTCGTTCTGGTTTTATATACTGTAATTAAGATAATTCAATCATCAATATACTTACAAACATTATAATCTTTTATCTATAGTTTAACATAATAAAATAGCGACAAATAAGTTTAGAACATAAAACAGGACAGTCATATACTTGAAGAGAGAGGAAGAGAGAGAGAGAGACAGAGGGTGTGTGTGTGCGTGTGTGTGAGTGTATGTGTGGGTGAGGGTGTGAGTGTGAGGGTGTGTGGGTTGTGTGTGTGTGTTTGAAAGAGAGATAGTGAGTGAACACATCCTTCGCTTCTAGGGACAGTTGTAAGTATTAGTGACTGATTACAGGATAAGGGCGAGGCCCTTGAGATCAGTAACAAAAGAGGTCTCTCAAAATTATATTTGCATTAGGAACGAACCAAGCTTTGCCTCCAAATTTCCATACATATTATAATGGATCCTACTAGTACAATCCGTGATATTATAATGAACACGGTATATGTGTATGTATGTTATTTGCGTTTCGCATGTGGCGCATAACACAATACACGGCTAGGCATGTGTTAGGCGACAAGTCTATATAGGTCGGGTTCTTATAAGATTTAGATTTATTTGAATTATAACGGGGGGGGGGGGGTGGGCATCTCCTGTGTGTACTGGTAAGACGACAATTTCTGTGAGATTCAGATTAGAAGACGCAATACTTTTATTGTAAAAGGAAGAAATTATAATAATATCAAGATATACATTACCTATTGATTGTGGATCTTGATGTTACCGGAAAAGGGTATGTGGGGGCATAATGCAGTGAACATATTAGAATTAGAAATAGAACTACTGGTATATGGACAAAATGGCTATAAAATAATTTCAAACAACCGTCGCATTTAATTCCATCATCTTGTTCTTTTGCGTTTCAATTTTCCTGTTCTTTGGATTTAGTTCATATCTACCCCTGATAGCAAGTAACATACAGAAGATTCTGTCACAAATCCCGTGTAGGAAAGAATACATTTTCAGGCAGTGCGTTCACAGTCTATTCATATAGCCAATGACGTAATGAGCCAAAAATTTGGAAAGGGTTATAGATCGGTCAAAATTATGGCGTATCGGTCAAAATTTAAAAAGAGTAATTTGATATTTTATTACAAAAATCAAATTTTGTGATGATTTTGACATGAAATTCAGAAAATATTATCATATGTTTTACCATTCTATTTGATTTTCTGTTCATTTCTGCTTTTTTTTTTCTTGGTCTTGATTTTTTTTTTGGGGGGGGGGGCAAGCGCCCCAAGCCCCCGCCCCCCAATCTGTACGCCACTGTTAAGAGTATGTTCACATGGTCGACCAGGCCTTTGTGAGATTGTGATTCACGCTATAAACATGATGATATTAAACAGTGTGAACATGAGTTCCATACTGTGAACACACTGTGGGAGTTGTGTCATCCGGTGAGTTAGTGTTAGAAATTGATTTTTGAGAATTAGAAAAACAATCAGTCATTTAAATCGTGTTACACACCCCAAAAAATATATTCCACAAATCAAGTAATATGGCTTTTACCAGTTAATTTTGATTGGAATAGCTTCCCACCAAAATAACAAGCACGAATTATGATCTTTGATGGATTTTTCTATGTTCCATTTCATCTGTGTTACAGATCAATATGTTTGCATAACGCTGGTGGCCCTTTTATAATCAATTAAAGGTCTATAATAGTTTTGGGCAAGATGAAACAACAAACATGAGGTATTACAAGGCTTCAGTTTTAATCTGAAGTGTAGTAAGAATAACGACCGAATGAATCACTTAAAAAAAATCTTCAAATATTCTACATGGACGAAATATAATAGATACCGGCTGAAACGATCAGAACGCCTATTTTTGTGTAGTCCCATATATTCCCGTATGCGTTGACTCTCAGCAGACTGAGGCAAAGCTACCTTTTGGATGATTTTATAAACTTACAGCAAACTCAAATTATTAAGTAGGAATATATCTCTCACTAAATCATTTAGACATGCAGTTATTTTCTTTTTAAAAACGGACATAAAAATATAACACCCAAAACCAAACTTTATCCTTAACTATATCTCAATATCGATCCTTACTTGTGTTATTGATTCTATTCTACAGCTTTATTTCTAGTTTTCGTGATGATGAATTCTCTTAGTCCCATGCTATTCATCTTTGTTATTTATTTTTTTATAATTAATTTGGGTCTTTTCATGTGAATCCATGTAGTATAACAAATTTCTGGAATGAAATAATTCAAAGAAAAGGCAGATGTACACTAGATAATAAGCTGATGATTATTTGTATTATGACCTTATATACAATCTAGCAAGAATTGCATTACTACTGACGTCATGATGACAGGGTTATTTGGCATATGAATTATCATTAATGTCAGAACGAGATGTTTTCCTTTGTATTTTCAACCTTTAAGATCACGCAACCATCCTCTGATTATTTATATATTGACCATACAATCAGATCTTTATGATTTACATCTAACATAATGATGATTAACCCTACAATTATAATTTTGATTGTATGTCCATGGACCTAACCATTGTTTGACGTGTTTTTAGTTTTCCCCTTTTTCTCTCATAATACAATCGCTCGCTGATTAATTGTATTTTGACCAGAGAGTAAAGTCCAAATTTCATTACAGCTAACTTAATAATAATAAGGCCTAATTATATTTGCCGTGTTAATGTCTAGAAGTTTATGTGTTTTCACTTTTATTTTAAGAAAAACAACCGTTCGCTGATTATTTGACAATCAGTCAAAATTGCATTCAGAGCCTGACATAATAATAATTTCGCACATGATTTTCATTGATGCTTGTATAAAATTGAATATGTTTTTCCTTTCTCTTAAAGAAATACCATGGCATACTGAGACAAACACTAAAGTCGTTTTGAAATACCACTTCATCCAAAAACAAGGGAAATAAGTAAACTCAACAAGAATACAGGCAAGATTGTATTCATGAACTTTGTCGCCATTTGCTATTACATGTTAATAGATGGGAATGGTTGCAGATTAACGCCGAGGGAATGTGGCGCAAAATGGGCATATAAATCAATGCAGAAGTCACTCCCTGGGGCGATATACTGTATACTCTCATTCCTCGTCCATCCTTGAACATTTAAGATTGGATATCGGATCATTCAGACTTACGGAATTATCGTTTATACCTCAGTCTCATTTGCTCTACGCCGGCCGTACGGCGAGTCGAAAACAGCCGCTTTAACATTTTTGTTTAATAGCTACATATGTGGTTTGAATTAGAATGAATAAAACGGCTGTTTTCGAATCGCTGTACGGCCGCCGTAGAGCAAATGTGACCGAGGTATTAGGTAATGTGAGTTCTACATTCATTGTTAATGTCACAGTGGCATCGACGAAACCGCCTACCGTTTGATGCTTGCACGTTATTACCTAGCGGTTGGTTTGGAATCGATTTCGTTGGTGTGGCTGCAGGCGTCAATATGCACTCTTTTAATTAATGTTGGGCAACATAATGTCCGCACAACAATTTGTTTAAAAAGTTATCAAACTCTGGGTAGCTTTCAATCAATACTGTGTAGTTTTCACCCAAAGCACACACGTTTAAAACTACCCAGAATTTGATAAAGTTTTAACCAATTGTTGTGTGGACAGTGTGTTGCCCAACATTTTAAGAGTGTGAACATAAAGTGAATAGAACTCATTTCGAGGGCGCCAAACACACATGACACATGACTCTACATAAGAGCCACCAAAACAATATCCCTGCATTGATCTACATGTACACATTTATGCTGTTGTCAATCGATGGATACGTACAAGATACAAGATGATTTATTTTGTGTCGGTAATTCCGGTTTCGACGTGCAAGTACTATATAGTATGATGGTATATACAACTGTACAAGGTATGAGGGTGGAAATAATAGTGTTTTTGGTCAAGAGAAAACATTTTTCATCGATAAAACACAAGCTGAATTATGGAATATGAATTCAAGCCTCAAAAGTATACTTAATCAGCAACACGCCAATTGTAATGCTGATTCAGCATTACCATTGGCGTGAATAATTATAAGAGGGCTTCGGGGCCACGCCCCCCCCCCCGAAAAAAATTCGACGAACAAGGAAAAAATATAAAAGGGAAAGAAACAAGGATAAGATTATGATATAATGTTATTTTCTAAATATTTTGTCAAAATTCATCACAAAATTCGATTTTCCTTTAAAAAATATTCATTTTTCCATCTCACTTCCGGCTTTCCCGGGACTTTTAGGAACATTTTCACTCACGCCGTATTGTATCCCCCCCTTTTTTTTTTTTTACTCATGCCATTGCACTGCCTTCAACAAATAAGAAAGATAAACTTTTATTGTACTTTGATTGTTGCTGTTTTTTTTTTTATACGTTTATCAGAAGATTAACTATTCCACCAAATGATTTCAAGTAGCGTGGGTGTATTTAGGAAATCTAAACGAGGAAATCTGGGTTTTTTGGCGCGCAAACTTAAATGACCCCAGGACAATAGACCTCCTTGCTTCCATTGGAATACAGGCTTGTCTTCGTCTTCTTGTTCTTTCTTGCTTGGTATCACAATGCGATGTGATCCCGATGATACATCTAACCCCGAACTAGAGTAAGTACTAACTGACTAAGTTCACATACGAGTGACAGGGATAGACAAAGAGAGTGGGATGGAGGAAGAGCAATTTGAATAAATTTTTTATTAACAAGACTTTACTGTGATTAACACCCATAATTTCTAACTTTTTATGATTGTATTTTTCGTTACGTCATTTCTTTTTTTTTTTTTTTTACAATATCTGTGATATGATGGTATATTTGGCTCGATTCTTCTGCGTAAATCTACAAGAAATTAATGCCCTACATTAGATTTTTAAAAATGTGTAATCTTCCAAAAGAACATCTCTGCCGAGTATTTACCTTTAAAATGTTAATTTGCAAGAAGTGATATTATAAAAGAAAAATTCTAAGGGAATGATCGGGTGGTGTATCTAGCCTTCCAGTTCTACCGCCCCTCCTCCCCCCCCCCCCGATCCGGTGCCATCTGAAAACCTTAATAAAGGTCAAGTCCATCCCAGAAAAATGCTGATTTGAATAAATAGAGAAAAATCAAACAAGAATTATGCTGAAAATTTCATCAAAATCGGATGTAAAATAAGAAAGTTATGACATTTTAAAGTTTTGCTTATTTTTCACAAAACAGTGATATGCACAACTCAGTGACATGCAAATGAGACAGTCGATGATGTCCCTCACTCACTATTTCTTTTGTTTTTTATTGTTTGAATTATACAATATTTCATTTTTTTTACAGATTTTGACAATAAGGACCAACTTGATTGAACCATATAGTATTAAACAATGCTAATTGCACATGTTCAGGGAGGAATTAATCGTTGTTTCACACGACAACAGGGAGAAAATTTGAATATTTCATATTTCACATAATAAAATACAAAAGAAATAGTGAGTGAGTGATGTCATCAGTTTCCTCATTTGCATACCGACAAGGATGTGAATATAACTGTTTTGTGAAATTAAGTGAAAATTTAAAATGTCATAACTTTCTTATTTTACATCCGATTTTGATAACATTTTCAGTGTTATGCTTGTTGGATTTTTCTCTTTTTATTCGAATCAACTTTTTGTTGGTGTGGACTTGTCCTTTAATATCATCTAAGACGAAAATCTCTGCACAGATGGTTGACCTTTTACTATTAAAGTTACATATTCAATTAAGATTAACAACATAGTCTTCATTGCACCGATCAAACACTTGTGACTGAAGGCACGTTGTATTCTTAAGGATCCGTTTTGTGTAGAAAGAACTAAACATATATTTACAGCAAACTTTTATAGCAATGAAATTTGATGTGGAGAAAGAATAGTTTCCGATCGCTACTCGATAGTCGATGATACACGTACAGGAGAAGGTATAGTAAGTGCTTTTTAATGGCGCGATGTACATATCGATTGTCTGCATTCAGAAATCTTAAGAGCTCTGGCATTGAGTGTACCCATTAAGAATAATATGCTTGTATACCATGTTTACATTTGAGACTTTAAAGTAAATGGATGGCGAATTCTTCGTCATTTCTTTTTATGAAGATTATTCGATTCTTTTTTTTTCCGGTTGGGTGACGCCATAATATAAAAACATTGTTTCTATGGGGGAGGGGGGGGGGCTAAAATTGTCTTTTGATAAAAAGTAATTATCAAACAAACATGCATTTGAAAAAAATGTCTATGGATATTTGCTAATAGGCCTACTCTCTTATGTTACAAGTATTGAAAAACTTGCAGAAATCATCCTTCCCCTTTACTACGGCAAATTGCTAATTCGTCTACTGCCAACTCGTCCACTTACCAGATGGTCTACATTCATTTAGTCTAATGCCATTCCGTCCATCAACATTTCGTCTAACAGCCATCTGGTCCAATAACCATTTGGTCCAATAATCACTTCGTCTAATCACCAGTTCGTCTATGACCATTTCGTCTATTAACCAGTTGGGCTAATACCTATCTCATTTTCATTCATTTTGCACAATTTAATACTTAGTCCAATTAGACCAAAAGGTAAATGGACTAAATGGCTATCGGACCAACTGGTTATTAGACGGAATGGCATTAGACTTAACGAAAGAAGACCATGTGGTGAGTGGACGAACTGATGGTAGACCAAATGATAGTAGACGAGTTGGCAATTTGACGAATTGGCATTAGACGAATTGGAAATAAACCCTTTTGCTCATTAATCTTGCTTTTCTATTAAAACGGAGATTTTAACAATAACTTCCTGCATGAAAAGTCGAGAGCCCTTTAAATGGATAGTGGACAATATCTACATCAATCAAGAGCAAGAACTATATGGTTACGATTCACTTTTTTGACTTGGAGATAATCTTCTTGGCAGATCGAAATCCATTGCATTGCCCTCGGATGTAACAGATATCGAAAAGCGTTTCAGTGTCTTTTTCCAAGAAAAAGTTCGCAATATAAGAGAACCGATGATTGGATTGGCTTCCTCTACCAGGGTGTCTGAAACACCTCCTGAGCATCAATGGACAGGATTTAAGCTAGCTTCAAGTGCTGAAATAGTAAAGATCATCAAATCATCACAAAGCTTGTGCTCTCGATCCAGTACCTACATGGATGGTGAAGAAAGCGCCAAATGTGTTTGCAGAGATGATATTGACTTTAATCAATTCTTCCTTGTCATCTGCTACAGTGCCAGAATGCTTCAGGGTTGCTCTTGTTTCTCCAATTCTGAAGAAGAGCACCCTTGATCCTGACTGCCTAATTAACTATAGACCTATCTCTCAGCTATCATTTGTCTCAAAGGTTCTGGAGAAAGTTGTAGCTCACCGCCTCTGTACCTACTTAAAAGACAGTTGTCTAACTGAAGACTTGCATTCAGCCTACAAGCCTGGCCACAGAGTTGAAACTGTCTTAATTAAAGTTACAAATGATATCTTAACAGCTGTAGACAAAAAGCAGATGGTGCTTCTTGTCCTGCTTGATCTGTCAGCAGCGTTTGACACTGTCGATCACGAGTTACTTCTGAGAAGGATGTCTGACCGCTTTGGAATAACTGGTGATGTTATTAAATGGTTTCAGTCATATATGCAGGCGATATCACAGCAGGTAGCAGTTGGGGAAACCACATCCGAGAAATACATCATAGATTGTGGTGTGCCGCAGGGATCTGTGCTAGGACCGGTGCTGTTTACTATGTACACAGCCCCTCTTGGAGACATTGCACGGCATCACGACATGAAGTACCATCTCTACGCAGACGACACTCAACTTTATGTGGCTTTCAATCAAGGTATTGATCAAAATAATGCATACCTTCGTATTCAGAACTGTGTAAAGGATATGCAGACATGGATGGAGAGAAATTTCCTGAAACTGAACAATGAGAAAACAAATCTTCTCCTCATTGGTTCACGTCACCAGCACTCCACTTTCGACCTGCAAGAACTTACAATAAACGGAGATGTTCTGCCTGTTTCTAATACTGTTCGAGATTTGGGCGTAATTTTTGACAAGTCTTTGAACATGGATGCACATATTTCGTCTACCTGCAAAAGTGCTTTCTATCACTTGCGAAACATAGCGAAGATTCGCAGATTCCTCTCTGAACCATATGCTGCAAAAGTCATCCATGCCCTTGTCACGTCGCGAGTGGACTGCTGTAATGCCCTGCTTGCTGGTCTACCACATTCTTCGGCCTCAAGACTACAAAGAATACTCAACAACGCTGCCCGAGTTCTTAAAGGAGTGGGCAAATGTGAACATATTACTCCAACCCTAAAAGAACTCCACTGGCTTCCTCTGTCGAGAAGAATTGAATACAAGATCCTGACATTAGTGTTCAAAGCTCTTCACGATGCAGCACCTACTTACATCAATGATCTCCTTGTCATGAAGCAGTGCCCCTATTCTTTACGATCTTCCACATCTACCACCCTTGTGATTCCGCGTAGCAGGACCAAGCATTATGGAGATCGGGCTTTTAGCTATGTGGCCCCAGTTATGTGGAATAGACTGCCAAGTACTATCAGGAATATGAACACTCTGAAGACATTCCAATCAAGTGTCAATATTACCTATTTTTACAATCATATTTTTATTTATTTTTATTTATTTATTCATATTTCACCAGGGTAGCTCATTCAACAAAAGTTGATCTTCCATGAGGCCCTGGATAACAAACAATACAATTATATACAATTAAAAACAATCAATGGTGATAATACATATACAATCATCAGTCCATATGATATTGTTAAAATACAGACGTATAAAGTGATAACAGTATTATATAAAGTAATATATCAAAAAAGAGATGATAGTTTATAGCATCAGTCCTGAAAGGGGAATGGTATTGCATCCCAGTTGATCGGCCTAGGCAAGATTGAGGAAATGTCTTTTAACAGAGAGTTTGAAATTATTGAGGGTTTTAACATTTTTAACACTTTGTGGGAGACTATTCCATAGAACGCAGCCATCATAATATAAAGCAGTTGTATAATAATCAGTACGGCATTTACCTATAACTAAATCATGATGAGCACTTTGTCGAGTATTTACATTATGAACTTTAGAAATTTCTTTATAAACATTTTTAAAACAATCTGCTGATAAGTCATGAAGACATTTATAAATAAATATACACCTGAAGTATTCTACTCTTTTCTTAAAAGGCATCCATCTTAAACGAGTAAACATTTCATTAGAGGGGGTGTATATATTACAGTTTAAAATAAGTCTTGCTGCCCTCTTTTGCAATTTAGTCAACTTATCAATTTGACCTAAATATCTATTCCTCCAAATTTCACAACAGTAATCCATTTGTGTTTGAATGAGGCATACATATAATAATTTCATTGAAGCTTCATCAACATATGGTTTGACTCTTCTGAGCATGGCAAGTCCTGCAAATACTTTTCTACATACATAGTCAACATGATTGCACCATAACAAATTATCATCAATAATAACACCAAGACATTTGAAACTATTACACTTTTCAATTTCAATACTTTCATACTTAATAGAAATTGCACTATCTTTTAATACATTTAGTCTTTTTTTACTTCCAATGATCATATATTTGGTTTTATCAACATTTAAACATAGCTTATTTAACTTGATCCACTTAGTGATTGCATCAAAATCATTCTGAAGTTGTACTTGTATTTCATAAATAGACGTAGCACTTACATATAGGGTAGTATCGTCAGCGTACATTACTAACTTTCCATGATTCAAAACTTTTAACATATCATCAATGTAAATCAAAAAAAGTAAGGGACCTAATATTGATCCTTGTGGAACTCCAAGGGAAATACATCGATCATTTGATTTAGCATTTTTTATCGCAACATATTGTTTTCTGTTATTTAAATACGAATCAAACCATGCTAAAGACAAATCACTTAAACCAATATTCTTCAATTTATTCAACAAAATAGACATATTCACAGTATCAAAAGCACGTCTTAAATCAATGAAAAGTGCTCCTGTAATTTGACCTTTGTCTATAGCATTTAACCAATCATCAGTTAAAAAACCGAGGGCCGAAGCTGTGGAATGGCCCGGTCGAAAACCGAATTGTGCTATGCTAAGAATATTATTGGAAATCAAATAGTCATATAACTGCTGATAGACAATTTTTTCAAAGATCTTGCTTATAGTCGGTAAAATAGAAATTGGTCGAAAATTGCAAACAGAATTAAAGTCACCTTTTTTAAATAATGGAAAAACCTTAGCATACTTCCAGTCATCGGGAAAAACACCGGATGCAAAAGATAAATTAATCAGCCTCGTTATTGAAGAAACTATAAAAGCTTTAGATTTTAATAAATATGTTGCATCAATTTCATCAGATCCTGTTGCTTTATTAACATCCAACTTTGAAATCAATTTCTCAACGCATTCTTCTTTAACAGGCTCAAAGTTAAAAACACTTGTAAAAGTCGGATCCAAAAAAGTATTAATACAATTATTTTGATCATTTTCAACATGTGCATTCATCTCTTGTTGGGATTTAGCATTAATTCGAATGAAATAATCATTAAAAGCATCAGCAATATCATTAT
This sequence comes from Lytechinus pictus, assembly GCF_037042905.1. Lineage (NCBI taxonomy): Eukaryota > Metazoa > Echinodermata > Echinoidea > Temnopleuroida > Toxopneustidae > Lytechinus > Lytechinus pictus. The sequence goes on from NC_087254.1 coordinate 30,399,245, forward strand.
CTGAATAAAAAACCATTTCATTGTCATATATAATAGATGGAACGGACGAACGTTTAGTAGGCAATAAAGATTTAAGACATTTCCACATTTTATGCATATCATTAACATTATTCTTTATTTCATTTTTTAAATATTCTTTTTTACTTTCAAAAAGAGAAATATTGACCTTGTTTCTGAGCCTTTTGTAAGTATTCCATAAATCCTTACACAAAATATTTTTCGAAAAATCATTTTGTGATGTAATCTTATTTTTCATTTTCAAAAATTTACAATGAACATTGTCACGTTGCCTTATCATTTTTCTGATGTCAGCAGAAATCCATGGGAGTGACCGATTTTTAACTCTTACCGACTTCTTAGGAGCAACTTTATCCAAAATATGAATAAAAATTGTTTTCCATGTTCTCCAAAATTCATTTACATCACAAATATCCTTTAATTTAGACCATTGCGCTGAATCAAGAAGATTAAATAATTGATCTTCGTCAAAATCTTTTGGACGGTAAGTTATCGTTTTAGGAACAGAAATACTGGTATTAGAATGTAATTTACGTATTAAATAAATCATATAATGATCACTAACAGAAGTGAAAATGCAACCATGCTTGATTATTCTTGAAGAACGAGTTGTAAAAGCGAGATCAATGATTGTAGATGAATTACTTGTGACACGTGTAAAGGTGTCAATTAACTGAACAACACTGTACGAGCTCATCAAATATTCTAATTTATGATACAGGTACAAATCCTTCAATTGACTGTAATCACAATTTAGATCTCCTAAAATGAGTACTTCGTCAATTGAAGTATTGTACGAGCAAATTGACTCCAAACTTTGTTCAAAGCTTTCAAAAAAAAGAAACATCGCTTGACGGGGGTCTATATATACTAATGACTAAGATACTTTTCTGAAAAGATAAAGTGATTTGAAGACATATCATTTCTAAATCTTGGTTTTCAAGGTCGTACCTTCTGGTACAAAAAATCTTATCAGATACATAAACGGCTACTCCTCCACCGTGACGTGTTCTATCCTTACGTTCAACCCTCAAACCATCAAGAGAAATCTCTTCATCAGATATTGAATTATCACAAAAGGTTTCATTAACACAGAGAACATCAATGGAATTGTTTGACAAAATATAACGAAGTGACTCGATTTTATTGACAAGACCCCTGATATTAACATGCAAAAACACATTTCCTTTCGGTAATTTGGGAACTTTGCCATCCACAAGATTGAAAGATTTTGAACATTTATCAATAAGGTAATCCCGGGAGACAGTAGGTCTATCTGAAGCGGTAACAGACGTAATCTTCAAATTATTGGTAGCGTTATTATCGTCTAAGTCATGAACAGAATTAGTTTTGTTGTTATTATCATTTAACTCGTTGTGTACATTTAAAGTAACCTTGGAGGCACTCTCTTCTTGGCCACCATCTTAGTACATGTTATATGGGCAGATTTTATGCTTGTGACCAGGCTGTAAACATTGACGGCACTGAACTGGAGCGCCGTGCCTACATTGCAGTGCGCGGTGATTGGGTTCGCCGCAGTATTCACATCCTTGCATGTAATATTGGGATGAAGAGCGAGTCACTGATGCGTAGGATGGTCTACCATAGCGTGTGTGTTGTGAACGATTCATTGGCGTCGCGTATTGTAATCTAAAAGGGAGTGGCTGGGGGCTCGGCTGTGGGTGTGTTCGGTCACGTGATGGATTATACGGTGGGCGCGGCGTCTGTTGGTATGGAAACTGTCGACGTTGTTGCGGTATCTGATGAAGTGGTGCTGATGACCTGTTGGATGGTGTAAAACTGATACTACTAGCTGAAGAAGGTATTTGATGGGGTGGTTGTTGAGAAAAGTTGGTTGGGTAGCGCGGCGAATTCTGAGAGGTACCAGGGGGCGGAGGCTGATTACGTAGAGGAGGAAAGGCTGACATTGAAGGTTGTAGATTTGGAGGTACTTGACGAGATGGTGACTTGGTAGATGAGTTTGGAGGGGGATTCGGCGGTCTGCTATCTGAAGAAGGTTTGTCAAGCATTGCTTCAATGATATGCTTGACTTGCCTCATCTCCAAACAGAGTTTATCGACTCTTTGGTTGAGACATTTACATTTCATGCAGATTCCACTTTCATTGCATTTCATATTACATAGTCGGCATAGTTTCTCATCATCGTTAATAGAAGAATGTACACTGTTACTAAGCAATGATTCATGCCCAATAGTTTCGGGTTCAGCTTCAATGGAGTCGGCATCTTCATGTTCATTGAGTTCATTAATCAAAACAAAATGTCGGCAAATTTCAGGATTGAGATCAGGATAAATCTGAGTCAACTCTCCCAGATAGAAATCTGTAGAAGAAAGTCCATCAGGAACTGTATGGTGTACCTTAAGGATAAGATCCAAGGCAAATTTAACACTGTTATTTGTAGCCCATTTCGGCAGTTTATACTTAAAAGTAGAAGAGCCAGGCACTCCACTATATTTGTTCGAACGTGGAGGCTTAGTCATAGTTGTCGATAAGATGACTCTTCATAAAACCCAATACATGGGACCGGAGAAAGAAAAACACTACAGATCATGTGGAGTGAAGAATATGTACAAAACTAGCATCAAATCGAGTCTATATTACAATTCAAATAAGCAAATGTAATGTTCAAGAAAAAAATAAGTAGAAGCACTTAGTAGTTATTCCTTACCAGGTCCAGATAAATGTTCTAAAAAGTGAATTAGTTGATAAATCCAAAATATCTTCCGAAAAAAATGTCCGACATGCCCTCATATTAGTGAAGGCCATGTCTTTTCCTCATATGAATGTTATGTTTGATGATTTTAATTGTGATTATTTCCAATGTTTTTGTTTATTTAATATGCAGCGCCTTGAGTAATGATCCATTAGAAAGTGCCAATTAGAAATACTTATTATTATAATTATTACTTAGATTAAACAGCACTAGAAAAAGATTAGAAATAGCAGTGTCCACATTTCTGTCAATCTTTTTTTCCACATAATTTCTACCCTGCCCTTTTTTAATCGCTGTCTGCCAATATGCTCTCGAAGGCAATCACAAAATTTCATTATCATAATCATAATTTATATGTATTAACATACGAGTCAGAGTGGGGTAAGGTATAGTGTGTAGCAAAACTGGAAAATATATATGTTATAGAGCTTTATCGACAATAATATTTTAATTAAAAGCAAATATATTTTATATTAACTTTTCTTCGTTAAGCTTCGTAGGGAAGAATATTAAAGGCTTGGATGATTTTCTTTGAATACAAATGAGCATATAGTAACCTATGATAAATTTGATGAAGTTATCCATTGATTAACTTACAACACGAAACAATGGAGTGCTTTTTACACTTTATAATCCTCAAACTTCAAATGATTTTATCTTCTAGTGAAAGTCGGTAAAATGTTGCAAAACAAATGAGAGATTGAATTGATTGTTTTGCAAAAAAAATCATCTTCATCATAGAAAGATTAATTTGTTCCGTAGAAGAGTGGACTTGGATTTAATTTCAGTCTGGAATCATTCCCCGATTATTTTGGGAAAACAAGCCAGTGTATGAGAATCAAATACCCACTGAAGCACCTCAGGTACACGTGGGTATGATGACACAAAATAATATGAATCAATATGTCATTTTCTGTGTTGCTTTATGTCTGGTATTAATTTTCCTCAATTTTGAAGATCTCACTCTCTCTCCCTCTCTCTTTCATTCATTCTGTACCCTTCTGTCCTACTTTATTGTTACTTGAAATCTTCCCACTAAAGAGTCGCAAGAATCACAAGGTAGTTTCTGAGTGCAGGATTGCGAGCTGAAGGTTCAGGCCATGCAAATTGACGTACCATCGGAGTATACAGCGATTATATCAATTCAAGTTGTATCAAGGCCAATGTATACCCCGCAGTGCATCTCTCAAAGTCGCTAGAATAAAACCTTACATTCTGTTTTTGTTCCCCGGAGAATATCATTTCATCTTTGACCAAGGTGGGTTTAGTGGTGATAACAATTTTCTTGCTTTTTTGCGAGGCAAGAAGGATTCTTTTAATGAGATTCATCGCAATCATGTGACCTTGAAACTACGTTGCGTCTGACGTTATTACATGATTGTATTGTTTGGTTATGCCGTCTGTTTATTGTAGTGGATGTATTAAAGTAAATATAGGACGCGCAAAGACACAAAGCAAGTAAACAAGCAAACATTATTATTTTATTGAATGTGCTAATAGAAGCAGCAAATGGTTCATATAGATACTTTAAAAAGACAAATTCAACGAAGATGAATTGATACGATAGAATCAATTGTTAAAGAACAGAGTATAACGGAATTAACATCATGAACATAATAATGTATATGATAATTATGGTGTTAGCATTATATTTGCGAATGCGTAACCGGTAAGGAAGAGTAAGTTAGAAATAAACATGCTCTTTCATCATGTTCGTTTTCCTAAATTATAACGCACGTTTCCGCATAGAGTGCCCTTTCGTAACCCTAATTGGAAAAGTCATTGAGAACCAACAAAAGAAATGGACTCAATTAAATATTTCCTCACATTATACAGTACGTATATCCCCCAGGTTTTACGTTCTAACCTTTCAGTATATCCTTACCACGCCTACATGTATTTTTATATAACTTAATCCTATTTGAGATCCTCACTGCAGTAATCAATTATAATAATCATATTACGTTTTGCTCAGTTCATAGAAAGTTAAAAACTTTCTCTTGGTATGTATATACTCATTCAAGGGGTACCCCGGGCTGAAAATATTTATATCTGAATAAATAGAGTAAAATTTACAGAGAAAAATGCTAAAAACTTCATCAAAATATGATAACAAATAACAAAGTTATTGAATTTTTAAATTTAGCAATATTTTGTGAAAATAAGTTATATGCATATCGTCATGAATATGCATTAAATGTGCTTTTTCCAATATGTTATTAAATGAAATCATAATTGTTTCATTTTTCATACATCTGTGAATTATATGTTTTCCTTATAATGAATTAGGCTGCAGCTAGGAATATTCACTGAATATGAAGGAAAAAGATTTATTAAACCCTTTTTTCATATAATGAAGTACAAAAGAACAAGTGGGGATATGGCATCATCACTTTGTTCATAGAATATTCATGAAGACATGCCTAGACTTGTTTCACCAGAATAATGAAAATCTTTAAAATGCCATAGCTTTGTTATTCTTTGTCAGATTTTGATCGAATGTTCAGCATTTTGCTTTTATCAGTTCATATCATATACTTTTCCGCATACATTCGTAATTCCGAAGCTTTGTTATTCCGAAGGTTCGGATATTCCGAAGGTTCGTTATTCCGAAGGATTAACGAACCTTCGGAATAACGAATCTTATTTCGTTTTCGGATTAACGAACCTTCGGAACACGAACCTTATTTCGTTTTCGGATTAACGGACCTTCGAAACAACGAACCTTATTTCGTTTTCGGATTATCGAACCTTCGGAATAACGCCACAAATGTCCGGATTAACGAACACTTTTTCGTTTTCGGATGAACGAACATCGAGGTATAGTCAATTTACGTGTTTCGGAATTACGAACCTTCGGAATTACGAAGTGTAACCTAATTTTCATCCTGGAGTACTCCTTTAATATGGACATTGATGCGGTCGTCATCGTCTGAAGTCAGGAATTCGTGACAAAACAGTTCAGTCAATTATCGACGAATTTTAAGCAGTTGGAGATGGAGTTGGAATCGCTAATAATAAAGATGGTGAAAAACATGAAAATCAGCTAAAAACAGAAGAATATTAATGACGATGTTTCAACATCTACTAAAGATTAGGGTACGTATATGACCCAAAGCTTAGCATTAATTGATCATAAGGTTGATTTACAGCTTACTACAGACAAATAACAGTACAATTTTATCTATCATCAAAATTGAGGTGTTTGATGAAATGGAAAAAAATGATCATAAAGTAATGTAAAATTAACATTATCATTCATTTAACTTGTGTCACCACTTGCACTGTTCCACTCTGTCTAGTGTATCATTTTTTATGTAGGGGGGAGGATGGTGTGTGAGGGTGTGTGGGTGTGTGTATAGTGGTGTATGAAGGTACAAGTACACACATAAATATTCCATTATTCCATCTAAAGTGCAGTCACTATCTATAGATATCTGGCAAAAAAGCACTGAACTATAGTGGAACGATTAGTTGACAAAAGGTCATTGAATAATATGATAATCCATTTACCCATTAGAAAAATTGTAACGACGGATTAACATAAAACCGTATAATCCTAGGAAAAAGGATTCCATAATTGTAATGGACGCTAAAGTGATTAGGAAACGGAGGAGAATGAAGAGGGGAGGGGTGGAAAGGAGGAAAGGGAGTGTAACAGACGGGAGAAGAGTAGAGGAAAGAAAAGGAGGAAAAGAGGACTAAAATATTGCTAACGTTGTAAGAGGAAGAAAGAGGAGAGAAAGAAGGGATGGAGAAGGAGAAACAGGTGGATGAGTGTTTCCTTCAAAATGGTTTTCTGTGTGCGCCCGGTTGATTGATCAGGGGAAAGGATCGCACCTTGAGAACCACCACCTCGCCTAATACCACTTCGGCTACATGGTCTAATACCAAGACCCTGTTGGAATAAAAACACTTTCATGGTAATTTTGCCACTTAAGGGTAACTACCATGGTAACAATGCTCAGCAGCCAATCAAAATCAAGAATTCCATGAAAAATTACCATTGGATGGCATAATTACCATAACTGGGCCCAGGTCGTTCTCACTCGACATGATAAAATCTCGTTTAATCTCCAAACTCTTTAGGTCTTTTTAATGACCATTATAGTCATCTGTATAGCTTGGATATGCCGTTCGTTGGATTATGGTTTTACGAGTATGCTCTTTCAGGTCACTATTGGATCATCAAAGGATTACATTGACAGATCCCTTGCTATTTGGATCTTATTTTACGGAGAAATGTCGAGGGCCCCTCGAGCAATAGATTACCACAAATATAATATAAAGCAGCTTTAGTTTATAGTTTTGCAAATGATAGGTATTTTCCGTACTTCCTTCGCTGCACCTTGTTTTTCTTTAGTGATAATTGACCTAAAATGAAGATTATGAAATCTTTTGCTTCCATGACATCAATGATCAAGTAGAAAGCGTGATTTATTAGCAGCCTCCTCCATTCCCGTCCTATTTGTATAATAATCGTGACTATAATTTTTTAACATAAAAAATGCCATAATATGTTTCATTGCTTATTGTATCTGGATATAAAAATGCAGTAAAAGAAATGTAAATGTTAGAAATGGAAAAAACCAAAATGAAATTAAAAAAAATATTTTAACGCTTTTTTAATAGGGAAAAAAATCCGCGACATTTCGCATTATAGAGTATATGCGACGATAGCGGGTAAAAATAATTTTTGTTGGTTCGAACCGAATATTACAGGATAAGGTACTACTGTGTCATTGGCATCCAGATTTATATGATATAGGAATCAGTATATAGCAGGTAGACATTATTATATTAGCAACAGAGGGGATGGTGATGCGAAGGCATTACATCGTATAAAAAATTACAAATTTTCAATTTCTGTTATTTTGATTGAGTGCTTGAATCTTTGATCAACATTTCACAATATCACAGAGCTGTCCTTTTCAGCCTGCTAGATATTATAAAGTATGAGTAACCCAATTTAGCTCAAGGTCATAGTAGTTGTTTGCAATACAAAATTTCTCCTTTATCTAACCCTTGAACATTTGGAAATGATGCGCATGCCCCAAATGTATATAATAACTAGTGATATTTCAACATCGCCTGGAGGAATTTCATAGAGCTACAACAGAGTAATTAAGAGACAGACTGGGTACTCTATTGGGGGTATTGAGAAGCTGCATTATCATCTTTGCTGGATTATGTACATGTATATGTATTTCAATTGAAAAAATGAAAGTGATTGAAATGCTTTCTCCATGCAGTTGACGCTAGACTGCTTCTTTATTAAAGGTCAAGTCCAACCCATCAGAAAGCTGATTTGAGTACATAAGGAAAAATCAAACAAGCATAATACTGACAAGGCCATCAAAAGTGGATATAGAATAAGACCGTCATGGCATTTTTAAGTTTCCCTTACTTAAAAAAAACCCCGCTTATAATCACAACATAGTGATATGCAAATGAGAGATATGTTGACGTCACATATTGACTATTTGTTCTGTATTTTATTGTATGGATTATAACATATTTGTTTAATTATTATTTGACAATGTGGAGAACTCTTCGATGAAATATAATTTGTTCAGAGAGGAATCAAACTGTTACACATTATAATGGGGAAACATGGAAACGACCAGATACAACGCGATTTATTAGTTCACCAATCAAACTTTACATCGCAGAGGCAGTATAGAGTCAGTTAAGTTCCCCGTGTAAATGTCTTTTATAGATATCTTTTGGTCCTAACTGGACACGTCGAAGGAGAAAAAGTGACTGAACATGATATTCCATTTCCGAAATGACTTGCAGTTTGCGAAGTGAGTACGGGACGAAAATAGTATCCCCACTTCAGGGCTGACGACCAGAAGCCTGTGACCAAAATCATTCTTATATATCTCTTATATCTCTTGGAGAATCTTATCCACGGAGCATGTTAAATGAAGATGCTGGCCAAAGATGGCACGTAACCCGATACTGTCTCAAGAACTTCACTGACCAGTTTAAGTTTAAGAGGAAGGCGGAGAAAATTGAAGTTACCGAAATGAGAAATTCACTCACCATGCTCACCATGCTCACTTTTACTTTAAAATTGCTTTCAGTGTGCTACAGTTTATACAGAATTGAAGTTCATGCTGGACAGGACAACTTTGGAATATCTCTCTCCCTAATTTGTTTTTGCTCCCTTCCCCCACCCTTACTCTCGCTCCCTACTATAAATAAAGATGTCTCTCATATTCTTTATTTCTTTCCACCTGTCTCTTTCTCTCTCTCTCTCTCTCTCTCTCTCTCTCTCCCTCTCTGCCTCCTCTCTCTCTCTATTTTCTCTTCTTACCCATTTTTTTTCTTCAAATAACTATACAGCCCGCTTTTATTCATCGTTTTCATAATTCCTCACAAAAACACTCACATCCTCTTTATCTTCTTCCAATGCGTACAGTCCTCTTTGTAAAGAATATAGTCGCATCCAAGTACAAACTATATATTCTCATAGTTACCACCCCCTTTCATTTCCGTCTCTATAGATAGATTTCTTATCCACCCTCTCATTTTGAAGAAATAACATGACTACGTGATCATATATATAGATATTTCAGTGCATTCCAATCAACAAACTTTTGGTAAAGGTTGGTTGTCAAATACAACCAATTCAAACTCTTCCACAAGTAATTGTAATTCTGATCGCTAATATTCAATTTTTGTCATCCTACATTTTCTGCATAATGCATAATGTTTGCATGCATTACCTCTTTTGTCAGTCATAATGTATAATGAAATTTGATCTTTTGCCGTACCGCAATCTTAGACTTGCAATCGTACCTTTACTATACCTAGTATATCATAGATCCACAAAGATATCAGTCTTCTCATATCGCCTCCTCTAAAGTTTCCCTTTTCATCAAGGAGGTTCTGGTTGGAAATGAAATTGGAATGAAAAATAGTCGTCTCCATGTAGGAGACAAGCAAATCACGAGGGAGAGTTTGATGTCAGTGTCTTAAATCAAAGAAGAGAGGAGAACAATGCTTTGAATCTTGTTGCTTGTCAACCAAAATATTGTCTAGAATATGTTTTGCCCTTCTTAGGACAGGGGTATACATTTTCGCAACGTTATCCAAATAATACACTACACCTTTAGTTTCTAATGACCCTTTTTGGTCAACTTTGCTCAAAATGGAATAACAAAGATGAGGTGCCACATTACAATATTTTCATTTGGATAAAGGAATATTATAGACTAACACGACGCAAACATCTCTTTTGATAATATTCATTCTTTTTCTCCCATGTTCATCTTATACCCCTTCAATCCCTTCACTGCTTGATTCGTTCTTTTTTTTTTTTTGGGGGGGGGGGGGGGTTGGACGCGTTCCCTAGCTCCATGTGGCACTGCCCCTGGACATATAGCATCGCGACGTCACTTGAATTTCTATTTGTATGATTTGTTTACAAAATCAATGGAATTTCAAAATTAACAGAACACGTGATTTTTTTTATTCCGATTGGTCTGCCTAACTCTTTCCGTAATCTATAGGGATGGTTCGGTTGTTGGTTTCTTGTGACAATGTTCACTGAAAGGGCGTTAAAAACGAAAGTCGGAGTCAACTGACAAAAAAGAGATCATCAAAAAAGAAATACACAAGGTGAATATGACATCTGCAATGTTCCATGAGAGAGATTTAAACAAATTAAACAAATTTGACTTCATCATGCACCACATCATCCACATCACTAGATCTCCTTTTCTATTAATTTCGTTATCGAACTGTATTAGTATTTCATTACATGAGACGGGCCAGGTTCTTCGAATTGTATTCATGAAATGTGGTATGTGAAATTCGATTAGAAAGCCAAGCATTCCTCGCTTAAATACTTTATGTAAACTAGTAATAGGTGGATGTTTTCTAATAAAATTAAATATGGTGTCTTATTTTCTTGGTCTTCCTCATACAAATGCACACTGTAAAAAAAAGTGCCAATTTAACACTTACAGCGCGTGTATAGTGGCTGCACTACGAGTGCTGACTTTCTAGTTCAAATTTAAACCAAAAAATCAGCACTCGTAGTGCAGTCACTATAATACAAGCGCTGTAAGTGCTAAATTAGCACTTCATTTTTTACAGTGCATCATCGCACGCATATCGCACAGTATAACTAAATCATGAATACAATCATGGAAACGACGTAAAATGTATGCATAAGATGCAACGAGACACAACCAATTAGATTAAAACACTTTCCGAAAATCCTATCCCTTCATCCAGTAACACCTATTATACACGTGTAATGTTCTGAGACATATGCTCTTAATTGCTTACGCTCACTAACAAATATTCTTAAAGGCGCACACACCTGCCCTCTCGCTCACACACATGTAGGCCTTAATGCACACAAACCGTCTTTAAAAACTAATAATTATATATTGTTAACCCAATTAGAAACTTCACATTGGATTTTTCACACTGATGCATGTTGGGAATCATGAATGATTCTTAGATGAAAAGAGGCAGTTTGGCCTTGATGACTGACAGAAAAAAAACCACATGGCATGGGATGTACAAGAAAAAACCTGTTTCCTTAGCAACAACATAATTACGATATGAAATGTGGTAAGGATAGGATGTTGAGTAACGCTCCTGTCGGTTATTGATTCTTAGTCTTTTTTTTTAATGATGTCCTACCTTTCTTAATTGAGTTCACATATTGTCATCTAACGATTGCAATGCGCATTTTGTTTCCATTCGTTTAATTACAGACATCATTAAAACATTGACAGACATGGCTATCCGTGCTATCAAAATATGATATGTTCAGTTGCAGTTGCCGCGGCAAAGTAATCTTAAAGTGGTTTGCACCCATGCCTATGAGCAAGGCGTTTTATAGCTTTTTTATCGCATATTACATTAATTAAAATTCGAATCTATGGACCATTCATTTTTACAAAATGTTTTACGTCATTTCGTTTTTGGAATTTCTTGGTGTAGGTGGATTAAAACATTATATAATAAAGCCCTAAGCTGTGTTTTTAATGGAGGTATACAGGATATTTCTGCGTTGAAAAGGGTGTAAGGCAGGGGGACCCCCTCTCTATCTATTTATTCATATTATGTATCAAGGTCTTAGCTCATTCGATTCGTAAAAATTTTGCCATTCGCGGAATTAAATTTGATGATTTTGAGGTTAAACAAATACTTTATGCAGACGAAATGACCCCCTTTATAAAAGATCCATTATCAATAGATAAAACAGAAAAAAAAAACTTGAAAAAAATCGAAAAATATCAGGTTTGAGAATAAATGAAGACAAAACTTTCATATTTCTTTTAGGCCCCCTCTCAGAAGAAAAAGTTAGAATGCCTTTTGGTAAATTAGTAGAAGTCATTAAAATATTGGGTATAACTTTTTCATTGGAAGTGGAGGTACAGGAAAGGATAAATTATAAAGAGATCCTAAGTAAATTAAAAGTTTGTTGAGTTGGTGGAAACAGAAAGATCTCACTCTAATGGGAAAAACACAATTTTTGAAAACATTTGCACTCTCGAAAATAATTTTTGTATTGTCACTCACCTCAGTACCACCGTCGGTTTTCATGATATAATGTTTAAATTTTTATGGAATGGGAGAGACAAAATAAAAAGGAACGTTATGTGTATGGATTACAAAAAAGAAGGGCTTAGAATGAGAGATTTTCAGATATTTGTATTTGCACAAAGGATTATGTGGTCAGAGAGACTCATACTAGGAGATTCGAAAATAGGATAGAGACGATTTTTTTTTAAATAGGACACGTGACTATGGAGGTTTATTAATAATTTTTTGTAACATAAATTTAGATTTATAGATTGTCCCTACCAAGCTTTTACATAAACATGATGGAAATATGATTGATTGATTGATTGGGATTTTTACCTGATTGCTAAGAAAGCATGAATGCTTGTAAGCAAGCAACCAGAGGACCGACGGCTTAAGGTCCTCTCCGAAGGACCTGGTAATGAAGATTAATGCCTTACCAAAGGGCACTAGCGCACCAAGTGGGAATCGAACCCGGGTCACCGAAATACGAATCCCCCGCTCTACCGACTGAGCTATCGCGCCTCCTCATGGGATGCTACGAAAGAAATATTGCCTAAAAAGGAAACGTCAAAAAGAAATGAGATATTCTTCAATAATAAGTTTATACGTTTGGACGGACATATGCTATTTGAAGAAAGTTTATTTCTTAGAAATATTTATAAATTACATCATCTAGTTGATGACGGGGGTAATTTTAAATCATCTAGAGCCTTCCTAAAGATGGGGTTAAAAGAAGATGAGATGGGATATCTCCAAACAATATATGAAAATATTCCAGCAACGCGGAAATGTCTCCTGAAGAAAACAGGTACATGTAGGGACACAGCTTTAAGTTTTGAATTTATGTTTCATGGAAATGTGAGCACACTAGCTAATATTTCATGTAACTGAGAAAATCTGTAAAGCTTTGTTAAACATGAAATCTGAGAGGTCATGCGCTTAAAAAGAACATGACTTTTCCGAAAAAAGATAGTGATACAATATTTTTGAGACCAAGGATAGCCACCTTATATAACAAGTTAACGGAGTTTCAATTTAAATTGTTAAATGAACTTGTATACAATAAAAATATTTGTTTAGATTTAAATTACCAACACACAATCTATGTTCGTTCTGTGGTAAATGTGAAGAGACATATGAGCATATATTCTTCACCTGTGAATACATAAGAACTTAGTGGGGAGACTGTGGTTATTCATTTAATCTACGTCAAATTGAAAATCTTATTTGGAAGGGTATTCATATTGGAGTTAAGGTTTTTTAAATAGGGAAGGAACAATTACTAAATCATATTATTTTCTAATCAAATTTATGATCTTTGAGCATAGTAAAGCTAAAAGAAGACCCCCAACCCTTTAAGAGATTAGGAAAAAAAATATTGGAAAATGAAAAGGAGAAAAAAGAATAGCAGAGGCACGTTGCAAATTATCGGGTCACCTGAGGAAGTGGGAAAATTTTACACTTCATGACGACGAGGCATTCCGAATTCATTTATTTCTTAGACTAAACTTATGACATGCACTTATTTTTATGACAGCTGCCATGACACTTCTGCGGACAGATGAAATGCATATGAACAGGGGGGGGGGGTGTTCGTGCGTGAATGTGTGTTGAGTGTGGTGGGAGGGGGGGGGTGATGTGAGTGTGTGAGAGGGGTCCGGGGATTATGAATATTAAATCTTCTCTCATAAATCTTATTAGTTGTATTCTAATAATTTACAGGATTCAAGATTTTTTTGTGCGTGATACAATCATCAAGGAATGGTGACTAATTTGTTCGATTTTAGGTTGTACTACTTTTCAATGTTTACATCTAATTTAAAATATATATCATGTATGTGTACAAATGTAAGAGAAAAGAATATATATTCTTTGGAAAACAAATAATTATGAAATCAATCTTGTTAGAACAAAATGTATATCAGGTATATTGAGAACAAATCGAATTGATTTATAATTTATTCATGACATTGTTTTACTTCATTTTCGTTAAGAATTGTCAAAAGTATGTTCAAACCAAGCTTTGTAATTATGGTGTAATTTGATTTAATACCATTGTGAATTTATGATCATGAATGTAATATTTTACTATGTTCAAATTTGTTTGAGAGAAGAGAATAAGAGATTATTTAAAAAAATGAAAATGGCGTGGTGAAATAAAGAAAGATATTCCAAATGACTTGCGGCTGTCTAACACCATCTTACAAGCATGGTGGCTAGACAGAGGAAGAAAGTAGGCCTATAAGTTCCGGTTTCAAATAAATCATGTGGGAAACGGACCTTTGCTCATGCAGGACCAACCCTAAATTGTCTTCCACTGAGTTTGAAAACTCAGCGACCCCTTCAGAGACAACCAAAAGACTTACCTGTATAATGGTGTGTGTTTTTTTACAAAAAAAATTATCTACGTATTGAAGTCTATCCTTGTATTGTTCGAACTTGCGATGTATTTTATTACTTTTATTTACCTTTCTCTCTTTCTGTAATTTTCTCTGAAGCGCCTAGAGTGTACTATACAAAATATTTTAGATACGAGTACGTGACAGCTAGGCTGAAGGCATGTAGAGTATAGTTACAGTCGACTTCATTTTCATTTTTAATCTTGTGTGTTTCTTCGTTTACTGTCAATCTCTCTCTTTTTTTTCTCCCTCTCTCTCCGGAGTAATTCCTTGTTTTTAAGTATATTCTTTAAAATTTCAAGTAAAATTCTTGAAAAATAATCAGACTTGTTTTGCTCTGTTGAGAAACATAACGGAAGATGGGCAATATATCCTTGCCGTTTCTAGGATGACTGTCGCGAATTCGGGAATCGTATACTCGGTTAGTACGAAAAAGATGTAACAAAAATTATGCAAACGATGTAAATAAAATAATACATGCAAACATTTATAGCATTAAAGTAAAATGTGTAGCTATTGAAAATATTTCCTCTATCAGTTCTTAAAAAAAGTGACGAGTATAATTGCATTTAGATTATTAATTAGCTCAAATGAAATAAATAGGACTAAAGAGCGTTGCGAATTTTATGAGGAGATTCAACCCTCTTACCCCCTATGTTTCGGTTCCACTAATTAAAAATATGTAATATGAAGTTTAAACATAGTAACAAATGAAAGAGAAGTCTGAATCAAATTTGATTTAGAGGTAATTTAACTAAATCCCAATGCGCCTTTTAAAAATGAATTAACAAACACAAATATAATGATGATTGACAAAAACGTGTTCTTTAACAGTTTCAGTGTGGGTATTATACCTCTATAATCTATCCAATAAACATTCATTTATTCGTTTAACTCAGCAAGACACTCCTTCTTTCGCGCTCTCCCTCTCTCTCCCTCTCAGTGAACCTTTTCAACATTCAGATGAACAAGACGCCTGCATCTTTTGCATCAAAATAACTGAGATAAATAAGATAGACAAGATGTGGATGGTCTCACAAGGAAATATCTAATATAGAATTTTTATCATTCTCTCGGAAATTGAATGACCAATGGAAAGTAGTTAAAGATCTGTCTCTTTATGTTCTCACTTTGTATTCTCGTGCAGCCCTCGAGTATCTTGTATTTCTCAATGATTTTGATGAATTAAACCTCGATTTTTTTTTTTGGGGGGGGGTAAAAATGATCTCTTAGAACCCAACCACAGAAAATCGATAATTTCAATGATGTTTTCTTCTTGAGGTTTAGGAAGACGGATTTCACTTTTAGATAATGAATAACATTTTTCTGGAAGTAAGAAAACGCATTGGCAAAATATTGTATTGCACAACAGAGCTGCAACATGATATATGCTCTCACAGTGATTACTCGTCACACGTGAAGCTTGTGAAGCGCATTTTGTTATTACATCGGACAGAATCCAAATTGTAACCTAAACACCATGGTCAAACCACGTGATCTAAAGAGGGTTATGGTATTTGAGTGCTTTTTCGTGTTTTTATTTTACTCGACGCCACGCTTTCAGGTTGTCCTCTAAAAAATGCCCCTATAGTCAAAGATGTGGCCATGATCAGTCCTTAATAAGCAAAGGTAAAGAAACACCCCCCCCCCTCTTTTTACTACAAGCTCAAACACAATACACAAAAAAAAATGGGGAAATGATCCATGAGGGTAATAATGTGTCCAATTAATATTGGGCATTTCTTTTGAGCATTTTTATATATCAAGTGTGATGAAAATTTTGCCCATTCTAAAGTAATTGCTGCTTATTCTTTTTTATTAAACCATACTGGACAATATGCTTCCCGTATTGGGTAAAATACTGCCCCAAATTGGTTGGACACATAATTACCCTTGTGCACTGGGAAATTTAAAGACTGATCCTGAGTACGCCATTGATAGAGAATCAATAACAAGTTTCTTACCACCTACACTGGCGCAGGGGGGCCTACCGATGGGGGATTGGGACCCCCCTTCACGAGTCCCACGACCAAGAGAGAAAAAAGAGAAAAAAGGAGAAAAAGGAAATGAAAGAACAAAGGGTAAGATATGATGTTATCTCCTAAATATTATGTCAAATTGTATCACAAACTTCTAAATTTTTATTTTCAAAATGGGAAAAATACTCGTTTCGTTCTTCTGGGAATTATAAGAAATGTATGCACACAACCCATGATGTTCCCTTTCATTCGTTTTTACTCATTAACGCTTGGCTGTTTTACTGCATATTTTGTTTATTTTTACATCTTTGTAAATAACCAAATAGTGCAATGTGCCCGAACTATGTTTACGACACTTTTTTGGTAACCGCAGATTATGGTAGTTTACTCAAATGTGCGTAACTATGCTACTACACATTTTGGTAACTGCATATTTTAGTAAAATTTGCGAATGTGTAAGACAATGACCGTATATTTTTAATGAAGTAGGAAATAATGGGTTGTATTGCTTGTAACAAGAAAATATACCTACAGCTCTCGATACCATCTAAGTGAAAGGTGGTGTCATCATCAATGTAATAACGTATCAGTACGTTCGATTCTATAGAGTCATGCCTCAAAATATCCCATCTTGTAAAGATTGAATCATTGATTGGTTAAGCCCCTTTCACAATTGACGTACGACCATTTGCGACCTTTTGGTCGTGCGACAGGCTGTAACAGGCATCAATCGCTAGTCATCTCATAAGATCGCACAGAGGCTTTCACAGTTGCAACAGCTGTCGTACAACAAAACAACCAGTAAACCCCGATGCACGAGTAAGTCGCATATACTCTTATTGTGCTCGTGCACGAGGGATTGCGAGTGGAACGGTCGCATACATGCGAATGAAACGGTAGTGCAATGTTGTAAGCCGTTGCGATCGGTCTTGCAACAGTCTTATGGCCCATATTATTATCGCAACCAGTCGCAAGACGGGTCTCTGTACATGTAGGTCGCTTGCACATGTGCAAGTGTTGCACGACCTCCAGTCAAGTAAATGCGACTACTTAGTTGTGCCACCTCTCGCACCAAGTCGTACAACGTTGAACGACACTCGCACGATGATCGCCCGACCGATGGTACGACCCCGGGTACGGTCTGATGCGATCGATCGTATTTGATCGCGTTCGGATTTTGAACATGTTCAAAGTTCAGATGTGACCAGTCACGACCACCTCGAGTTCGTGCGACCGTCTACAACGACTGCGAGTGCTCGCAAGACACCAAGAGATCGATCGTGCAACAACAAGAAAAAACTGTTGCAGGCAGTCGTAAACTGGTCGGACGTCAATTGTGAAAGGGGCTGAACGGTCGCATACAAGCGAATGCAACGGTAGTGGAATGTAGTAAGCCGTAATTTCGATCGGTCTTGCAACAGTCTCATATTATCGCACCCAGTCGCAAGACTGGTCTCTGTAGGTCTCCAGCACATGTGCAAGTGTTGTACGACCTCCAGTCGACTAAATGCGACTATACTTAGTTGTGCCACCTCTCGCACCAAGTCGTACACCGTTGAACAACACTCACACGATGATCGCCCGACCGATGGTACGACCTGTTGCGAGTGAATCAATCGTATTTGATCGCGTTTGGATTTTGAACATGTTCAAAGTTCAGATGCGACCAGTCACGATCACCTCCGACCACCTCGAGTTTGTGCGATCGTCTACAACGACTGCGAGTGCTCGCAAGACACCAAGGGATCGATCGTGCAACAACAAGAAAAAACTGTTGCAGGTGGTCGTAAACAGGTCGTACGTCAATTGTGAAAGGGGCTTTAATCAATTGATTTATTGGTTGATTGACTGGTTGATGATTATTGATTTAATGATTGATTGATTGATTGATTGATTAGGGAACGAGTTAACTCAGTCGGTAAGGCCCCTTTCACAATTGGTGGTACGACTGCTTACAACCGTTGCGATTCTTTGCAACATTATATTGTGACTAAATGATCGCAAACGATCGCACGAGCAATTGTGAAAGGGGCTTTAAAGCGTCTGCCTGTCGAACCAATGGTCGTGGGTTCGAGACTGAAGCCTTGATTATGTGTAAACCGGCTCCTCCTCTATTCCTATGCAGGCTTTTTTGATGCAGTGGAAAACACTTTGTTCCTCGGAAAGGACGTTAAATGGACGCCCCGTGTAGAGGAGAGTCACCACCTTTGCACATTAAGAAGCCACTGCACTCACTATAAGAGTAGGGGGGAAACACCGGTGCAGCGGTCCACCTGCACTCCAATCAGATATATCAGAAGGAGAGACCTGCGGGTCAAGGAGATTCAGTTCGCTTTTCGTCTCCTAGGCACAGGAAACTCCAAGCAATAATTAAATTGATTGATTCAGACTTTTTTTTTTCATTTCAAATTTTCAACAGTAAAATTACAAAGTTAAGCGAAATATAAGAGAACACAATATTATACAAAATAGGAAACTCTTGGAAAGCAAAGATTATTAATGCAGGTTCCCTTGAAAATATTAATAAGCGACATATTAATATAAAAGTCAGACTATCTCTAACATGAACCATCATATCTTGGTCCATGCAATATGAATTATACATGTCTTTCAGTTGTACTCACATTACATTGTTATTATAATCTCCCAAATAAAAGACAATTTAGGCTGGACAACAACAAAAAATTGCAAGACAAGACCATGAAACAGTGCGAAGCAAAAGTTATATGAACTGGACATACAACAAGAAAACAAAAACAAAGCTATACATACGGTGTATAGAATGACGAGCGAGAGAGAGAGAATAGAATCGGGAACGGTCAGAGATTTGAAAAGAAGTGAAATGGAGAAGGGGTAGATTGATTGGATCGTAACCTTAACAGTTTGACGCATTTCAGTTTTCATTTCTAATATAATGATAATTATCTTGGTACTTGATAAATCTAATATATTTTGGGTTCAGTGGAGAAAAGATAACCATCTATTGGACCTTTATCATTTGAATAAGAGGTGACATTCTATGACCTAGGTATTCGTGGTATTTGATTCTTGATTACGCCTTGAAAACAATCTTATGTCTATGATCATGGTGATAAGAAATCATCGTTTCCTCACAGACCATGACGTATTTCATTTTTCTTTAACTTCAAAGTAGAATGATGGATATCTTTCTGTTTCATAAGTCAAAGTAATTCAACAATGCCTTTCGTGAATCGAGCGAGCCATTTAAGCAAATATTTAAAAAGAATAGTCTTTTTCAGAGAAAAATATGTAAATACGATTTTCTTAGATGCTTCTGATGTTTTCCTTTCGTATCAAAGACTTTAAATATTGAATAACATAAGGTGATACGAGCTGCATGATCCTAATCTTGAATGACAGAATATCTCATCAAAGAATAATAATTTTGATATGGCAAACAGCCTAAATCTAAACAGGAAATAGTTTCCTCCTGATTTTAATCTGTGAAACAAGTCTTGTATTTACTAAGAAGGTGACACTATTATATTACTATATTTTCGCCCAATTTCAGGACATGATAAGGCTTTTTTATATATTTCGTCATAACTTTGTGTTTAATATCCGTCCTCGGTCAGGTATACGCTAGAGGGTCCCAATGATCATTCAAAATCAACTACCGGAAACATCCTTGCATCTTATTGGCTGAGGTGTCATGAACAAAAAAATTGGCAAGACTGTCCATGAATCCCCTTGGGAATGTCCATTCGATGAGAAATGTCAAAGATCTAATGGATGTACATATCATCTTCCTTTGGGTATTGAGCAATCAGCAATTCAGTCCATAAAGCTGTCACAAAACTCGAGAAATCCAGCCACTTTTATCGTTAGCAGCTGAAAAATCTGTGACTACGCCATTTTTCATTACCAAACAATCAACATGATTAAGACTATTCAAGGAAAGTCATCCTAATTGAGACCTGATTTTAGTTACTGACGTATGTTAGGGGGCATGAAGGATGTGTGCCTAAGGTAAACTTACAACCTTTTTTTTACCTTTCAATAACTTCTGAGAATACTTTGTTATTGCTATTTTTCCCGACGAAGAGCATAAATTGTGTCATAATTATACCGTAGAACGTACCTTACACTACACTCTTAAAAATGTTGGGCAACATACTGTCCAAACAACAATTGGTTAAAACTTTATCCAATTCTGGGTAGTTTTAAACCAATAATGCGTCTAAGGTCTAATGTATAAGGATGTACGTATAAGGTTTGATTTAAACGTATTTATCGTATACATGTAGAATATCTGTAAAATGTCCTTCTGTTTTATGTAAGATTACTTAAACAATCTTAAGTTAGAACTTGACACGACATTTCTTTAACAAAATGTACATGAAGGAGACATGTACCAGTCACTCTGTCAAGAAAATAATTATCGAATTCATGATTTTCATGTCCCTTGTTCCTAGCATATCGAATATATTCCTACATTTCTTACTGCCCCTTTTGAGGGTTATTTTCAATAAAAGGCCCTCTTAGAAAGGCTGGTAATTTGGGTAAAACAATCAAAAAGCAAATAGAATATTACAATTATGATAATTGATCAATTAATTTACATATATTAAATCAAAATTAATCGTAAATGAATCATTTGTTTTGAAGTGTGTGTATTCCATTCAGGCTACTGTTTTTAGCCTACTTATATGCCATCACTTGTGACTCTCCGGAAAACAATTGACTTTTTTTCTAAGCCTAAACCTCAAACCCCTCCGTCCTTTTAAAAGTCACTTTAGCTCCTTTTTATATCTTTTAATTTGTATGTATTACCACGATTAGCACACAACTCCGTGATATTTTGTTACTTTGATTGTATTTTGTTGTCAACGGAAAAGAATAAATCTCAAATCCTAATCTTAAATCTCTAAAATCAAAATTTGTTTTTCTTGTGTCATCTGACATGTCTGATAGTAGATAAAGATAATAATAATAACTAGTTTTTTTATAGCACTTTTCCCATATACGGCTCAAAGCGCTTTCCAGCATATTATTACCCCGGTCATTGGATTCATTTCAATCCCGCACGAAAGTGCACAATTTCCACTCCCTGGGGAGCATTGCATTAATCGCAGCCCAAAAAGGCGCTGGCAAATTCAAACATACAATAGATACTTCAGAGCATATATCACTAGTGAAAGGTTTGTTTGCTTGTTTTATTTATACATAATATATCTTCAAAAGTGTAAGATGTAAAATACCCAATCTATGATGTCCCTTTGCAGTCTTTTCCAGGATGATGGAAATAAAATAAAAACCAATGCAAAGCAATGCATGCAAATATCTCAGTACAAAAAAATGAAATCTGACAATTGCTCCAACCTCTTACAGATATGACCCTGAGGTGAGATGAAACACGATAATTCCTTCGTTATTTATTGAAATTAGCTAGAAGCCTGGTGCGGGATAATGATATTGAACTCCCCTAGACTCTAAACTGCTATTGTTGATCTCTCTCTCTTCCATCATGCATGCTCCTCCATATTTAGGATAGTCCTCCTGTATAGCAAAGTTCCTTTCGGGGATGACAAAGCCTCGAGGCCGTCGAGGATGAAAGATTGGATAGCTTATACAATGATTGTCATGAATATTACATCGCCTTCTTAGAACGCTAACCTGCCATCGGCGAACTTGATATAATCCACTTTTTCAGGCGCTCCAACGCAGCTTCTTGAAAATGGAGAGAATGGCTAAGGGATACATTCATTTGAATAAAAGCTCTGGAGTTGTACAAATGCCGATTTCAACTGGGTTAATTTCTAGAGGTTTTGTTGAGCGTGCGACCACTTCAGTGAACTTTAAACCGGAGTCGGCAAAATAGTTTTTTTTTTATTCTATACGGCAAAAACTACAAAATCAATTCACCGAACCCTTTTAATGAAAGTTCATTATGCATTTTATCGTTAGCTTTATATATTCGTTCATTAGCTAATAGGCCTGGAGAGCCTTTTATAGATTCTTGATTTATTCTGATAATCCGCATGCATTATCTGCCGTCCTTTTTCTCTTATACTGTTGATCAATTTCATCATGCATTCTTGAACCAAGATTAAAATAAAATAGTAAAGCTAAGAAAAAGTATTAATGTCTTAAGTTACTTGCATTAACGTGAAATGTATAGTATTGTTATGACCCCCCGTCTGTCTCACACACTCTTTTATTCTCTCTCTTATCGTTTTCCCTCCTCTCTCTTGATATATTTCTTTCTATACCAGTAAGAAATTTGAACCTTAGGGGTATAAAACACTATACAGTCATGTACCTCCATTCTTGAACCCTCCTATTTCTAGGGAATGTATTACATATTGATAATCAATTGTCTAGGCTAACAAGGTATATGTAGACAGATGTTCTTTGGACTATCAAGCTGTATGGCGAATCCTTGGATTAAATATATTTTTTTTCATAGTAATATGGAGAATGACAGAAAGAGTGAGAGGGAGAAGGAGAGAGGGTGAAAGAGAAGGGGTGAGTGAGGGATGCTGCAAAAAGTTGTTTGCTATCGATGGTAAGTTATGAATAGCGCTAATGAGCAATAATTATTGATCATTTATTCATCTTTCAATCTTTAACTAGAACGAAACATTTCATAATTTATGTTGCAGAAATCAGTCATCTGGTTAAAGCTTGCAAAGTTTGCCGGACTTTGGTTGATTTGTAGACCTTGTTCTGACGTGTCACCGATTTGAAGTTTCTTTCTTGAACATCCATTACTTGAGTCGCCCTTACAATACTAACTAGGAGGGACGATTCCCTTAGGAAATGTATATAAGTTTTCTACAATATTCGTATTCAAAAAGAAATTATTTGTCTTTAATTGTTTGCTTGTCAAATTTGACGGGTGTTATCTTCTTTGTGTGTGTGTCGTTTTCATTTTCTCGGTTGTTCTTCTCTCTTCTTGCATTATCTTTTTTCTAGTGGCTACCCTTTCTTGTCAACATGCTTTGTAAAAGTTTCTTACACGTTTTCCAACCCCCTCCTAAATAGAAAGCTTGTAAAGGCTTGGTTAACAGGTGCAAATGACATTTGATATTCACTTAAAGAAAAATGACAGAAGGGAAGAAAAGTCCTCGGAGGAAATAAATAATTCATAGGAATGCCTTGTAAACAAAGACATTGTTTCAATATCTCGCAATATATTGACGAAGTAATATTACATCATAATATTATCACGGTAAGAAATTGATATTTCCAATTTTTTGGAGAGAGCAAGAAAAGAATCTTTTAATTTCTTGTAGTAGTAACAATGATGGTGATATCAGACAATGTCAAACTCTTGGGCAGTAGCCCCCCCCCCCCCCACAACAAGGTATATCCTGATACACTGGATCATTCTTCTCTCTCATCGAAATTCAACTTTCAGCTAATTATTCAGCATCATAAGACAATAGTGATTTAACATTAAGAAAATATTTTCCAAGAATATTGACTGTAAACCCTTAAGTTAGATCATAGAGCTATTGTTTAATAGCTCCATGGTTAGATAAATCTTATTAATTCAAGACATGAGCGTGGATCTGAATTTGCCGAGAGAAACATCCATTATGAATAGAAATATTCTTTATGACCTGTTCAGGTTGAGAAGTTCAATAAGAAGGTTTTTTTAAAAAGACAAGATTGATGGGGGA
Organism: Lytechinus pictus; assembly: GCF_037042905.1. Classification (NCBI taxonomy): domain Eukaryota; kingdom Metazoa; phylum Echinodermata; class Echinoidea; order Temnopleuroida; family Toxopneustidae; genus Lytechinus; species Lytechinus pictus. The sequence goes on from NC_087254.1 coordinate 30,423,582, forward strand.
GAGGTTTTTCACTTTCTCTTTCATGCTTTTTATATCTTTCCACTTTGATTGAATATGGAATTTTGTTACTGCATTTCATTGTTTATTTTCTATACAAATATTTATTTTCCATTATAACCCGAAGGACCATTTTTTGAAAGAATGCAAATATCTTATATTATCCCTCCCCTGTCCTTCTTTTATGTCTTTCATTTCTTAACTTTTCCAATAAATTTCTATTCGTCTTTTACTTTAATTATTCTAAATGATTCGATATGCCAATATAATGCTGTATGACCGAAATAACTTGCCTCTTCTTAATTGTATCGTCTTTCTTCTTATTCCTCATCAAAATCAAATTAATGAATAGTAAGATACGCAAATTAATTATTTCGTTTATGTAATTTTTATAGTGACCTTTGATGCAAAGGATTTGTATGTTGATGATTTATTAATAAAAACACAAATAAAAAGGAATGTTAAAAAAGATACGCACATAAAAGCATCTGCAAAAATATATTATCAAATAATGAGAGGAGTAGGGATAATCACGTGAGTAAAAAAGGTATTAACTGGAAAATCCAAAAGAACACACATCTTCGTCTTTATTAATATTTTGTCTGTATCATCTTCTGTACCATCATCATCTTCTTCCTCCCAGTCCTTCTTCTTTTCTTTTTCAGCTTCTTCTCACTCTCCTTTTTTTCCTTTCACATATTTTTATTATTTTTTTCTTCTCCTGATTCGCTATCGTTCCAAACCGCACAAACCAATCAGAAACATCAGTCATTTGAGTTGTTTTCCTCTATAATCTTGGCGCCAGTTATAGGCTGTAAAACTTTCCAAATCAATGTCTTGGCAGTGATAAATGGTAGAAGAGAATGGAAACTTCAAAATAGCGCTTCGACGGCAAGAAAAAATCCGGGTTCTTTTCAAACTTTCAGTTTTTGTTTTGTTTTGTATTTTGTAATCCACATTTATTTTGTTTCATCATTGCTCATTCGATATCATCCGACTTGCCAACAAGAGAAAGGGGGGGGGGGTACACGCGTCAAGGGAAGTTCACCCTGACCTTAAGTTGGTTTAATAAAAGTAAAAAAAAAGATGAAAAATATTGATGAAGGGTAGATTAAAATCTATCAAAGAATACAAAAATTAAAAAAAATGAAAGTCTTGATTTTCGGACATCAAATGTGAGTAGCAGCACCATTTATTTCATAAAATATAAATTCCATGAATTGCCATTTTCAGTGACTCATGATGAATGAAAACACGTTTTATTTCTTTCAGGAGGGGCTATGAAATGATGTATCTGCTGTTGATATTTTGAATCTACAAATTACAGTATTGAAATCCCTTTCAATTTAGTGAGAAAATTGAATTTTCTTAAGTTTATATCACAAAGGCAGTTGCTCGTTAATGATCTCACAAAATAAATAAAGAATGATACTGGTAGTAAAATTAATGCCTCCGTAATTTTTTTCAAATATTTGATAAGAATAATGACATTCGATTAGAATGTGTAAGCCAAACACACTGCAAATGAGTATAGAATTAGGATGAATCATGTTATTATATCTATGTGCATGAACAGAGTATATCGCAAAAATATTCATTTAGGGCCTACGTGACCAAACAAAATTATGGCAAATGTAGCATACAGTATATCAGACTGAAATTAAAGATGTATTTTAACGATGGAGTCTAGATGAAAACAATAGCGATTTTAGCTTCCCGTAATCATAAACTTTGCATTAATGAAAATATGTTGTCTAACTTGGAACAATCCCTTGAGCCAGCGTGTTCCACGTTGGAGCCTGATTTAGATGACCGCGGTTACAGTATATAGTAGATGAATATTGTGACGTCATGTCCGTTGATTGGTGTAATCTAACTTTCTCCAGAGTATTCTTCCGCGGGTATCCTGGCGAATACAGGTTATAGAAGATCAATTTAATGTTTCTCTATAAATTTACTCGAAGAATAAAATGTGTCCTGTTGTTTAGGTCTTTGGTTGTTCTTTTTTTTTGTATTGTTGCTGTTCATCTCATCAGAGTCATAAAAGCTGGCAGACTGTTCCTATCCATTTGCAAGATTTTGAGGGGTATGCTAGCTGGTATACAAATAAAAATGGTCAACCAAGTATAAACTCATAACAACAAACTCTCCTGTGGTCTCCAGCACGTCTCCAAGATGTTTCCTGGAGACTAGAAATCATCATGGTGAGTCACAGGGAGATCACAATCGGCTTTAGACCTTTTACGGTCTCCAGTTGCCCCCAGCACGTCTCCACGATGTTTCCTGGAGACTAGAAATCATAATGGGGAGTCACAGGGAGATCAACGTCGCCTTTAGACTCTTTGCAGTCTCCACAATATTTCCTGGAGACCTACTGAAAATCACTGGTGACTGTAAAGAGTCGAAAACCGATCTCCCTGTAATTCTAATAAAGACTTCTTGTAATGGAGACTTCTCAAAACCGTGTACAAATACGTACAAATTACCAAATGATTGTGATTTTTGCATGGTCAGCCCCCCCCCCCTTTAAACATCGTTTATGTGGAGTCACGGGAAGATCAATTTCGGGCTTTAAACTCTTTGCAGTGGAGGTCTCCACGATGTTTCTTGGAGACTAACAGTCTTTATGGGGAGTCACAGGGAGGTGAAACACCATACACTTTTTTTTTACTTTTAACTCTTTAGTTTCTCAGGGACTCCAGTAGGTTTTCACAAAGTTTTTTTTTTAAAGACAAGGCAGAACCATCGGGAAGGGGGATTGAAATTTCTTAGACACTTGTTTGTTCCAAGCGACTGATTATTATATTTCGCAGTGTTGTCTCAGCGAGAGATTGGCGCTTCAAGTTATTCCGCAATGTTATCTCTGTATATTGCAGATCATTATTTAAAGAAATTGCGGAGATGGCGCCATCAATATTCGTGATCTTCCAAGGACTTTTCAGATAATGAAAATATAAATTCTTACCTACTTCAGCATTTATTACCAGCAAGTCTTCTAAAGTAAAATGAGCTGTTTGAATAATAATATATCGATGTTCGATTGCCAAGATGTCTGAACACAGTCAAAATGATCTAAAACAACAAAGGGAGATTTAGCCATTATTTCAGAACAAACTCTTAAAAAAGCGAACTCACCAATTTCCCCCATTCTTTTAGAGTAAGGCAAGTATTCAGAAGGCTGACATGAAATCTAATCTGTGATTCTTACCCTGTAAAAATGGTGCATATTAGTCTTCGGCGGCCGGAGTTCTTAAGTCGAAAGAATAAAAAACCACACCCAATACTTATGAATCCCTGATGACGTTTAGAATGTCAATGAATCTTTTGATAAATGCATTGTCTGGGAATGGACTGGTAGATTAATCATGAATAAATGGGTTTTGGAATAAGTAAACCTAGGAGAATAAGTTTTCAATAATCCTGATAATCGAATGCTGGAGAGGACTTGAATCTTTTAAGATTAATGTAAATCTTCCGTACTATAACCTAGTTCAGAACAATAGGATGATGATATAATAATTACTGAAAAGGTCAATTGGTAAATCTGATTTGAATCCCAATATACGTCACCACATGACCAATGTTTATCGTATTAGAAAAGCACTGGCTTCGAACCTCATTGAAGCAGAATAAGAGTTTAGCGGAGTTGAAACTTTTGGTCTCAACACACAAAAAAAATTGAAGAATTACCTCGAAATTTTCGGCTTTCCTTAGCGATGACCGAAGTGACCCAATTCGATTTGGTGACGTAGTGATCGATTATCGGGTCGGAGACACTCGGAAGCTTGTATCCAGGGGCGTCGATCCATTTTTTCAGATTGGGTGGGCAAAATCATGAATCAACGTTCCAAAGGCGCTTGATCACACAAAACGAACAAACTCACCCACACACACATATGCATATATATATATATATATATATATATATATATATATATATATGACTCGTGAGAAAGAGACAAATATCTCACCAACGAAGCGCGAGCTGAAATTATTTTGTATACTGACCTGGAAATAGGAAAAAGGTACCTGTTTAGGACTGTTTGTAGTAACTCATGAGGAGGATACATACATGTATCTCATAATGCGAGTGCCGAAAGCGAGCTGAAATTTCTTTATATTCTGACCTGAAAGCTTGATATTCTAAGCATCTTTGGTACCAATAATTAAGATGGGTATCTAAAAGAACAATATATGTGAGCGCGAAGCGCGAGCTGAAAATTTTGATATTTCGATCTGAAAAATATTGACAGTTTAATGGACGTTTTTTATAAAGAACAAGATATATATCCAACAAAAGATTATTGCAAATCGAAGCGGGAGTTTTTTTGAGGTTTAGAACTGAAAACGGGACATTTTTTTTCACCTATTTAATCATGAAAAGTATGGGTTTTTGCTACAGGAATGATGCCATCGCGAAGCGCGAGCTGAAAATTTGTATATTCCAATCTGAAAAGCGGACATTTTGAGTACGATTTTAAATAAAGAACGAGTTGTGTATCTCAATCTCGCTTGCTGATTTCTGTGTAACATTACGATTTTATTTTATTTTTGCACATGCGCAATTATGGGGGGGGGGCAAAACGATATGTTCGCCCCCTCCCCCAATATTTTCATTGTTGGAGCGATCGCCCCCCTGCCCCTCCCCCCTTCCCCCCCCCCCCCAGGATCGACACCACTGCTTGTATCGCCCTCTGTCCCTATTGGAAGGTTTGAACGCCTGGATGTAGATCGCTACTTTCACACCTCTTTAGTTTGTTAGTTTAAGTTTGCATTGTTGATGTTTATTTTGAATGTTCTAACACTTGAATCACGTCAGTTTTCATTTTATTGGTGTACGGAAAATAGAGCAATGTACCTAATGTACCAAATGCCTTTGTCAAGGGCAGAACTACGCGGGAATATGGTCTCTATCCCAAGGCACGTTCCTCCTTGTGTATTTGACTCTAGCTATAGGAGACGCGATAGTCAATAACTATGAATTTCACGAATTCAAAATAAATGCAGAAAAAGCGGGAAAATAGACAAAGAAGATGATGAAGAAGAAGAAGAAAGAAGAAAATAGAGATCAATGTCTAAATAAGAAGTGACAATTCAATTATTCAGCACTGAATAATCTGTGTTCAATCACGGAAAGAAATCAAAGATGGAAGAAGCAGAAAAATGGAATATAGAGAGAAAGATATGATAATATCAAGGACTGATAATAAAAAAAAGTCTTTTGATTCAGCCCGTAGAGAAAATGATTACCAAAAAAAATGATAATCAAAATGGCCAGATGAAATAAAATAGAGAGGTCTTTTTGTTTAAAAAAACGAGAAAAATGTCTCTAGTAGAAAACAGAAAAAAATAATTTTCAACTTATCTCCCTCTGTCTTTCCTCTGACTCCCATCGTATCGAACTTCTCAAATTAAACCATCAATCAAAATTTGATTTCAAATCTAATCCTATAATGGGTGGTACCTTCAGCAAAATGAAGATCACCGCACATCTCTTGAATCAATAAGAATTATCTTACACAATTGAGTTATAGTTGAGTAGGCCTATATCACAATCCATGCAAAACCTCAACCCTCAATATTAAAATCAATATTAGCTTACGATGCTGTATTGATGACGAGATTCATTTCAATGGGAAAGAGGAATGACCCAGTATAATTTTGAGGTCAGTAAGTCGGGGGGGGGGGGTGTACTGCCTTAGACTTTGCAGCATCGTTTGATACATCATCTCCATAGAATCCATTACAGTACTATCCAACTGCAACTAAATTATTACAGAACACCAGGAGTGACGTTAATTGCAGGCTACTTTTCAAATAGTAAAAAAGAGGAGAAGAAACCTGAAAAGGTCGGGACTCTTAAATAGTGAAGAAAAAGGGAAAAGAAACGATTAAAGGGGTCAAGAAATAGCAAGAAAAGAGAGAAGAAAGGAGTCTAAGAAGAGTTATGGTTTTGTGAAATCTCCATTTGATCTAGAAAAGTAAACCTTCTTCACATTTTAGGACATCTTGGTTTTTTTTTATAATTCACTGAATGTAAGAATATAAGTAAGAAATGTGCATGATGTGAAAGGTCAGAAGATCAAACTCTGTTATTTATTCCAATTCTTTGATGATCACGATACCAATACTTTGTGAATTACAAAGTATAAATTTCATATCGCTATTGTCACGTTTTCATTCATACCAGAAATCCATCTCATTTTCTGGGAGCAAATGTTTCAGTGATGTATTGTAAACGCTCTCCAAACTCGACCTTCCCGATATATGTACCGTCGCAAGAGGGCGACATTGAACATGTTGAATATGAAATAGAGAAGTATGATGATTAAGTGATTTGATGCCATTGTATTGTATTCAAATTAATCATTGAGAGAGATAACAATTGCAATTAAAATTTCATTGATATAGAGAGATGGATGGATGGAAATGTTGACTTTTTTATTTTATTTATCAGACATAACCACTTTTGCATCAGTATCAAAGAAAAGTTAAAAAAGAGGGAGACTCCGGAGGTTTAGATAAGTTTAGAGAGGACTTGGGCATAAGAGAAATTACCCCATAAATGAATTGGCTCTTTCGACGCCTCGGGGAGACTGGGTTGAATGGGTCAGCCCCCCACCCCCACCCTCTACTTTAAGATCGCAATTATCTCGTTGACTAGTTGAGAAAAATATAGATTTTGACATAATATTGAAAAAATTTAATATTTTACCCTATTGTCTTTCCTTTCCTCTTTTTTTTCTTGGTCGTGAAAAAAATTGGTGGGCAAGCGCCACAAGGGCCCCACCTGTACGCCAATGAATTGAGAGAGAAAGGGTCATCTTTCGGTCATGCATGTTCCCCCTACCCAATACCACCACGTCGTTACTGTTTGTATCAAGCCAAGGACAATATACTACATGAAGAAAACAATTCTACTACGAAAGTGAGGTACTTTGCGGGGTCCCACAGCGAAGTATAATTGGACCACTTTTGTTCGTTCTTCATAATTGTCTTTTCTCGCTATACGCTGATTACACCTGTCTTTATTACGCGTCTAACGGTCCGGAAGAACTTGGGAATAAGATTAACGATGATTTGTGGTTAGCTGCCACACAATAAACTCAAATTCATATTGATGATTGGTTCAAAACGTAAACGTCGATAGTTTGTAAACATCACCACCAAGGTAAACAATACATCTATATGAAAAAAGGTCAATTATATTGAGTATCTAAGTGTGGAAATCGACTCGGATTTTACGTGGAAGCCACAAGTTCATAATGTTAAAGGCAAACTTTTACGTAACTTTTATGCTCTAAGGCGCGGTCATACATTGGCCAGATCACAGCTCTAATATTGTACAACACAATGATCAGACCATGGAGCTATTAACGCAGAATAGCTCTATGATCAGACCGCACTTAGAGTGCTACAGCACAGTTTGGATGTAACCTAATTCGGGACTTAATAAGGAAACTTCATACTCTTCAAAATAGGGCTTTGGGATCTTTTTTAAAATTTAGATTGTCGATATCAGAGACAGGCTTTGTATCAAGCCCTTCAAATTGACTGTTTAAACGCCAAAGTAAAAAAAAACTAAGTTACTCTTATCTTCAAAATTCCCAAAAACTAAATTCCAGACGTCGGACATACTCTATTCTCAAATAAATTGGAAACTCTTGTTTTTAACTTACAATTGCCAAAATTGCAAAAAACATTGCAACACATTTATTCAACCATCTACCGGAATCTTTTAGAAAAGATCTATACTATCACAGTTTCAAAAAGCAGTTTCTTCTGTTTTCATTCTTGAATTATGATTTCTTTCTTCTTTTGTTTTTTCAATATCTCTTGATTTATTTATTATTAATTATTTTTATTAATTTATTATTATTGATTTATTAATTATTTATTTGTCGTATTGATTTGTATATTATACGGACTTGTTGAAAACAGCCAAACGGCTGATAGCAAGGTATTTTTTTATTCTGTATTCAAATAAATAAAACAAACAAACAAATATGGCCACCGAAGGGGAAATGTGACTGCGCCATTCGTAGGCCTCATTCTATTTAGATTCGTGGCGTAATGAGACAAACATTTAGAGGGAGCAGAACGCAGTTTATGTTGTCAGAAAATTCAAAACTTGTGAACGAGCGAAATTTTGGCTATTTAAACTAAAAATCTAATTTTGGGATGTATTTTGACATAATAGCCAACATACAATATCATATTTTACCCCTTTGTCTTTCGTTTTATTTTTCTTTATTACCTTGGCCATGGATCTTTAAGGGGGTGTCGTTCAGATGAGATCAATATGTGGGGAATCACTACTGTCAGTAATGGACATACATGTCAGTCATTTTGACCATTATGTTTATATTTTGTACTGCAATATTTAACACTTAAAGGCGATTTAGTGAAACGGGTTGCACTGATAAAACAGTAAGTGTTCATTTTGTTCATTCCTTTTCAAAAACCCAGTTTGTATCTAAAGTAAAACTTTAAATTAGCCTGTGGAAATTATCATTGATTTTTTTTTAACAAACAAATATTTACAATCGCCTTATTTCATATTGTTCGTCTTTCCATATTTGTGATAATGAATATATAGAATACATGTACGTCTGCGGGCCTCTAAAGCAGCCTGTATTGTAAATCGTGTACATAGACCTCATGATCTGATATACTACTAAATTATCATATAATGTTCAAATTAAAAAAAAAATCACAATTTCAAATTTCAAATTCGTAATTATTAAAAACATCATCAAATTGTGCAATCATATATAAATGTATTATTACAAGAAAAGGAGGGCAACAAAAAGTTAACACTTGAAAATAGAAGCTTCCAAAATACACGGTGATTAATACATCGGATGAAGACGAAATATGCACACTTTCACACAAACACACACCCAGACACATCAATCTCATTGCATTATTATCAAACAAGCAGATAATGGTTTATTAATGCATTGGAATTACTATCATTTTATCTTTAATGAATCAAAATGTGCACATGCAGCATCAGTATAATAACCAAATGCACAAAAAGACGACCACAGACATTCTGAAACTTTCGGACAAACACTTTATGAATGAACAGAAAGTTTGAAACCAAATGTGTTTCTTTTGGGAAAATCATGAATATAATATAAACAATTACGTAGAGTGATAATGAATAAATTAATATCTTTGTTCATATCTGCTGGCAATTATTTTAAGCCATCCCAAGTTAGGCCATTATTTTTTACCATTTAAAAAGAGGGTGGCAGCCCGGCCAGGGAGGTTAAATTCTAATTGATATACTTAATATGCTTTAGGACCAACTGATATACAGAGGAGAGGGCTTTGGACCATGGGTCCCAAAAATTATCAGTAGGCCTAATATGAAAGTAAATAAGAAAAAAAAAAGGCAAAAGGGTGTGAGAATGTGTAAGGGTGCGTGTGTGTGTGCGTTGGAAGGATTTTCTTTGATCTTATTGTTATCATTCTGATAATTTTTTTATTGAGGGTGTGAGGGTGTGTGTGCCTGTGTTTGAGGAAGAGGGTTGTCTTTGTTTTTATTGTTAGCATGATCATTAGTGTAATATAGTGAGGGTGTGTGTGTGGGATGGGAGGGTTCTTTTCTCTCATTGTTATCATTCTGATCAGTGTTATAATGTAGGGTATTTGTGTGTGTGTGTGTGTTGGAGGGAGAGGGTACGCATTGCTCTTGTTATTATCACGATCAATATGATATAGCGATGGTGTGTGTGTATGTGTGTGGGAGGGGATTTTTCTTTTCTCTTATTGCTATTTTTGTGATCAATGTTGTAATATAGGGAGAGTGTGTGTTTGTGTGTGTAGGATGGGAGGGTTCTTTTCTCTCATTGTTATCATTCTGATCAGTGTTATAATGTAGGGTATTTGTGTGTGTGTGTGTTGGAAGGAGATGGTATGCATTGCTCTTGTTATTATCACGATCAATATGATATAGCGATGGTGTGTGTGTATGTGTGTAGGAGGGGATGTTTCTTTTCTCTTATCGTTATTATTGTGTTCAATGTTGTAATATAGGGAGGGTGTGTGTTTGTGTGTGTAGGATGGGAGGGTTCTTTCCTCTTCTTGTTATCATTCTGATCAGTGTTATAATGTAGGGTATTTGTGTGTGTGTGTGTTGGAGAGAGGGGTTATGCATTGCTCTTATTATCACGATCAATATGATATAGCGATGGTGTGTGTATGTGTGTGGGAGGGGATGTTTCTTTTCTCTTATTGTTATTATTGTGATCAATGTTGTAATATAGGGAGGGTGTGTGTTTGTGTGTGTAGGATGGGAGGGTTCTTTCATCTTATTGTTATCATTCTGATCAGTGTTATAATGTAGGGTATTTGTGTGTGTGTTGGAGGGAGGGGTTATGCATTGCTCTTATTATCACGATCAATATGATATAGCGATGGTGTGTGTATGTGTGTGGGAGGGGATGTTTCTTTTCTCTTATTGTTATTATTGTGATCAATGTTGTAATATAGGGAGGGTGTGTGTTTGTGTGTGTAGGATGGGAGGGTTCTTTCCTCTTATTGTTATCATTCTGATCAGTGTTATAATGTAGGGTATTTGTGTGTGTGTTGGAGGGAGGGTTCTTTCCTCTTCTTGTTATCATTCTGATCAGTGTTTTAATGTAGGGTGTAAGGATGTGTGATTGAGATGGTTGTCTTTGCTTATGTTTGTTATCATTATGATTAATGTTATAATATGAGTGGGGATGTGCGTGTGTGAGAGGGTGTGTGTGTGTGTGTGTGGAAGGGGAGGGTTCTTTCCTATTATTGTTACCATTCTGATCAATGTTATAATTTACGGTGCGTTAGATCGTGTGTGAGCGTGTGGGGGGGTGAAAGGACTTTGCTTTTGTGATCATAGAGCACGTAGGGACGCCTTTGGCAGTGATATGCGCTACACGAGTATGCTGGTATTATTATTATTTGATTGATTGATTGAATTTATTCTTCTTCATTTCAAACAGATTGACAAAGAAAGTAGGCCTATATACAAAGCAGAATATGAAAAACAGAAATGAAAAAAGGGAACTCACTGAAAAGCAACGCTTGTTTATTTGAGTCCCCTGCAATAAATACATTATTGTGATCACTGTTGTAATTTATTGATATTATAATCATTGTCATTATTGTTATTCTCATATCGAATATACTGGTCAAAAAATCGTCTCCGTCAATAAAATGATCATTTTCATCATCATCAATATCATTATAATTATTGATATGAGTGCTTATGTTATTATCATTATATATTTGTAATGTCATTATATATCATTATTATTGTCATTATAAAACGCTATTGCTATCCAATACACTGTAAAATCGCAGTTTAAAATTTTAAGTGAGTTTAACCCTAAAAGAACTGGGCTATTTGAGACGTATTGAGGACTGGGGGGGGGGGGGGGAATCATGGCCCCCCCTTCTGATCTCGGCCGCCGTGCGCGCGATCGCGCCGAAATTTGGCACGCACATTCTTTACCATATAAACTACAAGCTAGTACAAAAATTCTGAAAATAATAATTTTTTATATATTACGAATAAAATATGCAAATTCATTCATGAAAACATTTTTTTTTTTTTTTAATTAGTTGAAATTACTCAATAAAATTGTTTCAACAGATTGCCTTAATTTTTTTAAGTATTATGAGTTTGGCAGTTTTAAGTAAACTTTACTTATTTTCTTTGCATCCATTTCACTCAAGAAAATTAAGTTACAATAACTTAATTCATTTAGAAAAACAATCACTAGAATGTTTGAAAAAATCAAATGGGGGAGTGGACTTTCGTTATTCAGAAGTCCGCTCCCCCATCGTCCCACTTTTACTTTAGTGGCATCATTTTCATCTTTTATCCAAATATTAGACTTTGTGCATTTTCACTTACCTGTTACATATGTAGGTACTTACATTGATATTTATACGCGATCGTTTCATTCTTACAGATAAAACAGTGAGAACAATATAATTGTTTTCCGAAAACCTAAAAAGACATCTGAAATTTTTTGCTAAATGACTATTTAATGTTGCTCTTTCTTTGATTCAAGAAAAGAATAAAATAGTAAGCACACCCTTATCCGAAAAAAATTCAAACACAAATAGATATGACAGTTATTTGAAAAAAAAACCCAAACATTTACTTGCTCTAACATGTCTAATGAATATTCATGCATTATTTAAATAAGGCGTTAATTGAAAAATATAAGTACATTCAACAAGAATTTATAAGTAATAATCATCTTAGCCTAATTGAGTTAGATTTACTCAATCAAAGCAAGCCAGCAATACGTGAATTTTCTTTAATGTATATTGAACCCAAATAAATCAAGTAAATTAAAAGACAAGTTAAAACTACTTCAAAAAATGAAAAATAATAAAAAAATATAAATTCTACTTATATTCATTAAGTATTAACTACTGATTCATATATTTTTTTTACAGTGCAATTTAACTTCAAATTTTCTAATTTTTTTGCAGATGTCATCATTATGATCTAATGTAAAGTTTTGCCTAAAGAAAATTGCGAAAGCCAATTTTTCGTTATGTATTTCTTTGTTTTTACAATTTCTTATGTGTTTCTATGTTTTTCATCTTTTGTTTTTCATTTTTTTTCTCAATGGAAATTATTACAGACCATTTAACAACTAGATTAAACCCTTAATTAATTAAGCAGACCAATTAGAACGAAACATAATTACCCTTTTATGAATTTCATCTCCCATAGACTTTGTACACAAAGTATAAAAATGAGCCATTTTTGGCATGACATTGTCTCGTAAAAAGTCACGTGACGTCGCGATGCTATACCCGTATGTCGCGAATTTGGTCTCAAAAGTTGCGCGAGACTTCAAAACAAAAAGTCATAAAATTTTGCGGCGCTATTGTTTTTTGCGTTTCGGAAATATCGCGCGAAGCGTCGAGGGGGAGAAACCTTGGCCCACTCTAATAACTATTGTTTAAAGTTTTAACAAGTAGTTAACAAGTTAAAGCAATTTCAAAAGGTTTAAACAATGTTTTGTTAGAGTGACTGGCTTAAACAACGTGGTATTTCGTTTTACTGTGTAGCTTTTTTCTTCATTAACATTTCTTGTTATTGCCATTTTACATATGTCATTATTACTGCCATTATAAAACGCTATTGTGCAAGATGAGATAAATAATATCCAACCGTTTTTTTTCTTCCGAAATAACAGGAAATATCAACTATCTAATGACTACTTATATTGGCATTGTGAAAGCAGAGTTAATTAGCTTTTTTGACCTTTATTGTTTTACAGAACTCATTACTTGACTCCTTTGGACCCCTGTAGACATGGTAGAGTTTTAGAGTTTCAATTTTCGCTTGTTGCTTTGGCATCATGCTATGAAGACATTTGCTTGGTGGAATAAACGTCTCATTAGTTTTCCAATTTCCAGGGGTAATTGAAGGCCATCCCGAGACAGCTATCTTCACTTTAAACCAAGAAATTGAAATCAAGAATTCAATTCGTCCTCGCTGTAAAAAAAAATAACACTGCATGATGGCTATCTTCGATGACCATATACAGTACATAGAAATATGACGTCTTCCTAAAACATTTAAAAAGAAGGCATAATTATCTATTGCATATTCTGAAAATTAATTTTAAGTCCTCAGAATTTAATGATCACATTCACTTTTTTTCTGCAGAGGCTGATAAAAAAGCTACAGCAGTTGTCATCTCAAAATAGCTGTAATTGTCATTTTCACACTTTTCACCTAGTCACACTCGAGGTTCAGAGAGCTGTAATGCAGTCTGAACAACGATGCTTGTGTCATTTCTGTAATAATAATAATAGCTAGTTTTTATAGAGCGATTTTTCTATAACGGATCAAAGCGCTTAACAACATATTATTACCCCGGTCATTGGATTCATTTCAATCCCGCACAAAAATGCACAATCGTATATCATTGGAAAACTGAGTCTTGACAAGTTCTAACAACTAGTCGCAAAAAACACAATATTCCTAAAAACTCTTCCTGTAGATTTCTGGGTAAATAACTAAATATTTGGATATACTCGTATGCAAAATCTTTTTTTTTTATATGCAACGGAATTGGCGGATTCTTCAAAGTAAGGTATTTTAACAACAGAAGAACGGTTTTGGTCGTATTCGAGGAGCATCAGGATTACTTAGGGACAACATCAACACAATCTTCTTCAAAACGCGGGGCTGTTAATGCTCCTAGCTTTAATTGAACGACATATGGTACCAGTGAGTTGGAATTTCCACTATAGAATGTCCTATGAATTTTGAAAACAACTTTATTACTGGAAGTTCCGGATAAATCCCGATAATTTCGATTTAATGCAACGGAGCTCTTTTAAAGAATGGCATATGCAAAGTGGGCAGAAGTACACACAGTGTGATTTTCTTATCCCGCAGATCTGAGATACATTTACAACTCAATTTGAACTAAAATGACGAACTGAATTGCAAACATAACGTTTCATAATTGCCTACAAACCAAAATTAAAGATAATTTGCCGTCTTTTATTCCCAAGTTATGAACAATATTTCTGTGTTTTTTCCCCAGCAGGTCATCAGTCAACTAAGAAAAGTCTCTCTTCACATTCTCAGAAAATACTTTTAATAAAATTGATATGGGCGGGAACACGAATTCAACAAATTTAACATCAGATCATGTGGTTTCAGACCAGTGGCGTAGCTACGGGGGGCCTGGGGGGCACGTGCCCCCCCTGAGATTTGGTGTGCCCCCCCCCCCCCCAGGTGCCCCCCCCCCTGAAAAAAATTGGCAGAGCAAAAAAAAAAGAAGAAAAAAAGGGAGAAAGAAGAAAAGAAAAAAAAGGAAAAGAAGGAGAAAGACAAGAAAAAGGAAGAAGAGGAAAATAAGAGGAGGAAGACGAGTAAATGAAATAATGTGAGGGGAAGACTTGCAACAAAAAAAAAATCTTTCACGTTACCATATAAAACTTTTGCTTGCGCTTCGCGCCAGAATTGCCTGTTCGATGAGATTCATATCTTGCTCAATAGGCTGATATGGAGCAAGTTTTGAAGTCAATATACAAAACATATTTTAGCTCGGACATCGAGCTTTCATTATTTTTTTTCCATTTACAAATTTAAGTGCTCTGTAAAATGTCCGTTTATGGTCTACATATCAGCATTTTAAGCTCACGCTGCGTGGTGACATTGTTTGATTTGCCAAGTTCCTATTGTCTACGTGTATTCCATAAAGTTCCATTAAACAAATGTATTCAGAATGCCCAGATTCTAGGTCTAAATCTGAAACATGCGCGATACTATAGCCTACATGTTCTTTTTTTTTAATATAGTTAAATTATTCAGTTTCACATAAGAATATCAATAATTGTCTGCTCACGCTTCACGATTGCATTATTAATGATACCCAGTTAACTATATCCTATTTATGATTGATAAAATATGAATAGAGTGTCCCACTTTTAGGTCTAAAATATCAATTTTCTTCCTCTAGCGCTTCGCGCTCATTTATTAACACAAAAAGTGCTTAGAATGATCATTTTTTAGGTCGGAATGTTAAAAAAATTTGCTCGCGCTTCGCGCTCCCATTATTAAAATAAACACCGTCTTCGTGGGTAACTGTAAGCAGTCCTTAACAGGTCCCTTTTCGATAATGCTAGAACAGTTAATATAAATTTCTACTCGCGCTTGGCGTTCGCAGTCATTATCTAGTTACATACGAATCTTGTTCAGGATCATACATAACATTGCCCAGAATATTAAATTTTCAGGACAAAATACATGAAAGTAAAAAAAAAATCGCTCGCGCTTCGCGCTCGCACTTTTTATAAGGCTTATGAGATTAAGTCATGTTTATGTTGTTTTATAAGAATAAAACTAAGAAGTCACTGATCGGGGAAAATATAGGTGAAGATAATTTCGGGCTCCAGTCCCTATATTGGCGAAAGTCGGATCCGCCCTTGTGACACATACACGCACACCGGAAAAAATGGTGCCCCCCCTGAAAAAGCAAGGACCCCTCAGTGCCCCCCCAGGAAAAAAATCCTAGCTACGCCACTGTTTCAGACCGCCTCGAAGTTCGTCAGTTCCAGGTATTCTCTGATTGGGAAATTTACCCCGATCAGAAAATACCAGGTATTTTGGTAATGTGAAAGCAAACTACGCGTAATTTCCCCGAAAGAAAATACCCGCTAAATAGTAGGTACTTGGCGAAATTACGAGAACTTTCGCGGGGAATTTTCCAAGGTCGCAGGTATTTTGGCAATGTGAAAGCAATTTACGGGAACTTTTAGCCCAGCGTGTCGTTGGGGGCGGGCCCCGTGGGTGGCCAAGGCCCTGTGGGTGGCTGCTGGGCTAGTGGTTTTGAATCTCGCGCCTTGCCTGCTTATTAGACCATACTGCGCATGCTCCTAACTTCAGGAATTTATTCCGAAGGGTATGTTTCGGGGCAGTGTGAATGCAGGAATAATTAATGGGTATTTTTTAGCCTAAAAATGTTCTTGTAATTTAACGGGGATTCTTGTGATCGAGGCGGTTTGAAACCGTCTTGGTATGTCATCTCAGCATCTTTCTTTTTCTTAATAACACTTACCGGTCTGGTTGGAAACTCCTTGACTATCATTTCCGTATTCTTATCAACTAAACTCCGACAGTGATTGTGGTCAATCTGGCCGTCTGCGACTTCATCACCTGCTTGTTTATACCTGTGCAAACCGTAAATCTTCTGTCCGCGGATGGGCCATTGGTACCAGGTAGTTTAGCAATTATGTATGGGATATGCGCCAAGGTTTCAGTTAACACAACTATATTCAGTTTGGCTTTGATTGCAATCACGAGGTTTATTAAGATCACACGACCCGCGAATGTTTCAACAAAGTTTTCACGACGAAGAAGATCGCACTGATGGTCTTGGGTACGTGGTGTCTACCATTTGCGGTGGAAGTATCGTTCAATCTGGTTGGACGGCAAGTGTAATACGACTCAAAGACTAAATTTTACACAACCAAGGAAGAGGGGATCATTTATTGGATTTTCAGTTTGTACACCTCAATCACTGTCATTGTGTCTTTCTCTGTCATATCCGTGGCCTATATGAAGATCATTCTTCATGTTCGAGCTCACAAGAGAAGAGTTGCGGCGGGTGCTGCTCGGAATCGAGCTCACGAGGAAGCAAATCAAAACGAGCCCACGCCCCAACCCCAGCCACCACTTCACCACGCCCAGAATCAGCAGAATCCCGCGAGGGCTGAAAACGGATTTGAGGCTCGAGATGTAATTGCGGTAACCAAAAACCTCGCTCTGGTTACCTTGGTATTCCTGTTCTGCTATATACCACCACTTACCTTAGTTGACATTTCTAATCCAATCACAAGTCATTTACGGCTTTGTTTCTTCTTCAGTAACTCTGCAATAAACCTATCAATCTACGCCTTCAAACACTCTGATTTTCAGAAGGTATTTCGATATATTTTGACCGGGTCTTTTCGTGATATCCCATTTCCATCCACACAATTAAGGTCCTTTCTGCAAAACGTGTAATTAAAGGGCAACTTCACCATTGGTCTAATATCAGGAACAAAAAAAAATTATCGTCTGGTTTAAGACTTTTGATCCCCATTTCATTTACATGTATACTCTTAAAAATGTTAGGCATTTGGGCATAATACTGTCCACATAACAATTGGTTAAAACTTTATCAAATTCTTGGTAGATTTAAACCAATAATGTGTGCTTTGGGTGAAAACTACACAGTATTGGTTGAAAACTACCCAGAGTTTGATATTTTTAAACCAATTGTTTTGTGGACAGTATGTTGCCCAACATTTTAAGAGTGAAGTTGACGAACATATGTTTTAAATGTAAGAATTTGCAACGATCAATTGAGCCAATCATCGATTCCTCTGATTTAAAAATCTAGGTTCATTGCCGATTCGAATGTGTATCCAAATAAAGGCGCTTAATACAGGTATTTCTAAGCGCTCAGTTTTCTGACTTTGACTATAAATTGCCGGAGGAAAAATAGAAATGTAGTCTTAATAAAAAAAAAAAAGAGTGAAACAAACAAAACGAAACAAAGATGTGCACCTCCAAACAGACCAACCCCACAACTGATGCAGAGTGGATATAGCTAGACATTAGAAAGATGGGTCTTTAGCAAGGTCTGAAATTTATCGAGGGGTTAGCATTATGTATGTATGATGGCAATCCATTCCATTGGGTTGGAGCAAAAACAGAGAAGGCTCGATCAACGTAACTGCAAGGTATTTGTTCGTTTTCCTAGAGTTAGCTGCAAGGTTTATGAAGAACGGAAGTGGTCTGAATGAGCTAGAAGAGCGGAGAGAGATGAGCTTGGAGAGATATTCCGGAGCTAGGCCATTGACAAATTTATACGTCATGAGAAGAACTTTAAAGTGATTATTACCCCTAGACCAATACATTTAGACAATACTTGTAATAGATTAGTACTGATAGAAGACGAGCTGGTAATTACAAAGAGTAAAAACCAGACAAAAATGTCAAACGATTTACTGTGCGGAGTTCAACTACTGTAGCTGTTAATTACACTGAGTGGATATAGATCAACTAGCAAGAATGTATGCCTACCCATGTTTGAAACAAAAAATGTAATTTAACAAGCAGAACATTATCGTGAGCTAGTATGGTTCGAGTCGACAAAAACGGATCGGCCATGAAGGTAGAATAAGTCGAAATTTGCCTCTGTCATTAACAATGTCGCAGAAAAGATGTTTTAAAGTGGAATTTTGTTGATAATTTCCTGTATGTTGTGGTAGTTATATGAGGGGGAGGGAGGGGCGGTTGTGTTTAGTAACCACTGTGAATCCCATGTTTTACTGCTCTGTATAAACTCTATGGAAATCAAATGTGTAATAGCAAAGTTTCGGGGTTTAAGATTGTTCCGAGGAAATTCTTAACAAATTGAAGAGGAATATGATGTATACAAATACGTGAACCAATTAAGTCTACTGAAATAGGAAATATTAGTAATTTCCATGGGCGTAGACGGGAATGCTTGGGGGCTAGAGACCTAAGTTACCTAAGTTACAATAATAATAATAATTATAATAACAGTGATAATACATAACATTTATAAGGCGCTTACTACGAGTGTTTCTAAGCGCACTGTGTAAAAGAAAATAAATAAATGTGTAAAGGGAAAATGACACACAGTTAATGCAACTAATACTAATAATCAACACTATGATATTCAAAAGTTAAATGATATTTCAAAAACTTAAAAAACTATAATAACCAAAAGTTTTGATGACATTAAAAAAACTTAACCTTGGTTAAGCGTTTCAAGGAATAAATTCCTGCCAGCTAGGTTACCCATTTACCTCACCTGGGTTGAGTGCAGCACACTGTGGATCAATTTCTTGCTAACACAAAACTGCATTTATACCAGCTACAGTCATTCTCACTTTTGGACATGGTAGATGCAAGCGTAGTATACAAGTGCTTCATGGACCCTCCAGGACATAATATACTTTGGCCGAGTCAATGAATAAGATGTAGGCCTAAACTATATAAAATTCGTTTGTGTGAGTGTGTGAGTGGGGAGGGTTGTGAGGGTGTGTATGTGTGTTTGTGTGCGTGGCTCACATATATGTCATGAATTTTGTTTTCTATTATTTGTTAATTTCATGTTTATGTTCTTTCCATGTCTCATCTGGTTTTGAATATGTTACTATCAAATCGTTTAAGCGCGTAGAATACTTTCGCTCCCGGATATTATATTATCATAATTCCGTGGCCACCTTTCAAACAACAAACATAATCAAGTCTTTTTTCGTCTTTTATTGTCTGGCGACGTTGAAACAAATCCCGGTCCGAACTATAAATTCCCTTGTGGTCATTGCAAGAAACCCGTTAAAAATAACCAAAATGGACTGTTGTGTACCACTTGTCAAAAGTGGTATCACACTAAATGTCTCGAGATCTCTTTAAAGGAATATACTAGGCTGTATCAAAACCCAAATGAGAATTGGATATGTTTGACCTGTTCATTGCCGCCATTTTGTGACTCCATTTTTACACAATCCTTGATTGATGTTCAACCCACCTCAACAATTAATGCACCTCCTATCCCTGAATTTAACACACCTACTGGAATTGATAAGGCTGTTTTATACAAATCATTTAATGATATATTTAAAGCAAAAGGGTTGCATTTCGTTCATTTAAATATCAGATCCATTTTATATAAAATTCCTGAACTACGCGTCCTTCTCTATGAAAGTAGAATTTCAGTAATTGCAATTACTGAAACATGGTTGAATTCGTCCATAAATGATGAAGAAATTTATATCGATGGTTATTCTATATTAAGACGAGATCGTGCAGGCGACCATGGTGGTGGGGTCTGCTTTTATATTAAAAATGATATTGCATTTAATCTAAGAGAAGATCTTACACCTGATGGTATTGAATCATTGTGGATCGACATTCTATTACCACATACAAAGCCTATTACTTTAGGTGTAGTCTACAGACCCCCGAGAGACAATCACTTTATTGATTCTCTCCCTGATATATTGGACATATTAACAAAAGATGATGAGGTCATACTTTTAGGGGACATGAATATTTGTCTATTACAACAATCAGCACTGACCAAAAGATACAACAATATTTTGAATTTATATGGTTTGAGCCAACTTATAACAAAACCCACCCGAACTACACCTACCACTTCTTCATTAATAGACCATGTACAGATGTAATTTGTAGTAAAGAAGCCATATTTGTCAAAGTGGTGTTTTTTAAATTCGCTTAAGTGATCACTTTTTAACGTATTGTTCAAGGAAACTTATCAGGCCTGTATTCGGGCAGCATAGAACTATAAGCATTCGATGTATGAAAAACTATTGTGATAATGATTTTAATTTCGTTTTATCTCAAATCAATCTATTGGTCTGTTATATTTGAATGTAATGAAGTAAATATTGCTTGGTCACACTTCAAAAGTATTTTCATGTCAGTAGTTGATAAGTGTGCACCTTTGAAACAAGTAAGAATTAAGCAAAGAACAGAAAGATGGATGAACAGTGAAATTATTGGTTTGATAAGACAACGAAATATAGCTTTCAGGAAAATGAAAAAGGATATTGGTAATTTAGAACTCGAAAGGAAATTTAAACTATTGCGAAATGTGGTACAAAGGAAAGTGAGGAAAGCTAAAGACGAATTTTTCCAAAATCAAATTAAAGACAATAAACATGATTCTAGGAAATTATGGAAGAATCTCAAAGAGTTAGGTTTAAAAAACAAACAAAAAAATATTCAGAAAAGTGTTAATATTAAAGGGGAATTATGTCATGATAATCTAAAGATAGCCAACGAATTTAACAATTATTTCACAACAGTGGCCGATAAATTAGCTTGTGAGCTTCCCATTACGGACAGAAGTGAGTTTGGGGCCGAGAGTCTTAATCTAAAAAAACTATACGACAATAAAGGTATACAAAGAGGCTGTTTTTATTTTTCTCCTGTCACAGAAAAGTTTGTATTTGATGAATTATCCAAGTTGAAAATATCAAAAAGTACCGGACTTGACTTGGTTCCTGCTAGATTTTTAAAGGATGGTGCAAAAAACGTCTTTATACCTTTAACTTACATTATTAACCTATCTATTTCAACTTGTTCCTTCCCTGATGAAATGAAAATCGCTAAAGTCACACCACTACACAAAAAGAAAGACAAAACTCATGTTGGGAATTATAAACCTATTAGTGTGTTAAGCATAGTGTCGAAAATTTTGGAGAAATGCGTGTATTCTCAAATTGAGAAATACTTTAAAGAATACAAAATCATTTATGAATTTCAGTCTGGTTTTAGGAATGGTTATTGTACTGAAACATGTTTAATTCACTTGTTGGATTTTGTTAGGAATGAAATTTCCGAAGGCCGTTTTGTTGGTATGGTTCTTCTTGACATACAAAAAGCATTCGATACGGTTAATCATGAAATACTCTTAAAGAAATTAGAAGTGATGGGTTTGAATTCAGCATGCTTGAATTGGTTTAGTTCTTACTTGACCAATCGCCGTCAAGTGGTATCCATGCAAAATTTACTTTCATATTCTATGCCTATAAAGTGTGGAGTTCCACAGGGGAGCATATTAGGTCCCATTCTTTTTATGTGCTATATCAATGATATGTGTATTTGTGTTAATGAAAGTAAATTACTTTTATATGCAGACGACAGTGTTTTACTCTATTCTGATACAAGTCCTAAGCTGATCGGTGAAAAACTTAGCTTAGAATTATCAAATTGTGTTAAATGGATGACAGATAATAAGCTTAGCTTACATGTTGGTAAGACTGAAAGTATTTTGTTTTGTTCGCGGGGTAAGTCTAAGCATACAGATGATTTCAATATATACTATAACAATCAATTAATTAAGAGACAGAATTCCGTGAAGTATTTAGGCCTGATATCAAATAGTGATCTCTCATGTACATCTATGGTTGACTCTATTGTCAAAAAAGCTAATGCTCGCTTGAAATTTCTATACCGGTACCAAAATTGCATGAATACGAAATCCAGACGCATTTTAAGCTTTTCATTAATACAGTGTTTATTTGATTATGCTAATGCAGCATGGTACGTCAGTCTTGGAAAGGTTGATCAAAAAAAGTTTATAATTATTCAAAATAAGATTGTTAGATTTATTACTTGTTTACACCCAAGAACACATGTTGGGAAGAATGAAATCGAAAAAGCTGGCCTTCTTCGCATAGACTTGAGGTCGCAACAACTTATACTTCACCATGTTCATAAAATGTTCTATTCAAACGAATATCATTACATATCAAACAATTTTACACGGTCATCTAATATTCACGGGCATGAAACAAGAAATAGCCTGTTTAACTTTGTGGTACCTATGAGAAAAGGTCAAATTGGCAACACATTTTATTATAAAGGTATACATTTTTGGAATTCCCTCCCTAATCATGTTAAATCGGTTAAGACTATTACACAATTTAAAAGAGTATTGAAACAACACTTAAAAAATGTCCCCACTCTGTAATGTTAAATATTCTTTCTAATTTCATGTGTATCGTGTAGTCAACTATTTAGTTATGATTTATTTTATAATCAACTTGTTTTACATTGTTTCATCATCTTTTGTTGTTTGCGTGAAAGTTTGATGTCTAACTTATTCGTACTTTTTCATATCTTAGGTTTTACGATTCATGAATCTTGTATTAGTTACGATGTATTTAGCGCTACTTAAAAACTGATTATTAGTATAATTCTCATATGAAACTTAGAAGTAATGATCGTTTACTCAACCTGTTTTTTTAATCATATTTCGTTGACTGCGTAAATGTTTTTCATGACAAACTTATTTGTTTTGTCTTTTTATATATTAAGTTTTACAATTCATCGTGTTAATTTAGTGGTCTAGACTTAATTGATGTAGTTTGTAGATTTCTATAGGTGTTTTTTCATAGATGTACATTGTCTTCAATTACTGATGTAAGGACCCCATTGGAAATAAGCCATCTCGGCTTTCATGGGCAATCCTGTCAAGGTATACACTTCTGTTCGTATTTTCCTGTACTTGTTCATAGTTACCTGACAAATAAAATCAATCAATCAATCATATCGACGCCGCTTCCGTCTCCGCCTCGCCTATTACATGTATAATCTCGCTCATCTGCTATATGCAGGCGAGGAAACAAGCCGAATCAACGCGACAAGCCGCCCATATAGTTCCGATGATACCACAGAAATAACAAAATATACCAGATACAAATTAAGCATGCAAATAGCTGTTTCCTGAATGCGATTATCAATCAATGTATTAGATATACAATTTGTAGCCCCCTATAATTGAAAGATGAATTGTATCTACATTTTATATGTAAAAATGGTTATGAGTATTGTCTGATCTTTTATTTCATCATGGTCATAAGCCTTCAGTAGATCTACACCCATTTTATATAAACCTATATAACTTCTTGTTTTTTTTTATTTTGTGCAATTTTGCGTTTTCCCATTTTTGATAGATATAGCTTTGGAATAAAGAAATTTCAAGTACTGTCAGCACATTTGGTAAAAAGTTTAAGATAACATTCACATTGAGTAATTCGTGTATGGGTGTTCAAATAGTGAATATTTGGAGTCTTTGAAGAAATTACGAAAGAATATAAATCATTCATGAAAGTCTCGTATTGATAAGGCATCAATCCTCATTACCAGGTACATCGGAGAGGACTTTAAGCCGTTGGTCCTCTAGTTGCTTGTTTTCAAGCATTCAGGTAAAAAAAATCATCAAAATTTGTCGTTTGAACAGTATATTCTACATACAGGGTGTTTCTAAAAAAGGTAACCGAAGTTCAAAGCTCAGCTGTATCCAAAATACATAATTAATTCTTGTGATTTTTATTTTATATTATTGAATAACCCATTAACTTTAATTTGACACCTTTCTTGCATCACAATTTTCACGGGGTACTGAGTTATAGTCCATCGAAGGCGAAGGGTGCAAAACCCACTTTTTCAACTTTTTAGGGCTTTAATGTACATGCGTGGAAATGACTTTATTGTAAGGTGTTTGTTTCATCAGATTTTTGCCTTCACAATTTCAGTAAAATCATATCCCCTCTGTTAACTTCTGCGAGTTTCTGGCGTTTACATATTAACTGACTAGCTTCAATCCCTGTTGAACACGTCATTCACCCTTAACTTTTGCACCAATACCTCCAACGTTTTCACAGTACCTCACATTTGACGCTCCATGTCTTGAATTGCTCTTCTATACCATTGCAGGGTTGTGATGAAGAACATTTATCATATGGTAAACACGTGCCTGCAAGTTACCAAGGATGTGCTGAGCCATAATTGCAGTTATATATATATAAACCAACTGTGTAAAATTTACTTTAAAAAAAGTTATAAGAAGGGTAAAATTTCTTTGAAATTTGTAGGGGAACAAATCTGATGAAACCAAAACCTTACAACAAAGTTGGTTTCGTGCTTTTACATTGAAACAAAAAAAGTGGAAAAAGTGGGTTTTGTACCCTTCGCCTTCGATGGACCATAACTTTGTATCCCGTGACAATTGTGAAAGGTGTCAAATCAAAGTTGATGAGTTACTCAGTCATGCAAAATGGAAATCACAAGAATTATGTATTCTTGATACAGCTGACCTTTGAACTTCGGTTACCTTTTTTTTTATAGAAACACCCTGTATATAATAATAATAATAATAACGTTTTATTTACCCAGGGTGGCCACTTCAGTTAGGAAACTGCTCTACCAGCGGGCCCTGCATAATGTTATTATTACCCTTCTCCAATCAAAATGCTGAGCGCCTAGCAAGAAGGCAGAAGGTCCCATTTTATAAGTCCTTGGTATGACTCAGCCGAGGATCGAACCCACGACCTCTCGTTCATGAGGCAGAATCTCTACCACTGAGCCACTATAAATAAATCACATAAAATCATATACCAATGTTATTAAATGGGCATCACATTATATCAAGCATTCGTGCAATCGTAAAGTCTATTATTGAATAAAATGCATATGTATCATCAAAGTTTATTTGTTTTTCTTCTTTGTATTGTATTGTATTTATTTTCCATTCATAAAAACATGCAAAATACAAACAAAATACATCAGATATAATTACAAAATGAAATATAAAATGAATACATATGAATGGCTGGATTGCCCATTCAGAGTGGTAATTATTACCACTCTGTTCTGCCTAGGGGTCCAGAACATAATAAAATAGTTCAATTATTATTACAAAAGGCCGTCTGCAACATCCCGAGTTTTCAAATTAGCGCGCTATTTCTGATCCGGCAAATTATCCCGATCTGAACAATCTCGAGATTATTTGCAATGGAGACGCAATTATCGCCCTAGTTCGTAGGATTAATCTCGAGATTGCAATTTGCAAAATAGCGCGCTATTTTACGAATTATCGCGCTAATTCGTCGGTGCAGACGCACTCGGGATTATTTATTCACGGCGTCAGACCATAATGCATCGATGCTATCGCTCTTTTTGCGATGGTGGAGACGGGGTTTCTTGAATCTCGAGATTAATCGCGAAGAGGGCCGATCGGGCTAAAATCTCGAGAGTGAGCAAACTCGGGATGGTGGAGCACTGTCTTATCCGTGAATACATAGTTACGGTATATTTTCTTCTACTAGGCCCTGCTTGTTTCCAGACGGACTGAAATCATTAAATGTCTTTTTTTTTAATTTTTTTTTATTGCCATATTTGAAGGATCCTTCATTCAGCAGATATGAATATAGTGCTAGTCATGTGCAAACGGATGTAGACGAGTGTGTATTTGTGTCAAGTGTATGTGTATATAGCTGTTTGCCGTCAACCGTGGACGTAATACGACTTTACGAGAGAACACTATTACATCGAGGACGTTGGTAAATTGTGGAAGATCCTCGTGTTTTAAATAGCCTCTAAAATGGCTGTTACTGGAATGTAGATGGCGAAAAATAATTTGATTATTGGGACAAAAATATATATATATGCTCCCCCAACATCTCGGTTAGCGTAACTGTCACGCAAGTTATTGCACATAGAATACACCCCCCACCTGCACTTAAACTGCTCCGATTGTAAGACAAGTGCTCCGCCGACATTTAATCCGCGGACATTTGCTCCGTAAAATGCGTAAAATGCTCCACGACATGATCGACCGATGAAATTTGGATCTGTTTTTTTTTTTCTTTATCAATTAATTTGTAGTTTTATGCAAACTGACGATGGGTATAGCATTATTATTGTCAGTAACATAAAATAACTGCTCTCCACAACGGACCTGTACGAATTTCACATACAATTTGTTAAAATCAAATCAGTAGATTTCTAGTACATAATAACACTAAACGAACTTGAATGCAGTAACCCATTGATTTTTTTAACTCAACTAAACAAACAAAATTCATCTTGTCCAATCTTAAAGTTAGAATTTTGGTCTGGATTCAATGTAATTTTAAAAACAAACACAGATAAATACATACACCCCTACTGTCTCTCCGCCACGCACATAACGTAGTCTGCTGTACAAATCCTTAACTCTAGTCAAGGGTCTGAATGTGCAGCCTACTCGTGCATTGTGTACTGAAGACCCTCTCGCTCTCGCTGAATTGAAAGGTAGGCACTTATGATCCAAGTTTGAAAGGAGACTCGTAAAATGACGTCAGTCTCGCCGATGAATATTCATTAGATCGTGGTCGTGCGTGTTCAATACACACTGCGTGCAGGCATGCAGATAGTTATATGCGAGGAACTTTGGCTCCAGAGACAAGTTGTCAAATAACGTGTGTGTGTGTGCGTGTGTGTACCATCGGCTGGTAGTATGCCATGCTGTCTAAGACTTCAAACGCGTCGGAGAGAGTGCATGGCAATTCGGTAAAACGAAGTTTCCGATATAAAGAGATAATAAAATAACACTATGTACAGTACGCCCGGGGGGGCACTTATATTGACGAGTGGATACCATGCGCCATCAAAAAAACACGTAAAAAGGATGTCTTTTTCAAGAGAGGGCACGTTACGTAAGGGTGTCAAAAACACAAAAATATTGAAAAAAGGGTATCTATTTCCAGTACGTTGAGAGGCAAATGTCAGATCAGGGGAGGCAGGAGTACAATCAGGTTTTTTATAATAGTGTATAATATAATACACTATTATAATAGTTTTTTATAATAGTGTTTTTTATAAGAATAGTGTAGAATAAAAGGTATTATATATAGCCAAATGATCTAGGTGAGGGAAGTGAACAATGATGTTTTTAAAAAAAAGAATGAATATACCTTATATACCTGAATATTATGATGGTGAAGCCAATTTAAAAGGAGGTGAGACAAGTTTCAATGGAGGTTTAAAAAAAGAATAAACTGTACTACAAATTATGGTGAAGCCAATTTAAAAGGAGGTGAGGCAAGTTTTAATGGAGGTTTTTAAAAAGAATAAACTGTATTATGGTGAAGCCAATTTAAAAGGAGGTGAGGCAAGTTTCAATGGAGGTTTTTAAAAAGAATAAACTGTACTACAAATTATGGTGAAGCCAATTTAAAAGGAGGTGAGGCAAGTTTTAATGGAGGTTTTTAAAAAGAATAAACTGTATTATGGTGAAGCCAATTTAAAAGGATGTGAGGCAAGTTTCAATGGAGGTTTTTAAAAAGAATAAACTGTATATGGTGAAGCCAATTTAAAAGGAGGTGAGGCAAGTTTCAATGGAGGTTTTTAAAAAGAATAGACTGTACTACAAATTTAAAAGGAGGCGACGCCAGTTTCAATGGAGGTTTAAATTTAAATTGGCTTCACCATATACAGTTTATTCTTTTTAAAAACCTCCATTGAAACTTGCCTCACCTCCTTTTAAATTGGCTTCACCATAATACAGTTTATTCTTTTTAAAAACCTCCATTGAAACTTGCCTCACCTCCTTTTAAATTGGCTTCACCATAATACAGTTTATTCTTTTTAAAAACCTCCATTGAAACTTGCCTCACCTCCTTTTAAATTGGCTTCACCATAATTCTTAGTACAGTTTAATCTTTTAAAAAACCTCCATTGAAACTTGCCTCACCTCCTTTTAAATTGGCTTCACCATAATTCTTAGTACAGTTTATTCTTTTTAAAAACCTCCATTGAAACTTGCCTCACCTCCTTTTAAATTGGCTTCATCATAATACAGTTTATTCTTTTTAAAAACCTCCATTGAAACTTGCCTCACCTCCTTTTAAATTGGCTTCATCATAATACAGTTTATTCTTTTTAAAAACCTCCATTGAAACTTGCCTCACCTCCTTTTAAATTGGCTTCATCATAATACAGTTTATTCTTTTTAAAAACCTCCATTGAAACTTGCCTCACCTCCTTTTAAATTGGCTTCACCATAATACAGTTTATTCTTTTTTAAAACCTCCATTAAAACTTGCCTCACCTCCTTTTAAATTGGCTTCACCATAATATTCAGGTAAGGTATATTCATTCTTTTTTTAAAAAACATCATTGTTCACTTACCTCACCTAGATCATTTGGGTATATATAATACCTTTTATTCTACACTATTCTTCCCTTTAAAAAAACCTGATTGTACTCCTGCCTCCCCTGATCTGACATTTGCCTCTCAACGTACTGGAAATATATACCCTTTTTTCAATATTTTTGTGTTTTTGACACCCTTATCACGTTACGTACGTAACGTGCCCTCTCTTGAAAAAGACATCCTTTTTACGTGTTTTTTTGGTCGCGCATGGTATCCACTCGTCAATGTAAGTGGCACCCCCGGGCGTACTGTACATAGCGTTATTTTATTATCTCTTTATATCGGAAACTTCGTTTTACCGAATTGCCATGCACTCTCTCCGACGCGTTTGAAGTCTTAGACAGCATGGCATACTACCAGCCGATGGTACACACACACGCACACACACACACGTTATTTGAAAACTTGTCTCTGGAGGGCTCTGGAGCCAAAGTTCCTCGCATATAACTATCTGCATGCCTGCACGCAGTGTGTATTGAACACGCACGACCACGATCTAATGAATATTCATCGGCGAGACTGACGTCATTTTACGAGTCTCCTTTCAAACTTGGATCATAAGTGCCTACCGAATTGAAACAGCAAGTTTTGTATGTGCTATAGTCTTTCCATGGAGACACACTTGTTCAAAGTTTCAATCAGGGCCTGTGCCTGCAGACTACACATAACGCTGATCTTCCACATTAACATGATTGATATTCATGAAACACTTTATATACAGATGAATGATTCGTAAGCTCATGTCATATCGGCTTAGCTGGCGCTCTTGCGGCGGATACTCCAATTTAAAATGCGAAGAGACCACGATCAAAGGTTCTATTGACTATTCAGGAAGAAGTAAAGACGGTAATTAGCATCACAATACCAAGAAGTCCAAGCAGAGCACATTGTCAACTCACCAAGCATTTTTATCTATTGTATTGCCCGATGCGATGATGAGCTCGATCCGGCTCGATCGTGTGAGCTGAATGACTATTGCTGTTGACTCGCTGTGTTGGAAGCTCCTTGCTGTATGTAAACGGGACGTTTCGCACTCAATTAACCGGTAACATCCCTAACGATCCATCCTCCTGAAAGGTAAGGAAATGAACAATTATGTATTTTTAGCCTTGCAGTATATAGTTCATTCATGGTTCATTCAACGTGAGTACCATATTATGTGTGTGCTATACTTCGATGGAAACAGTTGTCCTTCGGCATTCATCGCATTGCTTCAGTCACTCCAGAAAATCATGAGATGTATTTCATCTGCAGTTGTTTGAGCATGAGTTTTAAGATCATGTTACTTTTGGGGGTTTCTGAGCTGGCGCCTTTCAGTTAAAGCATATCTTGGCAGATTAGAAGACTGGCCAAACATTGATAAACAGGTAGGTTGTACGTAAACTTAGTCTAAATGATACTAATTGTGTAACACCAGCAGGGGACGATGACCACGATATTTTGCGTCATTATTGGTTTTGTTTTCCTTTATTTGTTTTCCAAATGTCACAAATAAAGTAAGAATATCACTTTTCCGGCATTAGGGCCGAGTTGATACGAAGTCAAATTGGGTCTAACGTAACTGTAAAAAGATTTAGTCTTAATTTTCTCTTTTTAACTGTTGAACGATAATGTACTGAAGAATACATAAAACAAATCATTGTTTTCTTTATTACATCTATTAACTAGGCAGCAATGGGTGAATATTTTGAGAGAAAAAAAATATTTCGAAGGAAAAGAATCCAATATGACATTAGCTGTTAACTAGAAAGGGAATCCATGCATTGGCGGATCGGCCCAAGGTGCCACAACTATTGACATTATTTGTAATGAATAAGACCCTTATCACGACTGTATCACTGATAAACCAAAATAAAAGTCCTTACTAACCTTAACAAAGTCCCTAGTAAAAATTCACTGTGATATTGAATCACTGTAAATGAAGAGCAGATTGGTATTGATAATTTGCAGGAGTACATGTACTGTTGTGGCGTGCGCCTGTAATCCAAGCTATGTGGGGAAGTTACAAATTGATACAGAGGTTCGAGCCCTGGTCACGTCTTTCGGATGGTGACGTTAAAGGTCGGTCCCAAACGTAAATAATCATATCTGATTGATACACGTCTGACAAAACTCAAATACACACACTGTCCTACTTCCAACTAACACATACTTGCAAACTTCAGATCACTATCACCATGATCACAGAATGATGTTTGGAAGATTGTTATGAATCTCAGCAAAAAATCATGTTCCCTCGATCACATGCCAACAAAATCGGTCGTTGAATATCTAGATACCTTACTACCTGCCTTCCGAATTTCTGCCATTACTCGATTGCAAAAGTTACTCAGGTTGGAAACTCCCCTGTGCCAAAGAATCCTAACTCAGAAATGAACTTCACTAATGAAGGGGCAGCCACTGCTTAGGAACACCTCAATCATGTCAAATGTAACAATCTCTTCCCCTTAACTCAATCTGCTTTATAGGAAATTATCATAGTATAGAAACCGCGTTATTAAAAGTTAAAGGACAAGTCCTCCCCAACAAAAAGTTGATTTGAATAAAAAGGGAAATATCCAACAAGCATAACACTGAAAATGTCATCAAAATCGGATGTAAAATAAGAAAGTTATGACATTTTTAATTTTTGCTTAATTTCACAAAACAGTTATATACACATCTGGTGGGTATGCAAATGAGGAACCTGATGATGTCATCCACTCACTATTTCTTTTGTATTTTATTATATAAAATAGGGAATATCCTATTTTTCTCCTCATTGTCAAGTGAAGCAACGATTAAATCCTCCCTGAACATGTGGAATGAGCATTGTTTAATACTATATGATTCAGTCAAGTTGGTTCTTATTGTCAAATCTTAAAAAAAATGAAATATTGTATAATTCAAGCAATAAAAAACAAAAATAGTGAGTGAGGGACATCATCGACTGTCTCATTTGAGTTGTGCATGTCACTGTTTTGTGAAAAATAAGCAAAACTTTAAAATGTCATAACTTTCTTATTTTACATCCGATTTTGATGAAATTTTCAGCGTTTTGCTAATTTGATTTTTCTCTATTTATTCAAATCAACATTTTTGTGGGGTAGACTTGACCTTTAAGAATGATTTACTAATGGCTGTAAACCAACAGAAAGTTACCTCCCTCGTACTCTTAGACCATGTATCCTAGTAGGATCCATGCTTTGACCTAAGTACTCCGTTCGACACGGTTGACCATTATAGTATACTTGCTCAAATATTAGAATCTGATTTGGGGATAACAGATTCTGTTTTATCTTGGTTGCAGTCTTACCTGGGCAGCAAAAAATATTAATTGGTGACATTATCCCAAAGAATTTTGACGTTAATATCCCTTTCAGGGACCCATTATACATAAAACTTTTGCCATTAAAAAATGGCAAATTTTTGCGAGTTTTTTAATGTACAAGTTTCAATGGCATAATTTTGTTTGCTATAGTTTTATTATAGCAAATTTTTTATGCAACGGGTCCAATATGTGATTCCCTCCGCAAGAAAGTTATCCACATTGTGCTGCACTCGACCCAGGTGAGGTGAATGGGTAACCGGTATGATAAAGATTAATTCCTATAGCGCCTATTAATATGGCGGCTCAGCTACAGCCGGGGTATTATGATACCAAGTATCAGAGCGCAGTTGAGTATATGCACAAAGTAAAAGCGCTATATTAATGGACATATTATTATTATTATCGTCAAAACTTATTAGCTAGCGCTGCACGCTCGCATTTTATTATAGTTAGATAAATATACCTCTATAATTATAATCTAACAAACTACCCAAAATCACCCTTTCATGACAGTTAATAATAAAATGTCGGCTCGCGCTTTGTGCTCACATTAATGGTTAAAAATAAACCATGCATTCTATTCATAATTACAAAAGTGCTTAAAGGTCATATGACACCACTTCCATCTTATTCTAGATACATATCTATTATTAGGTAGTTTTACTTGAAAAATACGAATTTGCCATCGGTTCCTGTGTACGACCATGGACTTTCGAAAGAGTCCGACCAATCGACCTGTCAATCATTGTGACGTCATCGAAGGAAGGCTTTGCCAGCTGTGCAGCCGGACCCCTAGTTATTGTACACGTTCCTCGTGTAGTTGCTGTTTCGACCGAGCTCATCCTTAACGGATTTTTAAAGATTTTTATGAGGTTTTGATCATGGCTGCAGCATCGTCATCAGTTGTGTCTGATTCTTCAGACCTTGAAGATTCAGGTTCTGAATATTATTCCAGCAATTCAATTTATTTACTTTGGATCCACACGTGCAGGCACTTCACGCTCCAAACGTCAACAACACTCAACAGCTTCTTTCCCTGACGTCATAATTGTCACGTGATATATACGAAACCAAATCTGGTTGAATTTTTGTGGGCGGGGCGAATTTGGCTCAATTTTCAATATAAAACTGCCATTGAACCTGATGTGGGAAGTTTTTCGGGTAAAATTTTGATCTTTGCTGTATTTCATGGGACCTTTAAAATGATCGGTTCTCAGGCTATCACCAAATGTCACGCTCCTATTAGATTGAGATGATATCTTTTTCATGAATTTCTAGTCCGAATACATTCTACAATCTAAAAAATATCGGGTAAAAGTGCTCCATGAGGGAAATCATGTGTCCAACCAACATCGGGCATTTCTTTGGGGCATTTTTTATTTATCCAGTGTGATAAAAATTTTGCCCATTCTAAAGTAATTGCTACTTATCTTTTTAACCTTGGTAGACAATAATGCTTCACGCATGGGGCAAAACTGCCACAAATTGATTGGACTTATAACATGTAATAACCCTCGTGGTAGTAAAAGATTTACCCAATATTTTTACAGTGTATGTAGACTAATCGCCATTTTGAAGAATTAAAAATAAAAACATAGCGATATGATAACAAAGGTTTTAGTTGAAAGAACTCATGATACTTATCTTGACATACTTTCTTTGAATACACTAGGTTCATTATTCCTAAAGTTAGTTATTCCGGAAACACCAATATAACATTAGACCAAAAATGAAAGAAAGGGTTGATAATCCGAACATTTTGTGAGATAATTCCGAAGGCTTGTTAACCCAAATTATGGTTAAAATGTTCCTAAGGTTTGTTGGTCCGAAAAATAGAATAAGGTTCGTCAGTACGAAAATAGGAAGATTTCGCAATGAAGAACGCTTTCAAGAACATAAAAAATGCATTTTCAACTGCCGTTCATTACAAAGAGCAACTAATAAGACTTCGTTAAAAATTGCTAAATCAAAACAGCAATTTCCTCCTGGACTAACGACTTATCTGCAATATTTTGTCAGCTCCGAAACTAACTTCGAGATAGCTATTCCGATTCACCATTTTTCAAGAAAGATCTCGACCCCACCTGTTCATTGCAATTTGACAGGCATTTTCAATACATTTTCTATGTTGAAAGCGTTTTGTGTCCCGGAGCGAATACTCGCTATTATAACTATAATGAACTACAGCAACCTAACCTCAGTTAGCTTCGGAATCATGGAAAAAGCGAACCTTATTTCCTTTTTTTATGAACCAACCTTTTGAAGATATAACTTCATTTCATTTTCGGATTAAATGAATCTTCGGAATATCGACCGTTCCAGGTGCGGATCCAGGTGTTTTTGAAAGGGGGGGGGGGCGTTACATGCACCAAAGGTGTGTCCTGACGGGGGGTCTGGGGTCCTCGCCCAGAAAAAAATTGAAAAATTATACCCCTTTATATGCGATTTCAGCGCTTCTGAGGTCATTCACTCTCTGTCAAAAATTATCTATTTCATAAGTAAATGTGCGTTTTGATGACCTAAGTTGACGCTAGGGGCTTGACTGAAATATAAAAGTGAGATTGGGGCACGCGCATGTACGTGTAGAATGATACAGTATATAGGTGTGACTTACCAAGTCTTCTTTTTCACATCCATGCATGCTGTCAATTAGTGAAATATTCCAATGCAATAAATCTAAGTTATGTCAGTAATTCTACAAATATACGCTTTTAGTGATGAGTAAATTTTGTTTGTATATTACTGTATACTAGTTAAAACCAATAGCCACTCGGTTTGAATGGATTGGAGACCAATTACCAATAGGTTTCAATGGGTGCACATTGTTTCACTTTCCATGTATTGTATTCAATTGGTATTCATTTGGATATTCAATGGGCATTCAATTGGAATTTGTCCTGGGATATAGGCTATCTATGCATATTCAGTGAACCTTGAACTAACTCTAAGCTGTCACGGTTGCTTTGTAGAAAAGTCGGGAACAAAGCTTTTTTGTGTGGAAAAACTGTCGAAAAGTGTGAGCTGTTGCTTCCTCTTTTCCGCCATGTCGATATCGGGCTTACGACCAACTTGAGCGCAATGCAGAGCTACTCGGCCATTGATGGCGTGCAGGAAACCCATGAGCAGGAGAATGCCTTTAAAGATAAATTCCAGTTTTGGTAACGATCTAAAAATGACTTTTTACAGAATCTAATATAATGACCACCCAAGTGTCTGTTTGTATGAATAAAAAATATGTGCCAAAGGATTCTGGAAGAAATTGTGTAATTGCTGAGAAATAAGCAAAATAAGCGCGGATTCGGTCACTTCCGTCGGGTCTTTATTTTAGCAATAATAATACACTGTCCCACGTGTGCCTATCTGTGTTGGTGATCTTCAGTGTGAACATTTTTCAGCGTAGATTTCAAGATTTCACAAAGTTCAGTTTATGTAACTGTACCAGATCTGGATCCTCGATGATATAGTGACAATTAAGCCTTGTTTTACAGACTTTCTCATGAAATCAGTGTTTACTGCAACTACTGGAATTTCTCTTTAATGGGCGTGCAGGTGCGGTAGCGTGGTTTGCATGTGAACCAACAGAATACGGTGCCACTGCGAGTAGGCCTATGGGGGTCGGACTGGCCGTTATGATGCCGTAAATTAAAAATGGGTAATATATCTACTTACTTTTCTTTCTGTTTTTAAGCGTTTTTCTCAAGTTAAAATGGACACTTTTCAATGTCATACCTATATCGTCGCCTGTGATTGTATCGCTGTCGAAAGTTTTTGACCCAACACCACCGCCTGTAATAACAGGTGTTGATGAGTCTTGCCCTCCTGGTGATGACGTCATTATGAAATTGAGGTGGCTTGGTCTTTGTACGCGGATGCTGTTGAGACTGACGCTGTAGTCGGGTCTGCTGTTAAGGGCCTTTGGGATGATAGTTGGAAATTTCAAATGGTTTGATTTACTCTACAAAAAAAATAAGAAATGAGGGTACACTAGGGAAGGAAGAAAGAAAGTAAGAAAAAAAAAGAAAGCGAGAGAGAGGGAGAAAGAGAGAATACTGTTGACAATGCGCAGTTTGTTCACAGTAACACGGAGTGAAATATTTGCCGTAATTACAATGTTCATATAATAACAATGATGATAGCTTGATTTATACAGCGCTTTTTGCCGGAGGGTAAAAAGCGCTTGCTATCATTACCCCGGCTTTAGCTCAAGCTACCGGCGCTCAGTGCATGCAAGGAATTAATCCTGTCGGGTACCCATTCACCTCACCTGGGTCGAGTGCAGCAGAGTGTGGATAAATTTCTTGCTGATGGAAAACACACCATGGCTAGGATTCGAACCCACGACCCTCTGTTTGAAAGGCGAGAGTCAAAACCACTAGACCACGACGCGCCCACATAACTATATTCCATTGTGTGTGAACACAATGTACTCACACTGTAGATGTGTCCACAGTGTTCACATAGTCCTCAATGTGGACACACTCTGAACATACAGTGTATATGTTCAGACACTGTGCATGGGAACGTATGATGATGTGTGGTATGAGTGGGTGTGTGTGTGTGTGTATTTGGGATCAGGGAAAATGCTGGGTAAAGCAAAAGAAAAATGACCCCAAAATGAGGAGGGTGAACAAGTTTTGAAAATAGATTTGGCAATTAAGGTTGTTTTGTTTCTCTCTTTTCACCTTTGCGCCTTGTATTGAGCATTTGATTAAAATGGATCTGGCGCCTTAGAAATCACATTTATTATTAACAAAAAAAGAAAATTAAGGCAAAATGGTAAAAAAAAAGAGTAAATAAAAGAAACTAAAAAAGGAGTAGACTAAAAAGAGAGAAAACAGAACAAAACAGTTTTGCAAAGTATTTCTGACATAATAAAATCAAAGCAATAAGCAAACACATAGATATTACCTTTCCTTTATTCCAGCCACACACATAATATCAATGTGCAATCCAGGAAGCAAAAGAAACGGTAAAATACAAAGAAAACTCAATTTGGACAAAGGTAAGAAATTCTATGCAAGCCAATCAATAATTGGTTTGCATGCGTGCATGATAGTGTATAACAGCAATGGATGCCGAATACATTCCATTAAAAAAGGGGGAACCCCGCTGCCATTTTGGAATTCATTTTGAGTACGATCGCATTAGTGATTGGTAAGATACGTCTGCTCTCCACGAATTCCTAGAATCAGTCCTTAAAATGTTCTTTTTCTGATCTGAATTTCCTAAATTTTCAGCTCGCGCTTCGCGATATTTGATTAGTAAGATGCGTATGTTAATAATCATGATTACAAGCTAGTGCTTCATGTGTTTAGATGTAATTCTATATGAATATGGATAATGGTGAGATATGTCCACCAAATCAACCAGTGCAATCTTATTGAATCGTTTGATGAAATTTTAAATATTGTAAATAGAGAAAATAAATTATTGTATTTAATGGGCGATTTCAATTTGAATTTATTTGAAGTCACAACTTGCCAAAAGTTTCAAGAATTTCTTGATCTTTGCATGTCCTGCAACATATATCCACTTATTCATGCTCCTACACGGGTAACCAATCATTCAGCTTCATTGTTGGACAATATTTTTACCAATGATTTAGACGAAATATCTGCTGGTGTCATCCTAGGTGACATTAGCGATCACCTTCCATTTTTTTCCATTTCTAATCTGAAGCTACAGCTAAAAAAAGAACATCCATTTATGAAACGTACTTTCAGTATAGAAAACAAAAATCTTTTCATTCAGAAAATGAGTAATGTATCTTGGAGTGTTAAAAGCTCCGATCCCAATGAACAATACAATATGTTTTTACAAAAATTCCAAACCATTCACGAATTATGTTTTCCACTGAAACGTTTTGTGAAAAAGAAATTAAAAAATAAACCATGGTTTAGTAAATCATTGCAAAAGCTGTGTAATAAAAAATGTTGTTTATATAAAAAATATCTAAACGAAAAAACTCAAGAAAATTTTGTTTATAAAAAATTAGAAATATGGTAAATTATGAGATCAAAAAGGCTAAAAGGGTATATTTTAAAAGCAAATTCGAAAATGCTGCAGGTGATATGAAAAATACATGGAAGGTCATCAATAATGTATTAGGGCGGAGTGTGAAAAAGACTGTTATACCAAGTGCAATTCAGTGTAATGATGAAACAATAAATGGGACAGGTGCAATATGCAATGCTTTTAATAAATATTTTGTAAACATAGGACACTTACTATCTTCTTCCTTTACTGATTCTGGGGACTTTATGCAATATGTAAATAGAAATGAATCATCACATGTTTTTTAGTCCATGCACACCCAAAGAAATCATTGATATTGTTTTGAAGTTAAAGAGTGGTAAGAGCCCTGGCTTTGATGGAGTACTTGGTGAATTGGTTAAAAGTGTTATTCATATTTTATGTCATCCGTTATGTGAGATAATCAATTTATCTCTGAATACTGGTATTGTACCTGACAAATTAAAATTCGCCAAAGTCATTTCAGTTCATAAAAGTGGATCAAAAGATAGTATATCTAATTAACAGACCTATATCAATTCTCCCTTTCTTTTCTAAAATCTTAGAGAAATGTGTGTATATACGTGTATATAAATTCTTGGACAAGTGCAATATCATTACTCCAAAGCAGTTTGGTTTTCGTGCAGGTCACTCTACATCTTCTGCCATTATCGAGTTAATACACAAAGTATCAATTGCCTTTGAAAAAAAAAGTAATGATTGGTTTGTTTTTAGACCTTAGTAAGGCCTTTGATTCCCTGGATCATAATATTTTATTAAAAAGTTAGAGAGATATGGATTTAGAGGTGTTGTATTTGAATGGTTTAAAATTATTTAAGTAATCGTAAACAGTATGTATTATTAGATGAATGTGAATATCAGATGATGGCAGTAAGGTGTGGAGTGCCCCAAGGCTCAATATTAGGCCCATTATTACTTCTTTTATTTGTAAATGACATGCGCAATATTTCTGGACAATTTGAGCCAATATTATTTGCGGATGATACTAGTGTGTTTATGTCCCACCATGATATCATTACTCTACAAAATAACTTTAATACTGAATTTGACAAACTGGTTGTCTGGCTTAATAATAATAAACTTGTACTTAAAGGACAAGTCCACCCCAACAAAAAATGGATTTGAATAAAAAAAGAAAAATCCAACAAGCATAACCCTGAAAATTTCATCAAAATCGGATGTAAAATAAGAAAGTTATGACATTTTAAAGTTTTGCTTAATTTCACAAAACAGTTATATGCACATCCTGGTCAGTATGCAAATAAGGAGACTGATGACGTCATCCACTCACTATTTCTTTTGTATTTTATTATAAGAAATATGAAATATTCTAATTTTCTCCTCATTGTCAAGTGAAACAACGATTAAAATCCTCCTGAACATGTGGAATTAGCATTGTTTAATACTATATGGTTCAGTCAAGTTAGTCCTTATTGTCAAATCTGTAAAAAATGAAATATTGTAGAATTCAAACAATAAAAAACAAAAGAAATAGTGAGTGAGTGACATCATCGACTCTCTCATTTGCATGTCACTGAGTTGTGCATATCACTGTTTTGTGACAAAATAAGCGAAACTTTAAAATGCCATAACTCTCTTATTTTACATCCGATTTTGATGAAATTTTCAGTGTTCTGCTAGATTGATTTTTCTCTTTTTATTCAAATAAAAAATTTTCTGGGGTGGACTTGACCTTTAACATTAAAAAAAACAAATTTCATGACTTTTACAAAAAAACATATTGATGCAACCCAAATAAAATTAAAAATCAAGGACTCTTTTATAGGTCAAGTCAAACAGACAACTTTTTTACACTAACATGGAATGAACACACTAGTGTCATCTGCAATAAAATATCCAAACGTATTGGTTTATTTTACAAACTAAAATCTTTTTCCTAAAGAAACTCTAATGATCTTATACAACACGTTGATATTGCCACATATGTATTACTGTATTATTACATGGGCATGCTCTAGTATGCAAAATACTAATAGACTTTTTGTGCTACAAAAGAAAATACTAAGACTTGTTTATCACAGCCAATACCTTGCCCGTACCAGCCCTAAATTCTTTAATCTAAAGACTCTGAAAATGCCTGATATATATGTATACCAATGTGCAATATTCATGTATTTATGTATCCACAAATTATTACCAACATCTATTATTTCGTATTTCCAACTGAACAGCAATATTCATGAATATCAAACTAGGCATTCCAATAATTTTCACTTTCCTTTAACAAAAACTTCAACCTACCAAAATACAATTTTTTTATAAAGGTCCATTGATTTGGAATGAATTACCAATTACAATAAGACAGAGTCAAACGCTGAATACTTTTAAAAGAAAAATGAAATCTGTACTATTACATAAGTACCTCTAAAATGTAACAGTTTGATATTTAAAAAAAGAAATGTATGTGTGTGTGTTTGCGGGTGTTTGATTACGAATGGTGTATGTGTGTTGATGTTGATGTATGGGTGTTTGATTTAAATGTACTATTTTCAATTAATTTTACTTTGCTACTTTTAATCAACGATTCAATTTTTAAATCTTCTGATCTGTATGGAGATTGGCTTTTAATATAAGGCTCTGCCTTTCTGCCTCTCCTAATACTTTCATTTGTACATATGTATTATTTGTTTTATATGTTTTCTTTATACTCCTTTATATGTGTATATATCTACATTGTTTTTTAAATGAAAGTATTGAATAAATGAAATGAAATGTATACTCTTAATAGATTCATAAAATCTCCCTGTATGGGGTCAATATATACAAAAATTTCAGCTCGCGCTCCGCGCTCGCATTGTTTAGCGAGACAGGTACGTATCATGATTACAAAAAATTGATTATAATGTCCCATTTTAGTTCTGAATATTAAAAATTTTTAAGCTCGCGCTTCGCGCTCGCATTATTTGATTAGTGAGATACATATCCGTTTAATGGCACTTTCCTTAAAATGTCCCTATTATAGGTCAGTATACCTGGCAACTGAGCGCGCTTCGCGCGCTCACTAAGTGACTCATTTTTTTTGCTGGTACCCCCCCATGCCGTGACCCACTGTACGCCATTGTAAACAAGCATTATACTGAAAGTCTAACAAAAAATCGGAGGTTGGACTGGGAGCGTTTCATGAAAGGACTTGTCGGACATTTTATCCGACAAGTCCTATTTCAACCGACAGTTACCATAGTAACACTGGGTTTCAGCCAATCAATATCAAGGAAAGATGTCAGATCTGAAACTTGTCGAACAACACAAGTTGATGAAACGCTCTTCTGATAAAAGAGACATTTCTAATTTTAGCTCATTTCACAAAATACATGATGATTTACATCATTGCCGGTATTCAAAATGTAGATTATGATGATGTCTCACACGTACGCCTTACATTTTTATTTCATTCTTTAAAAAATTATCGAACGATTTCATTATTTTCCTCAAGTAACGTAAAAATTGGTTGATTCTTTATGAAACATGTTATGTCATAATTGTTGTTGATCAGTCGGTATCTTCTTTATTTCCAAGGGTATAAAGATTCAAAATAATTAGAAATGTCATACAAAACAGTACGCATGGTCTCTGTGTTACACCATTGCCCTCTCATCTGAATGCATGGAGATGAAATATGGAAAAGGTGATTTTTTTTGTGTGTGTGCATGAAATGAATCTTATTATGGCTCTGGGAAGCGG
Source organism: Lytechinus pictus (assembly GCF_037042905.1). NCBI lineage: Eukaryota > Metazoa > Echinodermata > Echinoidea > Temnopleuroida > Toxopneustidae > Lytechinus > Lytechinus pictus. Next base: position 30,465,696 of record NC_087254.1, read on the forward strand.
GGATGCTAGCGGTGAAGCACCCCAAGATTTTCCTTGGGGGTGCTCCGTGTGTTATTCTCCATAAGCAGCACCCTGGAAATTTGGTAGGTAATTATGATTACAGTGGCAAAAATGTAACTAAAATGACCTACACATTGGTTTAGTGAAAACGCTTTCTTGTTGCTTGTCAAATTTTTCCTGGATCCTAATCACCTTCATTTTGTAGCGAAACCTTTTTGTTCTTGCATGTCAAATTTAAACCGGCACCCCTATACAAGTGACGCCTCTGGTAGTCTCGCCTGCATTACGTAATTCGATATCGCAGCAGTGCTGCCTTTGAAAACAGCTAATTGATAATTATTCACAGAAGAAAACACTAATATGATAATAAAATATTATGTCCATTGACCCAAAATGACCTTTGACCATGATCATGTGACCCAAGACATGCGCAAAACAATCATGCATACTTGACTACCCTTATTATGTCGATGTTTCATGAGCGAGATCCATAAACTTTCTAAGGGCGTAGGTTGCTTTGAGCATGGGGAGGTGAAAATGAAGTGATGCCAGTGGCGTACCTAGGATTTTTCACAGGGGGGGGCAAAATTGGCCGCCCAAAAATTTGACAAGCAAAAAAAAAAAAAAAAAAAAAAAAAAAAAAAGGTCTTCAAAATCTCGTCAGGGGGGGCAGAGTGCCCCCCCTGCCCCCCCCCCCGTAGGTACGCTAGTGAGTGGTGCATATCTTTTGTTGGAGGTGGAACAATAAGTTTGGAAAATCAGCTGTTGAAAGCAGAAGGGGTGCAAATTTCGTTTTGCTAGCCAGTGTCGGAACTCCTCTGCCTCAGTGAGAGAGTGCACGTGCACCCAGTGCATTGGCGACCGTCCCAATGATATTTCAAGTATAGTAATCAAAAATTAGAAACTTAAAATAGGGAAACAGCTCAAAACAGGAAGTGAGGAGATCAGGGCATCCAAAATAGATTATCGGGGTTGTATTGCCTGGTTCAATTAAACAAAATGACCCCTACCTTAAATCGTTATTCTTCACCGCACTCCCTTCAGTATAAGGGGAAAAATAGGGAGATAGAAGAGGACAAAAGAGATTCGTCTCAACTCCATTTTACCCTGTTTAATACTCAAGGGCGCGTATTCTGAACTCAGGTTTAGATTAAACCCTGGTTTAAAGTCAGGGGCGGATCCAGCCTTCGCCAATAGAGGGGGGGGGGGCGGAATCTTTTTTTGAGCCCGTTCCCCGCTCGGCCGCTCGAAGATGATTTTTGCCGGGATTTTTGGTTTCTTTGAAGGGGTAGTCCTAATAGTCACTTCTTAACTTTATTCTTATGAATAAACATAAATATATAATACCATATCCTTATTTATGTAATGCGAGCGCGAAGCGCGAGCTAATTTTTTTAATAGAAATCTTATGTATTTTTTCCTAAAATTTTGAACATTCTGGGCAATGTTTGTTATCCTGAAAAAGATGTGTATGCAAATGAATAATTACTAAGAACGTGAAGCGCGAGCAGAAATAAACTGATGGAAAATGTACTGTTAAAGACTGCTTGCAGTTAGCCATGAAGACGTTACATATTTAAAAAAATCAAATAATGCGAGCGTGAGGTGTGAGCTGATTTTTTTTACATTTTTACCAAAGGAATGAAAATTATAAGCACTTGTTGTAACTTAAACAGAATAGGTATATAACTAAACAATTGATGCGAGCGCGAAGCGCGAGCGGAAAATTTCGAAATTTAGACCTACTGAACAAGACAATCTATTCAAGTTTTGTAAATCATGAAAAGGATGAGTAAGTGGGGATCTTCCTTAGATTAATAATGCGAGCGCAAGCAGAAAATATTTATATACGGTTTGAACTAATCGAAAAGGTACCTGTTAAGGACTGCTTGCACTTAGCCATGAAGACGTTACATATTTCAACAATCAAATAATGCGAGCGCGAAGCGCGTGCTGAAAATTTTTAACATTTCTACCTAAAGAAGTAAAATTTTAATCAAGTTTTGTAATCGTGAACAGGATAGGTATATAACTAAACAAATTATTGATGCGAGCGCGGAGCGCGAGCGGAAAAAAAATCGAGATTTAGACCTAAAAACGGGACACGTATCTATTCATGTTAAGTTTTGTAAATCATGAAAAGAATGGGTAATAGGGGATCTTCCTACATTAATAATGCGAGCACAAAGCGCGAGCAGAAAATTTTTGATATTGTGATCTGAAACTGGATAATGATTTAAATAGAGAAGAAGTTGACTATCTGAATAAATATGCGCGCGCGTATTTCATATTTAGACCTAGAATCTTGGCATTCTAAATACATCTTTTATCATGAAAATCAAAGCGAGCGCGAAGCGCGAGCTTAAACTATTTGATATTCCGATCTGAGAAAGAGAGTCAATTTCTCTATATTTCAAGCACTTTGTAGGAAAATTGTGAGGTGGATATGGATCGCACTTAATAAAAAGCTTATATTTTTTTATTATTATTACTTTGAGTTTTAACATGGAACCGGGACATCCTTAAAACATGCATATGAAAAAGATGACTATATTCCTATTCCTCTTGCCAAGTGCGAGATGAAACAAAAGGGACAATTTGATTATTAAATTAATATCTTATTCATTAATGCCTAATGAGGGCTCGAAATCTGATGATATTATGGCCTGAAAACTGGACATTTCAAACACTTTTGTCCTAATTAATAGGATGCATCAAGTTAATATATTTTAACCATTAATGTGAGCGCAAGTCGCGAGCCAAATTTTTTGATAAACTGTCATGAAAAGGGGATTTTAAGTACTTTGTTGTATAATCAATATTGAGATATTCATAACTCGCCAATCAAAATGCGAGCGTGCAGCGCAAGCTGAAACGTTTTTGATCAGACCTGAAAAGCGATATTTTGACAACTTTATGGAATACACGAAAATAATAGGTACCTGATAAATCAAAATTTGCGAGAGCGCAGCATGAGCAGAAAATGTTAAAGGACAAGTCCACCCCAACAAAATGTTGATATAAATAAAAAGAGAAAAATCCAACAAACATAACACTGAACATTTCATCAAAATCGGATGTAAAATAAGCAAGTTATGACATTTTAAAGTTTTGCTTAATTTCACAAAACAGTTATATGCACATCCTGTTGGGTATGCAAATGAGGAGACTGATGATGTCATCCACTCACTATTTCTTTTGTATTTTATCATATAAAATAGGGAATATCCCATTTTTCTCCTCATTGTCAAATGAAACAACGATTAATTCCTCCCTGAACATGTGGAATGGGCATTGTTTAATACTATATGATTCAGTCAAGTTGGTCCTTATTGTCAAATCTAAAAAAAATGAAATATTGTATAATTCAAACAATAAAAAACAAAAGAAATAGTGAGTGAGGGACATCATCAACTTTCTCATTTGAGTTGTGCATATCACTGTTTTGTGAAAAATAAGCAAAACTTTAAAATGTCATAACTTTCTTATTTTACATCCGATTTTGATTAAATTTTCAGCATTTTGCTAGTTTGATTTTTGTCTATTTATTCAAATCAACATTTTTGTGGGGTGGACTTGACCTTTAATATTCAGACCATAAAGCTGACATTCTTACAGAGCACTTTTTAAAAACAATAATTGATAAATCACACAAAATAATGAAAGTTTTATTTCCGAGGTGAAATGTTTTGTATATTGACTTCCAAACTTGATATTTAAACTCCATATTGAACAAGATATGAAAATCACCTAACAGGCAATGCGAGCGCGAAGCGCGAGCGAAAATTTATTAAGTGACATGAAAGATTATTTTTATTTTCCAAGTGTTCCCCTCATCTTATTTTATTCACTCGTCTTCCTCTTCTTTTTATCTCTTTTCCCTCCTTTTTCCCCCTCTTTTTCTTTCTTTCTTTTTCTTTTTTTGCTCCGCCAATAGGGGGGGCCCGGGCCCCTCGCCCCCCCCCCTGGATCCGCCTATGAAAGTTATGGTTTAAGTATAGAGAGTCAATTGGGGCACAAATCCTTAAGAGTACACACCCAATTTATTAACTCATTTGACACTCAAATTGTCCATAATTGTCTGGGAATGATAACTGAAGGATTCTCTTCATTATGAAAGCAAAAGGAAACAAAATGGTAAACATAAGAAATATAAAATATAAACAGAATTTTTGAATTTTTGGCTCCCATTATAATTTTAGCACAGAGTTAGACCGTGGTCTAAGTTAAACCCGACTTCAGAATACGGGCCAAGGAAAATATATCTTTCATGAAAAAAATATATAAAAATTAATGCACAATTTCTATTACAAATCTACTGTACCATGTAGCGGATCAGATTGAAGGATTTCAATAGCTTCTAACTCTATAACACGTTTTATGAACCTGGTCAAAGGAAGTAAATTACGCGTGGATTGAGGGTACACAGGCGCTTCCTCGCTCGTGTAATACGGCCTTGATAGGATAGTGGACAAAATCTGCAGAAAAATATAAGTCTAAAATAGCTTGTAGGCCTATGTAGTAAGCAATGGTTATCTTGAGACCAGTCAGTTGCCAAGCAATCTTCTAAGGAGGATGGTCACTTGTCATTGCAGAGGTATTGTGGCTCAGTGGATAAGTCTTCGGACTTTGAACCACAAGGCCCGGGGTTCAAATCCCACCGCAGCTTTCGCGTCCTTTGGCAAGGCGTTTATCTACATGCATTTGCCGCTCTCCACACAGGTGTAGTAAAAGGGTATTAATAATATAAAAGGAATTCCTTGAATGCTCGATGTGCCTGATCAGGGTAGCCATGCTAAAGCCGGGGTAATAGTATGCAGCGCTCAGAAACATTAATTTGTATTAAGCGCTATACAAATGTTGCGTATTATTATTATTAACATTATTAAATTTTGCGTTTTAGAAGTATATAGGCTTGTTTTTCATGACCAAGATATGCACAAGAAAGTATAACGTTAAAACCCCTGAATTTCCAGTGCCCATAAGGGGCTTTGCGCTTTACGCATTATACATCCATTATCCTTTTAAAATACATAAAAATATAAAGGTGCGATTATCACATTTTATGTTTTCAGACCCCATCATTTACCGATTTTCTGTCAGTTTACTTTTAATTGCAGATCTAGTTTCGCAATTGTAAATTTTGTTGCAGCAGATGATCTGTAATTTTCCAAAAGTTGCTAAACAAAATGAAATAACTGACTTTCAATAGAATGCCGTCGTTTATTGTACTTGAAATGCTTCACTTTTCGGAGGTTCTGTTTTAAGAAGATATTCATTGCATGATTGTTCTACATAACAGTTAAAGTGTTTACGAGGACTTAAGCAATAAAGTGTCGGGTTCTTTCGACTCTGCTTAAGTACTTTTCTGGGGAGTTTAAGGAGATTTTTTTTTTGCAGCGAACCTCCTTTTTTTACTTCTTCATTGGATCATTGGATGAACGAAGTATAAGTGGGATTGGTTTTTTCCGTATTAACAACTGATTCCCTATATGTATTCCGTCCCTATATATTTATCTATATATTTCACCACTGACTTAGAATCCCCGTGACATGATGTATGGCAACACATAATTGAGTATGTCTGTACGACATGGTTTTCTGCCTTGATACCCTGCTTGTTTCGATCACAACACGCTTTATCATTCTAAAATCTAAACTTTGTCGATTGATTTGACAAGTTAAATGAACGTAGTAGTTTACAGAATATTTGATAAGACAGCTTGATAACAATGATGATTTATCAGCTGAAACAAAATATTTTGCCACAGAAAAAAGTTGTGAAGGGATATGGAATCTATCGTTGTGAAGGTATATGGAATCTTTCATCTTTGTAGTGCTGTAACATGAGCGTACAATGGACAAATCGTGACAAATATGAAGAGCAATCGAGAGAAATTTAACAAGTTTTTTTTTTATCTTTGTCTTTTGTCGTATACACAGATAGTTCCTGAATCCTTACCCTTAACCATCCAGGCTTCCAGCTTATTGAAGCATACACATTCGGCGTGATCGGCAAAAACCATTGTAGGCAAGGCATCCTTAATTAATTGAGACCTTCAAACGATCGTAGCTTCATCTCATCAGTTGATATATTGATCTACATACGAAACCATAGCAACTGCTTTCTAATATGCAAATGGTGAATGGAAGTGACTTTTTTCAGCCGTGATATTGCCAAACATCATTTACCGCCCTATGTCAACTTGGTGTGTAGTTCAGTTTCCAGTGCCGCAAGAGGAGAATGAGTGGATGAGGATTCTGTCTAGATGCTTAATTCAAGTTTCCATTAGACTATATTCTTTCATATTTTTTTCCTAGGCATCTAGTTTATCGTTTGGAACAAGAAAATTGAATGCGTTGATGACAAAGCATGTATTCAGTTATTGAAGAATGTGATACATACAAGCTACTATAAACGCTGCAAGAGAAATCGGAAAGTTACAGCTCATTGAAATACCTCAGATTTGTGTTGAAGCGAACCTTTTTTCCGTATACTTCGAGATGGTAATAGTGTGGCTTAGGTAATAGAACCACATGAGGATTGAACTTCCGAGTTCACCTTGGAATATGCATCTGACAAGCTCGAAGTAATGTATTACTTGAAGACCATCATTCCTTGAAGTCTCAAATAATATATCCATTAACTGTTCAAAATGTCTTACTGTTCATTTTACAAAAAATTGTTACTTCTTACTATCACCTTCGGGTTGGGACAGTTCATTGTGTACATGAGCGGGGACGGGGGTGATTATCATCACCTAATTAAGGATCGGATGAGAGAGAAAAAAGCTCGAGGTTTGAAACCCAATCACACAGAAGCCAAATCCAAGACGACATCACACTCGAGGACCTTTGTCAACCATAGTAGTAGCAGCAATGAAAATGTGACTGTGACGCCACCGAAAGCACAGTTCGATGGATCATGGAATTCTTCATTTGTAGCTCCAATGTATCACAGGCACTACCAAGTTAATTGCTCTTCTATCGTGGCTGATAACCAACGAGCCATAGATGAGGCTAACCGTCTGATGGGGAAACAGAAGGGGTCGATAGCAGTGCCTTCAGATGAAATTGTTTTGGGGTGGACAAAGGATTGCGAGGTATTCAAAAGAGAGCGACGCTATCCAGAGAAACCGCGATCTGTTGAGGAAGAGGAATATCCCGTCGCTTTTATTATAGTGACGCACAAGGAGTCGGCACAAGTGGAGCGATTGTTGCGCGCCATTTATCATCCTCAAAACGTTTACTGCATCCATCCCGACGTGAAGTCCCCACCTGCATATCAGGATGCGATTAGAGGTATGGCGTCTTGCTTTGACAATGTCTTCATCCCCTCTAGAGTTGAAGATGTTCAGTACGCAGGATTCACTCGCCTCCAAGCCGATGTCAATTGTATGTCGGATCTCCTGCAGCACAAGGTCCAATGGCGGTATGTCATCAACCTCTGTGCCCAAGACTTTCCGCTTAAGACAAATCTTGAGGTAGTGCGCCAATTGGAGGCGTACAAAGACAAGAACGATATCAACGGCATTCTCCCACCGTCATACATCAAAGGCAGGACTAGGTCACACTTCATCGCTGCCAACGGCAAAATGGTAGCAACGCGGAAGCTAAAGACGCCACCTCCGCATAATCTTACCATCTACTTCGGCAACGCTTACTACGCAGCAAGTCGCCAATTCGTTGATTACGTAATACACAACCAAGTGGCTGTAGATCTTCTTCAGTGGTCAGAGGACACGTTTAGTCCAGATGAGCATTACTGGGTGACTCTCAACCGTAGTCCTGGTATTCCGGGAGGTTACGCCAACGCAACATGGGATGCAAATGTACGCTTTATGAAGTGGGGTGATGTACCCACGCATCCAGCTTGTAAAGGAAAGTACGTCCGCGCCCTCTGCGTTTTCGGCGTTGGCTATCTGAATTACCTGGCGAAGGTGACCCACCTGTTTGCTAATAAGTTCTATTATTCATTCGATCCTGTTGTTCTTCAGTGCCTTGAAGAATTGTTAGACTTCAGGAATGCTCACCCAGAAGCGATTACTGACTTTGTACCGAACTTTCCAGTCACTGATATGGTATGGCAACTAAATTAGGCAAAATTCACCTAGCTGGCGTAAATGACTACATTGTGGCTGGAATTCGATGTTATTAAGATTTCCCGGACAACTTCCACATAAGCATAGACAGAGTACTGTATGTTAATCCACATTTGGTTTTTACTTAACTCTTATTTAAACTGTGGGTAGCCAAACATCGACCCGTCTACGTTGGTCGAGGTTGTATGGTTCTTCGTCTATAATAAAAAAATGTATATTTATTTCTACTTTGGGAGCCCATATATTCAATTTAAATTAAGGATTTTAACATTAGTGTTACTATGTTCCATTATATAATTTTGTTTGCTCAAACTCGAAGTTGGCACAACTCCTGCTTGGTGCCTTTGTAAAAATTGGGTGGTACTTGGTCTCTTTAATCTGTCTAAACAGTTCAGGGGAAAGGGAGCCCGTAGTGATTTGTGATCATTTCCTGTCTCATTCCTATTCTTCTGACAATCTTGCTCAGTTGAACCAGCAAGTAGTTAGAGTGCAGCCAGTAAATGTTATATGGTCATGTGACTGTGACTACCCAAACTGCTCCACCTGGACGATGTGACATGGCCCTGGGAAGCGGCATCCCCAAGAATTCTGGTAGGTGTTTAAAAATTGATAAATGTTAGGAAAGTTACCTATTTGTTTGTAGTGAAACCCCCCTTTTTTTTTGGGGGGGGGGGCTTGTCAAATACTTTTGGACCCAAAATAACCTGCATTTTGTAGTGAAATTTGTTTGTTCTTTTTTGCTTGACACTTTTTCTTGGACCAAAATAACGTGCATTGTGTAGTGAACCCCCCCCCCCTTTTTTTTTTTTTTTTGCTTGTCAAATTTAAATCAGCACCCCCAGTCAAAAAATCGTTACCAGGGAGGGCCCTGCAATGTAAATAATCAAAAGCAGTCTCTGTTTGTACTGGACTATTTAAAAAGTGGAAACCAATTACCGTATATATATATATATACACAACAAAAAAAGTAAGTCCCCCCTAAATCAAATTGCTGTAACTTTTGAACGGAATTATTTTGAGATATGATATTTCGTAGGTGGTTTTCTACACTCATTAAGCAACCTCTGGGGAAAAATGAGATTGATAGGTTGAGTCATGCGTGAGTAATTAAAGATTGAATTTAAAATGACCAATTTTGAAAGTCACAAGAGTCGTTTTTCAGATTGTGCAAATACAAAGCTGGGCAAAAGTTTTTTTTAGGTGAATTTTATGGTGTTAATGCTGTTTTACTATCCATCATTTAGCCACTCCACACACAATTTTGATATCGTATGTTCATGGTTGAGTGAGCACAATAATGCAGGGGCCGCGGGGGGGGGGGGGGGCTCAGCCCCCCACTTTTTTTCCAAAAGCATGTACAAAAATATAAAAATGACCATACGATTGTGATTTTTTGCATGGTTAGCCCCCCCCCCCCCCCCCTTTGAAAACCGTTCCGCGGCCCCTGTGTAGTGACGTATCATCAAAGGGGTTTATGGTAGTATCCTCTACAACCTGTTAGATCATGTTAAAATTTGAAAATGTTGGTGGCTCCCCCGATTATAGGCCCCTCCCCCATTTAAAAATTCTGGATCCACCACTGATTTGTCCATAAATTAAACTGATCATGAGAATTTGTAAGAAAAAATACATGTATGCAGTATAAAGAGTATTCATTCCTAAGTTTTCGAATATGCTCGCTCAACCATGAAAATTTTAAAACTTCGGAAAGTGTGTGGTGATAGAAATGATGGATGATAAAAACAACAGCAATTAAAGTCACATTTGAAACCGAATTTGCCCCCAATATTCATTTTATTACCATTTAAAATGGGTCTGTGACATTGAAAATACCCAATTTCCCACTTTGATGTGTGCTCACTCATCCATAAATGAACAAATCGATTTCATTTTTGCACAGAATTGTGCCCATAGGTTGATAAACATTACTGCCACTACTGTCACTTTTCAAAAGTCACAAACCAAATATCATGATTTTGATTCTACTTTATTGGAACGAATTCCATATTCTCATCATGAAAAATGGTCAGAAGGCTTGTAAAGGGTACTTTCTAATAAACGATACAATTTTTTTGCTAAATTTCACGGTTGAATAAACACAAATTAAAATTTGCTATAATTGGAATTTTTACACATTTCTATCGATAAAAATGATCGAATATGATGATAGTTATTTTTGGGAAGAGTATCTTCAACAATATTCATTGTTTCACGGATCAATGAACATTTTATGAAAGAAAAAAATACGAATTTCAAATATCATAGGCAAGTATTGTTTCATTTTGGTAACCGAAATTATCTTTTCTCAACTTTTTTGTTATGTTCATGATCGATTAACATGCTTCAATGATTCAAATGCGTTTAATCAAACATTCACGCTTGAATGAACATGTGGAATGTGATTAGCTCTTTTTTACGTTATTGGAAAAAATGCAATTGCTAATTATGGATATCCGTCACAAACCTCCTTGCATGGTCCATTTGATTTCATTTTTATGAAAATCCCGATGAGTAATGCTTCAGTGAGCACACAATATTAAAAAATTATGCAAATGAGAAGAAAGTTTAAGGCCCTGGCCCCACTCTGTGCCGTATCAAATGGTTATTTTGGTGTGCGCACATGTTGGATAGTGTTACACTGAAGCCATGTGCGAAGTTTCATGAAATAACTGTTGGCAGAAGTAACAAAAACCGTCCATGAAACAAACCCTCATTTCATATTTGTTAAAATGTTGACTTCCTCTCTCATAGACTTGTGTACATTATGGGTGCATATGTTTAAGAATAAGTAACCCCCTATTCAATGTGGTGGAACTTTTTTTCAAGGCTGTCTTTAGCAATGTCATTTGGCAGTTATGTTTATCAACCTGTGGGCAGAATTCTGTGCAAGAGCATGCATCAAAGTTGAAAAGGGGCATTTTCAATGTCACAGACTCATTTTTGAGGAGTAATAAAGTGAATAATGGGGGCAAATTCGGTTTCAAATGTGACTTAATTGCTGTTGTTTTTATCATCCATCATTTCTATCACCACACACTTTCCGAACTTGTAACATTTTCATGGTTGAGCGAGCACTTTCGATAACTTGGGAATGAATACTCTTTATACTGCATAAATGTATTATTTTCCTAACAATTTCTCAGGATCAGTTTAATTTATGGACAAATCAGTGGTGGATCCAGAATTTTTAAATGGGGGAGGGGCCTATAATCGGGGGAGCCACCAACATTTTCAAATGTTAACATGATCTAACAAGTTGTATAGGATACTACCATAAACCCCTATGATGATACGTCACAATACAGGGGCTGCGGAACGGTTTTCAAAGTGGGGGGGGGGGGCTGACCATGCAAAAAATCCCAATCGTATGGTCATTTTTGCATTTTTGTACATGCTTTTAGAGCAAAAGTGGAGGGGGTGAACCCCCCCCCCCCCGCTTCCGCGGCCCCTGCAATACATTGTGCTCACTCCACCATAAACATACGATATAAAAATTGTGTGTGGAGTGGCTAAATAATGGATAGTAAAACAGCATTAACACCATAAAAATCACCTAAAAACAGCTTTTGCCCAACATTGTATTATTTGCACAATCTGAAAAACGACTCTTGTGACTTTCAAAAATTGTCATTTTTAATTTAATCTTTATTTACTCATGCATGACTCACCCGATCAATCTCATTTTCCCCCAGGAGTTGCTTAATGAGTGTAGAAAACCACCTACGAAATATCATATTTCAAAATAATTCCGTTCAAAAGTTACAGCAATTTGATTTAGGGGGGACTTACTTTTTTTGTTGTGTATATATGGTATTGTGATTTTTCTCGCTCTAATACGTTAATGGAGTCACTTTTTTCATTCGGTTAACGTACTATTATTTGTTCACCATAACTATGAAGGAAAGAAGGAGAATTATTCATTCAGGATTTTGTTTGATCTATCAGATAAGTGTTAAAAAATGAATTTCAATATTCATTTTGCTAGCGAAAACTCGGTGATGTAGGTTTCCCAAACCAGGAATTGTGCCTTCTCTGGAATTCGGATGTGTACATACGAGATGTTGGAAAGTCTCAAACTCTCTTTTCCAGATGCACTGCAAAAGCTCTGGTGTTGATTTAACACCAACCCGGAATCTATATATGTCCACACCAGAGAAGTGTTAAACAACACCAGTTTCGTTTTGGTCTAACACCAGAAAGGTGTTTATACAACACCAATTAGTAGTAAAACAGCATCGGTTTGATTCCAAACTGGTGTTGTGTCAATACTTTTCTGGTGTGGACATATATAGATTCCGGGCTGGTGTTAAATCAACACCAGAGTTTTTGCAGTGTGCGATTCTTTATTTAATTTTATATTAAATGATTTATCGCAATTGTATGTGATGATGTATGAAATGCGGGCTATACAGGACAAATATATTTCCCAATCAATTATTGGTACATTTTGCTTTTGAACAATGTATTACATATGAAATAAAATAAAAAATATATAAATCTCTAACCCTTAATTACTGACATGAAGTAGCAGTGGTCAAATTATGATTATATTGAATGCTTAATTGGTCAATAACTATGGAAGATGCAATACGATTAAATTATAGTTTGGGGAATATTGCAATAATGGCGTAAAGTGAAACACAACTCTACGTCATCATCGAAAATAAGATTTTTTATTTAGTAATTTTGTTTTCTGATTTCGGTATTGACAATCATGCATTACCAGTTGATAATCATATTATTAGTTGTTCAAATATATTCATGTATGTATTTATGTGTGTGTTTTATTCATAACAGATGTAGGAATATTAGTCCCTTCATGAAAATACGACAGGAATATTTCGGTCCTGTTCTCAAAGTGACAATCGAACTTCTGATCATATCAAAATGAGAGTCATTATGCCATGCAGGGATGAGAACACTTCCAAAAGTCACGAAGTCATTTTGTATGGAACATTAACTAAAATGTTATTATTCGTTTGTTTATTTTGTTATGTGATCACGCATGATGAAATTATCTCTTTTGTATTATTCTCTCCTATTGTGCCTTGACGGAAGTCTACATGTGCCCCCTTTTTTTACCAGGAAGGGCATTACATTTATGCGTCTTTCACTGCGACTCTCCCTGCATTCCCCATTGTTTTGTCTTTATCAAATTTCTTTATAAAAGGCATGACTTACCGCCCTTTCACACGATAAAATATCGTAATCTGAATGATGATTCCAGTGAAAAGTAAGGCTAATAACAAAATTTTAGCATGTGTGAAACCAAAGAGATATCACGGTTTATCACCTCTAGAGGTGACATCTCCTTGGTGAAACCAAACTAGAATCACGAACGCTAATCACAATCACGAATTCAAATTCTACTCCGGAGGTGAATTCCAGTTAAGTCTCACTCAAATTACGATACGAATTTTACGTGTGAAAGGCTTGACCTCCAAAACATCTTGGGGGCGGAGCTTACGTGTCCCTTCAAGCACTTCCGTGGATAATACAATTGTCATGCACTCATCGTATCGATGCAGTGCTTTGATTGACAAGTCACCAAGGACACATCCCGCTTTCGCTCTGAAATTTGAATTCAAATCACAGTTTTCGAGTGAGCGTGTGAAAGGTCCGATGATTCTAAAGACGAATTGCAATCGTCAATACAATGATGATTCAAGATTCACGTGTGAAAAGGCCCTATGTCTTCAGGGGTTAACTTAGACCACACTTTTATGGAGTGCCATTTGTCAACTAATTCATCAATTAGAAATTGTCTTATTGTTCTGTAACAAATAGTAAAAAAATATATTTGACTCGTGAGATGGGAAGAATATGAATATACATATAACAAATTTTATTTTATTATTGGTACATTATAATTGCCAAGAATATGAAAGAAATATTATGAAGCAATCATTCCATAGAAGTGTGATTCAAAATTCTAGTTTAGACAAGGGTTAAACCTAGCTTTAATTGTCAGCATAGAGCACTTCCAACTTGATCCAGAAACAAATTTGGCAATTACTCATAATATATGACTTGAAAAATGTCAATTGTTTGCAGTTGATTAATGTGCTCACTTAAGTTCATCGCTCCCAAATGTCCCACCCCGTCCCCTCCCGTAGATACATCACTATTCTGCCTGTGCGACCCTCGACATCAGGGAATGGTGGTGTTTGAGTTTTCCCCCCTCTTCTTTTCAGGGAGCCCACGGTGAAGTTAAACCCCCTACCCTCCGACCCCGCTGAGATCCACCACTGATTTCAAACCAAAATATTTTCTGTTATTGTTGAATACCTTTCCTTCAAAAAAGCTTCAAACAGGATATCTTTATCATTTTCTAATGATATTTAATCACTGGCAGATCCAAGGGGGGGGGGGCACGTGCCCCTCCCCCTCCCATGAGAGTCACAATCAAAGTTTTTGATGTAAATATGCAATTTTTATCGAAGTGTGTCCGACTTTTAAAAATGGAGTACCTTTTTTTAAAAAATATATTAAAAACACATGTTCATGATTGTACAGGTTCGTGAAGGCACTCGTATCGTTCGCTGTCAACGAAATTGAAATAAAATTTTTAATTTTCAACAAGCCTAATATTCTGTGAATGTTGTGATTTGTTACTATAGTAGGAGTAATATCCCTTTCGGAATGTTTCATTTACCTCTTTAAATGGTTCGAACCAACACTCAAATTGTTTGATTCAGCTTTATGTAAGGTTTGATACCAACCTTTCAATTATTGTTGATTTTTAGTTAACATTTAATAAAACACATAGGAGACAATGATAAATATTGATAGAAACAGGAGAAAATTTATTACCGAAATAGAAAAAGGGGGTGGACGACAGGAGAGATTATTTTGATGAATAAAAGTGGAAAATGGTGTTTCAAAAATAGACAATCATATCTTTTAAATGTAGAGAACAAAACTAAACTGAGAAAGAGAGTGATGAGGAAAATAACACTAAAATGAGCAGAAGTTGAGATTCAATGGTGTAGTATCCTAAAAGTTTATCCATACTAAATAATTATCGAAATTCATTGTATACTCATCTTGTTCATATTAGTTTATTTGTCATTCCATAACAAAACATTTTGGGAAAACTTTTCACCCTGGAATTGAAATTAATTGTACTTGGTCATTGAGCTGCCAACTGACGTATCACTCCATAAAAATAATGTGGCTTAGGCCTTAGGGTAACTACATATTTTTCTTAGAGAAAAATACAATTGAGTACTATGATGAAAAAATCGAAGCTTATCAAATAATGAATGGTATTTCTGGCTAACGGACTTTGAGTTCTAAAACCCAGGATGCTTCAAAGTAAAAGGTTGGCCAATGCTGTCTGAAAAAAGAGACAAACGAATAGATTTTTAAGATAGTAGGACAGTCATGTAGTTATATAGGGGCAGACCAGGAATTTGCAGGGGTTCGTGATGTAAAGTCGATTGTTAAGCAAATTCATACATGGTTATCTGATTTTATAATGAAAGCATTTTAATGAATTTGAAACTAAACAGTGATACAAGTTGGTGTCCATGATTTTAACCGAAATAATTATGACATAAATTCATCATCGGAATCAGAAAGATCTCCATAGATTTCTGGATAGGAGGTGAGAAAATAGGATTATACATAGATTGCAAGAAGTCGATTGGTTGTCTTTCTATACAGTATTTAGTGAGTTGGAACAAAGTACGCAAACTGTATGCACAGACCATGCAGACCATAATCATATGAAATATACGTCAAGGGAAAATTTAGATTTCCTACTACGGAATACATGTATGCGTCACAAAATGCTACTGTAACATTCCCTACGGCGAGTCGAAAACAGCCGTTTTATTCATTTTCATTCAAACTACCCACAATGTAACTGGTACAAAAATGTTAGAATGGCTTTTTCGACTCGCCGTATGGCAGCCGTAGAGCAATTGAGACTGAGGTACTACAATAATTTTGGCTATCTTCATTAGAAGTGAAATTCTCTAGTCTGGCAGTTCTCATGTCTACCCATTTATTGATCGCTGTAAGTCGTTGGCTTGTACAATAAATTAAGTCGTGAGCGCCCTCACGAGAAGAATACTTTTTAAGGCATCTATGAAAGTAGACAGCAGTATTCAACGAATAAAAACGTTTTTCTTGAAAAAAATAACTTCTGCAAGTATATATGCAAAGAAACAGATTTTGCAGAACTGAAATGAAAAGAGCACATTGAATCTCAGTTTACAAGAGATGTAGGCAAATTTATTTTTATTTTACTAAATTTTCTTACCTGTTAACCCTGACCCCCCCCCCCCTCAAAAGGCCACTGCTGGTACCCAATTATAACAAAAAGATGAAAATCATGGTGGTTCCAAAGGCAAAAAATAAATAACATTCAAGAACCTGAATAATAAGCTAAAAGTACATGCTTACAAGCCTACTTCGGTATATGTTCGTACAAGGGGTGCGGAATGATTTTTAATGGGTGGGTGACCATGTTACGTGTTAGGCTTACACAGTTTTGGAGAAAAAATGGGGGGCCAAAGCCAGTCCCCATTTCTACTGCCCCCGTCATACTTGACATTGTATTCATAAAAGTGTGGCATGAGATATCAATAACAGAATAAGTTCTTGTCACAGAATATGAACAAAATAAATTGGAATGATAAAAAGTACAACATTGGAGGCAAGACATCGCAGAGCGCAAGTGCACAAAAGCATCAAGACTTCGAGGATACAGTCTTGACAGCTAGTGCTCTGAAAAAAACATTTTTTATTGTAACAAAATACACAGATAAGACATAGTGCAAAGGGGCACCAAGTCTGGCCAGAGTAGCCTACGGTCAGTGACGTACCGTGGGTACGGCATTGGAGGGGCCCCAGCAAAAAGAATTGGGTCACTTAGTGAGCGCGAAGCGCGAGCTGAACATTTTGAATATTCACACCCAATAAAGGGACATTAGCATTTTTTTGTAATCACGATACGTTCCTGTCTCGCTAAACAAACAATGCAAGCGCGAAGCGGGATCTGAAATTGTTGGTATATATTGACCTCAAACAGGGACAGACTATTTTTTAGGAATTCATGAAGAGCATAAATATCTCGTCTAATGCGAGCTCAATTAAGCGCGTGTTGACCTTTTTTACACCTAAACACAGTCATGAGCACTTTTTATAGTCATGAACATGATTGGTCTATACGTATCTCACTAAATATTGCGAGCGCGAAGTGCGATCTGAAATTTTGTGATATTCAGATCGACGTGCGTACTTTACTATCGAAAATGATGCGGGCGCGAAGTGCGAGCTGAAATTATTTTATGTTCAGAAATTTCCCGGTCATATCATGGTATGAACAAGTGTAACGAGACGACTATTTTGAGAAGGCCAGATATTGCGTATCGGGCAGAATTTATCTAATTTTGTGATAGATTTTGACATGATATCCAGAGAATTATATATTTCACTCTTCTCTCTTTAGATTTTTTTTTTTGGTGGTCTGTACGCCACTGTGAACCGGATTCTTTGCGGCTGTAGCGTGAAGGGTAAAAAAAAAAACCAGGGGCGCAGTATAGCCCATGTGCTAAAAAGCTGCTTTATATAAGTCCCGAGCGAGCGAAGCGAGCGAGAAAAAAAATCACCTTTTCATGAGAATCTAACTTTGAGCTATTTTTTGACATTATATTCAGTAAATAAAATCATATCCTACACTTTTCCTTTGCTTTTCTTTCCTCCCTTTTTTTGTTCTTGTTTGTAGAACTGTTTGGGGCCAAGTCCCAACCCTTCCATACGCAGTGATGTGCGGTCGGGGTCCGGGGCGGAGCCCCCGGAACTTCTTGATATCAAAGTCATTTAAACCTCGCAGATTGCCGTTATTTTAATCAAATCGCGGGCATATACAAAATATAGCTTTTACACAACATACTTATTCAACCCAGCTGTGTAATGAACCAAATATTTTGAGGGGGCAAAACATAGCAATGTGGAAAAAATTTGTAAAAAGTCGCCAGCGTGCAAAGCGAGCTGGAAAAAAAATTGCCTATTGAAATTAAATTCTAATTATGTGATAGATTTTTCCATTATATCCAGCAAATAACACATTTCATTATACGTTGTCTCCTATAATTTCTTTTATTTCCTCTTGGGTGTGGAACCAAGACCCCCCCCCCCCCGCGCCTGTATGCCAGTGATTGAACGTGATTTAACGGGGGGGCGTTATAGAGCCATTTGAAGGTTATAAATGAAGAGCCCCTACTGCGTTGGGTCTGGGGCAAAGCCCCGGTATAGCTTATTTGCATAAAATTTAGGCAAGCTTATAGCACAATGTTGTATGCAGTCCATCTTTCTTCCCGCTCTTTAATTTCAATCATCGGCAGCCCGGTCGTGTTATTATTTTTTTTTCTTGTCCCTTTTCTTTGTTTTCCAATTAAGCTTTCGACTAATTACATTCTACTTTCGTTTCCCGCTATTGTTTGCCATTTTGTCATCTTTTAATTTATTTCCCACCGTGCTATTGCATCAGGGACCTGAGAAGCGGGGGTGCTGGGGGTGCTGAAGCACCCCCAGAAATTATCCTGGGGGTGCTGCGTGTATTATTTTCCATAGGCAGCACCCCCACGAAATCAGGTTCCCCCTGTATTTTTTTAAATATGTTATAATGTACATAATTATCACATCAGACAATCGCAAATCATTTACATAGTCTTTCACATATTCCAATAACATCCCTCCTATATATAACGCGACTCAATCAAGCTCCAGCGGGGCAGCACTCCGATACAAACGTAGTCGCGCGCAATACGTGATACACACTGGGGTGGTTGGACTTGAAACTTCCAGGTTTTATGTCGAATCAATTTAGAGAGCGCGCGCCCGACCACCCGTGTATTGTATACAAAAATTACAAGTAATAGAAATCAAATTTCACAGTCTTTTTCGCCCTGCCCCATGGCCCTACGGGCTGGGAAGCGGGGGTGCTGGGGGTGAAGCACCCCCAAAATTTGGGGGTGCTGCGTGTGTTATTTTCCATATATATAGGCAGCGCACCTCCTAGAAATCTAGTGGTAGGTATGATAAATGACAGAAATGTAATGAAAATGAACGACGTTTTGTAGACCCCCCCCCCCCCTTCAGAATTTTCCGACACATTACTTGAAATAGTGTTTAAATTCACCCTCTTTCAGATCGGAATATCAAATGTTTTCTGCTCGCGCTTCGCGCTCGCATTATTTATTTTTATCATAAAAAATGTATTTAGAATGCCCAGATACTAGGTCTAACTCTAAACACGCGCACGCATGTTTTATTCAGATACGCAGCTTGATTTGGGGGGGGGTGTACTCCGGGCCGAAAATATTTATATCAAATACATTTTATCAAAATAAATACATTTTATCAAAATCTGATAAGGATTACTTAAGTTATTTAATTCTAAAGTTTAGCAATATCTTATGAAAATGGTGATATGCATGTCGTCATGAATATTTAATAGGTGGGCTGATCAATGCTGTCACATCCCCACTATCCTAGCTGTTCCTTGTGGAATCAAAATTGTTTCATTTTTTCATACCAGAATGAATGATATGTCTCCCTTATAATGGAATAAGTTGCAGCAAAGAATATCTAATGGACTAAATCAGTTGTCAATTCAACTGTTTTGGTTCTTGAAAGGAAAATATTGAATAAACCTAATTTTATATAATAAAATACAAAAGAACAAGTGGGGAATAATGCTAATCTTAAAAATTCAATAACTGTGATTCCTTGTCTGATTTTGATCAAATCTTTATTCTTATGTTCGTCTGAGTATTCTTTATCTGTTCAAACCATTTTACATTCAGTGTGGAGTTTCAGATCAGAATATAAAAATTGTTCTGCTCGTGCTTCGCGCTCACATTATTAATTTAAGAATATATCCAATTACCCATCATTTTCTTGATTTACATTTCAGGTCTGAAATCTCAATTTTGTTTCCGCTCGCGCTTTGCGCTCGCATCAATTGTATAGTTACATACCTATCCTGTTCATGATTAGAAAAGTGCACTGATGTCTCGTTTTTAGGTTTGAAATCTCATTTTTATTTCCGCTCGCGCTTCGCGCTTGCATCAATTGTATAGTTTTATACCTATACTCATCATGATTAGAAAAGTACTTAGAATCTCTCGTTTTTTGGGTCTGAAATCTCAATTTTGTTTCCGCTCGCGCTTCGCGCTCGCATCAATTGTAAATATACCTATCCTGCTCATAATTAAAAAACGTGCTTAGAATGTCCAGTATTTAGGTCGGAATGTTAAATTTTTCAGCTCGCGCTTCGCGCTCGCATTATTTGATTGTTGATATATGTATCGTCTTCATGGGTAACTGTAAAACAGTCCTTATAACACGTCCCTTTCGATCAGGCCAGAGCGTATATAAAAAAAATATCTGCTCGCGCTCACAATTATTATTTGTTACATACGCATCTTGGACCACAAACATTGCTCAAAATGTTCAATTTTCAGGACAAAATACATGAAATTTCCACAAAAAATAGCTCGCGCTTCGCGCTCGAATTATCTAATTATATATTTATGTTCTTTTATAAGAAGAAAGCCAAGAAGTGACTGTCATATATATGTATATTTATATATATATATATGTGTGTGTGTGTGTGTGGTATGTGTGTGTGTGTAATAATGTTAAACTCAATTGTGTCTGTCCCCCCCCCCCCCCACCTCTTAGGAGAGATTTCAGCACCCCCACTGAAAAAATCGTTCCCAGGTCCCTGTATTGCATGACATAGGCCTATTTCGGAATGATTTGTTCTTTCTCAAATGTTCTTCTTTCGTACATTTTCCCGCTTGCCTTCCTTTTCCATTAAAAAAAAAAGGTTTTTCTTCGTTTTCTTTTCCTTTTTCCCTTTCCTTTTCCTCCTTTCCTTCCCCTTTCCCTTTTTTCTCCCTCCTTTTTGTCTTTTTCCCATTTTTCTTTTATTTTCCCGGTAAAATCCGCCAGGGGGGCAGCTTGCCCCCCCCCCCTCCGCCTCTTACGCCACTGTATCTGACCAATCCACCAATGCGAGCTTCAGCTCGTACTGGAAGTGTTTTTTATTCAGACCTTAAAAGGGGGCATTAAAAAGAAGCATATTTACTACCTAAAAAAATATAAACTCGTAGTGCGAGGAAATATGTTTGGTGAATTGACTTGAAAACCGTAATGTTTTAGTACCATTTAATCCTCTTGAACAGGATTATTTTCGGGGGGGGGGGCACTTCCATTGACGAGTGGATACCATGCGCGACCATGGGGTCTCGAAAAGCACCCTAAACACGTATTTTCCATATTCTGAAAATGCACCGCTTAACAAGTATTTGCGTGTGAAACCCTACCCTTAACAAGTATTGGAAACGAAACGATACTCTTGGCAAATATTCCCTGAATTGAACCCCTAAACAAGTACAAGTATTTTAATAGTTATGCACGGACGTCGGTCGTCGGTTTTACCTTTACCTACATCATTGGGTTTAGTACGGCCTCCCACTCGCGCAAATCGTACTCTAAACGCGTAGTGTTGACTGTTGGGGCAAAAAGTACATCCTTTATAAAACATTTTTTACACCATCGCAAATTTGACCCTAAACACGTAGCTTTCCTAGCGAAATAGATACCCTTTTTTATTTTAGTGTTTTTGACACCCTTATTACGTTACGTACGTAATGTGCCCTATCTTGAAAAAGACATCCTTTTTACGTGTTTTTGGGGTCGCGCATGGTATCCACTCGTCAAAGTGCCCCCCCCCCCGGGATTTTTTATATCATTATCGAACAATGCAAGCACCAGGAGTTCAACACCTCGGCCATGAGCAAATTATGTTTCATGAAGTTATGAAAAAAAAATTCTTATGACATTGTATGAGGCCTGATAGGCCTAACATATTATACAATAATTTCTTCTTTCCCAATACTTTTCCTTTTCTGTCTTTCTCTTTTTCTCCTTATGAGTCCCCGCTTTTTCCTTTTTTTGGGGGGGCCAGCCGATTGGGTGCCCCCCCCCCCCCCGTAGTTACGGCACTGCCTACGACAAGTTTTGAGCGAAAAAAACAAAACAAAAAGATCACCAAAATACCATTTGAATGGGCAATAGATGAAACGTTAGGGCATACTCGTGATATAGGCCCCGCTCGAGAAAAAAATTGTAATCGATTATACCTCAATATCTAGGTTGCTAACTTCAGCTCACTATATATACTCGTGATATAGGCCCCGCTGCTGTGTTGAATGGCTCAGAATGTCCGTTCGCGGGGCCTGTTTCACGAGTATAATACTATAATCGTTATAAAGGCCCCGCACTCCGGCACTTCAGGCACTCCAACACAGTAGCGGGGCCTATATCACGAGTATATTATTAAGCTTGCATCCTAAGATAATCGCGAAACTGGCCCCGTCCAATGCGCTTTTCCCAGCATTCGCACGTTCGTGGGGCTCGGATGACGGCTATTAGTATACTCGTTATCGAGGCCCCTTGCACTGTTATATCATGGAAAATAACGTGGTCGTGGGGCTTGTTTCCCCGGCCGGTGAGAATTATCATGGGCGGCGCTGGAGTGGGGGGGGGGGGGGGGGGGGCCTCCAATTTATTTTCCAAATAAACAAGGAGAATAATAAAATGTGTATGTATTTACTTCTTCAGAAATTTATTTGTCGATTTACTTATATATAGATACAGTTATTAACTTATTTATTTATTTATCAATCTATTTATATTGATTAATTAATGTATATATTATTCATCACTATTTGTTTTCAGTTTTTTTTTCTTTTGTGATAGTATAGAGAGTCAGAGGTATCATTTATTTCAATCTATTTTAATTGATTAATTAATCATTTAATTTATTAGTTTTCAGTTTTTTTTCTTTTGTGATATAGAGAGTAAGAGGTATCATTCGTTTTTAATTATTTCTATGTGTGGAAGTTCACTCATTTCAATCTATTTTAATTGATTAATTAATGTATTTATATTGATTAATTAATGTATTTATATTTATACATTAATCATTTAATTTATTTGTTTTCAGTTTTTTTGTCTTTTGTGATGTAGAAAGTCAGAGGTATTATTATATTGATTAATTAATGTATTTTATTCATCACTTAATTTATTTGTTTTCAGTTTTTTTTTCTTTTGTGATAGTATAGAGAGTCAGAGGTATCATTTATTTCAATCTATTCTAATTGATTAATTAATCATTTAATTTATTAGTTTTCAGTTTTTTTTCTTTTGTGATATAGAGAGTAAGAGGTATCATTCGTTTTTAATTATTTCTATGTGTGGAAGTTCACTCATTTCAATCTATTTTAATTGATTAATTAATGTATTTATATTGATTAATTAATGTATTAATTTATTTGTTTTCAGTTTTTTTTTTTTTGTGATGTCCAATGCGCTTGTCCCAGCATTCGCCGTGTGTGGGGCTCGGATGACGGCTATTAGTATACTCGTTATCGAGGCCCCTTACACTTGTTTTTTTTTTTATGGAAAATAGCGTGGTCGTGGGTCTTGATTCCCCGGTGAGTGATATCATGCGCGGCGCTGTAGGGGCCCGGGGGGCTCCAATTTATTTTCAAAAAAAAAAACAAGGGGAATAATAAAGAAGTGAGTATAAAAACTCTGCATGACAATGGAGTATGATCCATATGGGCGACTTGTTTTAGGCATGATGTTATCCTTCCAGTTTTCAGAGAAAAATCAACCAGGCCCCTCACAGCCTGACGCCGCCCTCGTGTTGCTAATATTTTGCTTTTAAAGATCTGCTCTCTGAATAACTTTTGATAAATCCGTGAATGATTCATTTATTTGCTATTTTTTGGGAGTGTTTTCTATGTAACGTTAGGCCTATATATAGTTATTTTTGTTCCATTGTCCATCGTAATTTGTATTTGCTAGTTATTTGATAACCTCGTTTTATTCAGCATTTCATTTGAATTATTTTTTTGCGGGGAGGGAGGTGTCATTAATAATTAAATTGTATAGTTCTTGTATAATTTCCCCCAATCTTTCACTTGACGTAATGCTGCGAATGAATCCATTTATTCATTCATGTATCATAATCTATTTATAATAACCAAACGAATAGGCATATTCATTCGGGGGAAATGTATTAATTTTCTTTTGGTCAATTTTATAATTGCTTGAAGGATATCTACGCTATAATTAACTTAATCTATATTTTACTGAGACTTATCCCCCTCCCGGCCCCCACAATTGGGGATAGGCCTATCATTATCTATATTATCTAAGTACGTTAAGTACGTTTTCTCTTTTACCAAAATATCAATTTATTAATCTTTTATTTTTTTAAAAGCTTACTTATACCGTTCATTAATATACCAGTATTTCTTCAGCTAATTAACCTATCAACTTAAATTATTTTCTCATCCTGCATTCATTTTAATCAATCCACTTGAAGATTGTTTGTAACTGTATTTGATGGCATGGTTTTAAAAATAATGGATTTCGATTGTTTGCTGGTATACATGGTAGTATACGGCCTGAAATAACGGCATATCGCATCAACAAATTATTTAAAAAAAAACATTTATTGATCGATCGTCATTTCATTAATTCACCATCCAAATATTGCATTTTTTTCTTCGCCTATATGGTATTCATTTATTTACTAATTCATACACCCTCGCCCCCGATTTTATTAAAAGATTTAATAATTTCGGAAAAGTGTCTTAATGTGTTCTTATAATTTATTTTCATGCAAAAATTATTCTACTATTTCCTTATCTGTGATATTTTATTTCAGGAGTTTAATGTGTCCCCCAGATCCGAGATTTCGTAGCGGGGGGGGGGGGGGGGGGCGCAAATTTGAGAAGACAGTTGGTGGCGCATAGGATTATCTGGTTGAATGCGTCAGAAAAAAATATACACACAGGTACGGGTTCAGTATTTTTAAAGGGGCGGGTGTACAGCTGTACAGGCCGGTTGGACATATTGCCATTCATGAAATCCCTGGTCGGCCACTCAAAGAGGAAAAGGTAAGTGTTTTTTTTTTGGGGGGGGGGGGCGTTGTGGTAGGGAAGTTTATGTACATTTTACTTTAATATTTACCAACAAGATAGGCCTACCATGACTATACGGCCGAACTAAACGAGAACGCTAACTGTGAATTTTTTTTTTATAATGCATGTGTTAAAATTAAGCTATGAATGGAGCACACTAAGCTCTTATTAACCCTAAACAACAAACGTTTATTTAATATTTTAATTACTGAAAATGGGAAAAGGACTTTACAGTGACGCATGAACAGGATGTGAAAGAGGAGCGCGAGCTTATTTTATTTTCACACTTGAAAATAGGATGCGAATGCAATCGAAGTTCGAGATGAATTTTGTTGATATAATTTATATCGACACGAAAAGGTTATGTTTTTAAACACTGCTGACATGTAGGAGTGAGAGAGGGGGGGCATCTTGTTCAACACTTAACTTTCCTTGTTGAATTTGATCCATTACAAAGGATAATAATGCATTTTAAATGATTTTAGTATTGACGTTTTCCTTGAACCGTTGTGTTCTTTGAATTGGTGGGAGCATAAAATTATAGGTCTATAATCGATTGTAATTCTTTTTTATTTGGGAGCAATAATTTTTTTACCAAAATCCCCATCATCTTGGAGTGTAATGTTTTTTCTTCTTTTTTGCCATTTTTTAAAACAAAACCCACAGCACCCCCTACTAAAAATCGTTCCCAGTGCCCTGCTTGATGGTTTATCGAACATGATTTGCGTGGATATTTTTTTTAAATGTCTCTATATTTGAGATTTACATAATTCTTGGTTTAATAGTCAAATCATGCTTCATAAACTTCTTTGTTTGTAAAATTATATTTCTTGAAGAGGAAATGATATGACTGTTGTGTTTAAGTGACATTTGTTACCTTGTCAGTTTCGTCTAATAGTTTCTGGAGGGTAAGAAATTAGCTTGATTAGCATTATATTTAGGATATACAACCAAAATGATATTGCTTGGTCATGGTGGATTCATCTGTAAATATCAATATTTTACATCGATTTACATGTAGTTTAATTACCACTAACATAGTATCCTGTTGCTAGGCGACATCCAACAATTCTATAGGCGCTGTTTTTCTTGCAGTTGCATCATACATACTTAGTTGACAGTGAGGTCACGAATCGTCGCATGTTCTGATATATTTTTATTTTTATATACAAAGACACAAATTTAGAATGAGAAATCAGATAAAGCACAAAAGTTTTTCTAATTTCATTTTTCTGTTTTTTGATATACAAAAACCAAATCACAACACGTTATTCTCGTTGTGATTTCGTTTTTGTGTTTTCAAAAACCCCCAACTAAGGGGCTGATTTTCGTTTCGCTTCTTCATGATTGGAACAGAAAAAAAAAATTTATCCATTAGTATATTTGTATACCTTGATTGTGCAGGTTACTGGGCAGGTGAAAGTGACATTCACAATTGATCTTAGCAAGTCATTCATTACATTAATGAGTAGAATACAATTTAATATAATAAACACTAATTAAAGTGTGAGAATGGAAATATTTGATTAGAGAATATCGAACTTCTTAACCAAATTGCGTGACAATTAAAAAAATATATTTTCAGCAAACCTTTAAGAATATTTTTTCTAGTTTCTGCTTTAATTATCATCAACTTTGCGTCAGGGTAAACTGCCCCCTTTAAGGGTAGGCCTATCGTGTCGATTTATTAATAGACAACATTTTTTCCCAAAACAGCACAAACATGAACGAATAAATGAATAAACCAGGAAATGAATACTAGTAAGTGAAGCAATACGAAGGAGAACTTGAAATAGTAATGTATTAGGCCCTCCCCCCCCCTCCCCCTCTCTCTCTCTCTCTCTCTATATATAAACGTTTCACGTATTGGCTTTAGTGGTATTATATAAGGTAACAAAATATAGTTTGTTATATATATAATAATATACGGTATAGAGAGAGAAATCAAATCCATACACAAAAATGAGAAATTAACGATAATATAATTGTTGGTCTAACATCAAATAAAACAAAAAGTTTAATACAAACAAATACATCAATAAAAAATTAATTTAAAGGACAAGTCCACCCCAAAAAAGTTGATTTGAATAAAAAGAGGAAAATCGAACGATCATAACGCTGAAAATTTCATAAAAATCGGATGTAAAATAAGAAAGTTATAACATTTTGAAGTTTAGTTTAATTCAAAATAATAGTTATATATGAACATCCAGGTCGGTATGCAAATGAGGAAACTGATGACGCCACCCACTCACTATTTCTTTAGTATTTTATTATATGAAACATATTTTCAAATTTTCTCCTCATTGTCAAGTGAAACAATGATTAATTCCTCCCTGAACATGTGGAATATATGGTTCAGTCACGTTGGCCCTTATTGTAAAATCTGTGAAAATTGAAAAATTGTATAATTCAAACAATAAAAAAAAACGAAAGAAATAGCGAGGGACATCATCAACTGTATCATTTGCAAGCAAATGAGTTGTGCATATCACTGTTATGTGAAAAATAAGCGAAACTTTAAAATATCACAACTTTCTTATTTTACATCCCATTTTGATGAAATTTCCAGCGTTATGCTAGTTTGATTTTTCTCTATTTATTCAAATCAACATTTTTGTGGGGTGAACTTGACCTTTAAATAAAATATAAATTCCTTTTATGTAACGAAAAATAAGGTGATAACACCCTTCAACTACGACTAATTAAAAAAAAGGTAAAGTCATTCATGCCTGAATGATCGAGGAATCTTCTGAGGATACCAGGTGAAAGAGTAGATATTCTGAGCTTTACAATGATTGCCGTCATCATTTTGTATATCCACAAGAACTTACAGAATGAATAAAAATAAATGAAATGTACGAGCCTGTATCAACATAAGACCTAGGCCTACGCACGCCTCTCAGATTAAAAAAAATATATATATATATATAATGAATAAATATGTAGATAATAAGTAAATAAATGAACTTCCACACATAAAAATAATTAAAAACGAATGATACCTCTGACTCTCTACATCACAAAAGACAAAAAAACTGAAAACAAATAAATTAAATGATTAATGAATAGCTATAAAAACATTAATTAATCAATATAAATACATTAATTAATCAATTAAAATAGACTGAAATAAATGAACTTCCACACATAAAAAGAATTAAAAACGAATGATACCTCTGACTCTCTATATCACTAAAAGGAAAAATATTAATACGAATAAATTATATGATTAATGAATGAATATAAATATATTAATTAATCAATATTAAAATAGATTGATAAATGAATAAATTAATGAACTTCCACACATAAAAAGAATTAAAAACGAATGATACCTCTGACTCTCTATATACATCACATAAGAAAAAAAACTGAAAACAAATAAATTAAATGATTAATGAATAAATATAAATACATTAATTAATCAATTAAAATAGATTGATAAATAAATAAATAAATAAATGAACTTCCACACATAAAATTATTAAAAACGAATAATACCTCTGACTCTCTACATCACAAAAGACAAAAAACTGAAAACAAATAAATTAAATGATTAATGTATAAATATAAATACATTAATTAATCAATATAAATACATTAATTAATCAATTAAAATAGATTGAAATGAGTGAACTTCCACACATAGAAATAATTTAAACGAATGATACCTCTTACTCTCTATATCACAATAAAAAAAATGAAAACAAATAAACTAAATGATTAATTAATCAATTAAATAGATTGAAATAAATGATACCTCTGACTCTCTATATCACAAAAGAAAAAAAACTGAAAACAAATAAATTAAATTAATTAATCAATAGAAATAGATTGATAAATAAGTTAATAACTGTATTAATATATAAGTAAATCGACAAATAAATTTCTGAAGAAGTAAATACATACACATTTTATTATTCTCTCTCCTTGTTTATTTGGAAAATAAATTGGAGCCCCCCCCCCCCCCCCCCCCCACTCCAGCGCCGCCCATGATAATTCTCACCGGCCGGGGAAACAAGCCCCACGACCACGTTATTTTCCATGATATAACAGTGCAAGGGGCCTCGATAACGAGTATACTAATAGCCGTCATCCGAGCCCCACACACGTGCGAATGCTGGGAAAAGCGCCATGGACGGGGCCAGTTTCGCGATTATCTTAGGATGCAAGCTTAAAGGAGAATGAAACCCTTGGAACAAGTTAGCTTTTGTAAAAGCAGAAAAATCAAAGAATAAGATCAACAAAAGTTTGAATAAAATAGGACTACCAATAGAAGAGTTATGAGCATTTGAATGTTGAGATCACTAATGCTATGGAGATCCTCCCATTGGCAATGCGACCAAGATCTATGATGTCACAGATGAACAACTCTCCCCTTTTGGACACTGAAAATATACCCCAAAACATCTCTTTTTGCTCATTCAAATCATATAACAAACGATTCATCAATGATATAATGTTGTGAAACCTCTGTACTTGTCCTCTCATAAAGAGAACACCTCACCTTGTGATAGACTCTATAAAAGTGAGAATATAAGTGAAATAAGTACTAAAGTAATAAGGGAGTTGTACGTGTGTGACATCACAGATCTTGGTCGCATTGCCAATGGGAGGAACTACATGGCATTAGTGATCTCAATATTCAAATGCTCATAACTTTCTTATTATTCATTCAATCTTCCTCAAACTTTCAACAATATGTTTCTTTGATTTTTCTCTTTGATATGGATTCAGCTGGTTTCAAGGGTTTCATTCTCCTTTAATAATATACTCGTGATATAGGCCCCGCTACTGTGTTGGAGTGCCTGAAGTGCCGTAGTGCGGGGCCTTTATAACGATTATAGTATTATACTCGTGAAACAAGCCCCGCGAACGGACATTCTAAGCCATTCAACACAGCAGCGGGACCTATATCACGAGTATATATAGTGAGCTGAAGTTAGCAACCTAGATATTGAGGTATGATCGATTACAAGTTTTTCTCGAGCGGGGCCTATATCACGATTTTGCCTTTTAGGGAGTTAGAAAACGGGGTACTTAGAAGTAGAAGTGAAATAGTGAAGCTACAGGTCGGGTAGCCCCCCCCCCCCCATGAAATTAATTTTCAATAATCGAAAAAAAATAGCACTATGATATCAATCTAAATGATATTCAGCTCCTGAAAGGTCGACCACATCGCAAGTCTGAGCCACTCAATGGTCTGAGCGTGATGGCATTGGAATAGCAAACCGGGTGGTATACGATTTGGGAGCGATGTTATATCAATCTGACTGCACTGAGGATGTGATGACCGGTACCGTTGTTTCTTTTTTGTGAACGACGTCACTGAACTTCGAAGTTCTGGAGGTAAATACACAAACATCATTTCTATCGAGCATGATTCTTGTACAATCTCAATTAAGTTGATGGAAATTTTATCTCACTAGTTTGATGAATGTTTGTGAATAAAATTTGATTACCTGGTTTACGTTTTTAACTGCAATTTGCATTTCGACGTTTTTGTAAGTTACAAATTACAAACACAAAAGCGAACGAGTGGGACTTGCAATTTGCATGAATAGTCTATTGCCTGACCTCTACTCTAGTCTAACCCCACTCCTAGTACCAATGAGGTCCAACATTACATGTATGGACCTCATAGGCGACATCAGTAGTATTTTTGGTTAGAAATCTCTGAGAACAGGATATTTAGGCAATTATATCACAAGTACAAGCTCTAGGCCTATTCCTTTCTCTTATTTAAATTATAATTTTATAGGCCTAGTGTAAATGCATCGTTAGCAACAACAAAAAATGAAAGAAATGAAGGGGAACTTACATTTTCACGGCTTTTTCCTGATTTTCTGGGCAGCTGCTCTTCTCTTCTGACTCGCGATCGAAGCTGATATGAAGATCACGTGATTCGCGTTCTCGTCAGCTGATCGGTTGGTTATTCTTTTCGTCAGACGTTAATAATATATATTTTATAATGCTAGCATTCATCGCTAATTTAGGTGAAAGAGATTGAAGTTAAACAGCGCCAGGTCGGAATCATAATTATTTTGGAAGAGTGTATTTATACACTCGATCTCATACCTGACGTAGACGGCGCTATTCAACAAATGCACAATCTTCAATATAAAAAATAAAACAGAAAGAACGCCTTGAACACAGGCTAAAATGCCTAACGATTTATCCGCGGCATTAACAACTATCGTAAAGGGCGCTCCATTTATCAATAAAGATGGACGCTAAGCTGTCTATGGCGACAAAATTTGCCGCAAATATTTACGAAGAATTGTGAGAAATGGTCTGAAAATGCAACAAAAGAACCGGTGAGTACCGATTAAACATTATTAAAGTTATAAATAGATTATACATACCTTGTAGATTTAGTTTTTAAGGTGATATTAGTGCTTAGTTCTAAGCTAGGGAGGCCCAAACGCGCGTGAGTGGAGTCCCAGTTTATTAGCACGGGTAAGTATTGGGGTGTCGCCTAGAGTGGTCTAACCCAGGGAGCTCCGGCCCGCGAAGCGGCCCCATTCTACCCACCCGTGGGTGCATCTCTGCCGCTGTGTACAGGAAAATTGAAGGCACGGCGCATTCAACAATGCAACAAATTCCCGCATAATTAATAAGAGAATTTACATTTCCTAAAATGGGATAAGCAGTCACAACAGGCAACCGCCAAAGGTACGAGGGCGTTAAACTTCATCAGAAGGAACTTCTATCACTGCTCTAAAACAGTGAAGGAACGTTTATACCATTCACTTGTTAGACCCCACCTAGAATACGCTTCGATAGCATGGCACCCAGGCACAGTCAAGAACACCAAATTGCTGGAAATGGTTCAGAGACGAGCCGCCCGGTTCGTCACAGGAAACTACACACGGGGATCCAGTGTTACTAACATAATGACAACACTTGGCTGGATGTCTCTCGAAGAAAGGAGGCGAAATCACCGAATCATCAACTTATATAAGATCATCCATGGAGAAACTCAACTTGACTTAAATAAATATGTCACAAGAAAAATAAGAAGACTAAGAAGATCCCATGATGAACTGTATGACGTCACTTCAAAGTTCATCACAACTACTCAACTGGCTAATTCCTTCTTCCCTGAAGCAATCTCCCACTGGAATAACCTCACAGCTGATATGGTATCCTCCAAAAGCACTGACATACTTAAAGCAAAACTAAACATGCAAAACCTGCAACAAAACAAAACAGAGTAATAATACTCCCACTCTCGTCAGCCCTGAGTTACCCTTCCTGGTGGAGGACTTCAGGGATTGAAACTACAAGGTACAAGGTACAGAATGAAGTCCTACGAAACTTACCAAACGACACTCACACGTATTGCGAGGTTAGTATACCCAGTTGTTGTGTGTCCGGACAGGTTGTGTGTCCGGACGATCAGTTTTAGAAAGTAATTTGGAAAAATTTACAAGCGAAGTTTCATCAATTTTTAGTTCAAAATGTTAGGAAATATTAGAGAGAACAAAATCGAAGATGATTATAACTAGTATTGAATTCATATTTTTAGTGTAATCCAAAGACAAAAAAGAAGGCTTCAAAAATATAAAGTGTCCGGACACCCGATCCCCCATCCTATAGTATACTAACCTCGCACCACGAACCGCGTTTGGCAGTGGATTTCTAACTAGTGGGTCACGCGTGCTGGGATCTCGCTTCTTGGGTCCACAACACACGACTTCTATGGCTTGATTTTTCTGTGCGTGGCGGCATGTAATGAACCCTTGGGTGACCAAACGATGACGATGTGAAGCCTGAAGTGAAGGCAATTCCTCCTAAAAAGTCCTAATAATATGAATATCTCTCAAGTCAAAATAGCGTCATTAAAAATAAGCGTTGATTTTTCTTCTCGTTGACAAAATAGGGAGCAACCTTGCGAGTTCTCAAATTTTTCGTCTAATGAGCGAAAGAGGGCGCGCGATTTATCTTCACATCAAAGACGCCACAAGGGAAAGACTAGACTGTAGACACAAAAACTAAAGTAATAGGCCCTACACGTAAATCGATGACGATGCAAAGCTTTACGCGAAGTCGGCAAAGTGTCCAATCTTTTTACTGTAAAGACTTTGGTGGAACGAACGGTAGCACTTGCGGGGCTTCGTTCAAGGTACGTAGAATTTTCTATATTTTTTGTTTAATTTGTCATCGCTTTGAATATTTTCCAAAAAGTATTATCATCAGCAAAAATATTAAAAAGTATGTTTTTTAAGTTATTGCATTTATTGGTGTCTCTATTTTATCAAACAATCATTGGAATTGCGCATACAATGAATCAAGAATCTAGTTTTTAAAATACCGACAAGCTGAATTAAGGTTGTGAATTGTATTAGCGCCACCAACGACCTTCCTTTTATTTCCCTGGAAGAGACATGCGAAGCCACTTTCCAGGCCGAGGTAAGCGAATTTGCTCTTTTTTGTGTCCTTTTTAAATTATAAAATATGTTAAAAATTGAAAATGGAACGCTTTTCTCCAGCAAAAGCCCTGGTGAGTAGCGGAATGGGTTTCGGCTAACATCATTCACGTTATGAAGCGATGTTAACGTTAACTCTAAAATCCATGGCGTAAACACGTTGGTTGTGCGAGGTTAGTATAGCATATACTAACCTCGCAATACGTGTGAGTGCATTCTACCCCATTTTGGAGAGCATATGTCCGCCTAAACAGCTGGCAGCCGTCTGTTTCGAGGAGTTTTTTAACAATTAAAAAAAAAAGATAGTTTTATAGATATGACATCATTTTAATCTTGTCATCACGCCACACCCAGTCACATTAATGTGAGGGTCGTATACTGTACTCGTTAGAGGTCTACTGTGTGTGGTCAACCCTAGCCTGGAGGCTCCTAGAGAGTAAAAATCATTTACTAACGTATGCTTACTCTCAACGGAGCCTGGAATTGCTTCTACACGCACCGCCCAAAAACCTGAATCTTTCGCCCCCGAGATTTCTACTTTCCTTCTAAAAGATCTAGCCCTAAATCGTGTACATGGGATACAACTTTATTTCCGACATTTCCACGATATTGATTTTATTTTTAAACAAGAATTCATTAAAAAAACAAGAAAAATGTTATGAAAAGACAGGAAGAACTTGCCACCGTGTTCATTGTCTTTCGCTTGGCGACAGCACGCAAACCGCGCGATTTGCATTTTTGTGCATAGAGGACCTAGATAATTAACTCTGTGCTCGACTCGCCAAATGGATATACCGCACTCGGTCCTACGGACCTCGGTGCGGTATATCCATTAGCTCTTCTCGCACATCGTTCATTATTTGGCCCTGCATGCACGCATGCATGCGTGCATTATTTGTATAATATACAACTTTGTTATTTCACAGGTACCGTATGCGTATGACCAGGGGTGGTATTCTGAGATCCATTTTATCTCAGATAAAATAAAACATTCTATCTCTGTTAAAATCAGTGAGATAAAATAACCTTAAAATCTCTTGAAATTGGTATTCTGAGAACAATTTTATTTACATTTTATGATTTATCTCTGTAAGATACACCTGAAGACCTATTCTTTAATCAATATCCAATGAGAAACGCTCTTTTATAGCTCTCTCTTCTCACTCAACCAATGGAAATCCATTCCGCCTGGAGGTGCGGCGAAGGAGTGAGATTGCATCAATTTATTAAATTCAAATACGCTTATGCGTCTTTACAGAGATTTCTTTAAACAAAAATTACAATAATCTCTTTTTTTTTTAAAGTCTTTATCGCATCTTTTCAAGCATCATTAGTTAACAAAATATTAGTTAAGAAAAGTCTTATGAAATAATTCCTGATTGTACAGGAATAACATTAAGGTGTTGTTCTCAGTAAATATATAATTTTTCTTCATTTTCATGTTGACATTTATTCATCTAGAAATATTGATGAAATCAACATCCCTGAGATAAAATAGCCCCTACCCTCTTTTAAGTTTATTTTATTTTTTCTTCAAAGTAACATGGGCGCAAGCATATCATCCGCGTTGCAAAGGTAAAATACGTGATTGGTAAGTCTACGCAGGCACTGCTCTGTCGCGTTTCATGTATAGATAAACAGATAAAATTTTGAATTTTATCTGGTAAAATGTCATCTCAGAATACCAATTTCATTTTAAGAGATAAAATAAAATATCTTAAAGATAAAATGACCTCAGAATACCGCCCCTGGACTGGCAGGAGGTAGTGCCAAATTTAGAATGGGTGCATGAGCCTACCAGAGGTCATAATTAAAAATTATACATTCTGAGGTCAGTAACTGAGCACTCACACTAGTGTGAGTTTAGTATTAGTATACTAACCTGGCACAGTGAACCGCCTTTGGCAGTGGATTTCTAATAACTAGTGGGTCACGCGTGCTGCTGCGACGCCACTTCTGGCATCCACAACACACAACTTCTATGGCTTGATTTTTCTGTGTGCATTGGCATGTAATGAACCCTTGAGTGGTAACTGAGAAACCTAAGAATTCTTTTTACATAAGAATGAGAAAAGTAATGAATTAGTAATGGATTAGGTAGATCTATTAGTAAAATATATGCACTCAGTGTCCACAGCTTTGAGAATGGAGTGGATAAGTATGGAGATGTGAACCAGTGAAGTTCAAGTTTGATGCTGACCCACCAGGACATGATCCGGCCAACCTAAAGAGTAGGCAGAATTTGAAGCTGAATACAGAGTCTTAAGACTGCATTCTGATGCATCCATAAGTAAGACTTCCATATGTACCCCCCCCTCCCACTTAAAGTAAAATTGAAAATAAAAATATGGAGAAGGTTCAAAATAATATATCTAGATCTAGCCCTAAAGTAGAACATATACATATATGATGGGAGTGTGGAAATACCTTCCAAAATATGGCTTTGTTCCGTCAAATTTTCGAGCAGGATCGAGTGCGTGTAATTGTCCATAGACATCGGTTTATTTAGTCAGTAAAGGGTCTGAAAGCCTAGACTTGTCAAAGTATTGGCTCATAATTGCTAGAAAACCTCTTCCAGTATCAGTGCTTCACGCTGGCATAGCGGGAAGAATCTCGACTGCAGTTTCAAGGTGAGTTCGAGTCCCAACTAAGGTAAGAATTACTAGAAAATCAGTAGAGAAACGGGAAGTGAATGAACTGGAAGTCTCAACAATCTTGTTATTTTAGGTGGGGGTAAATATGGAAGTCTTTCTGGTATAAAAAAGTCAAAATTCTTTTCCAAGAGAAACTGATCAAACTTTAGTCGAGTTATGTTACAAGGGCACTGGCCATGTCCAGCTCCTGGTGATATACAGTGACATCTGAACTAATTGGCGCGGTCCGGGGGATGGGCCTTATAATCAAATTTAATTAAATTCTGCATTACGCCACCAAAAATTAATCTTTTCGAATTGTATGGTAAGGTCCCCTAACTCTGCACCGTGCCCACAAACTTTACACATGCAATACATAGAACTAAAGATATTCATTAAAAAATCTGACTCAAATAATGAATTTGGGCATTTCGTGTGACGACCTCAAAATGCACCTTCTTTTTGTTCAATCTGATAATGACTGGTCGAGGTTTTCCAAGAAAATCATATATTTCTCTCAAACTTTCATGAGATTTTTGGCACACTTACACATAAGGAACATTACCAACTTAATCGTGATTAATCTCAAGTTATATTGTTAGGTATGCAGACATTGCCCCCCCCCCTTCATAAGACATCCTTAGACTCTACTCCATGCTCAGGAAGACTATTCCATAAATTACAGATTCTCAATGTAAAAAAGTTCTTACGTGTATTCTTATTAGCTCTAACCTTGAAAAGCTTGTGCGCATGTCCCCTTGTACTGATGTGAGAATTCAGTTGCAAACATGGGTCAACATCAGGGTCATATTTGTGGAGAATCCTCAATTGTTAATTGTTATATCCCTTTCTTTTTTCAGTTTAAATGTCATTAATTATATACATTGCAGAGAGCACGATGCAGGTTTTGCTGTGGTTTTGATACTCGGACCTTTGTCTGGCGCCAAGCGCAAGTGAATCTGTTCACCCGACGGGAGCGGCTGCATATTCATGATATTTTTATGGTGGTGTGTGGGTCGCATGCTTTGGCTGTTGCTACGTCGGGTGTTTATGCTTGACGTGGTAGCGGCTTTTGTGTGCGATCTGCATACTGCCTGGTATGTGCATTGGCTCCCGGCAGGTGGATGGAGACACTTTGTCCAGGCGTTTTTTCATTGCGAAACCTGTATACACGTAATCATGATTGTTGTGCGTTTTGGTGCATCCAATTCATCAAGCCTTATTGGCTTTTACGGGTGCACCCTTTCCATTATATTTTAAATTATATTTTGTACTTTATTATTTGTATGCTATGTATATTATATTTCCTATTTGTATCATTTTAATCAATTTGATATTTCCATTTTTTACTTGTACATATGTATTTTTAATGGAAATAAATAAATGAATGAATGAAGATCTCTATCATGTCACCCCTAGCTCGTCTATAAAGTAGAGTAGGCAAATCAAGCTTCTTCAGTCTCTCAGGATATGAGAGCCCTTTCAAAGTTGGGACGTAGTGAATAGCTCGTCTCTGCACATTCTTAAGTGCATTGATATGTTTCACTTTGTATGGATTCCACACAGGGTGGCCATACTCTATATGAGGCCGAAGAAAAGCCTTAAAAAGTCTCTTAAAGTATCTTCATGGAGAGAAACAAATGATTTCCTTTCCAAACCTGCTAGCTGAAACAATTTGAAACAATTTTCTGTATGTGGGCATAAAATGAAAGTATGCCATCTATATCTATGCCCAGGTCTTTCATCCAATCAACATCCTCCAGATTACATGTATATTTAATGTTATCTTTCTTTAAACGGTATGACCTGGGAGGGTAACTTTACACTATGTATACAGGACAAAAAGTCAAAACTTTACACTTCTCAGGGTGGAAGTTAAGAAGCCACTT
This sequence comes from Lytechinus pictus, assembly GCF_037042905.1. Classification (NCBI taxonomy): domain Eukaryota; kingdom Metazoa; phylum Echinodermata; class Echinoidea; order Temnopleuroida; family Toxopneustidae; genus Lytechinus; species Lytechinus pictus. Next base: position 30,503,776 of record NC_087254.1, read on the forward strand.
ATCAGACCAAGACTTTAACACATGAAGATCGTCTTGAAACAGAAGGTCACGATTTCAAGTAATCTCACTAAGAATCTATCTGCAAAAAGGTACATATCACTCTTAACACAGTCAGGTAAATTGTTCACATACAAAACAAAGAGAATGGGACCCAAATAGTCCCGTAGCTCGGATTGTTTACCGAACTGCCGGGTTGACATTGTCCGGCCCAGAACATTATGGGTCTGTTTTTTTTTGCATCCCTTGAACCCTGTAAATAACCTGGATGGTTTGATAAAATTTGAGCCATTTTGAGGTGTCATCTGTCACCAAAATAAAAGTCATTAAACTATTTTTAACAAGCAATCCATCGACTTTAAGTGTGATGGTCGAGGGGACAGGTCAAAGGCCAAGCATCCCTACCTTGTTTTTATTCTTTCCTATAGGATGATTTTGATTGATGTGTTTGATCAGACCTATGAGTCATGGGCTTTGAAATATCCCCTTGTCTGTCACTGTCTACTTTTGTTTGTTCATAAGTTTTTTTAACCAATATTATTCAGGCACCCAGATCAAACACAAAAACATCTGAATAGTAGGCTTTGAATACAGACAGATCAAATTGAAAGAGGACAGATCTAATCATATTTATGTGATTTTTGTGTACACATTTGTCACCTATTTCAGGTTTCAATAAACAATTATTCTTGAATGGAACAGGACCTGGAGCATTAGGGGCTGTAAATTATTGGTTGAAGTGAACAGCACATGTCATACTGCCAATAATTTGGATCCATTGACTGTGTCCATGATGTCTGCAATCTCACCAAAGAATGATGTAAAACACTAACTAAACAGATCTCTTCTTGCTTCTTTTCATACATGTAGCATCTGATGTGGAACATGATAATTGATCTCCAGAATGGCCATTGTTATGTCATGGTTGCAAAGAGATTTCTGCAGTACACTTAGGCACATACGTAGATGGTAGACGATAACATGGCTGCATCAGATGAAGAGTCACATCAGCGATATCACAGAAATAGAAACGTGAAAGTTAACGGCAGGTATGACCAACCAATCAGACACTCACGATCCCATTCCACGAGTGATCTCCCAGCCAAAGAGTTTCAGGAAAGGACGTTGAAACCATCCCTTTATGAGGAAACTCGAAGGGAAGAAGCGGATGATGCGCTTTACTCAGAAGTGAGCTTGATGGACAGTAATTTCTCCTGCGCATGCTGCTATGAGCTCATGGTGCAACCCACCACCTTGAACTGTGGACATAGCTTCTGTCGGCTGTGCTTAGCAAGATGGTGGAAAACATCACAGAAGATGACGTGTCCAGAGTGCAGGCAACCTTGGACTGGATTTCCTCATATCAACATCATCATCAGGTACAGTCTTTTGTTGAACCGACAGTAGCATGTTTCTCAGGATCATCATAATTGTCATTTCACTGACATCCCATGGAAATGCATGTTAAAAAGGGTGAATTATTTACTGGTTAATGTCCCAATTCTTTATGGAAATTGCAATAAACAATTGGTGCTCATGCAAGCTCCTTCAATGAGAAGTAGTCGAGTGTGTGGTCTGACTAATGAGATGTACAAATTTTGTCTAATTTTCTATTTTTTGTTTAATTTTGTGTATGGGGGGAAGGGAACTTTAGATGTGAATTGTGGACTTAACAAGTATTTACTAGCTTTAACCACCAATAGTTTTATAGCATACACTACTATGAGCTGTCTATGAGGTTGTACTATATGGTTTCCCAGGAAATGCATTTCCTTTCTATCACTTCAACATCAATGTCAAAATCAGTGTACAGAATATAATTGTAACTGTCTTTGTTGGGTTTTATGATAATTGTGCAGTCATGTACTGAGAATAAATACTATTCATGTAGACTCACCCAACAGTGGTCCTAGAAACCTAATCAATGTTACACGTACATTGGAAGCTGATAAGAGGTACTTTAAGATGATATTAGTTTAGTGATCACAAATCAGTGCTTGGCTATCATTAAGGTATCATACATTTGTACATGTTCATGTAATGACCCTGCCTTAAATTGAGCAGAATGATTTCATGTCCGACACCTTAAACTTGCAGGAACACAATAGACAAGCTCCATCCCAAGGCCATTCGAAGGCGTACTACCGCCCTCCAATCCTTTGAGAACATCAAGCTTCTCCAGGAGTTTGAGGAGTTTGGTGAGGCAGATGAGAAGACAAGAGAAGCAGAGGCCGCAGGAGGGAGGCAGGACAGACTCAGAAAGGGTTTTGTATGGGGAGTCCTCACAACACTTGGTCTTGTCTTTGTAAGTGTTATGATAAGATGAAGAAACTGTGATTGTCTAGTAGTGCCATCAATTTTTAAAACGTGTTCTCAATGCTACATTACTAATGTAGCATTGAGAACACGTTTTAGGCCTATTTAGAAAATTTGGCAGATTATTTTTCTTAGGAAAGAAACAATTGTGATAAGGACAAGATGAATCCTAAATCAATGGGGGTTTTTCTTAGAGAAAATAAAACACCTCCCCCCCTTCCCTTTAGGCATCAAAAGAGCCCAATCTTGTCTTGTTATGAGGCTGGATTGCATGTTAATGCAAGGTATATAAATTCCTTTTTATAAATTCAATTCTACATGAGTTTGAAGACAAGTTTAATGGCCCATATTTGATGTTTCCCTTCTTGATCATCTTTCAGTGTTTGCAGATCCTATTGAATTGGAACAGACAGGACAGTGAGATGTTGGTGTACAAACCTCTTTCAAGATGGAGACCTGTGGATGTCTCACAGTGGTTGTCAGAGCTTGGTTCCTGGGCTGCCGATGGCTACAGTAGGCAGTTTAATGCCAGTGGAATAAGTGAGTGGTATAATGTAAATGGAATATTTTAGGTGAAAAATCTGGATTTTTGTCTCACCTGCATAGCAGAGTGAGACTATAGGCGCCGCTTTTCCGACGGCGACGGCGGCGGCGTCAACACCAAATCTTAACCTGAGGTTAAGTTTTTGAAATGACAGCATAACTTAGAAAGTATATTGACCTAGTTCATGAAACTTGGCCATAAGGTTAATCAAGTATTACTGAACATCCTGCCTGAGTTTCATGTCACATGACCAAGGTCAAAGGTCATTTAGGGTCAATGAACTTAGACCATGTTGGGGGAATCAACATCAAAATCTTAACCTAAGGTTAAGTTTTTGAAATGTCATCATAACTTAGAAAATATATGGACCTAGTTCATGAAACTTATACATAAGGTTAATCAAGTATCACTGAACATCCTGCATGAGTTTCACGTCACATGACCAAGGTCAAAGGTCATTTAGGGTCAATGAACTTTGGCCGAATTGGGGGTATCTGTTGAATTACCATCATAACTTTGAAAGTTTATGGATCTGATTCATGAAACTTGGACATAATAGTAATCAAGTATTACTGAACATCCTGTGCAAGTTTCAGGTCACATGATCAAGGTCAAAGGTCATTTGGGGTCAATGAACTTTGGCCAAATTGGGGTATTTGTTGAATTACAGCCATAAATTTGAAAGTGTGTTGGTCTAGTTCAAAAACTTAGACATAATAGTAATCAAGTATCACTGAACATCCTGTGCGAGTTTCAGGTCACATGATCAAGGTCAAAGGTCATGTAAGGTCAAAGAACTTTGGCCACGTTGGGGGTATTTGTTGAATTGCCATCATATCTCTATAAGTGTATTGGTCTAGTTCATAAAACGTGGAAATAAGAGTAACCAAGTATCACTGAACATCTTGTGCGAGTTATAGTAGTTTTCAAAATCAGCACTGCTGCTATATTGAATCGCGTGATGCAGGTGAGACGGCCAGAGGCATTCCACTTGTTGTGATTAATGATACTAATATTAACCCATTGGCTACTGAATTCTATGATGTCCCCAAAGGCTTCATGTATATACCACCCTGCTCAAGTGTATATTGTGATGTTGATGATAATTAAGAAATAGTAATGATACCATCATATTTTACCCAGTGTATCCACTTCAGTTATGAAAACCGTTCTTCCAGTGGGCCCTGCTTAACATAGTAATTTAATAATTGATGATGATAACATAATGAAATTTTGTTGGTTTCTTAAAAATAAGGATAAAATAATTATACTGGCTCATATAGCTTTATCTAGGGACAGTGATTTTCCGTTAAAAAAAAATGCCTTTTCCGTTTGAGAAAATCTTAAATTCCATTTCAGCATGTCAGAAAACGTAAATTCAGTTCCCCATAGACTTTGTGTACATGAAAAAGTGACAATTCTGTTTACCCATTGAATAGCAATATCACAACACTCGCGCAGGCCAAAATTTGTATCTGCCACTGTACCAACAACACAGTAGAATCTGTTCTAATCTGATCTATGCGTGTACACAAAATATTTTGACGAACATAAATACATCCTCACCTTTTACATTATTAGCATCATTTTACAGTTGAATGAAATTTTATCGATAATTTTGGGGTTTTTTTGGACATCGTTTTCAGCAGTGAACGATTATCGCCTATCCACCATTTTGGATTTCAAGACCGCAATATCGTGCTGTTACATCGTCGAATGTAGAGGGCAGCAACACACAACCATTTTGTTAAAATCAAACGATGTGTGCATGTGAATGTTTTTGATGAGCCCAACCCCACCGGCCCAGGGTAGGGGTGAGGGGTTCGATCGAGTGTGATGGAGTCGAGTGCAGTCACGATGTGTGAATTGTCATGATTATAGCGAAGTGAGGTCGTGTTTTGTGGCCATTTAATATTCGTATTTTGTTGAGATTTCGTAGTAATTTTTTGTTGCTGTTCTGTGTATTTTGAGGAAAAATATGTTTTCCGTGATTTTTCGTTTGAAATGCCACTTTCCATTTCAAAAGGCCCTTTCCGTGAATTCCGTCCGTTTTCCGCAATCGCGGAAAATTACTGTCCCTATTTATCACTTACTTTCTAAGTAGTCGGTATTTACTCTTCAATGGTGCAGTATAATTACCCAGGCTTTTGCAGCGCAGCTGTTATGCACTACATTTAAGGAACAAGAACATACAGTTTATTCAAATTGTGCTGCTCTCAACCCAGGTTAGAACCTGGATGGAACTTGTTCCAGGATAACATGTATCCATGCAGAAGTAAATTAGATCACTGATGAGATTCAAACCCCTTGCCTTCTGATTAAAAAGTGTGAGTCAGAAAAAAATGACCATGATACTCCTACAAGTACACCTGTGAATTTCATGTTGTAGAATTTTGGCCCCCAGCATTGTGCTGTTGCTTAATAATTATTATTATGTGTCTGTATATTTTGTCTCTTTTAGATGGGGTTCTCTTGGAGGGGCTACAGTCTGAAGGAGAGCTGGAGCCGGAACCCTTCAATATTAACAACTCACTTCACCGTCAGGCCATCTTGGTAGCCCTGGAGAGGGTCAAGCAACTTGGTGGAAAACCTCCAAGAGATCTATGGGAGTTCAAGGTAGGAAGACATTAATTTATTTTTAGATATAAGTAAGCAATGGATATATGCTGAAATATGAAGAAAAAAATATGTGATAACATACAGCTAGACTGAGATTATGGGTTAGCTGAATCAGTTTATGAAACACAATGTCAGCTTGGCTTTTTCCTATGGTCTCAGCCATTTATCTCCCATCTTTGATCTAAACTTGTTGCAATGGAATTGAAAAGTCAAAATTACTGTTTTGTCACATGCCAGTCTGCATTTTTACCTTTTTTTTCCTCTTTCAAAGATCTCTATCAATTTTTGTATTACAATATTTGAAATTAAATAAATAAATACACGGCATTGCTAGAAAAGATGAAAGTAAAAGCTGATCAAAATAAAGCTTTAATAATCCACTGTCCTGAATGGGTTAAAAACAATTTCTTTTAAAAGTTATTTGTTAATATTTTGATGGTGTAGATGCATTCAGGTACATTTAAGTCAGTTGGAACGTTCTTCCAAAGTGCTACATTCTTTCAGTATAATCATAAACCTAAGAATCTAATAATCTTTTTATGTTTTCCTTTGTTAGGCATTGCATCAAGGCCTGAGCACCTTCCTATCCTACACAGTTCGTGAGTTTCCTCGTCTAACCATGACTGGCATGTACATGTTCTACTATGAAGATGTTTTTCTTCCATTTATTCATCTTGTCTGCCCGGCGAGGTCTGACGTCGCTGGAGAAGCAAACATCATTGTGCAATACTATGTAAGTCACAGGATAACATGTATAAAGGGGGTCCTTGTGCCTGCGTACTGAACAATTTAACTTAAGATTAGAGATGAATATTCTTTTTATTTCACAAAAAATTTCAGTTGATAATGTCCATTATAATCTCATTAAACTTTGACAGAAATTTATAGTTTTCTTGGAAAAAACCTGAGCCAGTTATTTTAAGATTGAAAGAAAAAAGGTGCCCCATATCTGCCCACCCATTCACTCTACAGACAATTTGGGGGTTTTGATGAGAAAGGTTGCATTTTGAGGCCGTCACATGAAACACCTGAAATCCAATATTTTTTCACAATTTTTTTGTTGGATTTTTTAATGAATATCTGTATATGTAATGCAAGTGTAATGTTTGTGGTCGTTGTGTATCTACTTTTATTAGAATCATGCAGATACCCGTAATTATGGTAAGGCACCCCATGTCTGAGCATACGACGTATGCGCAGACATGGGGTGCCTTACCATAATTTTGTACAAAAATAAATTTTTTAACTTCAATTAATTTTTTTTTAAATAACAATAAGCCCTTTGAGAACTTTGTTTCGGTTTCTGAAAAGAAGTGTGAACACATCACACTTTTGATAGCTACATTTGTTTTGATTGATAAATAATGTAATAAAAAAAATGGCTGCTGATCTTTGAACTTGTATGTTAAGTTTTGGAGTAGGTTCTATTTCAAAGCGTTAATCAGATTAAAGGTCACAGATAATCCATGCGGGGCAAACAGTAATTAGACTATGTATGAAGATATGATTTGAAATTATAAACAAGCTATGGCATAAATTCCTGATAGAAGATCAATGAATCATCTGGTTGACAAATTAAGAAATTTTTTTTCACTGAATCTAGCCGCCATTTCACATGGTTAAAAAATTATCATTTAAATGATGATTCCAGTGAAAAATAATGCTAATGACGAATATTTAGCACGTGTGAAACCAAACAAGAACATGATTAGAATCACAAACACTAATCACAGTCACGATTACAGTTGCAATCATCTTTACAATGATGATTCAATATTCACATGTGAAAAGGCCCTAGATCACTCGGCTAATGAATAGGTTTCAACAGAGATGCTCTTGAGGTATTTCTGTAGCTATAAGGTCATTGCAGGTCACTGATGAAATTCTGTTGACCTGCTTTGCCCTGCCAACAAGTTTTTTTTGTAAACAAGCAGGAATTCTGCACCTGTGTTTGTAGATTTCAGATCCTGTTTGAAATGTACAATTACAATACATGAATGGATTGGAATGCTAGGCAGCTGTTAGTTGTTAATTACTTTCAGTGCTTGTAACTGAGGAAATACCTTGATGTACATTTTGAAATATACCTGGTATTTTGTTTCAGCTGATATGAAAAGCTTTATGGCTTGAAGTACTGATGATAATGTGCTGTGGTCATTTTTAGTTTTGATGTGACTATCATTTAAAATATATAGATTTAGAATCTGTAGATGTTACTGATGACTTTGGTACCAGAATCTAAAAGTACTGGTCCAAAATTGAGTTACATAATTCCTTCTATTTAGTATGTAGTTCGTTGAAAAAAAGCTCTTCTGCTTAATTGTAATGTGATTGCAAACGTCATTTCTTGTAGCAGTAGTAGTGACTTATTAATTTGGAAAAGTGAAGCCATTTAATTTTTAAAAAATAGTAAATCAACCGTACATGTTGAATTTGGAGAAATCCAACTCTTCGCAACCATGAAACCATGTCAGTTATAATGTAAATTTAATTTTTATTCTTTCTCCCTTTTTTAATTTTCTTGCTACCAGAGTGAAGACATTGCTTGGGAGCAGTGGGTGGAGTTCATCCCCAAGTTCCTCTTCCTCCCGTATTTCCTTTATGCAGAGTTTGCCTGGAACTTTGCCGATGTAAACGCCTTGCCCGTAGCTTTCACCCTTGCAAACTGTGCCTTCCTGACAATGGTTGAGGCCAAGGCCATCACTGCTTTCTTCAGGAGGGGGGTCAGGTAAGCTCATGTACAATGCACAGTCAATACAGGGCCCTGTATCGTAAAGCCTAGTGATCGATCGTAGGCTGATTTTTGTGATTTGTCTGTTTCTGTTTGTTTATGGTAACTCCCGTAGGAACTCGACAGGACAGCATTTTGCTGGTAAACGTCAAGCTGGTATATATAACCAATTACCTGGGAAACATTTTTACGTCTAAGTTAATAAGTCATAATGGCTGACCTTATAGACGACAGATATTACTCTGGGGCCTTTTCATCAAAGTGGAGACAATGGCAGAGTGGGGATTCGAACTCACAATCTTGTGATTGTGAGTCCAATGCTCTAACCACTGGACCACACGACCTGTGTCATACATAACACGCAATGCAATCAATCATATGAAGAATTGCTAGGCTTTATGTAATTGGGCCCTGGAGGGTATTTCACAAGGATTCAAAGCTAAATATAGATCAGGGTTCAGGCTCATTACGGGTCAATCCGCACACGATATCTAATACAGGATCTCATTCATGATTACACGGTAGCGCGTATCCCCTGGGGCCTGTAACACAAAAGCTTAGCATTTTTCTACGATTGATCGTATTGACTACAATGTGCAATTAATCATGATGGTCAAGTGTACGATGAATTGCTCATCTTTGTGTTGCGGGACCCAGATCTTGATTAGACCGATGCAATGATTCATTATATACATGTATCGCACACAACTGGGATTAAAGCATGATTTTTACTTATACTTAAACCTTGTATAACACCCCCCCCCCCCTTATAACTGATGGGTGCAGATAGTTTACTCATGAGAGACAAGATAATTGATTTTAAAGGGAAATCCATATCAAATATAAGTTGTTTATTAAAGAGAAATGAAACATAGTATCAGAGAAGCAGGTACATAGATGAAGTGTAAACAGTATTGGACAAAATTTTAGAAATATGAAGTTTTATAAGTTGCAATCACTATGCTATTTGGTATTTCAAATTGACTTCATGATAGTGCCTTTGTAATTAATTGAAGGATAGGGCCAGCCAGCCAACTCCTTCATTTTCACCAATTACTAATGGGCAATTCCAAAAAATATGTATATACGTCCGACCACTTATATGTGGGACCTTCATGAAATTTTCTGTATCTGATTTCTTGTTCTTTTGACAGTACTTCTGTAATGCTCTCAAATGACCATGACTTGGTTAGTTTATGAAGTGAACTAAAACTTGAGAAAAATGGTGGTCGGATGTACAAAAAGGTTGATTATTTTATGGAATTGCCCATATATGTCCTTTTTCAAAAGTCTATGAATGAATAATTTTGTCATATAAGTACATGTATGTTCAAATGGGTTGATAAAGAACCAAGATATATGAAGGTTTTACAATGAATGATATTTTTATCATATCTGTGAATGAATAGTGCCATTCATTCATGGTTCTAATGGCACCTTTTATATCAGTGCAGTTTATGAGGGAAAGAAAAAACATCTGGCAATTCCAGTCTCTTATACCTTTGAAATTTTGTGAAGAACAATGTGAATCTTTTGTCCTGAAATAGTTTCAGGGTTTTAATCCTACACTATATAATATGCCTTATTAGTTGAAGGTTAGGCTGCTCATATTGAACTTAGTTGCACAATCACTTTACCTGAAGGGTAGTTGAACTCCTGACATGCCATATTTGGAAGGTTGAATTCAAACCATGGTCTTACTCAGTGGTAAAAGCCAAACTTGACACAAATCTTTAACTGTACATGTTACATTTTCAGCTCATTTGGCATTCAACTTATTAAAAACTTTCAAGAAATTAAAGTAGTTTTCTTAAATGTTAATACATTATATATATATATATAGGATCCAATTAAAATGAAAAACTTATACAGTACAATCAAGTTTTCATATTTTTGGCTTTCCAATATTTTAGCACAGAGTTAGATCATGGCTTGAATTTAAAGCAGAGTTTAGATTTATGAGAATTTATGTGAAATTTGCTACCAATGAGCAACTTTGGCATTTTAAAAGTTATATATGACGTAATGTAATATACAAACTTACACATGTCTGATTCTTTGTCATTCTAATTCTTTTTCATACACAGGACTACATTCTTCTCCTTAAAGCGACAGACAAACACCTTTGTTATCATCTTCTTCAGTTGTCTTCTGTGGCCCATCATACCAACTATTGTAACAGACCTCATGTTCTACATCTCTATGTATTACTCACCATGTATCAACTTCTATGAAGTCTTTATGCAGTGAGGCAATGCAGTGATATATCCTTTTACTAGTTATTATTGCTAATGCCTGTACAATGGGGGATTTAGAGTAAGGTGTTGCTGTTTGTGATAAACATTACCTACTGGAACCGGGTGATCTATGTACAAAGCTTGTGGGAATCATAGAATTCGGTAGTCAACAGGTTAAGAGTGCAAAAAAGGCTGCCAAATGAAGTGAGCTCAAACACCGAGTTGGTTCAGAAAGACAATACTGATCATGCGATTGATGGTTTGACTCTGGATGATGACATCATGCCTCTGCTTGACCGTCTCAACTTCACGCTAGAAGTCTTGATGATAAAAATGAAATCAGGAAGAAACAACATAATCTATAAATCACCCAAAGAAACCCAAACAGTCAATATAATTGTTCATTAAAATGTATAAAGCTTTGGTGATATTCACTCATCTTAACTTGAAATCAAGATTCACCCCTCCCCCTGCTGATGGGATTGGTGTTGATGAAACAATGTTCTAGATCATGAACGCAAGCTGCCGGAAATATTTTTCTTTCTAGTGTCAATTCGAACACCACCGTCATTTCAAGTATGGTGTTGTGACCCAACCAACACCAGATTCCAACACCATATTTAAAATGATTGAATATTGAAACATATTGTTCAAATTGTCATTCTACTAAGACTATTTAATTTATAATTCTTAAAGAGATGCCAGGCAATGTTTTAGAAGCAGCCAGTATCGATTTATTTTTGTACACGCAATTATCTAGATATACTACAGATTTTCTTGAATGAAGACTATTATTTGTATTTCTTCACTTTAGTGTTTAAAGAATCAACATGTCAGAATTATTCTACAAACTTGATGTTGGTTGTGTGTGTTTTGACATTGCATGATTCTACACATTGAATGAAACAGCTTTTAGGATTTGATATTCTTTGATGAAAGCCCTGAACATTTAACTTATATCTGTTTTTTTACTGGATTATTAGTTGTAATGCAGGAAACTAAAATAGTAATACATATTGGCTTGATAAAACAAGTATTCAAATTGCCAATTGTAATATATATGGATCAATGTTTTTTTGACCCAGTTTATTTCATTTTAAATCATTGATACATGTAGGTGCTCTGAACTTTTATAAGATTTATTATATTAGAATCCCATCATTTATTGAGCAAAAAGATTAGCTTTGAAGGTGATAGTGATGAAATGAGTACCTGTAACTAACTATATCTTTCAAAAGTTTAACAATAGATACCTGAGTATGAAAATAAAACATTTATTTTAGTAATGTATTTGAAGTAAAATACCATACAGTAAAGAATTATATTTCTTGTTTGCGCATATTCATTTAAAAAGAGTGTGTGCGTTTGAATCACAGCTATAAAAAATAATGAAGCCAGAAGGTCTTCATGGCATTAGGTCTCCTCAGTATCAACATTTCATGAACATTTTCACATAAGCTCAAGTTTTACTTTATCTTCATTGCACCTTCGCATTTGGCTTAGAAATAATTTTTCTGATTTAAATTCATTCCTTCTTGGAGGGAAGCAAAATATTATAGTACTTAAACTGGTTAAGATGAATGTGTGTGAGGTTAAAATTAATGTCATTCATCGATTCAGAGCAGCTTGATATAGTGATTATCATTTAAAGATCACTTGTTTTGATTATGTTGAAATTGAACCAGATAGAGGTGAATTGAGACCATTAAAGAAAAAGATGTGGCATATTTAATGCAGGGCTGCCAAGTCTCCCTGATTGTCTAGGAGACACCCTAAAAATTTACTGACTTTCGAGCAAAAAGCTGCAGATTTTGATTTATACATTGAATTATCACTGTATCAGGATCTTGATGTGATACAGTGCAGGACCGTTATGATAAGCTTTAAGATAATATTTTTGTAAGAAATTATTGCTAGCAGAAATTTTATCTCAAAATTTTTAATTTGATTCTCTGAATTACCACTAATCCCAATGAGTACTTGTAGTGATTAACACCTTAGGGTAAGTTTATATTACCATGATATGGTTTGAAGAAGTTATTTTATTTGCCAAAATACATGTATATCAATTCAATAATTACATTTTTTTTAATTAAGTTAAGTTCATTTTATGTGACAGCCAATACCCTTTTCCATTATGGTATTATCTTGCATACTTAACTTTCAGTGAAAATATGGTTTAACGAGATCTGGGTTTTTAATTTTTTTTTAAGTATTCCTGGTCCTATATTAAGTCTTTTTTATGCTATTCCTTCTGTGTTTTCAGCTTTCCTTTTTTTTTTTTTTTTGAAGTGACTTAAAATAATTCTTTGTTTTACCCATGGACCTCCATATACTGAATTTCAACTTATCAGTATATATATATTTTAAGTTGCTACATTTTATATGTTCTTATTTGTTTTCATAAATATCTGTTTCCATTATGAAGTGACTCATTAAATTTGTTGCTTATAGTGAAAGGGAATAGTTTTAGTATTTAGTCTTCCTTTAGTACTCATTTGATATAATACATGTATATCGTGCAAAATTCACCTTATACAAAGAAGCTGTAGATCTTTATGAAAGTACACAACATACTCATAATGGGTCTAATATGACCACTTTTTAAGTGACCTGTGTCTGTATGTATAATATGTGGTTATTGTATTTTTATGTCTTTCCTGTCAAAAGTCAGTAGCCACGGAGCAATATTGTATTACAGGCTCTTGCTTGCAAGCACCCATTAATTTCAATAGAAAGTTATGCAATGAAGTCTATCTATATCAGTACATTCAGGCATGGCCCTTTGAAGTTGGTCTCCTCTCAAGCGTCAATCAAATGTTATTATGTTTCATAATGGCATTCTTATATTTTATGTACATATATGTTATAAACCAACACGTTACACATATAGGTAAAAAATACATTTCAACATATTTTATAAAAAAAATTGATACTTCTTTCAATCTTGTATGTAAAAGTAAACAAATTATGAACTAGAGTAGGAAATTGGCAACTGAAATTGAATTTGTCTATGTGATTGATCAAAATTAATTCTCATTCCTATGCTCATAAACTTATTCCATTTATTCTATTAAAAATAATAGGAATTTACGTAGACACAAAATTTTATTTTTTCATGATTATTGATTATGAATGATATATTCTATATTTTGTTCAGCTAAGGTGTGTTGTATATTATCAGTATCTGCCCATGAAAATATTTACATATTTACACTAAATATTCATATATTTATAAAGCCAGTTTAATTGAAAAAAATGAAATAGTTTCACTGCAATTCGTGTGTATATTACCAAATTATTATTTTTTCTTTAAATAAAAAAAAAGGAAATAAACTTATTCACCAGGTAGGGTGTTTAGTTAGATTCACATATTTAAAAAGATCTTGCAATCAGGATGTATTTTTGCTTTAAAAGATGCTTGTCTTATATCTTGTACACAAAAAACACAAAAATACAGTCCTGCATGTTCATATTACAGTCATTTCCTGGAGATGAAAAATGATGAATAAGCTTCCATAATGAGCCTTCGATCAGGCAAAGAAATCTGAGACACAGAAAAATAGCAGCATGTAAAATCAGGGTAATGTATTACTTTGTCTCCTGAAGTAATACTATTATTATTTTCATTTTTTTTAATATATCATATATATGCTTATAATCCATGAATGTTTTCTTTTATTCATATCAAGCTTGCCAACCAATATCATGCAGCCCAGATCCCTGTATGTGTAATTTCAACAAAGTTGAAGAGATGTGTGTTACAGAAATAACCAAAGCAGGGAAAATCAGGTTATTTAATTTTGTAGGGCATATTTCAAACAAAGAGATATATGCGCGGATCATTTATTTTAAACAACAGCTCAGTTACAGGCAGTCTTAAGAGCTTTTATTTCCATTATATTAAAAGCAAAACAGCCTGTATGAATTTTGTACTCCTTGTTTTACTATATGGGCTTAAAGTATAAACATTAAAATCTATTGTTAGCATTACAGTTAAATTCTAAAACATTTGTTTAAGCCTATAAACAATACCAGGGGGTGTTTCACAAAGATTTAAGTATTACTTAGAGTCGCACGGAAATGTCTAGTTGTGAAAGGTATAAAGGGCATGCCCGCATTGGTCAGATCATGTGAAGAGGATGCGCACGCATACAGCGTATTGATTAAAAGATCGCGCGTCGCATACTACGTACTGATTAAAAGATCGCGCGTCGCATACTACGTACGCATCGGCATTTAAGTATGACTCTAAGTCATCGGCGGATGCCAAAAATTTAGGGGGGGGACCACCAAAAAATTTCGACAAGCAAAAATAAAGGTTATCAACCAAAATTTTAGGGGGACCAACAAAATTTTTTGACAAGCCAAAAAAAAAGTTATCAACCAAAATTTTAGGGGGGTCCACCTGACACCCGAATTTAGGGGGGACGCAGGAAACAAAATTGACAAGAAAAAAAAAAGGTTATCAACAAAATATTTATTCGTCCTCCCCCCCGCTTCCACCGCCTATACTCTAAGTCATACTTAAAGGAGAATGAAACCCTTGAAACCAGCTGAATCCATATAAAAGAGAAAAATCAAAGAAACATATTGTTGAAAGTTTGAGGAAGATTGAATGAATAATAAGAAAGTTATGAGCATTTGAAAATTGAGATCACTAATGCCATGTAGATCCTCCCATTGGCAATGCAACCAAGATCTGTGATGTCACACACGTACAACTCCCTCATTACTTTAGTATATACTTACTTCACTTATATTCTCACTTTTATAGAGTCTATCACAAGGTGAGGTGTTCTCTTTATGAGAGGACAAGTACAGAGGTTTCACAACATTATATCATTGATGAATCGTTTGTCATATGATTAGAATGAGCAAAAAGAGATGTTTTGGGGTATATTTTCAGTGTCCAAAACTGGACAACTCTCCCCTTTTGGACACTGAAAATGTACCCTAAAACATCTCTTTTTGCTCATTCTAATCATATGACAAACGATTCATCATTGATATAATGTTGTGAAACCTCTGTACTTGTCCTCTCATAAAGAGAACACCTCACCTTGTGATAGACTCTATAAAAGTGAGAATATAAGTGAAATAAGTACTAAAGTAATGAGGGAGTTGTACGTGTGTGACATCACAGATCTTGGTTGCATTGCCAATGGGAGGATCTACATGGCATTAGTGATCTCAATTTTCAAATGCTCATAACTTTCTTATTATTCATTCAATCTTCCTCAAACTTTCAACAATATGTTTCTTCGATTTTTCTCTTTGATATGGATTCAGCTGGTTTCAAGGGTTTCATTCTCCTTTAAGTCTTTGTAAAACACCCCCAATATCAGGTTGCATCCAGTTGAAATGTAGTACAAAGCATTTTTAATGTGTACATGTTAGTACTCTCTGCATAACAATTCTAGTGTTATGTTACCATCGAAATGAAAAGGAGATGGAATTAACAGTGCAGGGTTTAGGTTATTGGCATTGTTGTGATGTGTAAATTTATCATTTAAAACTGAAATAATGTAGATCACTATATGATCATGCTACTACCAAATGATTTAACAAATCACATTTTGCATATTTAAAAAAAATTAAGTTCCATCCATTCATTTACTTGCATTTATTTCAGCCATCCATTAAAGATTCATCTACAAACAAATTGATACAGAGTCACAAAAAATCAATTATTTCATAATGTGAAGACAGCTTGATGGAAGGCTAAAGAGCCTTCTTGGTGCTGCCATCAAGTAAGAGCAAATAAATATTATCTCATTTGAAGATCCAAATTAATCTAAGAATACTAAAATAAAAATTTGGCTTTATTGCAAGCATTGTGGTCAGAGTAAGGTCCAAATTGACTTCAAATCGCAGTCAATGGCAAGATTCCTTGACATCACTACAAATTTTAATTTCTTCCTACAGGGAGGCTCACAATAGCCTGGAATTTCGATTTCAATATTCATACATGCATTAATATTCTAACATTGATCATTGAAATGGAATGGAATACTCATAATTTACAATCTCTTACAAAATATGATTGCAATAAATTGTGTAGTGTGTGCTAGGCTTTATGGAGAATTCTATCTACAGTGTTTGACTGCATCTAATTGTGAAATCTTTGTATTACATTCTTAAAACATCAGAAAGGATTTGATTCTCCAAAGCATTTCTTATTGGAATTTATTGAAATTTAAAGGCTTCAAAATCTTGTTATTCAGTCTAGTTTATGTTATACTTTATTAAATTAACACATGGTTTATTGAATATTCACTATCTTTCATCTACATTGAATTTTTATAAACCTTTCCCAGTTCTTTCATTAACGTAGATTTAAAAAAAATCACAAGGGTTTTATTCACTCATCTACCCAAAGCATTGTGTTTAACCCACAGCGGTGCACAATTCTTATTTTCATATGTTTTCATTCCTCAAATTAGACGACAACACACAATTTTTACCTACTTACATAGAAAAAAAACAATTTGCATACAACATGAGTAATACATTATAGTGACTTAATTATGTCTATTCAGAATACATCTCTACAGTCAAAATATTAAAAAAGTTATAAAATATTAAAAAATTTGCCATTTTTATTTTTACAGTGATTTCATTGTTTCCATGGCAATGCCAATTAAGAGAATATGAAAATCTTCAGTGAAACAACTTTGATTTAAGGTACCTCAAACTTCTAAGAAATTGAATAATTTTTCAGTATATATATACATATATATATATATATATATATATGGGATAAGATCGCATTCAAGAGAGGAAAAAGAGGAAAAATCTAAATTGATCGGGGTTTCGGGGGTTAATATATTTTTCTTACTTTAT
The DNA here is from genome assembly GCF_037042905.1 of Lytechinus pictus. Taxonomy (NCBI): domain Eukaryota; kingdom Metazoa; phylum Echinodermata; class Echinoidea; order Temnopleuroida; family Toxopneustidae; genus Lytechinus; species Lytechinus pictus. The sequence goes on from NC_087254.1 coordinate 30,521,066, forward strand.
TTGGACAACTGAAAAGGTGTTTCAAATGTTTATTGTCATCGTCTGTAATTTGTATTTGGTATATATGTAGGTGGAACATAACCAAAATGACCTTGAATCTTATTTGTATTACCTGTGAAGCCATATCATGTCAACTCATGAATATCATTCAATAATACATCCCTTGTTAGTTATTATTTACCATTGCACTCGAGGACAGGGTATGGATTTCAATATTTTATTTGGTTGGTTCCGTAATGTCATGGGCCTATTATTGTGGCATTGTTCATATCCCTGTTTCACTGTCGCTTTGGTCATCCAGAATGGCATGAAACTTGAATTTACATTGTTTACCGCTAAGTATTACACAATTCAATTGTAATTCATATCCATTCATTATCTAAGGATGACTTGATTGATTACACGGTAACATGACAGTAGTTGTCAACCACGAATCTAGCATTGGCCAATCAAAATTAATGTTGCATGTTCTCTTTGTTCACAATACTAACTAGCAACCAATCAAAATCATCATTGCATGTGCAGTTTGTTTTAAAAAAATCTTTGTGTCATGGGGCCCACTACATGTAACAAAATCTTTGTTGATTATCAACCCATCTGCAAGAGAAGAGTCATACTTGATTTGATCATATCTTAAGTGTATTTAATTCAAGTTTTGTTGGCGTGTGTTCATAAGTTGTTGTTTTTTAATATTGTGTCAATTTGTGTCATGAAAAGAAGTAAATCAGAGAATTTATCATCACACATGTTCATACACATACCTTTTTTCCTAGAGCAATCTGGTTTATGTGAATAAAAATGAAATGAGATTTTAGATTAATACTTTGTGTCAGCTTTCTCTCGTTTTTCTTTTTATTTTTGTCGTTTTATGGGGATGTTTTGGGAGTATGTAAAGTTCTTATATTAATCATTTAGAGTGCAAAATGCTATCATCAATCATCACTTAAGTATAGGCCTTATTTCTAAGTAAGTCTTTTTAAAGGGGTACTCCAGGCTGACAATCATATGATTTGGACAGATTAAGAAAAATCAGACAAAAAAACGCTGAAAATTTGGTCAAAATCGGACAAGGAATAACAAAGTTATGGCATTTTAAAGATTTGCATTATTCCGATGAAACAGTTCTAGGCATGTTCACATGAATATACAATGAGCAAACTGATGATGTCATACCCCACTTGTTCTTTTGTATTTATTATACGAAATTAGGTTTATTCATTTTTTCCTTCAAGTACCAAAAATATTGGAATAACAACAGATTAAGTGCATTAGATATTCATTGCCAAAACTCATTTCATTATAAGGGAGACGTATCATTCACACATGTATGAAAAAATTGAACAATTACGATTTCATGTAATTACATAAAAAAAGGGAAAGTGGGGTGTGACATCATCAGCCCATCTAATGAATATTCATGATGACGCGCATAACTGTTCTCACAATAAATTTTAAAATTCAATAACTCCGCTATTTGTTATCGGATTTTGACGAAAGTTTCAGCATTTTGCTTTGTGAATATTACTCTATTTGTTTAGATATACATGTATATATTTTCAGCCCGGAGCATCCCTTTCAGAGGACGCAGTTGTGTAAAAAAAAATGATAACTTAGTAACTGCAGTTGCTAAATTCACATGCTAAGCAATCAGTCCAAATAATAAGCAAGTTGTTAATTTCTATACAACTATACGAAGAGAGCATCATGTTGTCAAGATCGTTTTGATAAAAGAAGAGATGAGAGAAAAAAATGAGAGAAATTTTCAAGAAAGTTTAGCGAGAATGCAAGGTTTAAGAATAACAGAGTAATGAATATTCATATATTAATTTTATGAGGTCACAAGTGACCATCTCCTCATAATCATGTTGATAAACTCTAAAAATTACAACATGATTACAAATTCTTTTTGTTTTTTGTCGTAGAAGTGTTTATAAAATAATATATGTCATCCTACATCGAATCATTCAAAAGTATCAAAGTAAATGACACTAAACCTTATTCTAGCCATCATGACTGCCCATATGCCTTTTTCTACTCGATTCAGGATTCGTAAGTGATGTTTTGTTGAATTCGATCGAGAGAACATATTGAATTCGCTTTCATCCATGATACAAAAAAATGCAGTGGCTTTAACTTCAAACTTTATTTGTAAGTTTATTTGTTTTAAGAGTTTCAGTTTTTGTCTCACCTGCATAGCAGAGTGAGACTATAGGCGCCGCTTTTCCGACGGCGACGGCGACGGCGGCGGCGGCGTCAACACCAAATCTTAACCTGAGGTTAAGTTTTTGAAATGACAGCATAACTTAGAAAGTATATGGACCTAGTTCATGAAACTTGGCTATAAGGTTAATCAAGTATTACTGAACATCCTGCCTGAGTTTCATGTCACATGACCAAGGTCAAAGGTCATTTAGGGTCAATGAACTTAGACCATGTTGGGGGAATCAACATCAAAATCTTAACCTAAGGTTTAGTTTTTGAAATGTCATCATAACTTAGAAAATATATGGACCTAGTTCATGAAACTTATACATAAGGTTAATCAAGTATCACTGAGCATCCTGCATGAGTTTCACGTCACATGACCAAGGTCAAAGGTCATTTAGGGTCAATGAACTTTGGCCGAATTGGGGGTATCTGTTGAATTACCATCATAACTTTGAAAGTTTATGGATCTGATTCATGAAACTTGGACATAATAGTAATCAAGTATTACTGAACATCCTGTGCAAGTTTCAGGTCACATGATCAAGGTCAAAGGTCATTTAGGGTCAATGAACTTTGGCCAAATTGGGGTATTTGTTGAATTACAGCCATAAATTTGAAAGTGTGTTGGTCTAGTTCATAAAACTTTGACATAAGAGTAATCAAGTATCACTGAACATCCTGTGCGAGTTTCAGGTCACATGATCAAGGTCATGTAAGGTCAAAGAACTTTGGCCACATTGGGGGTATTTGTTGAATTGCCATCATATCTCTATAAGTGTATTGGTCTAGTTCATAAAACGTGGAAATAAGAGTAACCAAGTATCACTGAACATCTTGTGCGAGTTATAGTAGTTTTCAAAATCAGCACTGCTGCTATATTGAATCGCGTGATGCAGGTGAGACGGCCAGAGGCATTCCACTTGTTTTTCATTTGTAACGGTTGGAACGTTGTACTTACAGTGTTTTACTTTATTTCATAAATTGCATATGACAAGATTAAGAAAGGTCACTGCTAACCGACACACGAAGAAGCACAAAACGATTGAAATGTCTTCATCATCAATTTTTAGAAATAGGTCCACTTTTTCCCCTGAATCACTTCCAGCTAGTGCGTTTGGTTGAACTTGTGACCTGCTCCGTCAAAACCAGGCGGTAAGTAACATGTGATGGAAATTGTTAGTGTCTGAAATAGTCTTCGAGAAAAAATGTATAAATTTGTTAACAGGGGGCAGGGGCGACTGCCCCAATGATCCTTCAATTAGTGAAAGGGGGAGGATGGGAGAAAGAAAGAGGAGGAAAAAAAATTAAAAATGGCCTTGGTCCTGAAGTTCTATAATGCAATATTCAATTTACTTTTTACATGACTTCATCTCTTATTCTCCCACCCCCTACCCCATACACACACGCAAGCACACTTTTCAAAATACTTACTTTGTGGAATATTCTTCGGATCGATTGCCCCTTCTTCTAGTCTAAATTTGATGGATTCAGAATAATCCATTTCGGCTGAAGATAGCCCCCCCCCCTTCCCCATCACCCCTCTCCATCCGGAAAAGAAATATTGTGTATAACATGATGTAGGTCTAAAACTCCTTTTTTTGGGCATATAGTTCTTACGATGTTTTGAAGTGATTTCCAAATCCTATTTCTACCTTTCAAAGTGATGCTTCAAGGTAACCTATGTTTGTCTCTACGTGAAGCTGTGAGAGTTCTGGCATCTTGAGACCGATCATCACTCTGGGAGTCAGGGATCAGTCGGAGCACTTTGGACTCATTCAGCTGCTCACGGCTAGGTGATCAGTTGGAATTAGATTATCGATAAGTAAGTCTTATTTTTTTCATTTAAAGAAATATAATTATATCATGAAAACATTTATTAAGATATAAGAATTGTTTGGAAGTGATATCTATTTTAATTGTCTCTGTAGAAGTTCGATATTGACATTATTTGGTGTATTTTTTTCTTATTTCTTTATATATATTTTACTCTCAAGTACAGGTACATGAAAGTAATTTTCAGATGTATACAATATTTTCTTACAGTCATGCGATTTATTTGAGTCACTTGTATTACTGGTGTACGGGTGTACCCAATGGGGAGAGGTCTTCATGCCAGGCCACCCCCCCCCCCCCAAAAAAAAAAAAATCACTACCAAGGAGAAGAAAAAGAATGAAAAGGAAAGAGAAAGAGTTAAATGATATACCATTTTCTGAATGTTATATGTAAAACTCTATATATGTTTTTGTAGAACAATTTCATTTTCGTCCACTTCACTCTCTCGAATCTTTTTAGAACGTTTGCTCCATTATCTGGCCCCCTCATTTTTTTTCTTTTACTCGTTATTACGCTACTAGCCTGTTTGCTCACATGTATACAATTATATATACCCCTTCCCCATCATTTCAAGAAATGTGTATTTTGTTGGGTCACTGCATTACATTTTCAATGTCACATTATTTGCATCGTAGATTTACACCCTTTTCTTTGAATAGGATAGATTGAAATTAATTACATATCCCATAACGTCAGAATTAATCGTTTATCAAATTAATACGAATTTTTTCCAGAAAGTGCGCATATATCTAATATAGTAGCCTTAAATTTTTAGAAAACCAAGTTGGCAAAATTTCTGCTCAGGGGCGGATCCAGCTTTTTATAAAGGGGGGGTTGGGGTGGTATGCGAGGGAGCGTAGCGACCGAGTCCAAGCGAGCGGAGCGAGCGAGGGGGGAGGGAAAATTTTTGAAAATCTGTGTGTGAAAATGGCAACCCCCCCCTCCCCCAAAAAGAAATAATAATAATAATAATAAATGAAATAAATACATAGAAATAGAATAACATAAAATTACAAGTTAAAAAAAAAAGATAAGATTTAAAAAATGGTCCCCGGATTTTTTTTTGGGGGGGGGTTGCAACCCCCCCAACCCCCCCTCTAGATCCGCTTCTGCTGCTCGAAATCGCTGTTCAATGACATCTTCTTCCCAGTTCGGCTTCCATTTAGGAACTTTCCATGTGCTTAATAAAGTATTTCGACAGTATTTTATTCTTCTCATATTTCTTAAAGAGGTAGATATTAAAAATCGACGTGAATCTGACCTATTTCCCAGCAGCATCTAGCCGATCGTACCCCAGCGAAGCACTGAGAAGATGTTGCTCGATCAGCACTGATTCGAAAATGTAACTTGAGAAGACAAACTAAAATGAAAATAGAGATATATACATTAATTTAATAACCTGCGAGGCATAGCACTGTCGGCAAATCACTAAAGAGCAAATTCCCATCTCAGAGAGATGGTATTTTGGGGGGTAAACGGATGCCAGGGAAAATGAGAATGATGCCAACTTATATTTTGTCAAAACTAATACGTTAAATTCGTATTATTGAATTTCATGAATGTTACCGAGATTACTATGTGAAATGTTTTGAAAAGATTATGAAGTAGATTAACTACTTACAGATCTATAATTTGCTTATATTATATTCTTTGTTTTGTTTTACCTATGGAAAAATATGATATATTGTACATACCTCAATTTATATTGTTTGTATAAATTTTATTTGCAAATGACATTGTAATCATTTTCGACCACTTTACTTTGTTCTGTTGAAAATGAAATAAAACAAATTGAATTGAATTGAATTGAACTCGGAAGTTTAGTGTTACGTCATCACATCACTGAGACGTACACGTGGCATACGTTTTGGCAGTAATTTTAATGTTTGAACTTTGACCTTCTAAATATTATCGCATCTGATTGGCCGAGAGTATATATTTTTTCGTATTTTCTTTATTATGTTTAATGGGAACTACTTCTCACTTTATCTTTTTTTTTAATTGACGGTCTTCCGGCCGCCCTTTCCTTCTATTTCAGGGCAATTCCTGTGCACATTGTCTTATTAAAGAATTGCATGAATTATCGAATTTAAACCGAATTTCCCTCCTTGTCAAACAGGAAAAATAGAATAAACTGATCTGCTAGTTCACTACAAAATATATCGGGAGATACATTCCTTCTAGAAAATACGAAGTGTGTTTAGCAATATGCCAAATTACAGATCGAGCATGCGAATTTAAACAAAGGAGTAATGCCGAAAATTTGTTTACAAATTATGCCAATGCCTGCTATTTGAAATTTGATGTTGTTTGTGAGCATGCCAGTGCGCCATGCTGTAGTATTAATATTTGCAAAATTTCTTGCTCGGTCGCTACGGCTGCCTTACATGAAAATAACTGACTTCCATTTTGGGGTAGTCGATATTACACTGCCCCTTCTCTTCCTTATTGCTTTACCAAACTGTATCCATTATCCATGTTATTATAGGTTAATAAGTTTCACAATTGCTCTCGATTCGCGCACACATGGTCAAATGTCCCTACAAAAGGTCCTTATATTTGCTACTTTTCAGACCAGTATATCACAAAGTCCAGCTTGCACTTCAAGCTCGCATTATTTATTTTAGCGAGATAACCATTATGTTCATGAATTTATATAAACATTCTTTTAAGTGTCAATTTTCCAGGCATTAGTTTCTAATGAAAAAATCACCTTGCACCATGCGCTTGTATTGTTTGTTATAGTGAAATTCATACCCCTTCATTAATCTAAACAATGCTTAGAATTTTCCTTTTTAAGTTAGCATATGAAAAAAATCGCGTTCCGCCTTTTTTAAATCAATGATTAATGAGATAAGCTTGTTTATAAAGATAAATCTAAGATCGCGTAACTTACGTCTTTACATGACCATACCTCCACTCAGCTTTTAATTGACTCTTCGAGAACCCGTATGGATGACCCTTTGATCAATCTGAATGTGTTCAGTTATTTTCTTGATATTTCACATAGACATCCTAAACGTTAATAATTATTAGGCTTTCTTTCCTTTTCAAAATGACCTAAATTAAAGAGCTTCGGTCATGGGAAACAAAACACAGATAAATTTGACATACATACCACAAAAAACAAAAACTACTAAAACGAAAACTGTTTGATAATGACCTTACATTGCTTGAATAGTGATTGATCTTCACACAAAAGATATGCCGCTGATTCATTCACCTTGGCCAATTACTTTGCCATAAGTTAAATAATATAGAATACTTTCTCGTATGTATAAATATGTCACAGGTCGGATGGTCTCGGCATCAAGCGAACGGATGGAGGATTCCACCTTTGCAACAATCTCGGTCCCTGGTCATCGCAGCATCAAATTCTGACCTACTCTCGTTATTGTTTGGTAGTAGTACACAATCTGTTACGCAGCATGTTGTTATGTTATTTTATTTCTAGCCATATCAGATTTGATTTTTTTAACATTCCTCAAAACAACGATATTGATCATTAATATTGCAAAAGGTCAGTCAGTAAATTGATAAAACATAACGAAAATGCAGCAAATTCACATTCCGACAGTCCTTCCACTTTTGTTTGACCATTTTATTGGTCATTATCATTGATACCATAGACCCCCCCCCCCCCCCCCAGAGATTGAGGGCCTTTTTACACGTGAATCTTGAATCATGATGATTTCAATTCGTCTTTAGATTCACCGGGCCTTTCACACGCTCACTCGAAAACTGTAATTTGAATTCGAATTCACGAGCAAAGGCTGTATGTGTCCTTGGTGACTTGTCAATCAAAGCACTGCATCGCCGCAAATACAAACTATTTTGAATTCGTGATTGTGATTAGCGTTCGTGATTCTAGTTTGGTTTCACACGTGCTAAAATTCGTCATTAGTCTTATTTTCACTGGAATCGTCATTCAAAATACGATTATTTTACCGTGTGAAAGGGCGGTCAGACCCGGCGTTCCGGGAGTGAGGGGGTATATAATATTATGTAACCAATCACACCGGGAACGTGGCAACTCACTAATAATATACCTATAAATTCTTAATCAATTTTTTAATCAGGGGCAGCAACCCTCCCCCTAATTAGCAGTGATATATTCCTCTATACTAAATCGCCATTGCAACATCCGTTCTCTTTATATTTACATATCTATCTATGTATTTTCTTTTATTATTTATTTATTTATTTATCTATATAATTTATTGATTTACTGTTTATTCATTATTATCAGTTCATTCATTCTTATTCTTATTTTTCCCCCTTGGGCCTTTATTTTTGTATTTTCTCCCGGGAATTTCTCACATTTTTTACCAATCGTTAGTCAGCCTTTACCCAAATGAAGGATAATTATCTGTATGAGAAGATTCTTGGGTCTAGCTCCGACAAGTGGCCTATAGGCTTTCTAGCATTGTCTAGTAATACATTTTACCCGTTTCATTACTTTAACTGAGCAATCCCAGGCGCTGCTCCAAAAGGGGATGCATGTTACCCCCAAAATTAGACGAGACAAAACAACAGAATGATATTGTCATCACTCACAAGCAATTTGTCTCCAGAAATAAAACTCCCAAAATGAAGGCATTTTACGGGCACGACTCTATCGTGCACCCACACGTAATTCGCCCCACGCCTCCCTCCCCCCCCCCCGCCCGTTTGGATCTGCGCCTGCATCCCCTCTCCCCTTTGAACGCGAATTTTGACAATTTTGCACAATTTTCATTATTAATAGAAATAATTCGTTTTTTCTGTTAACTTTATAGTACGGACCTGGCCATGGAGGAATAATACCTATGGTCACTGGGGGTGTGATGACGATGCTCACACCCGCATTAACATATAACAATCCTTCATGGACAGCTGCCTGCTTTATGCTGAAGAAGATGATACACTCTAAAAACACTGAGTAAAATTTTACCCAATATTTTGGTAGAAAGGGAACATGCGTGTTTGCTGGATATTCTTTTTTTTTACCCCGTATTAGTCATGTTGGTCTATTTCAACGAAAAATTGCGTGAAATTTGCGCAATCTTTTTACCCAACAACATGCATGTTTCCATTTTTACCCAATATTGGGTAAATCTTTTTTTTAGAGTGCATATACGTGTAATATTTATGAATAGTTATACCGCCCTGGCTTTTGCAAGGTCTGGGGTGTGTGACATTTCCATGCTTAAAAGATCATATTCTCAAACTTCGCCCAAAGTTCCATCCTTGTTAACTTTACTTCATTGAGTTAATGAATGTATGAGATACAAAGAGTTTGAAGGATCACAGATCTCGCTTTATTGGTCCTCAGAAGACCAAGATGACAACCAAATCTCCTTCAGGGTGTATCTGAAATGTCTAGACGCACCACTCCCTCTTGTTAAAAGTGTATCAAGGCCAATAAAGAAAAAGATACGATGAACACATGGTAGGTGTCACTCTCAATATCACCTCCAATTTTTCTTGTTAGATCGAGAAAATAACGGGGAAATCCTCTATATATGAGTGTAAATGACTTATTACTTTTTGTTCGTTTGAATCTTCCAAATGTCTTTTTTTTTTACCATACACGAATCACTGTTATCTTTTTTTTTACATCATACTACCTGTTATTCTTCTCTAACTTTCAGTTTCTCTTCATTAACATTTGGTTTTTTTTTTCTTTTTTTTTTCTAGGTAGGACTTGTCAGTGTACAAATAAATTTGATAAAGAAACATATATTAGTCATTCCATTGTTGTTGTTCTTTTCAATCCAATTATTTTCATCGATTGTAACCTGTTTCTGTTATCAGACCGACTGTTTTTCTTTCCCAAATGAACGAGATTTTGGTCAAATCTCTACATTTAGCATATACCAACCTAATTTCCAGGAGGTGCTACGTTACTACGCATCACCTCCTGTGAATCTCAAGGCGACCGCACACCTTGCGATTGGTCTGCGACTCACTTTTGGAATAAAAAGTAGTTGAATTTCATGCTAATATTGAGACTTGGAATATCTTACTGTGTAATGTTCAAAATCATCGTACGAATCCCTATGTTCAAATCTGTGACTATGCTAACATCCTTCTTAGAATAAAAGCAAATTTAATATCTAGTCGTAATGACGTCATAGCAGTCGTACGATTGGCTACGATTTGAAACTAATTTGGCCTTTACTCCAAAATAAAGGCTTACAATCTTACAAAATGGTTATATTAGTATTCTTTCAATTAATTTTAACCTCAAATAAAATCACATGTTCCATTCACATTTTCAGAAAATTATCAAAATGCGATTTGTTCCAAAATCGGATCGCGAACAGTCGTAAGGTGTGCGGTGGCCTTGAGGGGTGCTTCAGCATCCAACAATCCCACTTCCCAGGGCCGTGGACATAACCTGTCATATGAGTATATTGCTTATAGTAATTCCGAAGCCTAACATATCTTGAATGTCAAATTAAGATTGGCAATGATGGAGCAAGGGGCAAGTGCGCCGGATGCAACTTTCAGGTGGTGCTAGAAGGGGGAAATCGTGGATGGGGCCTTAAACAGATATTAAGAAAAAGAAATACTAGAAATTTTAACCTGATGAATAAGTTTAAAGAACTTGTGAGATCGAAAGGACGAAATCTCGTCTCTTGCCTTCGGCGTCCGACCCTGTGTCGGACATAAAGGGGTTCAAATCTATACCTGGTTGCCATCATTGTAGTTCATAGACGTGTCAGAGATACAAAATCTTTATCAAACTTGAAGTCATACTCCTCTCTCTTTCTATCTCGCTCGCTCTCTCTCTCCAAAATGAAATAACCTAGTCCTATCATTCTTTATCAATTTCCTGCCCTTAACAGGTTGATAAACTCGGTAATTGTGAGCCCTTGACAGTGACCTTTGACCTGGCATCATCTCACCATGACATCACATCCCACGCTGTTCATTGGCCTTGTGCCCATGCTTGCCTTCATGACCCTCACCTTCTCGCTTTTCGCTGATGCCAGCCAGCCGTTCAGCCAGGAGGAGAAGACAGCGATTATCGATAGGCACAATGAGATTCGAAGGGAGCCAGGGCCCAGCGATATGTACTACATCGTAAGCAACTTAACACTGATTCATATCAACAACAAAAAAAGAAATAGGGATTGATACCTGATTTTGGACTATAACAATTTCAAAGCTAAATAGAGCCTAACTTGTATAAGCAGTTAAGATGACTTATTTAATTAAAATTGACAGCTTAAACATGAAGATCTTTTGACTAAAGAGAGCCCTTTGACTTAATATACCCATGTTTATAGCATAGGTTATGATTAACATGACAAAGTTGCCATGGTATTCTTGAAAAGGAAAAAAATTCAAGTTAATATCAAAATTTTTAGCCCCTTTATGCCTTTCAATCTTTTTCTTGATGTACGTATGAATAGTTCCTGATTAACAATAATCAGAACAGTAATGATCTAATGAAGATGTGGATATAGTCTCAAACCAATGCAAAACGAATTACGGAACACCCCCTCCTTATTTGACTGTTGAAACAATATTTCAAGAACACTGTACAAACAAAGTCTCTATACGCACGGTTCGTATCTTACTATTTCTTTCATTTATTTTTTTTTTTTGCTAAGTTCTTTCCTTTGTATTAGATCAGCGAAACATATCCTTTCAATGATAAGCATAATTCAGTTAGTTTTAGGGAGGTTGCAATCCCCTTGGTGTATTCATATTTCCAGGACTGGGACGATGCATTGGCAAGTCAAGCCCAATCGCTCGCCGATTCTTGCGTATTCCATCACGTGAACGAAGGCCTGGTCATTGGCGAGTTCGACACGATAGGAGAAAATATATTCGCGATGGGCGGCGAGAGCAGTGACATCAAGACGGGAGTGGATGCCGTGGATGAGTGGTATAAAGAAAAGGACAATTATAACGTGGCCGATAACTCGTGCTCTGCTGAATGTGGTCATTACACCCAGGTAAGAAAAATATATTCATGTTATAGATACAGGCACACTAACGATTAGAAATCGATACCAAACCAGACTTTTGCCGGTCAGGGAAGCTTTTCATCAACCATTTTTGTCAGACAAGTTGACATATCTGATATCCTTGATTTTGATTGGCTGGGAGGCGCTGGTACTATATGGTAACTTACTGTCGGATAAAACGTCCGACAAGTCCTGTCATTAAACAATCTCCAGATGTCAACTTCACCGGTGTGGGGGAGGGGGGCTCGGATTTTGAAAGGGTAGGGTATCTGGCCCATGGTCTGCCCCCAAATCGGAGGTTTCTTATGAAATCGGGGGCATATAAACTCACAGGTTAGGTGGCCCTATGCAAAATGGGGGTTATCGGGAACTGGAATTCAATATGAAATGGGGGTTTTAATTGAAATCAGATGAGTAGAAAATTGTGGCTTATAGGAACAGGGGGGGTGGATTAGTCGATGAAAAATCGGATGAAAATAATATGCTTAGGAATGGCTTGCAAGGCGTGAAAAGGGGTATACTGCCACTATAACCAAGTGCCCCACCCCAGAACTTTGAATACTGAAAAGGAGAACGCATGTGTGTATAATTTGTAAATGTTTATATTATTTTTGTCATTAATCATAATAATCAAATAATATAGTGTGGTATATAAACGACTTGAGATTAAAATTATTTAATGTTTTGAATTTAAAGCTTTGCGTTCAACTTAAATCAATTGTTTAAAAAGTTCAGACAATTTAAGTTGTTTACACTTTTTTGTAAATTTGTTTGAACTATTTCAAATTATGATTTAAGTAAAGGGCTCAAACAACGTGCCTTTTTATCATTATTTTCTTTTAAATATTTTGTTCAATAGGTAACGTGGGCTGAGAGTCGGAGAGTAGGGTGCGGACGTAACTACTGTCCTGATCTGCAAAATGCATTCCCTAATGCATGGTATATCGTCTGCACTTACGGACCAGCGTTAGTATATTCACAATTACTTTGGTCTTAATCATTATGCGTTTTGGCTAAATTCTGAGGTTGTATTAGAGATCATGAACAGGGTGCAAACATAGAATGGGAGATTCGATGCTTCAAATGCAAACCCAAAATAGAATTAGAAACAAGTCATTTATTACTCATTTATTTATTCAGGCCCCTTTCTCTATTATGCCTATAGTATGTCAATGTTGAGTTTATGTCATGCGAGGATCCAGAGCCAACCCGAATCTGTCCACATAAAAGGAAAAAACAAGGGGAGGTGTTATCGACGGGGTGCACAATACGTGTTGCACCATTTTATTTCTACCGGCTGCACCCGCAACCCCCCCCCCCCCCCATGGATCCGCGACTGTGTGTAAACATTGTATCGTCACTATGCCAATGATAATCATATCCTCTTTTATAATTTTCAACAAGAAAATTATCTTTTAGAGGTATTTCAAGTGATATTTATAATTGTTATATAAATATAGGCCTACCTCCTTCATTCTCGTACTTGCCCTTGATGCGTCTTAATGACTTTTTTGTTTCAATAAATCGCAATTTCACACATGCTTGAGTTTTTCATGGACCAGAAGATCAGGAACTTTTTTTTTCTTTCAATTCATAGAGGGAACGTTGGAACAGAAAAGCCGTTTAAGTTAGGTGATCCTTGCACGGAGTGTGCATCGGGCAGCGGTCAATGTTACGATGGACTGTGTCGTAAGTATATATAGGCCTCTACAGTGCGTATTAAAAAAAAACGGGACAGATTTGAAGAGTCTATAATTTTTTTTTTTAAATTATGATGTCCATATTTTAGTGTTAATAGGTGCTCTAAAGTCTTATATTTAAAATGCCATTAAAAGAATTAGTTTCGTTCATGCTTGAGCGAACACGGAATGTTTTTGTTTGGGGTTAAAAAGGATGATCGAGGCTTGCGCCAAAATGGCATTAAATGATAAATATGATGATCGGACTTCTTGCTAATCAGCAGACTTCCTCTTAAGCTTTTCATTATCTTTGCCATAATTTTATGCGGTCAAAATTCATTTTCAAATCTGTTTATTTGCTTGAATTGTTCTGTTCCTGTTACTTTTTAATATGTTCACTTTTAGCTTTGAATATTCCTTCTTTAAGCAAAAACAAAAAAAATCAACCGAAGTATGGGAGAGCATGTATTTTTTTTTCAAATCCTTTCATTGTGTGCTACAAAGGATATGGTGCCTTTGAACAGTGGCATGCAGATGGGCGGGGGCTCGGGGTGCCCCCCCCCCCCCTTCAATAAAAAAAGAAAAAAGTGGAAAGGAAATAAAAGGAAAGATAGAAAGTGAACTCTGATTTATTTTCTGAATATTATGTCAAAATCTATCACAAAATTTGATATTTTAATTTTAAAAAGTGGAAATTTTTGCTTGCTCGCTTCGCTCGCTCACAACTTTTTGATACATTTTATCCGATCTGCCATATCTAGCTCCTTCAAACTTGACTCAATACATCATTGCTATTGAAAAACATGAATCCTTACCTGTTTGTCCTGTCAAGCACATAATTAAACTTGGTCAAGGAATCAATAACCCCCTGAAAATAGGATTTTTTTTTTACCAGAACATAATTCGTTTCACCTAATGAAATGATTTGAATAATTACAAGTTTTCCCAATTAATGATGTAAATCTTCTTGCTTGGGTTGACAAAAAGTCTTTTTTTTTTAATATGAAGGAAATTCAAAGGTAAAACAAGTTTAAATGAAAAAACTAAATAATTTAAGTAAATAAATAAATTTGTAAATGAAATTTGACAGCATAATTCGAAAATCGTGGCAAAGATAATGAAAAGGTTAAGAGGAAGTCTGCCATTTTGGCGCAAGCCTCTTTTTGAACCCCTAACAAAAACGTCCCGTGTTCGCTCGGTTACACTTCGTAATTCCGAAGGTTCTTTATTCCGAAACACGTAAATTGCCTGTACCTCGATGTTCGTTAATCCGAAAACGAAAAAGGGTTCGTTAATCCGAACATTTGTGGCGTTAATCCGAAAACGAAATAAGGTTCGTTGTTCCGAAGGTTCGTTGATCCGAAAAATGAAAACCGGGAAAGCAGAGGAAGGGCAAGTGTGGCGGTGGGGGAGAAACACCGTTGCTATTCAATTGTTATGAGAATGGGAAGGCAAGGGCGGCCGAATGAATTTTCGTTTTGGGGGTTTTGGGGTTTTTTTTCACTGCCTAGGCGCCCAAAGGAAGGCATTTAATTAATTTCTTCCTACCGGGTATACCCATTCACCTTACCCGGGTTGAGTGCAGCACAGTGTGGATAAATTTCTTGTTGAAGGAATTTACGCCATGGCTGGGATTCGAACCTACGACCCTCTGTTTCATAGTCAGAAAACTAATCCACTGGTCCACAACGCCCCACATAAAAAGTAAACATTCCGAGCATTTTTTGTAATCATGAAAAAGGGATTAAAATTGTTAACACTAGGCGTAACGATCAATACAATTTTATTAACATTTATATTCTTTATCACCATTTTTATTATGATCATCGTTTGAGATTATCATGATCATCATTAGTATTATTTTCATTTTTATTACCAGCAGAAGCTCTCATTAAAAATGACATCCCCTCCAATACAAATCCTATTATCTGGAGGTTACTCGCACTCGACCAACACACTTAATCCCCTGCATCTTTAAACCATTTGCTTGGGCAGCAATTGCTCAGATAAATCGAAAATCGTATGCTTGATCCGGCCGCCTATTCTTAATGCAATACATGCTTTGGTCACAACGCACACATGTATCATCGTTCGTTATTTTATTATTACATAATACCATGTTATCTTGTAAGGACAACACCGTTCTTGTTACCAAAATGAATTAATTTCATTTTCGGAAATCCGAACCTTATTTGATTTTCGGATTAACGAACCTTATTTCGTTTTCGGACTAACGAACCTTCGGAATTACGAACCTCATTTCGTTTTCGGATTAACGAACCTTCGGTATTACGAACCTCATTTAATGTGAGATAAGCTTTGGATATGAAACTTACCAAACGATATGAAGCCAATTTCAATTCCTCTCTGTCTTTCTGGTACTTTATATCGATGATTTAACAAAATGAAAATAAAATAAAAATAAAAAAGAGAGGACAAAAAAGAAGGAGAAACATAAGAGGAGGAAGACGAGTGAATAAAATAAGATGAGGGGAAGACTTGGAAAATAATTTGATTGATTGCGTTTTGGGATATGGGTCAGAAAGGGGAGGGGGGGCAACAATTATGAATATATTGGAGAATGAACAAGCAAAATAATGTTCCATTATTTTCGGACTAACGAACCTTCGGAATTACGAACCTCATTTCGTTTTCGGATTAACGAACCTTCAAAATATCCGAACCTTCGGAATAACGAAGCTTCGGGATTACGAATGTATGCGGTTCGCTCAAGCATGAACAAAATTTATTTTTAATGGCATTTTAAAGATAAGATTTCAGAGCATCTATTAACATCAAAAAATAGATGTCATAATTTGAAACAAATTTTTTATGGACTTTTCAAAATTGTCCCGTTTTTTTTAATACGCACTGTATATATCCGTCGACCAAGGAAAACCTCAAAGAAAAATAGCACGGACTGTATAATTTTTTTTTTTTTAAATATCATTGATGTTAGGCCTTTCGCTTTTCCCCAAGCTGTCAGCTAAGCGATTTACTTATCATTGCAAAGCATTTGGTATGCTGTTCAGGATGATACCAAAAAATGTCGTTGAAACAAGGAGATTCGGTATAATTGAGCTCAGATTTATGATTAAAAGACATATACATTAATCATTAATAGGCTATTTCTCATAAATGTTGGTATATGAATGTTTGTATTGACAGGAAAATTCATTTTATTTCAGTTGCCATAGTTAATTGACATGGGTCTTATATTTAGCCCATTTTTTGCTTTGGTGCTTTTTTTTATTATTATGTTTCTTCTTTTCGCTATGTTCCTTTTTCCTTTTATTTGATCATAGTTCTGCTTCATCTTTGTTCAAAATGTGATCACATGAGCATATTTAAACTTTTTCTTCTCGTTCTTTGATCTTTTGCCCTTTTTGTTTCTTGCTTTTTAATTAGGCTTTCCGATTTCCATCTAAATTTGTATAAATATGTTGCGGGAATGTTAATGGAAAAGCTTAACCTATCTGATGAAAAAAATACTTGTTCTGTATTGTCTTTCCCTATGCAGGTCCCTGCAGTGAGCACAGCGAGGGATGCGGTAAATTTTGAAACCCCTCTTTTACATTGTGAGGGACTTTCCGGGGGTGGTGGACACCCCCGGAAATGGTGTAGGCCTACATTGATTAAAAACAAGAGAGATGCATCTCTCCTCTACTAATAATAATATTCATGAAAATAATACACTTTCTCGTGATCAGAAATATACAAACATAACTCCGAATATTTTAAAATAATTGTTAATTTTGCGATGAGAAATGATGCATTAAATATTTCATTGTTTTTTTTTAAATCTATTTGATCAATGAGAATGTTTATAAACATATGCACTTATCTAACATTGACAGTTTAGTTTTTAAATATTCAGCACAATTTAAGAATGCAGAGACTGCCCTCATGTGCAACTTGTAGATATAGCCTAGATGACGGTAATCTCGGGGAGAAAAAAATATATATACGACAAGAATAGAACGTCCAACTTGGCAAAAGATTTGATATATTCTTGGGCATTTGTTCGGTAATAACGTTACAAAAGATTTGAATTTAATTTGAAGTTTTCTGGTTCAGACTGCAGGATCGTGTGTCAAAACTGTGCCAGCGTCAACGACGAGTGTAAATGTGACTGTCCAAATGGATACCTGGGAGATCGTTGTGAAGGTAAGTGAAGAAATTCTACAATCACACTGGGCAGTCATTCCAACAAAATTGACTGATACAAACAAATGTGTCATTTCGATAAGGAGTGTTGGTGTGACTGAGATCATTTGGCAAATTGAAAGTAAAGGGGCAATTATGTTAACGGGTAGCATGGTGGTGATTGAATGGCTAAGAAATGTGGTGGTAATGATGGTGGTGGTTATGGTAATAATAATAATGATGGAGATGATGATGATGATGATGGTGGTGGTGGTGGTGATGATGATGATGGTGGTGGTGGTGGTGGTGATGATGATGATGGTGGTGGTGGTGGTGGTGGTGGTGATGATGATGATGATGATGATGGCGGTGGTGGTGGTGATGATGATGATGGTGGTGGTGGTGGTGGTGGTGATGATGATGATGATGGTGGTGGTGGTGGTGATGATGGTGGTGGTGGTGGTGGTGATGATGATGATGATGATGGTGGTGGTGGTGGTGGTGATAATGATGATGATGATGGTGGTGGTGGTGGTGGTAATGATGATGATGATGATGATGATGATGATGGTGGTGGTGGTGGTGATGATGATGATGGTGGTGGTGGTGGTGGTGATGATGATGATGATGATGGTGATGATGATGATGATGATGATGATGGTGCTGGTGGTGGTGGTGGTGATGATGATGATGATGATGATGATGGTGGTGGTGGTAGTGCTGATGATGATGATGATGGTGGTGGTAGTGATGATGATGATGATGATGGTGGGGACGTGATTATGATGATGATGATGATGGTGGTGGTGGTGGTGGTGGTGATGGTGATGATGATGATGGTGGTGGTGGTGGTGGTGGTGATGATGATGATGATGATGATGATAATGATGTAGGTGGTTGCGATGGGGGGTGAAAACGATGATGATTGTGATGATTATGATGATGATTAGTATGATGACGATGATTGCGACGACGACGGTGATGATGATGATGATGATGATGATGATGATGGTGGTGGTGGTGGTGGTGGTGGTGATGATGATGATGATGATGGTGGTGGTGGTGGTGGTGGTGATGGTGATGATGATGATGATGATGACGAATGATGATGATGATGATGATGACGAATGATGATGACAATTAGTTAATTGTGGTGCTGAAGATGATAATTATGATCTTTTGAAAAGAAAGATTGCCTGACACCATGTGGTGTTTGGTGGGGGGTAAATCGACGATAATGGCCAGAATGTGACAGTGGTGAAGACTGTGATGATTATGGCGATGCTTTGTTATGGTATCAGATGTAAATTACTGATGCTAATATTATTTTTTAGTATGAAATAGCAAAGATTTAAAAGTTTAATGATTGTTGACGATGTGACGACGATGCATCGCGATGGGTTGACGAGAAATTGTTATGCAGCTGTAAGGATGACAAATCGTCGATGATCATCTGATGACAGAGATGTTTCTAACAATTGTCATTATTTTTCATTGATTTGTTTTGATGGTTCCTTTTCCCAGTTGATCTGCACATGGTCACGGTTGTAAGTCAATTACGAAATTAATTTTCCTTTTCCTCTTTCAGAAACTTGTGAGGACAAGGATCCATCTTGTGGAGCAAACCCCGGATGGCCAGACGCCGATTCATGTTCTCTTGGTGATTTCGTACCCGCTGGATGCCCCTTAATGTGTGGCGTATGCAGTAAGTTATCATTACAGAAGAATACTGCTGAATCTTTCGTTTTTCAACGTCATATTTTATATATAGGTTTACGCAAACATGAATATTATTTCTTGGAATATTAAATATATCGTATTACCCGTAATGTCTTTTTTAACATCTTTGATTATAGTTCCATTATTGATGATATCTATATCATCGATTCTATTAAATTATATTTCGTGTTTTTTTTTTTTTACAAAATCAAATAATTATGATATTACCATGATTATCGTTTCCTTCATTTTATAGTCGCCATAGTATGGTCGCCATTGATTTGAGTTTATATTTCTTTCGTAACGTATAAATGAAGGTTGATATTGATAGTTGTCTCCATGTTACTTTGTGACTTTTTCTTGAATATAATGTCATTCCTCTTTTTTTTTCACTTCTTCCAGATGCCGCTGATCCCGACTTCGTTTGTGGTAAGAAAACATAAAAATAATCGTGAATATGAATTTTCTCTGTAATTTTCGTTCGCTGTCGTTTTGGTATGTTGCTCTTCTGTTTGGTTTGGTTTCTGGTTAAAATGTGATGATGATGATGGTGGTGGTGATGATGACGACGACGACGATAATGATGATGATGATGATGATAATGATGATGATGATGATAATAATGATGATGACGATGTGAAGAAGATTGATGAATTCCGGCTATATAATGCGTCAACGACGATGAAGAAAAAAAATGAGGATAACATTAACGTTGATGGTGTCGCTCATGATAATGGTGGTGATGGCGATTGCGATGACAATGTATTTGTTGTTGAAGATGATCGTTCCACTCGGTTTTGTTTTCAAGATGGTAGTACAAGCACGGGAACGAGTACTGGCACGGGTAAAGACACGGACCGAACTCCTAATCGTGGACGACCAGGCGGAGGAGGAGGTGGGGAGGCACGCATCACGGGTGACATTTGTACGCAAGAATTTACTGCTGCAACCTATGTCGACAACGTACTTTACCTTTTCCACGTAAGTTAAGTTTCTTTTTTATTATTACTTACTAGTATTTACCTACCTGTAGATGAAAGTTCGAAACTGTGAAGATGGAGGATTAAGAGCGTTGGATTATACATTACGATTATTTTTGCACAGCGTTTTGTTTTAGCGTTATTTTGTTTTGTTTCTTTGTTTATATTAATTTTAGAATCAGATAGGAAAACATAACAAAGAAAATGATACAGATTAAGTTGTAAGGCATAAACATAGTAACATATATTATAATTGGAGGATATATCCCGATTCAGCAATGTTTAGAGAACATTGCTGTTCTGTGTTTGGGTCCTGAATAATTACAGAAACAAAACGTAAATAACGTTGTATATCAAAATGTATGCAAAAGAAAAAAGACATGATAACATTTACACAGAAAATAAACATACATAGTTTTTTAGAAACGTGTATTTAAGACAAAAATGGGGATTCGCCATTAGTTATATTTCTCTTTAAAAATAACTATTTTAGCTTTGAATTAAAAAGAAAATGGTCATGCGTCATGCGTCATGCGTCATGCGTCATGGTCATGCGTCATGCTTTATTCATAGAGTTCCGCAACTGTTAGTTTTGGGTATACATTGATTAAAACATCTTTTGAGTGTAGAAGTGTGACTGGGACATTACATAAATCACCATCTCTTCCTAAGGACCAAGAATAGATTACAACATGGAAAAGCCATTAATGTCTTTTATCTAGATTATGGAAGAATTCCTGAGGGAAAAGTCATTCTAACTCGTGCACTTGACCTTAATTCATGTATGTGTACGGTTACAACATTAGGCCTACTTTTCCAATTTTCAGTTATTTGCAGTTGATCCAAAGTTGAAGCCAACCAATTCCTTTTCTTTCTCTTTCTATCCCAGGACCCTCCTGTTGCCCCCAATCTACCTCTCTCTCTCTCTCCCTTCGTCTCTCTCTTTCTCTCGTCTCACTTTTTTTTCGGAAAGAATGTCGCCAGTTTTGACTTATGTAAATTCATTAAAAGTGCTAATTAATGAAAAATTATAGGCCTTTGAAGTCATACACTTTCCTCCATATTCACAAATCTATATTTTTATGATGCAGTATCAACTTCGACTTTTTCTTTCTTGCCGTCCCCCTTCATCATCTAACCTTACCTACTCCTAGCCTATATTCATCACGAGATGATAAACGACCGAGGAATCTTTTATTCAATCTATACCATTCCTCTTTTCTTCAACATGCTCAATATACGAAAATTAATATGCTTTGAAAAGAGTTGTGTAGCAGTTCCAGCAGCAAGTTTCAAACAACATTATTCTCGAAACTTCCTTTTTTATTCACAGGGTGGAAAGCTATGGAAAGTGTCATCATCTGGTGAGCTCTTATCTCCTGTTGGAGGTGAAGACGCACAGGATAGCTTTATCAAACTACCAAATGACATTTCAGCTGTCTACCAGCGAAAAGATGGCAACGTCGTGTTCCTGAGAGGTAAGAAATATTGTTACATTATGACCTATTGCTAATATTTGGTTTCGTGTCACTCATCCTAGAATTCTTTTCATCACTTCTTGTTTCATCATCGTCAACATCACCATCGTCATCATTATCATTATCATGATCAACATCTTCATCATCACCACCATCTTCATCATCACCACCATCATCATCGCCATCATTACCATCATCATCATCATCATTATCATCGTCATCGCCATTATCATCATCTTCTTTTTTCTACGTCTTCTGATTCAATTCTTTCTCTTTTTATACAAAATATAATTCTCCTTTCTGCTTTCTTCTTTAGATCAAAAGATGTTTATTTTCCAGGATAACAAGCGCATAGAAGGCCACCCTATCAAAATAGTAGACTGGGGCGTTGAGAAAGATATAGCAGGAGCGGCTCATGATGGGCAACAAGGTAAGAGCATTATTTTGATCGTTTAACTAATTTCACTAGTTTAACTAATCAATCAATCATTTAGTCCGTTATCTATTACTCAAAATTGATAAATAAATGGATAGAGAGATTGAATATTCACTATAAAGATCTAGAAAATCTCAGGAGATTGATTGATTGTGTGGTAATGACTGACCGATTGATTGATATGTTCATGTAGTTTTTTTTTATAAGCATGATATGCATTGGGCAGGCCTATATAGTTGGTTGGTTGATTCATTGATTGATGAGTAAAAATTGATCTATCAATGATTGGTTGATTGCCTTCTTGACCCTTACAATAATGAAATGCCCATCTTTTATTTTACACAATGCAGACAAGACGTACTTTTTTAAAGGCCCACAAGTATGGCGATACGACGAGAGATCAAAGACAATAGACAACGGATATCCGAAGAGTATCGCAGCTGAGTACGATTCGAAGGTCAACAAACCGCAATTTGTTTTCTCGGATGATAGAGGTAAATAATTTGTATAAATGCTATCTATTTGTTTGAATTCTTTTTATTCTGTGTCATGCAGAACAAAAAAAAACAGAGTGTCACATGATTATAATGTTAATTGACAAGTTTTATAAATGTATATAATACTATACGCCTAAATAGGCCCTTATTTGATTTTTTTATTCAGTTAATTCAGTTAATTCTAGTTCAGTTAATTTATCTTCTATATTTGTTATGACATGTCATTTAACTGTCTATGTTGTTTTGAATATGTTCTATTATTTCGATTATATTTTGTTTACTTTGTTGGAAGGAAATAAATAAATCTAAATCTTAAAAAAAATCTACTATGGAACGCATACTGTTATGAACAATATGTTGCTGGAATAAATTGAAGAGAAGTTGGTGATTAAGGCGGGTGTAGTCTGGTTGGTTGTTATTTCGGCTTAGCATTTTAGTATCCAGTAATATTCCCATGTTATGTTGAAACGCAATTCATTTTCTTTCATTTTCATGCAGGGAATTTCTTTTTTGTAAAGCTCCAGAAAGTATTCCGCATCGGCGCCGGAGGGAACGAAGTGGACACCGGATATCCGAAACCATTTGCTCCCGAATTCTTCTCTGACTGCTAGAAATCAGATAGGCTATACCAAATCTGAAAATCAAAATATATTATTCGGTTACAGGATTGGGGTTGAGAACCCAAATTGTTCATAATAAGGGTTGATTACAATGTATTCAGAATGTATTACCTCTTGTTTCTCACATTTGCATCTTTACCAGTTCGCAAATGAATTTAATTCAAATAGGGATAAGCGTTGGTAAGTTGATCTTCTATTATATTGATCGGCAAAATGTTTAATATAGCATTTCCGTATAAATAGGGTTATGTATTCACTACCAAAAGTATACCTAAACTTTGTAATACAATAAGCTTCTTTTTATTAATATTTTTTGAGTATGCGTTACTCTTCAAATGCACGTTGTATACACATTACCCGTTTAAATAACCTCATGTTGATGGGATTAAAAACTGTTTACAATATAACAATTAAACAAAAATAAATAGAAAAGGCGCTTTAAGAAGAGTTTTGTTAATAGGCGGCCTATGACGTCCATCAAATTAAAATCTAAGACTGGGCAATGTCTGGGTAAAAGATAATGATAAATAAATTAAGGATATGACTGGTAAATTAGCGAGTTTTGTACTTCTCAATTGACTTTCTAAACTAAAGATATCGGCAAACCTTGGCAAACCCCTTTCTCACAATTTCAGAAGATAAATAGACGGAAAGAGTCATTCTTCAAGTCCAAGGTGGCAAAAGAAGACCCCCCCCAAGATTTTTTTTTTTTTATTAAAAGACAACAAGGAAAAAATGAAGGGATAGAAAATGAAAAGTAGAGAAAAATTGATGTTTTTGAAAAAAGGCCTGTACCAGATATTAAAAAAAAATGAATTGATATATATTTTTATAATAGCGCCCCCTATCAAATACTTGGTGCTACCCCTTCGTATAGGCATCAGGTTAAAAAAGTTCCAGTTATATTTTTAATGTTATTTCATTTCTGTTGTGTGCATATCAAAATTCATAATTTTGATTAATCATTTTTAAAAGACAAACAAAACATGAAACATGACTTTGTATAGGCTGAAAGTGGCATATGAATTTGTTAATAAGAATGGTCTACTTCAATTCCAAATATTAATTTTTGTACGCTCAATTTTTGAATATTATTTATGTATTTGCATTTGTTCATACCAAATATTTTAGAACATTTACTCTAGAATTTTGATGAAAGATTATCCGCGTGAATGTAATATATCATGTCACTTTGAGGTTATGAATGTGTCATTTTGCATAAAAACTCATAATATGTAGGTCATAGGCCTATGTTTAAATTGTGGTGTACTATGAGCTTCAGCATTGTAATTTGGACAAAAGATGTTTGTGATTAAAATAAAAGCGACATGGAAGGTTGCGTCCTTTAAAAGAAAAAAGAGTAGGCTTCATCTCAACTCTATAGAGGAGAAAACGATTTTTAAAAAGAGAGGGGAAGTGAACAGACTATGTACAGAAACGTTTTTACATTTATGTGTTTATACTCTTCTCTTTGAACAAAATATATACATGTAGGTTCCTATGTGGATTACAAAGTAATTAATAACTCATGGTTTCAGTGAAATGTACAATCATATTCCTAGCCAAAACTTCCTCAGGCTTTCCTTGGCAAAGAAAAGCCTCAAAATTTTTCTCTTTAACTATTTGTAGCTGTGTTTTCTTTAAAATCATCTAGTATGCTGTAAATTTCACCCACAGTACATGTAGTTGTGCTTGTATGCGTTTTGAAGTTACTACAGAAAAAAAAACGATTTCGTTTGCATTCCACCTAAATGTAATTCCAACGAATTTGTTTGTATGTTTTCCCCCTTTCCAAAGCCCTAACCCCCTTGTACCGTTACATATTTTTTGAAGATATTTCTGTAATGTAAAATTAAAAATAAACTCAATAAAAGTTTGTAGAAATGGGAGGGATTTTGTATCCCCATTTCATTTTCACTCTTGATTCACACTCTCTAATCTACCCTCCAAACCCAAAACACAACCCCACTTCCCCCTCAATTTAGCCCCCCCCCCCCTCTCTTCCTCCTGCTACCTTCCCATCTCTCCTCCCTTCCACTCTCTCTCCCTCCATCCGACCATCCCACCCCTATCTCTCTCTCCCTCCCTCTCTTGGTAATCTTATCCTGAATTCTTAAATAAATGGTAAAAAAATAACAGGAAAACGATTATCATTTTTCAAGTTCATTTATTATAAAAACAAATTTGTCCTTTGCATTGCAAGCCTTCATCATATTATGATAATAATATGACAATCACATTTATAACACATGCTTGACTATTTTGTGGAGTAGAAGCTTATTCAATTCATTGTAGGTACATGTATATTAAATAAAATTAGTCAATCAAATATACCCTGGTAATAAACAAAATGCATAGAGCCTCAGTATTTCAAATGTTTCTAAAGCACTAATAAGTTTATGAATGTACAATGTGTTATAATCAAACATATTTTTACTGATGGTGGTTACAAGCTGTTATAAACATCGTGCCATTTGTTTGACAAAGATCAAATTTGTCATGAAACTATGATTTGTAATCAATAACAAGATTTTATTATGTATGCTCTGACTCATTTACAATGAGCTCATGCAGTATTTTGAGGGCAATAACTAACATTTAGGGAGAAATAGCATCAGAGTTATCACTACTTCAACTGTTCTGCAACTGGCAAGAGAAGTATTGAAAAAACATAAGGAAAAGGGGTGATTTTTCATAACACCTGCAGTATTTCTGACATTACAGATCATATCATCAACTGGCATCCCTGCTTATTCACCGTTGGAAGCTTAATTCTCTTTAAAGTTTTCTTCTTTTTTCCCCTCTATTTCTGATTTTTTTCCTGATTGATTGACTCTACATATCCTACTTTATACACTTCTGAAGTAATCAATATCTCCAGCAGGGGCAGATCCAGGATTTTCCAGGGGGGGGGGGGTAGGGCACATTTTCCCAAGGAAAATTTGACAAGAAAAAAAGGGGGTCTTAAATTTACATTAAAAATATTGACAATGACTCTCAAAAGGGATGGGGGGGGGGGCATGGCCGGAAATGCCCCTCCCCTAACTGGATCTGCCACTGATCTCCAGTATTATTAAATGAACCTAGACATAATTGCATGATATCATATGCCAATGACACACCCCTTGAACATACAAAATTGCATTGATTTAATTCATTGTGTGTATAACTTCTGACTTTACAATTAGAAAACAAATATCGATCCGTCAATCAAGAAAGCTAGAAATTTGTTCATGAAAACTCCTACAGACATAGTGGTACTCAATTCTTGTTAATCCTGTTCAGACAAAAATTGACAAAATTAAATTTTGCATTTAAATGCTTGTCGGCGACAAGAAATTTCATCTACACAGATTTTTTTTTCAATGAAAAGCTGATGTGAAATTAAAGGTGACATCTCTTTAGAAAGCTCTCTCTATTTTCTTGCGTTTTACTCTATCTTTCAATTATCATTTTACTTCAAAATTTTACTGAAAGTTGTTGTAGATACATGAATAAATGAAAAAAAATGAAACAAAAAGCATTGGAAATATTACTAAGCATCAAATATAATATTCCAATCGTGAAAATAACAAGTTTTGAACAGTTTTATGAAACACACCTTATGAAATATGGCAGCTATGATGAAAACAAAAACACACACAAGTACCAAAATGAGCTCAACTATTTTTTAAATAATAACAAATCCAACATGTAAATTGCACTTCTTTCTGTAAATTGATATCAAAATAACATAACATTATATTGTATTAAAGTGTATTATCCCAAATTCATTGAAAAATGATTATGAAATCAGCAATAAAAAATATTTCATAATGAATTTACAACACATGAATTAATGGAAGATAATAAATGGTCAGGACCATGCCAATTCATTTAAATAAAAGTGCATATTATTACTGTCATATCTTTGAAATTGAACAAAGAGTTTATTTCGTAATTTTCATCTCAGACTCAAAATATGTTTGCTCCTGTACAATGCACACCCGTACATGTTAAAGCTTTGTAGAACTTAGGTTTATCTGCTGATACCAAAGAACATTATATAAAACTATGATTCTTCACACCAGCAAAATGTACATATGTAATACATCAGGAATTCCTACACAGTAAAGGGGAGCGTCACAAAAAAAGACTTGTAAGATGTTTCTCTGACAATGTCTGTTTTATTCGAGAATTACCATAAGGAACTGCCCTACTCAGCGAAACAAAGTAAAGCAAAAGTTGTTAGATCTGACAATTTGTCAGATGACAAAAATTGATGAAACAGTCCTAAGAATTACATGTACCTTCTATTAACAATAACAATATATATTAGATTTCTATAAACTGGGTTTAGTGGGTTATCATATTGAAAATACTATATACTGACCGAGTACTATCAAAGATTGACATCATGTTTCAATACATTAGATTGAGCACCTCACTTAGCATGTCAAACTTGGATCTAAATAAACAATTCTTAAAACCCCCACCCCTACTTAATCACTTCATGAATAACACTTTGTATAGAACTCAGTAGCAACTTATTAAGGACATTTTGGACACTTACGGGAAAATTTGCCTCTTCCCCCTTTTTGTTTGTTTATTATTTTGTTTGTTTTTGTTTTTGGCCTGCTTCACATATGAATTCATCTGCTCCACCATACAACATTACCTCAAGTTATGCATATTTGAAATGAGACTGGATGGGGCAAAATATTCAGAAATAGAAAATACACATCTTTATAATATTTGAAGACAAAACTCTATTTACAATATCTATTGTGCATCAAAATAAATAGAACTCTAGCAGCAGATACTGCCTCACCGAAACAGATAGATGGGTACACTGTGATCAGCTACATGTGTCAGGTTCAAACTCTGGTACCTGTATGGAATGAAAGTTGGTTTTGGATGAGTTTAATAGAGGAGATAATTTACATGTAAGTGAAGGAAGGGGGCAAGAGAGAGAGAGAGATACAGAGCAAGAGACATATAGAGAGAAAATCAGTGAGATGAAATTTTGATAGGAGCAAAAGGAGTAGAAGAATGTAGAAATGCATGAATCACATCACTGGAAGCAGTTTGCATATGTACATTACTGCTATGTTAGGCAAATTTTAGGATGCACTACAGGTACAAAGAGATGGCGAATGATATTTCTAAACAACTCATAAAATTGTGTGCTGTTTAATTAAACTGTGTTTCTTCGGAATGGTACATGTATAATTTATAAACATATTTAATTCCAAACAGGATTGCATCCTTTCTCAATATTGTACAAACGGTTATAAACTCACAAAAAAAGGTGTGTTCTTAAATTCATTTGGATCAGAATATTCAGATAAGGGTTGTCCAACTCCTATGTACTATGTACTTCTACATGCCCTCCTTGGTCAAAGCAGAGCATACAAATCCCCTTACCCATCTCCAACCCCCCCCCCCCCCCATCCACAATTTGAGGCTGAACATAGTAATTCCAGGAATAGTGATTCCACTCTGCACGAGTGTATTTCAAAATGCTCATTCTGCCCCATAAGATCAAATATAAATGTACCATAGGACTTTAAATGGTTTTGTAAAACAGGCCTCTATTGATTTGATCAATTGAAGGAGGCTGGAGTGTATTCTGAACACATGATGGACATGGACCAATAACATTTTTTGTGAATTGTGAATAACGGATTTATACAGCTACCTGAACCTCCTAGATACAAATAAATCCTGAATAACCTAAAATATACAAAATACAGGTACAGTATATCATGCCCAATCAACCAATTCATTATCTTGGTTCATTTCATTATGAGACAGAGTTGCCTCCCTGTACATCATGGGCCCGTTGCATAAAACTTTTTACCTGAGAAAACTCAGGTTGTTTTTACCTGAGTTTTTGCCCTGTGTTAAAGTCAATGGCAGAAATCAGACTAACCTTAGTTTTCAGTTTTTACCAGAGTTTTCTCAGGTAAAAAGTTTTAGGCAACAGGCCCCATTTAAATTCTGATGCACCAGAACTCTCATCCCTTTTAAAAAAAATTTTTAATACTTACCACTCTGAATTTCTGTGGTAGTAGTAACCTTCTATCGATGCTGTTGACTTTTGGAAGCAAATGTAGTAAAATCCAGCAAATGATGCTCCGCTTATGTCTTTAACTTTGTGGTCTGGCACCAAGAAGTGCTCCTAAAATGAATAGAAATGATTATGTTGGAAGCAGCTGTTGATTCGTGCTATTGGATTAACAACAAATTACATTCTACAACTGATAAATTTGATGTGAACATCAGGGGCGGATCCAGGATTTTCCAAGGGGGGGGGGGATTTCCCTGAGGAAAATTTTACAAGGTTTTCACCCAAAATTTAAGGTCATTTCATCCACGGAAAATTTGACAAGCAAAAAAAAAGGTCCATGCGTCTCAAAAACAGGCGGCGTGGGCCAGATGTGCCCACCCCCTGGATCCAACAGTGATACGAATTAAATTACGTAACTAGTAATCAATTGCTTTTCTTGTGTTTGTTGCTTACAAACTGTTAAAAATACACAAAAAGGATCTTCCAACACATCACAGACTCTTGTCTATAGTAAAATGAGCACACAGCACTTAATCCCGAGCATGCAAAGATGATATAACTACTAGCTCAGCCACCCCTGTAGTCGGGGACTAAACCGGATTTAAAAACAATACAGATATAGAAAAGATATGGAAATTATATATTTTGCTTTATTCCTTTGGCAAATATTGATGAGCTTCAGTGTGTCATTATTCACTGAAATATCAATAAATTTGAATTATTCCTGATAGATAGGCCTATAATTTATACGATACATATTATTTACTAACAGCCTGCCTAAATCACAACATAATAAAACGAAGAAGTTAAACTAAATCTAAGTACATACTTTCCACCTCATGAAGACATAATCTGTGTTTTTCAGGGCATCATAGTTGAAGTTGTCTTGATTGAAAGTCTTGGTGTATTGGTAAAATGATAAAAACTGACCCTGCAATTACAATATAAAAAACAGCAGATTGCAAAGAGAATAACTGTATACAGATCAACAATTAGCAAGGCTAGCTGTCATCAATACAAATTATTATGACATCTTTAAACAGGTACATAAAACCCCCAGAAAGTTACAGAAATGGAACATAGACCAATTCCATAACCTACATGTACTAAGAAATAGAAATCATATTCCATTTACTGTATACTACAAATCATATAAAAAGAAGGATCAATATTTGATAAAAGGTCAATGATAAAAATGCTAATTACCCCCCCCCCCTCCATTTTCATTTCATAAAGAAGAATAACACTCTTCTTGCCACATTATCTGTCTGAAAGATAAAATTTTCATTACTGACATTCAGTTTCCATAGGATGGCCTCTTTCACACTGGCCTTGGATATATATATTTTTTTGTGTCCTCATTATATTATTCACCCATTTGCATTGTAATACCAACAAATGCCCTTTTAAAAATGGGACTTGCCATAATATATGGAAATAGAAGAGTTTATTCTTACTAGGATATTTTAGTACATGTTCCATAGTTTAAAAAAAAAACATAAAGTACATTTCTACTCAGCACTAAGGCAAATGACTGTCTAGGCAAACAGAGTGTTTGAATAGGAAGCAGAGCAAGACCTTCTTTGGGCTCAAACTTTCAAGATATGAGGTGATATCTATCAATTCGTAGATTATTTTGAACCATGTCCTGCTTTTTGTATTTTTCATCTTATAGGGTACTTATAGGAGTTTTCCATCTAGGAATTTACCAAAGTGCTTGGAACTATGGAAGATAATACAGATCAGATAACCACATTTTTGTTCCTGGATTATTTAAGTGTGAAACTACATGTCTCATTTACCCAATGTTTCTTGTCAACTTCTTCATCTGCATCCCATTTTCTTGTAAGAAATGGATATTTCTCCCCTATGATCTCCCCTTCAAAGAAAGTTACTAGAACAGGAAACTCATCAGTCAGGCCTTTGATCTTCAAGTACCCACACAGGTAGCTGTTCTCTTCATCAACATGCTGTATCAGTGAGGAAATTGTCAAAGAATGAAGCTTGTTTAGAAAAGAAAATTGTTTTTCATTATATGAACTCAAACCAAATTAAGTTTCATGGCATTGATTTATTTACATAGCCTTTTTTCTCCACTCAGGAGGCCATTGCATTTTACATCCATGTGAATAGGTGGTATCAATCATGTTTCCTGGATTCAATTCAGCACATGGGTTAAATCACTTGCTGCACCACTTAAGCTACACATCTGAACATTAAAAAAAACCCTGATACATATGAAAAAAGAATTGGTGTGCAGGCATGGGGCACCGTTGGTTTTATTTTGGTTTTGATTTTTTGGGGGATGGTTTTTTTTTTTTTTAATTTACGGGTAATTTTTTTCATAAGAAATTCATATATTTTGCTCAAATTCAGATGGAAACTTTGTGGAATTACAAAGAAATTCATGTATAATAATAATCTAAAGATCCATTTTAGGAATGCAGATTAAGGATCTACAAACACAACATAAGAGTCGGCAATGTCACTCACTGACTCACTATTTATTTGTATTTTTACTATTCTTTATGAAACATAGAATATTTCAATAGTTGCAAATATGACATTCAACTTAAAGGCAATTTGAAATTTTCAGGGAAAATCAAACCATGTTTCACATTATGAGGGATTAATTTGATAATTCATGTAACAAACCTTTTTTAATAGTCAAATAAATAAATTAAATACAAAATAAATATAAGTGGGTGACACCACCAAAACCCTTGTTTACATACTGACCAGCATTTTGGCTTTTTGCATAAATTGTTCTTTGAAATAATGCTAACTTTTTAATAAAACTTTGTAACTTTCTTCTTTTAGTTTTATCAGAATTTGATGATTTTTAGCACGAGGAATAACAAGAGTCTAGCCTCTAACATTACTTTCTTAGAAAAAAAATAATTGTTATTTCTATAGTTAACGTTAGATCTCTAGACTAGAGTCTAACATTTGACTATGCCTGGGCCCTGGCTCAATTAGACCTAGGCCCTATTTCAATATTCATTTCATTCAATTTCCAATCAAGTTTTCTGGGGTGGACTTGTCCTTTGAAAATTATTTAAATAATAAAACTATGTTTGTCACTTTGTGTAATTGATCTCAATCTCAGTGCCAGTATGATAGGGCCTTTAATTCAGATATCATGATATTTTGAAAATGTGCACAAATTAAGGTTTCCCCATCACATGCACACAATTCACAGGCACCGGCATTATGCTAGCCACCGTATCCTTCTTTCACGCTACGCCGGGGTCTCTGGGGCAGGGACAAGTCCTCTTCCCGGTATTTCCCCAAGCTCAGCAGATCTACTCACTTGCAACTCGACTTCCACGTCGTAACGATTGCCTTTGCTCTTCTGATGCCCTTGAAACCTTGAACCACTATAAAGCAAAGATCGAGCAACTCCTGGCTGGCAACAGTTTTGGGGCGGTGGAGGATAAACGTCGACAACACCAGGCATTTTCATTGAATTTAGGAACGTTAAATTAAAGTGAACGACGGCTCACATACGATCCAGTCGCATATGGGACTCGTGTACAATCGTCCTAAAATATCTCGCGCCGCGCCCGCACGCGCACGCCGTGTTATCGACCCATCCAGTTAACGTTATTGAGACGTCAACGTTTTATGGAAATCGGAGGGGGGGGGTGGGCGGGGGCACTCTACTATAAACGATGATATGACATTTGCTCTTGCGACAATAATTGCTCTGGGCTTATTTTCGTCCAAGTTGTACTAGGTTGGCCCGTAGTAGGGTTATGTTTAGGAGAAAAGAGGGAGAAAGGAAGAGAAACGTACTTGGGAAAGAAGAAAATATTATTCATTATAATGTTATATTTGGTATATTATAATTATGTTATGTTACATTACATAAGAAACGTTTTCATCATAACTTTATGAAACATAATTTGCTCAGGGCCTATGTCTTCATTGTTCCTGGTGCTCGCATTTTCTGTTTAACGAGATATATAATCATGTAAAACCTCCCGTTTTCACTAAGTCAATATAAACCAAATATATTTCCTAGCACTTCCAGTTATCATTGTTTATGTAGTGACATATGCTTCTTTTTCATGACTCAAAAAGTGGTTTCCCCATGTTAAGGTCTTCATATATTTTCCTGTCCGTGATTACGTTCGCATTGTGGATTGGTGAGATGAGATATGTCTGCTCTCCATGAATTCCTAAAATCAGTCCTTAAAGTGTCCCTTCTAATCAGCAAACTGATATATATATTTGCGCCATCTATTATAATCTATATCCGATGCGCATTGTTATTACCCCAGCGCTGTGTGCATTTTAAGGAATTAATCCTGCTGGGTATACCATCAGGGCCCTGGGAACGATTTTGAGTTGGGATGCTGAATGACATTTTAAATTGAAAAAATAAATACAAGCCAAAAAAAGGGTTTCCCCTCCAAATTGAAGGCCGTTTGGTCCCAGGAAATTCGATAAGCAAAAAAGGGTCGCAAAACTTTGGTTCAACGCAAAATTTTGGTAATTTTCCATACATTTCTCAAATTTTATACACACGTTTGCAAGGGGGTGCTGTCTATGAAAAATAATAACGCAGCACCCCCGGGGAAAATCTTGGGGGTGCTTCAGCACCCCCTGCAGCGCCCTCATCAGGGCCTTCCTGCACCCACCTCCCCTGGGTTGATCGAGTGCATGCAGCACAATATTGCTGAAATTAGAAAAGATACTTATCGCACAGAAAACGGCAATTCGCTAGTTATCGTGCTCATACTAATGTTTTGTTTCACAGTAATATTGAAGATAGAGGATATCTATCTTTTGCAGCTATAGATTCAGTCATATATGATTTTGAAAATGGTACTCTTCCAAATGAATTGGCTCAACTATCCATTAAAAACGGTCAAATTCATAATCATAACACAAGGACAAGCAGCTGCTCTTCATATACCAAGGGTAAGAATTGCAGTCAGCTCTGAATACATTATCCGTTACACTCATTCTGTCATTGTGTGTCGGTCTTTAAACATAATTATAAGCTGAAATTCCATTTGCTGAAAGGTTATGCTGAAATTCTTTAAAATACGGTGTAAATAGATTATTTATTATAGTCCTTTGATTTTTGTTGTACACCTCTTTTTTCCTCTCCTCTTTTGGCGTTTATCTTATCAACTTCTTACACCTCCCCTATATAACTCTCTCTCTCTCTCGATCTCTCTTTGTCGTCTCAACGACTTTTCTCCCTATTAGGGTGCGTTTATCCGCCACTTTTTTACCCTATAATCATGATTCCAATCATGATTCAAATCACGATTCTGCAGAATCACGATTGCGTTTAGTCGAAATTGAATATAATCATGATTAGAATCACAAACATGAACTACGAAAAAAAGGGCGTTTGGAAAGACGTTTCTGCAGAATCACGTACGAAAATGTTCGGATAAACGATATCGTGATTTGAATCATGATTATATGACGTCATTGTGTCGAGCTATTTCCGGTTCTTGCCAAGGCGCGCGCCCCACGTTGTCACATCACATGTACGTCGCCGACCTCCAATTAAGTGTCCAACGTTGACCTATACTTCCTGGGTCAAACTGCGCACTGTGATGCGCACTGGATCGGTCCGAATCCGAGGAGAAACAGCGTTGGAACGAA
Source organism: Lytechinus pictus (assembly GCF_037042905.1). Taxonomy (NCBI): domain Eukaryota; kingdom Metazoa; phylum Echinodermata; class Echinoidea; order Temnopleuroida; family Toxopneustidae; genus Lytechinus; species Lytechinus pictus. The sequence goes on from NC_087254.1 coordinate 30,556,310, forward strand.
GGTCGTCTAAACCCTGATTCTGTAGTAATTGTGATTCATGTTTGTGATTTGAATCATGATTCCAATCATGATTCAAATCACGATTCTGGCTTGAGGTCGGATAAACGCAGCCTTATATAAACCCTTTCTCCTGATTTCATAACCCCTCTCTTATCTTTCCTTATGTCTTTTTCATTCTGTATATAAATTCATATATATACTCATTCCTTCTTTTGATAATTTCTCTCTGTATTTCCTTCTTTTCTTTTCTTTCCATATGTAGATTTAGATGTGTAGTCTTATTCAAAGTAAATATTTCCATTGTACTATTCACTTACTGCTTAACCACTTGTTTTAGGTATTCATTGTTTGTTCCTATATTATTATCTGTGATTTGTTTTTCTCCTTTTCGATTGTTTATACTTTATTTGTTCTTTGTTAATTCCAGTATTACCTTTGTATGTTTGTCTTGATGTATATTACATGTATGTTATTTGATGATATGGACCTCTGCATATGCAGCTGTGTCTGGATTAAAGTCTTGAATTGAATTGAATATATTAAATATCTATAGTATTGGAGACCTTGTCTTGACAAGCCTACGGTAGAAAGGCTTTGTAACTTTTGTCTCCAGAATCCTACTCTGTAATGTAAATTATATGAGTTATGTAACAACCTCAATGTATGTTTAGCGCTGACAATCTATTTCTTTTAACTTGCTTTTTATTTTATTATCGTGTTTTTTTTAACTACCATAATTATGTATGAATGTTTTTGTGAAAGGAAGAAATAGGAAAACACGACACGCAATGCTGGCCATCGAACCCACGTCCCACCGATTGAGAGACGAGAGTTGCAACCACTCGAACACGTCGTGGCCCCACACTCCCCCTATTATTCCCTAAGTAGGGTAATCGAATGGGATTTTATTTCTGCCCTGGCTCCCCCCCCCCCCCCCTCCCGGCCCCAAGCGAAGTTCAAGTCACTGAACGATGAATTCAAGTTTGGCTGGTTGGTTTTATTTTGGCCGAATTCGATTCCGACGTTGAAAATAGCGAATAGTTTTAACTATAAATATTACGGCTGAGGTTGCCTATCTTGAATAAGTATCAGTTGTAAATGCTTACATGAATATAATTTAGGCTCATTTTTTATTTAAGAAAATATTTAAATTATTCTTCAATATTAATGTACAAATATTAACATCAATGTCATTTTTCAAGTAAAATTTATTTTATTAAAGTGATTATATTTTTATTTCAACATGCATCATTAAATCAGTAATATCAAATTTCCTGAAATTATAGTCAGTTATTTCAGTACATCATCTCGTCGATCGATCGTACGTACGTACATAGCTATGCACGCAGAAATTACGGTACACGCGCGAGGGTACGGTATGTTGACATTTCTGACAAGGCATAACTCAGTTCGGAGTGAAAGATCTTACGAGAATGGCTTCAGGGTCGACAGATTTACGTTTCAAGCTCGACTCTCATCATCGTCGGAGTCACCACAAGCAGAATCGTCGACTGCCAAGCAGCGATGACTCCGATTTTACATTTACATCGCGGCGAAAGAGACGACGACGTGACCGCTACCATCAGTGGCAGTCGAAATCATTCGAAGATGAAATGGAGGAAGTGAAGAAGATTCACTCCGGTGTGTCTCAGATTCAACTTTTCACTGAAGAAGAATGCAGCGAGATCGAGGATAAAATCAACGAGGTCGTGGACATCGCCGCAAAGGGACTCTACCGAGATCATACAGTCGATCGAGCTCCCCTTCGCAACAAGTACTTTTTTGGAGAGGGCTACACTTACGGCTCGCAGCTGACCAAGAAGGGACCGGGACAGGAACGACTGTACCCGCGAGGTGAAGTGGATGACATACCGCAGTGGGTCGAGGAGCTTGTCATCAGCAGGGTTGTTGAAGCAGGATTGATTCCTCATGGTGCGCATGCTTAGATTTTGTTTGAAATTTGATAATGAACATGTTGACAGGTATCATGATCATGATGATAAAAAATGAATTTCTTTAAAGTTTAATAATGGCAAAAAATTAAATAAAAAAATAAATTAAAAGGCCGTAGGGCCTGCCCTAGTCGATACCGGTACTGCTGCACACAATAAATAAGTCAATTGTCAACTTTTTAAGCCAAGAATCTTAGACTTAGACCTCTAGTTTTTTTATACCAACTTTGCTGCATCTACAATTCTGCATAGTCTGTTGCTGGATGGAAATAGAATTAATTATAGACAAATCAGTCTGAACACTCCTGCAATATCTAAAATCAGGAAATAATGTTTTTTGGCTAATCAGAACTGCAATGCATCATGGGATCGAAAAGGGGGCCGTTAGCTAGCTCTGTGCACGCGGACTGTCCGTAGTGCACAGAGCTAGCTTGATTGCCCCCTTTTCGATCCCATAACGCATTGCGGTTCTGATTAGCAATAAACCTTATAACGATGTCGGTGGCAGAATAGGATTAAAAACCTTGTCCCCACAACTTGGACTATTAATGTACCACTAATGGGTTTTTTAATGTTTCGTCTGAATTGTGTGACTCAGTTCTATATTTTAATGAATAATGGGGCACCTTCTACACCATGCTCATATAGACATACGGAAGGGACTTTCAAAATAAACTTTAAACTAAGTAAAATTATCCTTATTAAAGCTCAGATCCTCGAAAGTTAATTATTTCTTTCCTTAATCTCCCTCCGCGAATCAAGCTTAGTTGAAAAAAAACAACACCCCTTTCAAGTAGATAGAAGCATTTTTAATCCCACTATTGTAGATAAAATCACAAAAAATCTTTACCTTTTGGTTATTATTTTTGTGTTTTGCATGATCTCGATCTCCTGCACATGATTTGTAAAGCTGGGAAAAGCCCCTTCCACAATTGGTCTTAAGACGTTAGTTATTTACATAATAGTGAAATGTATCCATAAAATATATCCGCAGATTCCAGGCTATTAAGATACATGTATTACTTTTTTACCCCTGATATTTCACAATTTTGATGACATTTCATTTTCACTATTTGCACATATCCACGATATATAATCCTATTGTGTTTTTGCTCATGGTGTCATCCTCATAACGGCAGTATGGAGACAAATTACCAATTTTCACATGTTAAAAATTACATATGAAGAACAGCTCTAATAGATTTAGAATGTAAATGACCTCATTGTACATTATCAAAGATCTTGAAATATAGTACAGATTTTATAAGTCTCTTGATGATTTTGTAATTTCACTTCTCTGGTGTAGGATTCATCAACAGTGCTGTCATCAACGACTACCAGCCTGGAGGTTGCATCGTCTCTCATGTTGATCCAATCCACATCTTTGACAGGCCTATCATCTCGGTGTCGTTCCTCAGTGACTGTGCCCTAAGTTTTGGCTGCAAGTTCTCCTTCAGGCCGATCAGGGTGTCTAAACCCAAGGCCTGCATCCCCCTGCCCAGAGGATGTGTTATGACTCTCAGGTTAGTTTCTTCGAGTGGTTTTCTCATTGTTATAGTTTTATAGTTAACTGGTGTTCGTAAACTTTGACCACACTATTATGGATTGCTATTTGTCATTCACCAAGTAGAATTTGTTTCAATCCTTCATTGAAATTTCCACCCTTCCAAGAAAAAGAAGAAGCATGATACGGGAATGAGAACAATGGTACTGCAGTAAATTTTCAAAGAATTAATTCAATTCTTTAACTTTTCGTCATTAATATTAACTAAGTAAGAAGTACATGCAGCCCAGCAGTCCATAGAGGTGGGTAAAGATTCATGTTTAGTCCGGATAAAATATGCTTAAATTTTGCCTACAAATAGGTCTTTGAGCCTTCAGATTCTCATCAGCAAGTTGATAAGACCTAATATATCTATTGAAAGACAAAACAATAACCTTGTTCTTCAGTTCAAAATATTGACTTTTTCCCTGTCATTCTTGATTGATGCATCATTGGAAGAGCAGCCATTAAAATTTATATATAAATGTGATAGTTTCTTTTAGATTCAGGATTCTGATATCACTTGTCAAATCAACAAACAACTTATGGGATTCTTTTTTGTTAGAATTGCACATTTGAACTATAGGTTGTCTAGGGTGGAAGAAGAGGTTCCAAATAGGAATCATGTGTTCATAAAAATTATGAAATATGAAACAAAAATAGACTTTACTTAGATATCATGGTTATAAAGGGCTCAACTCTCAGTCCCTGATACACTGCATGATGTAAGAATTAAGAGAATGATCTATCATATTTTCTGCAGTGGATATGCTGCCGATGAAGTCACTCATTGTATCAGACCGCAAGATGTCACATCAAGGAGGGCTGTTATCATTCTCAGACGGTAAGCAAATCAAGTTGATATCAGTTGATGAATTTATTATTAGATGTTAACAATCACCTATTATTTTATTGTATATTTCTCTGTAATTTCAGTTTAAGTTCATTGTATTCATGTAAATCAATCATACCTCAAAAGTAAAATGATACACTTATACTAAAACAAAAAACCTTCAAACTTAGAATGTGATGATGAAATTGGATAAATAGAAGTTAGAATAAAAATTGAAGTTGAACCTTTATTTTCCAGAGGCAATTATCGTTTCATTTGTAATATTGTACAGATATGAGGTTTGTTCACAAGTCATTGGAAGTTTAACTTGTAACACAAGTCAAGTACCTTCGTAAATATCCTTGGGACATTACAATGAGATTCAGTCTTTGCCTAGCTACTGGATTAAACACTCTTACAATGTACGTGTCCTGATGCAAATAATTGTACCTTTGCTGAGTATCAGTCTTTTCTGTTTCCTATTGATTTGGTTTTGTTTATCGTATAAAAATCACAATAAAATATATAGCACAAGATATGAGATTAAATATAAATATATAAATATGCACATAAAAAATATACGGATGGATCACTCTATCTGTATACTTTATTGCTTCGGGGTAGTTTACTACTAGATTGGAAGACAGTTGACAATAATCGTTTTTGTATTTGTTTGATTTGTTCTTGTTTTATCCTTTTTATTCAAAATTATGCAGAGTTTTTCCAGAAGCCCCGAGACTGGAGCCTGTTAGTTTATCCTCTCCCAAACCTGTATCATTATCATCCAGCAATGATGCTAAAAAACATGGACATGAAAAACATGATAAAAAGGATGAAAAAGCATCCTCATCTCATTCACGGCATCATCGGCATCACCACCACCATCACCATAGCAACCATGGGAAGGAGGATGCTGATGAGAGCAAGGGTAAGGTGAAGTCCTCGATAGCAGTGGTTGGAACCGGAGATGGGGCAACACCCTCAAATGGGGTTGAAGGTCATCCCAGCGGGCTGGAAGATGATGATGAGAAGAGAAAGGGTGCGTCTAGGCGGTCTCCAAGGAAAGGGTCATCCCTTCGGCGGTCACAGGGGGATGAGGCAAGTCATGATCATAGGAATGACAAAAACAGAAATGGACATAGTAAGCCTCGGAAGAGACCAGCAGAGGAAAGAGATGAGGATGACAGGGATGCTAGCATCAGCCATCACCATGGCAACAAGAAAGTCAAGATCAACAGGCATCCACCCGCTGTTTGAATTCAAAGATTATTGAAAGTGGAATTGAACTAACACCAGGCAAGAGAGAGTTTAATGTGATGTTCAAAGTACCTATCTGAGTTTTATTTCCTGTTTTACACGTTGGTACTGTGCATTATCTGAGAAAGGACGGATTTATTCATATTGAAATAATGCATGTATCTAAAAGTATGGGCTATTTACACAAGAAAGGCTAGTTGTTTTGCATAATTCATTTATTTTCAATGTATGGCTTCCGCTTGACAACCGAAGCAAACTGTACCACCAATTCAGATCTCCACAATGAGGAATCTATCAAATTTACAAATGTTCAGTGGTATTGGAAGTTACTGAATTTGCCATACATGAACAAAGAAAACTTGCGTTCATTTACAAAGGACTTCTTTCCATTCTTTTGTTGTTAAATGATATCGTTTTGACCATTACATGTACATATGAGACATAACACTCAGTCATTGCTTCATAGTTTACATTTTTTCTCGTAGAATCCATTGACAATACAGTCCAGCCTTCATTTTTTCGAGATTAACACTATAATCTCCATTGAAAAGGAAATTTAGAAATGAATCCGGAACATGCATTCAAATGGATGCTTAAAAATATGAATTGGTATTCAGACCTTTGTAAATTGTCTGTGATCCCAGGCAGACGTTCTTTGAGCTTCATTTTGATTTTTAAGTATAATATTGGTCACTATTATGTTTATAGTCAATGGAGATTTTTTTTTCTTCAGCTTCAAATTGACAATTATATACAATGTAATTCACTGATATTCATATTAATATTTGTGTTTGTAAAATATTAGAAAGAGGCCATATCCCACACTGAGTTAAAGTGAAAAACATGAAAATGACACCTCAAAAGTGCTTTTTTTAATCTATGTATTTTACAATATTTTAGTGTGGAAGAAGCAACCTTTTTAAACACTTTACATACATTTATATGAAATATATTATTATTATCATCAAATATGAACAAATTCTAATAAATTAGGATGTAACTCACTCATCAGATAGTTTAACATGAAATGGAACTAGATCTCTTGAGAGAAAGTTAGGTATTGAATCATTTCTTTCCTTCTGTAGTATATTTTTCTTTTTTTTAAATCTAAGTTGTCTAACCCATATTTATAACATCTGAAATAAAAGTGTATTATGTGGAAACATTTACTGAGGAAAGAACCTTTACCAAGATTTTTTTTTTTTTTAGGGGGGGGGCTAACATTTAAATAACAAAAATTGTGTGGCATGTTGAATATTCTTTTATGCATCTTTGTCTTATATCAGTAACCTTGCTTTGCTCTTGAAATTACTTCAAGAACATTGAGGAGAGTAATCCATTTGAAGATCGAGTTGATAAATCTTCTATTTTTTGATGGAACTACTTGTGAAACCAGGTCTATGGTAATCCTGCAGATTCTTTGTTCGAATCATCATACCTAACTTTGTACTTCATTGCTTGTTCATTCAATATAAATCAAAATTGTGCACGTAATGTAACTCAGTTTGGGGTGGTCGATATATCACTTTTGCCATCCAGGTACAGTTTATACACATTTGGTTCCACAATACTTTCTTTGACCTCTGATAACTTCTTTCAAGAGTATTTAATGTCATTGGTGTTTGTTTGTGGATTAACAGAATATTCTCTAGTCTTCCTGCGTGCATTGTACAGTGTAAGCGCCTTCATGGTAGAATTAAAATTTTACATGCATGAAACATCATGGCCTGCAGTGACCCATAATTATTCATTCAGCTATAGGACTGTATCTCACTTTTTGAGAAAAGAAAATATTGTACTCATTGAAATTTCATATGTATGCTAATTTTGTAATTAGTGCAAACTTTGTATTTAACTGCTTATGAAATTAAAAGATCAAAACTTGCAGAAAAGGTAGTCTATTTCATAATCATACAATAATCATCTGAATAAGATCGATGTCTGATGACTTTTTGTTTGTTTGTATGTAGACCATCTAGAAGAGAATGGAGAAAAGTTTCAAGTTGTAAAGAAAACGTTTTTAATGTGTGAAAAATTGTAATCTATGTAATATCACGCATTTACAATGCCTTCATATGCCTATGGTCCTTTATAATCTTTTCATGCATGTACCTGTGCACCGATCTATATAATGGGCTATGAACTTATTGTTATTTCTAAGGTATAAGCATTACTGCCTGTTTTTTGGGTGATTCTAAGCATAATCATTTTTGCCAGTTTTCCATAATCCACTGTGTTTGGTTAACTTGAAATATCACAGATCTTACTAGATTATGCTTATAGAAAGCAGATTTCCTGGTTTGTTTTTAGCTCTTTTCTTTGATTATTGCTCTTTGGACTACATAAGTTTGGCTTTAAATTGCTGTTGTAGTGGTTTAGGAGAGGAATTAGTTGGTTTCTGGTTTCATACCCATCAACTAAGCACTTCTACTGCTATATAGTCCTTCTCTATAGAAATAGAATAGTGTGCATCGATAAAGAATAGAATTTAAAATAAGCTTACCCTTGCTTACAATATGTCTGATACGGATAGTATGGAATTTAAACCATTCAAGCTATTAAACTGTGTAATATAAATTTGATCTGGCAGCTATGCATGCAAATTGGATATTTAAACATGTCACTTGATATTCTAATTTAAATGAGAGGAAAATAAGAAAGCAAATATAGAGGAGCATGTTTAGGACTTTCCCAGTATTCCCAGACTTCCCTGTTTCACTATTGTCAGCACTAGTACCAGCTCAACTTGAAACACTAGTTCAAAATGTAAACTGGAACTAAATCCTTAGGTCTCACAGACCACAATTCTATTTTGTATCTAGACCACTGTAACCCTATTTCAAAATTACTAATTGATTTGCTAGGAGCAATTTATTATTGATTGTTCGCATTTATTATTGATAATTGTTTAACACACACAACATAGAACAAAGCTATCTGTTGATTATTTTCACCTGATTTGCCTGCTTGGTATGATAAAATAAGTAATTATTATACTTACGTTAAATGAATATTGATGTAACGCAATAGACATGGATGAGTTTTATATGTTTTAATACAATAATGAAGCAAACTTGTATAAGTGTTTCATGATATATAAAGATTGAAATGTTATTGCTTGTCAGATGAGATTTAAATCTTAAAGATTTAGATTTCTAGATGCCTGTTTCTTGTTCATGTTGAATTGTATTTTCACATTGTATATTTTCATATTATCATCAAAGCAAGAAATATGTTTGTCATTATTTGTTTTGAGAAGCTATGAAGTTTTGAAGCAAAGCTTTTATTGAGAGACACCATTAAAGAAAGTCTTTATTAGTTTAATTTGTGCCGTGTATTGTTCATTTTGTTTACTTTTTGTTCTAAACTGCATGTTTCAAAATGTAACAATTAGTTCTCTCCTATAAGTGCACACTGACCTCATATATTCTGACCATGCTACACTGTATGACAAAGTTCATTTTTTGGTAGCTCTGTTTTTTCCTCTTAGACCTGATAGAGGGCCTCATGAAACGGACATCGAAGTCACGATCCCTTAACATGGTTAAATATGAATCTAACTGAAATTAAAAGATGTTTTTCCTAACCAAAAGAAATCTAGTCAAGCAAATTGGTGAAAGACTGAACAAAATCAATTATGTAATAATAAAATTATTAAATTTTAAGTTGTAAAGATATGTAATAACCATAGGTAGGGGATAGGAAGGAAAACTCCTTTAGCCCCAATACACCTGACAAAATGGTAAAACTATCACACTTTATTTCTTTTTATTAATAAATGTTACCTGTATTTTATTTTTTAATTACTGCCCCAATGGAATTTTTAATGGGAGAATATCATAATTTCAGACAATTCACGGACATGACAAATGGGAGAATTGTCCTTTGGCAATTTTTGACCGCTTGTCACAATTCATCTGCTACTCGCCAGGTATAGCCAATATTTACAAAATATGGTATCGATTTTGAACAGTTTCAAATATCACCATTCTGTTATGGATCCGCCCCTTTAAACAACATAACTGAGGTTAGGGTTTCTCAAGAATTCAATGGACTATATTTAGGGGAACAGAATCGGAACCAATTTTTCCAAGGAGTAAAATAAGATCAGTCATTCAATAGATAATAACTTTGCAATTGCATATCCAGTTTTCTTTTGCAATAAAACACATGGATCAGTGGTAGGTCCAGGTAGGGGCACATCCAGAGCAAAATGACCTCTATTTGGTAGTGCAAACATCTTTTTTTGCTTTTAAAACAATTTTTTGCCCCCCCCCCCCCTTGGAAAGTCCTGGATCCGCCCCTGGTATGGATCGAGTTACAAGAGTGAAGATTGAATTATCAATTGCAAACGTATGCTTTCAACAGGTTGTAGGTGTATCTAATATCACGGGACCTTGTAGTCGAGCGTTAACCCCGAAGTCCTCCACCAGGAAGTAGGCATACTCAGGGCTGACGAGAGTGGTGGTATTATTTCTGATTTGGGATTGGGGGTTGGGGTGAGCCTTTGTAATTTGGTTTTGATTTATGTAATAATACAATCGATGTAAATCACATAAAGATATTCATGTTTAAAAAAAATCAGTTAATTATAATGAAAATAAACAATGGGGGCAAGTCCTATTTAAAACTGAATGAGAAAAGGTTGATTGCTGGACCAGGGGAACAGAAGGCGCAGCTGATCTGTATCATTGATAGAAGGTGAAGGACTGAAGGTGGAGGTCGATCACAGAGATGGATGACTTTTTTTAAAAGATGTTTTATTGTTTTTCTCTCAAATTAAATCCATACAGTTCACAAAGTAACAATTGTATAAATAATTCGAACAAATTACTTAAACTCTTATACCTTGTAGACTGTTGTTACTGCAAAAGAAGTCCCTTCGTATTATTCATAATTCAGCTTTTCGTTCACACACTGACCCACTATTTTTTGACAGCAAATTGCTGAAGATAAGCGACCTATACTTATTTCATTTAGGGCAATTTATGTTTAAATTTAACAAAAATATCCTTCCACGTGTATTTGATTCTATGTTTCCTCTTAATCGGTCTTTTCATAATTACCCTACGAGGCAATCTAACGAATTTCATTTACCCCGTTTTAGAACTTTATTGGCAAAGAGTACATTTATGTTCGATGGCCCTAGTTTTTGGAACTCCCTCGACAATAACATAAAAAACAGCCCTTCCATACATTCTTTTAAAAGAAAACTGAAAAACTTCTTACTTAAATCCTACCGAGGTCTTCATTACTAATTCCCGCTCGTTACCACCCCCTCTCAGACATCTAGTTATTTTTATTAGTCTTTATCATCTTGTTTTATTCTCTAATTTCGGTCGCAATTCGTCCTGTTTCTATTTAAGTTTACTTCTCCTTTTGTCGTCCTGTTCTTGTTCTTGTTTTTTTTTTTTTTTTTCTTCGTGGTATTTTACTCTTTATTAGTTTTGTCTTGTTCTGTGTGTTATCTTGTTCTTTTTAATCTATTCAGTAAGTCTCCGTAGGCAAATAGCAACCATTGCGTCTCTCCCCCCCCCCCTCTTTCTTTCTCTCTCTCCTCTTTTCTCTTCTTTGAGGGAGGTTCACATTATACAAGCTTTGCTTTTGAGTGAATCTCCTATTTCCACAGATACCTTTTTTTTTCTATTTGAATTATATTTTATAATTTGTCTACGAAATGCACCACATTTTGTATATATCTTTATATGTTAATTATCATGAATGTTTTTTACTATGATTATAAAGACAATGATTTGTATCGCAAATATTTGTTACAATGTATGAAAATGATTTGTATCAATATTTATGTTATTTCTGTTGGAAATAAATCTGAATCTGAATCTGGACCTTATGCGCATCATGTAATATTATTCAAAGACACTGTATCGTTCAAGATGAGGTGTGACCATAGAGATGTAGGATGGGGGGTCGGGTGTCCGGACACTTTATATTTTTGAAGCCTTCTTTTTGTCTTTGGATTACACTAAAAATATGAATTCAATAGTTGTAATCATCTTCTATTTTTTTCTCTATAATATTTCTTAACATTTTGTACTAAAAATTGATGAAACTTCGCTTGTAAATTTTTCCAAATGACTTTCTAAAATTGATCGTCCGGACACACAACCTGTCCGGACACACAACAACTCGGTATATACTAATCATCTCTATGGGTGTGACTCACAAAGATATGAGAAAAAACTTATAAAAGTATAGGAGACGTTCTACCTGCCCCTACCTGACCCCTCCTAAATTGGTCGATCCGAGGAGCTAGCTCGCTGAGCCCGCAATTTTCGGCCCTCTGCGGTCAAAGTTAAATAGGTTGTAGCGGTTTCTTTGAAAATTGATCATCTTTTGTAGATTCCCAACTTAAAATTGTATTTACTGCTATGGCAGGAGAAAATAAGGAAAATGTTGACGTCGATACTGAAGCAGAAATGGAAGAATTTGCAATGCATTTCGAGGCAAATCGTTTGGATTCATTTAAAGACTGGCCATTCCAAGAAGATTGTTCATGTGTTCCACAAAAGGTAAGCAGCCAGTGCAAATGCACAGACGACTCGAATTTTCTACCGTATGCAGGCCGGTGCTCTCCCGCTAGCCGCTTGCAAGTTGAGGCACGGCCGCGCCGCGGAGTAGCTGCTCAGCTCCGGTGCGGTGACAGTCAGTCGGCTAGCCTAAAATACCAGGAATAACCTTCGTTTCTGGGGATTTATTAACAATTTCTGACATTTACTTTCATGTTTCAATTATATGATAAAAAGCTGTAATCCCATTAACATGATGGCATGCCAACATGATTAACACCCTGGTAGTGGTAATGAAAACTGACATTGTGACAATGACAAAAATCAAAATGTCAAAAAATCAGGCATTTGTCCCCAGCCCAGGGCCAAGCTCAAGGCCCAAGGCCAAGCAGAAAAAGAGAAAATAAGCCAAACTTATGGTGGTGTGACCTTAATTCGCGCGTTACCTAATTTTGAGCAGAAAAAGCAACCCAAAATTACTCAGTATTTGAGTATCATATCAGTACAGTATGGTAATTTTCTTGAAACAAGGTAAGCCTTCGTAAGGTCTCTCAAATTGTGAAAAACTGAAAATATTGGCAAAACATCGGCGAATTTTGTTACCTTTTGCGTCCGCTCCGAGAAAATCTGATCTTCTCGACAAGCATTAAGAAATCGCTAGTTTTAATTGCAAGCAGAGGTCTCCAAATAAATAAATAAAATGTGATACCAACCGAATTTATGGCATTTTAACCTAGGCTCTATCTGATTCTGATATCATTATCTTACCTTTGTTTGATTTCTTTTCTAAAGGCAAGCTTTGCAAAATGCAAAACGATCATGCGCAAATTAAGGTCACACTTTTTATGACACTTTTTAAGTTTTTCAGCCGAGCGCACACTAGTCGATCACCATGGAATTTTTAGATTGCGATACGAGCGATAAAATTCCGTCAAGCAAATTTGACTTTGGGATCTTGCCTTCCGTCTGGTATTTATGATTTTGATTAATTTTGTGTGAACTGTGAGAAATTTTTGATTGAGAATCAACTTCATGATGATTTTTAAAATGTGCGCAAATTTACTAGTACATGTACTTACTTCCAGTATACTAATAGTAATACTAACCTCGCAATATGTGTGAGTGACTTACTTCCAACATTGCCAACCTTACAGTATTTTCCCACACAGGAAGTAGATCTACATGTACTGATCTACATACGTGTAGTAACAGAGAATAAGGATCATAACCTTGTTCATTGAATGAGTGCCCAAGACCATGCACGATATTCTAATAAAAATCCAAATTTATTAAACTCAGTTTTTATAGGTCTAAGAAATACCTAGATCTGCAGAATATTAAGATGTAAAATTTTGCTGAATTAATTTTCTTAATTACAAAATCAGCTCCCGATCGCACCCCTCTTCGACTTTGCACGTGAAATATTTTGGCCATTTGACTCTTGAAAATAGTATTGTACAAACTAATAACGTGTGTTTCCTGTGGGAAAAGTTGAGAAAACAACTGGCAACTGCCCCCACTAATGCTCTATCTTTACCATATTTTTATTTTTTGAGAATACAAAGAATTTGAGAGTGTGTTCTTGACCATTTAATAATTCAATTCAACTCAAGTTCCCTTCATGCCCTTTGAAAGGATGTTGCAAAGTTTGAGTGTATGAAATTTTATCTTGATGCGTGCGTTCGGTAATACAAGGCTGGTCGCTAATACAATAACTCACTATAGACCTTCTGGTTCTGTATAGGTTATACATGTAACTTTCAAACAAGTGAATGGATCTATTCAAATGCATGATTTGTTTGACTTTGAGTCACATTACTAGTTAGTATTCAAGTTATCCATATTATCACTTATCATTTTGCACCAGTTTCGAGTCCCATGATCAAGATCAAAGGGCATTGCCAATGAACTTACTATGAATGGTGTTTTATGAATTATAATAAAAATATGGTCAATAGAGTGCAGTGACACTTAGTAGTTGGTATATGTACATGTATCATATCATTACCCCCAGCTAGCAGCTGTAGCTGAGGCGCCATTTACATGTAAGCAGGGACGGATCCAGATTTCCAAAAGGGGGCACATTTTTGCGGGGGAAAATTTGACAAGCAACAAAAAAAATTTCTTTCAAAAGGGGGGGGGGGCACACTTATGTTTTAAAGGCATTTTTACATTAAAAATTTCAATTGTGCCTCTCAAAGGGTACGGGCCAGCTTATAATATATATACATGTAAGGGCTATGTGGAGGCATCATGGTCTTGTGGTTACGACTCTCCTCTTTCAATCAGAGCGACGTGGGTTCGAATCCCGGTCATGACGTGTTTTCCTTCAGCAAGAACTTTACCCACATGGTGCTCATTAGGCCTGGGAGTAGCCATCGATTGATCGAATGGCTTGCCGCCGATCGCCAATCGATTAGCAAAATTTACACTAATCAAATGTTCAGCAGATCCCGATTATGACTTTGGGATAACTCGAATACCCAAGTAATAATAACAAAAATGATCAATGATTGTATCACATTCACAGTTAATCACCGACCTGAAAGAGCTCCGAACATGTTAATCCCACCCGGCCTTGCCCTCGATACACAATATTGTCATTGCCTGCGTGCTCAAAACAGAAAGTAAACTCACAACCAGCTCACTTGAGCTGAATGGACCTTCGATAGCCAATGAAACTTTTTGGGAAACAGAAGAAGCCACATGCGTTTCCTTATCAGGAAAGGTCATGACTTCAGAAATAAATTGACCCCTCCCCATCTGTGTGTGTGTGAGGGAGAGAAAGAGAAAGATAGGGGGTGGGAGTCGGAGAATTCCTTTCATGTTTCAAAACAATGCAAACTTTTTTATATCCCCCTCACACAATCAAAACATTCCAATACGCGCCCGCGCCTCCGTCACCTACTTTCTTGACTAGTCTCCAAAAATAGACCCAGTTATACATGTAGGTTCACGGGTTCAAATGATAAAAATTTGTAATTTTGAAAACTATTTTAAATGAAAAATATTGTGCAAAATATTTTTTTGAAATACATGTGTAGCATTGTGGGGAATGCCACAAGTGGGGATGGGGACATGGTGTGGGCAAGGGATGAAATTTTTCAAGAAGTGAAATGCACCACCTGCGTGTCAGTCTCAAAGAATACTTCATGAATGAGTTGTTTACTACTTAGACGTCTTTGGGCTTGGGGCTCGGCTGATCTGGGCTGATTCATTCATATACAGGGGTGTGGCACTTGAAGGGATGCATGCATAATACCAGGGTACCAGCATTTATTTTTTTCATTGGAACAATAAACTGAAAGATTTAATCTCATTTCAAGTAGTTTCTTTTGATATAAAAATCATGGAGAAGGGGGAAAAGGGCCTACTTTCATTTATGATAAACATGTGACTTTGATGGAGATTTCTTCATTCGGGAGGTCACCAAAAAGTAGGTTAACTATTGTGACTTCAAAGACGTGGTTCCCGACGAACAATCGAATCATTCGATTATTTTTTCAGGAAAATAATAATCGAATGGTAAAAATTACATTCGTCCCAGGCTTAGTGCTCATGTACGTGCTGCACTCGACCCTGGTGAGGTGAATGGGTACCTGGTAGGATTTATTATTGACGCTTTAGTGACGATATGGCGGCTCAGCTATGGCCGGGGTATAACATAATACCACAAAGCGCAGTTGAGTGTATGCACACAGTTAATAGTAACAGTGCTATATAAAATTATGATTGGACATATTATTATTAATATTAATAAAAGCCTTCAAGGAATATAATATTTGTGAATAATTTTTCATCTTAAAGGGGAAGTTCACCCTGACAAAAAGTTTATTGTAAAAATAGCAGAAATAAAAGAAAAAAAATTTGGTGAATGTTTTTTTTTTTTTTTTACATCATATATGCGAGCAGCTTCCCATGTAGCCTACATGTAGGTTGGGTCCAGGAGCATAGCCCCATGCGGAGGTCAATAAGGCAGTGCACCCTGAAGCTTATGGATTTTAGCAACTTTAACCCTAAAAGTACTGTGCTATTTGAGATGTATTGAGGACAGGTTTTGGTGGGGCATGAATGGGTCTATTGTGATTTTTCCCACATTTTTTTTTCTTTCATGAAATTTCAGAAATCGTAACATCCTGATTTTTAGTCATTTTAATGACTAAAGATTTTGAAAGTTTAATGATCCTGATAAAATCAAGATTCAGAAAATTTGGCAGGTTTTTAATTGCAAAGTTAGCATATGAAACAGGCCCCTGGATTTAAACAGAGGAAATTTTATATCAGCATGAGATGTAACTGGTCTTGCATTCTCAGACATTTGTGATATTGTTTTTTTTTCTTTCTAGCTTGCTGAAGCGGGATTCTATCACATACCTAGTGAGCAAGAACCAGATGCTGTCAGATGTTTTATGTGTCAAAAGGAGCTTGATGGTTGGGAACCAGATGATGATCCAATGTAAGTTGTAATTATGTATACATGTACTGTATAGACTATAGTGCTCTCAAGTTAAATATCGGGGTAAACCATACAGCCACATCTGAATTGACCTTCTTCAGACTTCGCTGTGAAATTTGGACATCTTGTAATTTTTGGCCCAACCCAATGGAATTACCTATCTATGAATGCACATTTTTTGTGTAGTTTTACAATATAAAGAATGCACTATGAGATGGTTAAAAATAAAAGGAATCTAACCAATCGTTTGGGTTGTAGCATCCATCATGCAGTTATTGTTACATCACAAAGGCAGCCTGACAATATATGCAATGAGGTGGCACATTAATTCACATAAAATGTCATTACTATGGTGACTAACGTCCTGCTCACTTTAGCATATAAAAACTTTGTACCCAAAATAGTGCAGATATTGTTAGGATCCATCGATTGTGGGCTTGTGGCCATATAACAAATTACGCATTTGGTAAGGAGAGCGTATCTAAGCAATCAGAAACCTTTGACCCATTTTATATACAGGATTATCTTCAACTGATATTGCTCAAAGGTGTTTTACATAGAAGATTTTCCATTGTAAATTGTGGATAGTGAAAAAGTTGAAGGGTTTATTATGAGACTAGTAATATTAGTAAATTGAAACTCATGTGTGTTCTTAGTCAGAATTGAATGAAGGGATGTGGAAGGGTCGTGGTGTAGCGGTTCTGACTCTTGCCTTGTAATCAGAGGGTCGTGTGTTTGAATCCCACCATGGCCTAGTGTCCTTTGGCAAGGCGTCAATCCACAATTTGCCACTCTCAACCCAGGTGTTAAATGGGTATATTATATCTGTAAAGCGCTTAGTGACGTCGTTCTGATGTATTAAGTGCTAATAAAAAGTGTATTATAATATTATTGCCCCTTTACATTGAACATATTTATTATTTACTCTGTGTATTGTATTGTGTTTCTCTCCTTTCTTTTGAAGGAGTGAGCATCGAAAGCATGCACCCAAGTGTTATTTCCTTAAGCACTGGAAACCAGAAGAAGAGTACACTGTGGCTGACTTTGTTAAGAGCATATCAGAACGCCAACAAGCAAAAATGGTAAGAAAACAACATTTTAGAGGGGTAGAGGGAAGTTGGTAGAGTACCGAATGATCCTGTGCTGGTTTTTTCATAGTTAATAGAGATAATCTTTCTATATCTGATTGGTTAAAGGATTTTTTTTTAACCTCCAAAGGCAGTTGTCATGTCATGTGATTGAATAAGAAATTATATATAAATGACTGAAACAAACCGTGTACAAAAAATTGTACAACATGTAGTATATTTTTTGATAGGTAGACTATGAATTATTATGAACGCCACTATACATGGAGAACACTGTGAAAGTAATGTGTAACAACACTGTAAATGGAGAAGATTGACTATGCTAGAAATCAAAGATTCACAACCCGACTGTCATAAAATCCAATGTATCCAATGTGCACCTGTAATTTTTACCGACCTGCCAATTTTGTTCGGTCAGTTGCTGTACAAATCTTAGTATTTCATTGAGTAGGACTTCTTTCGCGAACGTTTTTTGATGATTGAATGTCTGTTGCTTCATCGACTTTCGTACAGGGCGTTGCAATTGATTCCAACAAAATAAATAAATCAAACAAAAAGTATCAGAATTTTTCATTAATTGAAAGCGTGTGTCATCTATGAAAAGTATAGTTCCTCTTCTTGATATATTGTTGTTAATGTATACCGATAATGTACAAATAATGCCTTGTACATGTAGGTTTGTTTCAAAGTTTATAAGATGTTTCCCTTTATTTGATTGCAAAGTCATACTGTTGAATTGCTTTGAATTGTATTTTGTACTATATGTCATTTCGAATTAGGGTAGGAAATAATTTTTTTTTTTTCCACATTGGGGCAATTGCAGAATTTTTGGGCTATTTCTTTCATTTGAAGGTCTACTTTTTAGGGGTAAAAAGTAATTGTGCAGTAAAAGCAAATATTCTTCTGCCACTAAGAATATTGATTTTCTAAATAATCTTGAATTTTGTTTGGAACAGATCTTTGGGCGACTGTATAATGAATGGTCGCCCCAAAGCATGCATTTTGGGGGAATTTTAGGGGCAATTGGGCTGTTATGAGGGCAAAATCGCCCGTCACCCTCATGTTTTTCTGACGCTGTTTAGACTTTAGAGTACTGGTAAGCTGTCTGATCTTGACGCATATTTTGTTACTTTTTTGTATGTAGAGTCACTATTACATGTATACCAGGTACTAGTAATTAAATGTCATGTATGATATGCATTTACTTTTTCCACAGAAACGTCTGCTAGAGACAAAGACAAAAGAATTCCAGAAACAAGCTGCAGAAGTCCGGAAACAGATGGAACTACTAAAATGAAATGCAACAGAGGCTCCTTTACATTTCAAAGTGAATGTTTTGCTTCATATTACACAAATACATGTATACCAGGCTCTGAGAAAGTATAGTGGGGAATAATTAGTGTGAGGTTGGACTGGCAAGTACTATTTTTTTCCAAGAAAATATAGTAATATTGTCAATCCAACAGAGGATGAATAATTCCCTCTTTTCAAAAGAAACACCTGTATACTTGTTTTATATCCCTATTTGAACAATAAATCTTGTCCCGTTTGTCTGTTTCCCCATTTTGAACCAAATTTATTCAGCCACTGCACTTCGCAGAATCTATCAGTCTCTGCGCCACTCCTCCGCAAGGGTTATGGTTTTCCAACGAGAGACAACTCGCTGTTTGCTGTGCCAAAGGTTCAGCTTTAGCCCCATAAAGTTTTTACACAAAAATATAGTGGACAAATATTTTTTGTCACATAAGCATCTACTGACCAATCACCTAATTTGAATACTCATGATATGAGAAATAATGACACTTTTAAGAATAGGGGGAGACCAAGAAATGACATGAAATTTTAGAGAATGAAATATTTTTGGCTGAAACATTTTAATTTTAATTGATATAAATAACTGACTGAGATACCAAACAACAATAAAATACCCGAAAGCAATATGATACATTTGTAAATCAGTAAGAAATCTGGATCTTAATCTGTTTGTACTTTGCAAAGCTTCATATGGGATGCATGGAAAATGAGGAGTTATGAAAGTTTGTCATATATCTCACCAAAGAACATACAATTTGAATTTTGGAAACAGACAACGCTGATCAGAGGTGCATAACAGTTGACATTCAAATCAAAGAAATATTATACCCAAGAAGAGCCACTACACACCTTTTTATGTTTGTTTGTTTTTAACTTTATTCAAAGTATAATGTTCATATTTCTGATTTTGCAAACAAACTTGACAGGAAAACTTAAATAGATCATTTCAAAGACTTTCTAGTATCAGCTTTCATGGTGAAGCTGAATCTCTCTGATTCTTTGCCAAATCAAGCAAAAGAATCTCTGTGATTTGAATAGATGGTACAGCTTAATTGATCAAGTCCCAAACATGTAGTTAGATTACATGGATTTCTTTCACATCTCCAAAAGTTTGGTGGACTTCAGCAAATTGTAATCTACTTCCAATGAAATCTCAAGATAGAATGACTGTTAAAATCTGTCTCTTTGACTATACGTGGAGTATTAAAGAGCAAGAGATCAAAGAATGGATTCGTTTTATTAGTTCCTAGCAATCAACTGTATTTCATTTAGAATGTTGTTTTCCTGTCATCTGAGTGTAAACTGATTTGTAATAACTTGACACTTGTTTTTATAACTGGGAGGTGTGTGGGGGGGGGGGGGGTAATTATTTGTATATTTTACGTGTATATACTGATATGTTATGTGTCTTGGAATTATGTCATTTTAAATGATGGAGGGAGGGGGGGTAATTGATTGAATCTTTCACATGTACATGCATATGAAACAGGACATAGAATGTATCTTATTTGAAATGATTATTATTATTGTACAGAGTATATTTTTAACATTATTTCTAAGCTTCTTTCAAGTTTCAAGTCTTGACAACATCATACCAATAAGTACATCATATGGTTATACACAGACAAGTTAATAAATGCACCTAGGACTCGCCTTTGACTTGTTATTATTTCCACTCTATTGTACAGTCACAAACATAAACATATTTTATATATATATCTATATATACATGTATAAATTTTGTACAAAATCAATGGCTTTGAGAAATGTACAATTTACATTTAGGGTAGATTTGTTGATTCTTGGATGTATTCTGGACAATAACCATCATGGTATAAATATGGTCAAGAACGTTCAAGAGTGAATGCACAGATTATGAATATTTTGGATTGTGTAGTCACATCTCTCATGTTGCAGCAATATTAACAAAACTGATTCAAGATTGCTATTGCTATTGTTGGATTTACTGCTGTGTAACACTATTTTTTGTCCTTATCGCTATTTTTTGTATGACAGATGGAAAGTTGTATACACGTAGAGCACTTTCATTTAACAGGTCTATTTGTAATACCATTTTTAATGTAAATAAGTAAATAAATAAGTAAAAAATATTCACTTGTATTCAACAGAGTATTGTATGTTGTTTTCATCCTTAATTGGTAACCCAAAGGTTTGTGAAAATTGAATAGATAAGAGAATACATCAAGCTTATAGCAAATTAACATTACTGCCAGCAGATTTGCATAACCCACAGGTTAAAGTAAACAACCGAAAGTAAAATATTACACCATGCTGCTTTCCATAAGGCTTGCCTTATTTACCTTTCAAGGATTATGACATCAATATTGCCTTTTGGGGGTTATCTCTTATTTTCTTTGAATAAAATTGTGATAAAAAAGCAAATAAACACCTCTTGGCATTACTTTTTCTTAATCATTTTTTATGCTTGTATGGCAATTGGACCCTATTACATGAAACTTAAAATTGATAACTCTGCCATCAATATTAAGTACTATGGATGGTAACAATGAAAAACGTTTCAATTAAAATCAAGTGAAAATTACCCTAAATGCCACACATTACATCATCAACAAAGGAAAAATCATTCTATTAAGATGTAGACAGTTCCTCAAAGACTGGCGGAAAAAATTTACAAGTTCTGGCCTATCGCAATAACGGCACAAGTCCAAGATACATGCTTCTTAAAAATCAAGTGGCGTATGATTGAAACTATTTCTGTGAAGAGCCTTAGGTGTCCACTTCTTTGCTGAAAAAAATAAATTGCATATTTTACTTGTTTTTTTCTCCAAGGAGCAGCAGCAGCAAACCATTTGACTGGTCTATTCAAAGCTTTCTTTGGTTGTTGTACATGGATTGACTACTGTATGATTGTGTATCTTTACAAAAAAAGGCAAAATTACTTAAAATAATTATATTCTTTGCAACAGAGACCAGTGCCCAGTTGCATGAAAGTTATATTTGTGGTAAGTTTGCCATCCAATGGTATTTAGCATGGTAAGAATGCTAGACAATTAAAGACATGGATTCCATGGCAGTTACCATTGGATGGCAAAGCTACCATAATATAACAGTTCAAAAAGAAAACTAAGGCATTTGTTGAATAGGTCCAGACACAACTTCTCAACGTCCAGTCATCCTCAAAATACATAACAGGAAGGAAGATGCAGTCATAGTAATGCTTTTGATGTTTTCAACAACGGGAATAAAACTTCAGTTTGGACGGATTCATAAGGTAAATGCTCCTCCAAAGTCTAGAACAGTCTTTTAACACAATTTTCATGATCGTCCAGCTTTGACTGCATCAATCTTCTTCTTCACACCAGCTAAATTCAGCGTGAGTTCTGCATGATGACGCTTTAGATACTCCATCCTGCCTCGTAATTCGTCTCCCTCGTCCTTTCTTTCTTCAAAGTCCTGGAGAAGGGATTTCTTACCCAAGAGGCCGCTCTTTTGCCGAAGACGTTGGTTGTCTATTCTCAGGCTGTCTCGTGCCTTCTTGGTTCTTGACAGGACATCACGTTTCTAAAGGAAGTTGATATAGAGAATTTGAGATTAACAAGAATGCACACGTTCAAAGTTTCTTTGGAATTTAAAATAAATGAACATCAAATTTGGTTTGCCATATTCAAGTTGTTCGTATTTAAAATCATGCATAACTTTATAAAAAGCTAATCAAACAGCCCCTACAAAACAAATCCTGTGCCCCATCTTATAAAGAGTGTGATTAATCCAATCAATCTTAATTTTGGAAAGAAAGCTGGTAATGCCATAATTTTTTGTCTATGCGTACACAATTATCCCCTTTTAACCCTAACCAGACTGGGCTTTTTGGGTGTTCTATGACTGGGGGGCTACCCCCCCATTTGAGATCTCGGCCATCAGGGAATGCTAATTTTTTATGCAAATATTCTTCATACTATTGCTAACAATTACAAATGAAAAAAATCCTGGTGTGAAAATGAATTTATTATGTAATTCATTGTTTTATGAATTTCTTATGTATTTTTCTGTTTTTGGACCTAGCGTTTTTCTTTGTTTTTTTACCAAATTTATAGCAGAACCTTTTTAAAGCAAAATTATGCTAAAAATCAATTAATTTCAGCTAATAAAAGTAAAAATAATCAAATCTTTATGAATAAGGTGAGAAAATTCAGTTTATATTGACTTTGTACACAAAATCACGTCTTGGAGCAATTTTGGGTGCGACATGCACCGATGTAATGTTGCGTAATTATCGAACCGCATACCTTGGCATCATAAATTTGGTGTCAAAAGATGTGCAAGACTTCAAAGTAAAAAATCAGTGAGCGGCGCAGTAAAAAAAAATTGCGCAGCCGAATGGTGAATCAAAACAATAACACACGAATTTGTCATATTTAGAGGGGCATAATTTTGAAGACATGGAATTCTAGATGACGGGTCTCTGGCCTTCCATAGTTGAGATTGATAGAATCAATCACACTACCTTGAAAGATCATGCCCAGAAATTACCTGTGCCACCAGTTCTTCAACTTCTCTCAGCTTGCCTTTCTGAACATGGTTCTCAGCCTGAACAAACTGGAGCTTCTCCTTGACGTGGGTCAGCACCTGAACAGTACTAGTGATCTTCTTTCTCAATTTGAGTAATTCCTGTATGAAATGTACAGAGAAAAGCAATAAGACAATGAAGGCACTCTGGTGTAGTGGATCAGATTTGACTTAAGATTAGAGAGTCACAGGTTCAAATCTAGTTAGAACCTGATCTGTGATCTTTCTCAATTTAAGTAACTCCTGTATGAAACATGAAAAGATAAAGGCAATAAGACAATAAAGGCGCTCTGGTGTAGTGAATCAGATTTCACTTGAGGATTAGAGGGTCAGAGGTTCAAATCCTACCCATAGCCTATGGCTTTAGACAAAATATCCACATTTCCCTCAATGACTTGGGTAGAGTGAATGGGTATCTAGCAGGAAATAATGATTTCTTGAGATGCTTATGCATCACGATGACAACAAGATCCTTGAGCACTCTGCAGTGCGCTTGAAAAAGGCATCATTAAATTGTTCATGACGGGAAGACGGGTAAAGGATGGAAAGAAATCAGGAAGAGAGATATTGAGTTTGAGTTTATTTACTTAACAACAATAACAATGTGTTAACATCACAGCACAAACATAACTATTCTAGTATACAGATGTAATTGCTAACATTATAAAGGACAAAATGAGAATACAAACGATAAATCTGAATACATAAAATGTGACGTGCGTGTATAAACCTAAATCAAATGTTTTAACATTTTTTTAAGATCCCAGTCACAGTTTCCAATATTGATAATCTAACAAAAAGATATATATATGGTTGAATGTTGTTGTTAAGAAGGAACCAGAACAAGTGCTAGTCGAGACTGATTACTTCAAATCTTTGGTATTTTTACATAAAAGAAATACGTGTGAACACTGAATAATACTATAAATGTTTAATTGAAAGGGATAGAAATAGAAAGGGGTGGGGTGGGAGTGAGAGAGTCTCCTATGTTTTACCTCATTCCTTTCTTCAATCTTCTCATTGTATGTCTGGTTCTCAATCTTCAACTGTTCAAAGTCAATCAGATGAAGACCT
Source organism: Lytechinus pictus (assembly GCF_037042905.1). NCBI lineage: Eukaryota > Metazoa > Echinodermata > Echinoidea > Temnopleuroida > Toxopneustidae > Lytechinus > Lytechinus pictus. The sequence goes on from NC_087254.1 coordinate 30,580,901, forward strand.
TCAGCAAGTTCCTCCTTGGCCTTGAGCTGTTGCTCTCTCTTCTTAAGACGGTTCTTGAGTTTGATGTTCTCCAGTCTTACTTGCTTCACCTCTTCCTCTTTCTTCAGCTCATTGTAGAGGTACACTTCCACTTCCTGTTGATTAAAAATAAACAAATGGATCAATAAAAAAAATCAAACAAAAATTGTGACCAATACCTTTGTTTTGATAAAAAATATAGCATGAATTCAGAGAGCCCTTGCAGTTCATGCTCAGTAGGGTAAGGCCATTTTGAGAATCCCCTTAGAATCACTGTTGGTAACATGGAAATTTAGAGAGCAGCAAGGCGATTGAGGTGGCACCTAAGGCAATTGCCGCCTTCACCTCAGCTAACTGTAAGTCTTTTCAACAGTGGAACTTCAATTCTTCAGATATACATGGATGTTTAGCCTGATAAAAATGTGACCTTTGATATTGTGGTAACAGGGCTCTGCAGCAAATCACAATCAAGGTTTTCCATGGCAGTTACAATAACGAAATTACCATAGTTGTCAGTAATTATGATACAGGCCCCAGTTCAGTAAATACATTTAAATGCCTTAACTGGAATGTTGATTCACACACAAAACAAGACAATCCTCACCCTTGGAGCTATGGGTTTCCCAGTCCTGCTGCTGATGGCCGTCAGGGCTACTTGTCTCTTGAGTTCTAAGAATTGTTGGTTCTCATTCTCAACATAGTCTTGCTTCTCCTGCTTTCGGTCTTTGAGCTCCTCAAGATTCAGGAAGGAGAGTTCTCTCTCCTCTTGTTCTTGTTTCCTTAGCTCATCCAAATTGGCTGAAAATGAAACAAAATGAAATAAGGAAGAAGCAATGGTAAACGCTCTTTCCTATCTGGCTTGGATAAACTCTGGCAATGCAAACAGTTCTATGTACCATGACATCCATGCACACACACATCATTTACTAGTTGTGAATTAATACATTTTATGACTTTGTCAACAATCGAGAGATCTACAGGATTACCTCATTCCCGTATACCAGATGATGATGATGATGACGTCATCTTTGTGGGTTATTTCTAATTTCAAATAATGCAAAGTTAGCATTGGGACTTTAGGTCTCAAATCACAAAAATATGCAGAAATTACCATTTTTATAATAACACCTCCTACAATTCTAATTTTGTTAATTCTCCTATGGTCTATAGTTACTCCGTCTGACTACAATAAGGCCTTCAACAATCTAGCTGGTCTTCGTGTCACTTTGTCTATTTTCCATTTGATCTATATCTAAATCAGCTAATTTCAAAAGATCAATGTTCACTTTGTTGCCAACCAAATTCATCAAACTACTACTTCATCTAATTATAGTCTAATTCTTGAATCTAAATTCCCCCAAGGATATATGTATATCTCTGTTTGTCTTTCACCCCCCCCCCCCTCTCTCTCTCTTCAAGACTTACACATGTATTTGAGATATCTCTGCTCTTGATCTGTCACATTTTTGTCCATTTCTTGTCTCTGGTCATCTGTCTTCTTCTTACGGAAATATTCAGCAAGCTTATGTTGGAGTTGGATATTTTGTTGATTCAGTTGCTCACGCTCTGACACCATTGCCTTCAGATAATAAAGTTCAAATGAAGGTAATTAAGTTGAATTCATGAGCACAATTTTTGTATTATACTTCAAAGATATTTTAAATCCCAGTCATAATGTACTGATTATCAAAGAGAAATCTACCTACAGCTTTCCCATTAAGTAATGTATTCCAGTATATACTGGAGATTATTATGCTGTTACAAAAATGTTATGTTGTTATATGTAGTTCAATCAATTCTAAAAGTCCAAAGCATCATTTTTTTTTTCATTTTAAAAGTCCAAAGCATCATTTTTTAAAATTCATCTTAAAAGTTCAAAGCATTGAAAATTGATTGCATGACATATAACACAACAATATTTTGAGAAGATGAAAGTTCCTTCAATCACAATCCACAAAATTTAAACCCCCAAAATACAAAATAATATCACGTAGTATGCAAAAAATCACAGAACATTTCTGAAGGCAAACTGCCACTCTGTCTAATCCTTTTTTTTATTTGTCCAATATCAGTTACAACCAGTCTGTTTATTGATACCTATTTAATACCTGCTTAATTTTGAAAAAAAAAATCTTCATTTCCTTTTCTCATATTTTCAAGCCTCAATCCTATGTTTCTTTAAAATTTTCAAAAACATACCAACAATCATCTTTCTTACAAGTTAAAAAAAAAATCCTATTTCTGGGGGGAAAGTCCTATTTAGCATCACTTTCCCCATAACAATCCTAAAAATTATAAAATCTTACTAATTAGCAGCTCTGCATTAGACATTGGGACATTTCAATTGGGATTTATCTTTTGTAAAAGAAGTGCCATTTGGATACTTGATATTGGACCAAGTTACTAATGTATTAATAGTAACCTGGATTTAACAACACAATCTGTGTTTCACAAAGATGTTAACTTTCCCAACACATGTGTAAGCGTCAATGTGCATATGACATTTGACACGTAATCTACCATGAATCCCCCAAGCATGATTTGACCAATGCAGTGATGTATCATATACCGCACACAACTGGGAATTTAAAGGGAAAAAAAGATAGCTTGTGTGGTAACAGAAAATCAAAGAAACAGATCAACGAAAGTTTGAGAAAACTTGAATGAATAATAAGAAAGTTATGAGCATTTGAAGTTTAGATCATTATTGTAATGTAGATCCTCTCATTGGCAATGCAACAAAGATGTGTGATATCACATGTAAACACCTTTCCCATTGCTTTTGTATATATTTCACTTAAAATACCTCTTTTATCACATCAGTAGATCATGAATTATTTCTATAAGAGGGCTTGTAATACAGATTTTCAAAGAACATATTATGGATAAAGAGTTTGTACCACCATAAGAGCACAAAGAGACGTTTTGGAGGTATTTTATAGTCCATCAAAGAGAAAGTTGTCTACATGTGACATCACACATATCTGTCGCATTGCCAATGGCAGGATCTCCATAGCATTAGTAATTGCAATATTCAAACGCTCATAACTTTCTCATCATTTGTCTGATTTTTCTCAAACTTTCTTTGATCTTATTCTTTGATTTTTCTTTTTCCACACAAGTCCACTTGTTTCAAGAGTTTCATTCCCCTTTAACAGTTACTCCTTGAATGTGAAACATCCCTTGGGAATTTAGACTAACTGGCATAATTGAATTGAATTGAATGTATTCATTGTCCTTAAATCCATTGCAGAAATCTCTAGCTATATAGTCACACATACATACCTGATACATTTCTATAAGTTCTTCTCTTGATATTAGATCCTCTTCTTCTTCTTCAAGCAAAGCTTCTTCTTCTGGGAGAGGAGATACTGGAGTACAAGTAGGGCAGTAAAGAGAGCAAAATACAGTCAAGTATGACAAGGGAAAGATATTAACAAAGAATAAAGAGAGAAAGAGTAAAGCAGGGGGAAAATACAATTTCTTTTAAATGGGCAATTTTCCTGCTTGTGTTCACTCATATTTTTTTTAATTATATCCAGTGGTAAATTACATGGGTTATTTTGGACATTTGGAGGGCTAAGTAAATTGCTCTCAGTCCCCATTTCTTCTTAACTGAAGAGCATTTGGATTTTATGAAAGATATACAGTCCACATAATTTGATTGAAAGTGCTCTCAAGTTATGAATTGTATCAGGTCAAAGTAATCCTTGTATTCATTCTACTTCAATTAGCTGTAAAAAAAAAAGTGAAAATATAAGAAAATACAATATTCAACATTGATTTTTTTTTTGGGGGGGGGAGTCATGAATGAATCCAATATATCTTACTTTCTCTCTCGGGTGTCCCTGGTTCAATTTGAGCTGGTTCATTAGGAGGGGGTGTTGCTTCTCTGGATAAAGGCTCCATAACCTGGACAGTAGGGGTCTCCGGTCGATCTCCTTCCTGGAATGTGTCACTCTGTGGTATCGGACTCTTGGGCTCCTCCTCATCTCCACCCTCTGGTTTCTCAGCTCCTTCTCCATCACCTTCACGAAGAGCTTGGGTGTCATCTCCAGCTGGGGTAGCTCCTCCTTCTCCTTCTTTCTCTTTGTCATCTTCCTCTGCAGCCCCTTCTCCCTCAGGATTTCCTTCCCCACTTTCACCTCCTTCTGCTCCCTCTGCAGTCTCCCCTGACAAAATTGAAATATTTATAAGTAAATATTAGTTCAAATTCCACTCTGTATAATAGAATAGATGTATGTAGTGGCACTCACAGATAACATCTTGGGATGCTCATGGTGCAGCAACACTTCTAAAAAATATATATATATATATTTTCAAGTAAATTAGCTACTGTCAGATATCAAAACAATTCTATATAATCCATATAGCACCCACTTTGTTGTTATTGCTATTGAGTGTAAAAAGTAAACAAACGGCAGACAGATTTATGTTATCTGAAATTACTGTCTCTGATATCTGGTCGACTATTAAAATAGGATCTCTTAATATCTGAGACAAAAATTGGAATACATGATAAAATCTTATTTGAAATACCCTATCCACTTAACCTCATTTTTTAAAACATTATTTGCAACTAAAGAAAGAGAATATATATCATAAATTGGTACATTTCAAAATTACAATTTTCTAATTATATCACAAGATTCCTTGACAAATGCCTTACCTTCGCCAGGTTTTTGTTCTTCTCCCTCCTTGCTTTCCTCTCCTTCTTTCACTTCTCCATCTCCATCTGCCGTCTCTCCATCAGCACCTGGTGAAGCAGTTTCCCCTCCTTCCTGTCCCTCTGCTTCTGCCGCCGCTGCTTCAGCGGGTGGACCATCGCCATCGGCTGCCCCTGGGGAACCATCTGCTGTGGGTTGCTCTGCTTGCTGCTCCCCTTCTGCAGCAGGGTCTGTGGGGGTGTCTGCTGGTTCTTGGTTTACTGCTGGTGATGCCTCTCCCTCTGCTGCTGGAGTTGCTTCTGGGGGGGGGGGGGCATAAAAAATATTTCTACTATTGAGTGACATTTCATAAAGCAAGATATATCTATCTGAGTGAGTGCCTGAGTGGTGATAAACATCACAGTGATGACAAGATAATACGGAAGCGTCGTGGTGTAGCGGTTCTGACTCTCGCCTTGTAATCAGAGGGTCGTGTGTTCGAATCCCACCATGGCCTAGCGTCCTTTGGCAAGGCGTTAATCCACACTTTGCCACTCTCCACCCAGGTGTTAAATGGGTACCCGGTAGGATGTGAAAGCCTATAATATGTAGTATGCCTAGCAATTGAGTCTTTGAACTCTTGTTGGAATGCTCCCCAGGGAGTGGAGAAGGTGCATACATTGTATGCGGGCATGCAAGGATCCGATGACCGGGGTAATAATATGTCTGTAAAGCGCTTAGAGACGTCGTTCCGATGTATTAAGCGCTATATAAATGCGGAATATTATTATTATTATTATTAATACACTAATTAAGTACCAAAAATAAAATAATAAAAATAGAGGGAAGAATGGAGGGAGAAGATTTAAAGAATTTCAAAGAATTTTAAAGAATCAATCAAATTTAAGGCAAATATGGCATAAAGGGCAAGTTAAATTCTGAAGGATGAAAAATCAGGGGAAAAAATCAGCCAAATAAATGTGACTATGATAAAATGAGTGTAAACTACCAAAATAATTCACTCAGAATGATAAAGGATCTGTGATACAATCTATAATGTTGATTACTGCCAAAAGGTAGATGTGCAGTCCTTAAGGGAACAACAGGAAATACATCCCTACATGGCATTACAATAAAATTACCAAATGGCAAATTTCAGATTGACATCTACACCATAAACAGAGTATATAGTGAACTCATCTTTTAAACATCCATATTCCTATTCTGTGTCTGATTTCTTTCAAACTTTCATCTCCTCTATTTTATTTTCCTTTCCTTTATTTTAATTTTTTGTTGTTGCTTTTACACAAAATATGATATACAGGTCCAAAACTGGCATGACCCTTCAAAAGGATTATTAAGAAAAATGAGGAAGTGGAAACATTTGAATAAAATACAAGGCAGGGAATGCAAAGGAAAACAGGTGTCTGTAAAGACTCTATATTCAAGTTGCATGTATATTTACCCTGATTTTCTGCTGCTTCTACTGCCGGAGTGCTAGTCTCCTCTCCAGCCCCTTCAGCAACGGCTGGGGCTTCTGCTAATTCCTGTGTAGGTTCTTGTGATGGAGCCTGTTAGATTAAATTTATAAAAAAAAGGAAGTGGTCATTCTAAGAACAAGGGCAAGTCCAAGGTAATGGCCCCTCAGATAGGAGAAATATATCTTGGCTTAAGGTAAAAAAAATTGTCATGATTTTGTAGCCAAAGAATGAAAAGAATCTATTTCCAGCAGACAAAAATTAGAATAAAAGTATTTAACGCAAGGTCAAATGTCATCAAAATTTACAACAATATTCTCTTCATAGTTATCTGTCGTACTATAACACACAAAATCAAAATAATTTTCAGAGGTTGGAAACCTGTGGATATCCCATAGTAAGGGTTTTTTTATGTATCTATTTATTTAAAAAGGTTTATTACAACAAGGGCTATTTGGCTGAAAAGCCAAATTGCATAACCCTTTACAAAAATGTACATAATTCAAATACATTCAACATCAAATCAAAAAGCTCAATTTACATGAATTCTACATCATAAGAAAAAAAAACACATAGAAATGTTGTTTCTCATGTTGGGGATGCATGTATTATGACATGCTCCCCATCATGATAAACCAAAATTGAAAGTACATGCGGCCAATACATGCAGCTAACAATGAGTTCTGACAAACCAGAAAGTAGTAAAGAAGGGGGAAACGAAAAGAAAAGAGACTATGAGAAATAGAACAAAAGAGAGAAAGAGAGAATGTGTGATTGTGAGTGTAACAATGAAAATTTATACTATCCTACCTAGATCCTGGTAGATTTGAATAGATCAGGTGTACATTATTGGAGTTAAGTGGCCACAATGAGAGGAAGCATACAAATGATACAATATATAAAGACACTCACAATATCATAATATAAATCAACATAAATACACAGAATAATTTTAAAAATTCACATCTGAATGACAAAATTTGTTTTTTTTTCCCAGTATTAACATCATTTAAATAATTAAATAATGAGTTCTCATCTCAATTTATTTACACAGAGCTAAGGACAGGGAGAAGAAAAGATGGAATAGGAATAAGAAAGAGAAATTGAGCGAAAGTCAAAGAGAGAGAAAGAGAGGGAGAATAGGAAGGAGAAAAGAGAAAAGTAAAGAGGTGAATTGATGAAGTAAAAAAGACGGTGGACATATAGAGATTGCGAGTGTACAAACAGATGGATACGTTATTCATTGATACTGTAGCACTTCCTAATAAACATTTACCAAACAGCATAATTCCAGAAATATAAAGGAACCTACAGCTACATATAATCTAGGCCTAAGAAGTGGATCTTGTAACCAAAGGCAAGACGAAAACAGTCATAAAACAGTACAATATGAATTCTAAGTAAGCAATGCATCCTTGAAAGGTGAAAAGAGGCATAGCAAGAAAAGAAGATAAAAGGTAAAGGAGAAGAAAAAAGAGGTAAGAGAAGGATAGAGAAAGTATGAAAGAAAGAAAGGGAGAAAGGAAGGAAGGAAGGAAGAAAGAAAAAAAAAGAAACAAAGTCAAATACAGTAAGAAAGGTTTTCTGGGGTGGACTACACAGATAATGAGATTATAGGCCTAGGCCTAATCTATATTATTTCTCATTTTCTGTCAGGGATATGCTCCGCTGACACTTCGTCTGGCACTGCTGCATCCCCTCCATCAAGAGACTGATAACGGCCATTGGGCTCGTTGGTCGTAATGGTGGTGGCAACAACCGCCGCTTAACTTCAGCATCTATGGACATGCACTCTAGGCGACACCCCAATAATATACTTACCCGTGCTAATAAACTGGGACTCCACTCACGCGCATTTGGGCCGCCCTAGCTTAGAACTAAGCTTTGTTTTACTAAAAAATAAATCTTGTAATGATTCAATAAATGTTACTTAATAAATTAGTACTGTTAAATCGGTACTCACCGGTTCTTTTCTTGAATTTTCTGGCAATTTCCCACGCTTCTGGCTTCAATTCTGCGGCTGTTCCTGTCGCGGTAGACAACTACATATGCAACTTTATTTATAAATAGAGCGCCCCTTACGATAGTTGTTAAGAACGCGGCCAAATTGTTAGGTTTTTTGCACTGTGTCCAAGGCGTTTTTATTTTGTTTGATTTTTTATTTTTAATAAATATTTTGTTAAATAGGGCCTAGCGATTTTTACGTCAAATATTAAATTCATATCACAAAATATTTTTAATTGTAGAAATATATATAATATCATGCAATTATTCATTCTATATATATTTTATAATAAAATTTATAATTGTTGCGGTCTTTAAAAAAGGATAGTCGATTGATCAGGTGATGACCACACGTATCACGTGATCTGAAAATCAGCTTCATAGTCATACCGCTTTGATCGCACTCGACGGTGACCGGACTGACTGCCAAAAAAAGATCGAAAAATGACTCAAATGTAAGTTTCCCTTTATTTTATTAAATTCAAATTAGGAATAGGAATATATTTAATGGGCAATCTTTTAATAAATGATAGGGCCTAGTCCCTAGACAAACGAGGACAAATTACAAAACTCATATTTTGCCTTTTTTTTGGGGAGTAATATCATACTTGGGTGCAGGAAACAGTACGTTTAGAAGTTATAACCTGTTTTTAACGCATTGTCGCCTATGAGGTCCATACATGTTAATGTTTGGACCTCATTGGTACTAGGAGTGATGGACATGATGGAGAAGGCGGGGAAATAAGCGCGGAGGGAGACGGGGAAGATGCCGCATCGATATAGACACGTGGGACTGAAATGAAACCGGTGATTGTGGCCCGTGTGTGGCTCGTATCTTAACTCTGCAAAACAAGAATTATAGAGTAGCAAGAAAACAGAATAATGCATGGAAATGTACTTAGAATATCATACTACCCTTATCTACAAAAAATTATGTTACATGAAAGTGTAAATATATGTTATCCTACCTCTTCATCGGCCATGTTGATTGCGTTGACCGTCTCTGTTGTCAAGGTACTATTTACTCATTAATATTCATGAGAATGAGATTGGTATCCGAATTTGAGTCACCCGTATCGTATCCTGTGCATATGCGTGTAGCAATATCGTAAAGCATAGAATGGTTATCAATCTACCTAGAATTGAGCAAGTCTGAAAATATAATTTGTCACATAGGATCTACACCACGGAAATATATATTTCCGTGATCTACACCCCTCCCGATCAAATGGGACATAAAATTATGAAGCACAGTTTGAATTCATGAACAGGATCCAGGGGAGGCGATCCCGGGGGGGGGGGGAGGCAGGGTACCACCACTTTTTTAAGCAATAAACAATTAATTCCCCCCTTTTACTCTACCCACGGGCCGGGATCCAGGATTTTCCGAAAGGGGGGGGGGGGGGAATTTTGACAAGCCCCCCCCCCCCAAAAAAAAGGTTTTCAACCACAAATTAAGGATGTTTCGTACCGGAAAAAAGTTGACAAGCAAAAAAAAGTTTGGTATTTTTACATTACAGATTTTAATTTCTCTGTTCTCAAAAGGGGGGCACATGCCCCCCCCCCGATGCCCCCTGTGCCCCCCCCCCCCTCTGGATCCGCGCCTGACTCTACCCAAGAGAAAAAAAAGTACATCAGTCCAAAGAATAGCATATGATATAGCTGGGCAGTGGGGTTGCTGCGTGTATTATTCTCCATAGCACCCCCTGGAATTTAGATCAGTGATTATTTTGTTTTACTTTTTTTTTCATTATTAGATTTTGTTATTGCTTTTCAAAAGTATCGGGACCGAAATGACCTTCATTTTAAAGTGGAATTAACCTTTTTTCCCTTTGTTTGTTTGTCAAATTTACATCAGCGCCCTCGGTAAAAAAAAGTAGATAAGTATATAAAAAAAAACTGCATATGGGGATGGGAATATTTCATGCCTTCCCACGCTTTCTAAATCTCTGCTGAGGAGACAAAATAATAAGAAAGGGAGTGTTAACACTATCCTCCATTCCCTGATTGAATTAATTTGCATTAGGCCTGCAGGCCCCCATGAAAGATTCATATGCATATACTCCGGCATATACTAAATCATCAGATGAGCATTGTGCATGCCACCGTTTTCTAAGAAACTGATAACATGAATGTATCGAGAATCAAATCAATTAATAATTCATGAAATGCCTATAGAAACAATTTTACAATCAAATTAATTTATGCAAGGCAACAAATATATGAAGTTAAAAAAATTGGTCCATAAAAAATTCACTAGCCTGTGACGGCTACTTCCTTATTTATTTTAATTTGATCCTTCCAATCAACATTTGATATTGCAAGAAGAAAAGCGATTGAAAATCCACAATAAAATAGACAAATATGTATTTTAAAAAATAGAACATAAAACAGTAAAGCTGTGTGGCTTACATTTTCTTATTAATGTATTTTTTAATGCCAGATTTTAATGAGTCACGGTCATGGTAGGCGGTCGTATAGTCTGCATGCAGGCGCAGATCCTGATTGAAGCTTTGATTAACAAGCTAGTGGGTCTCTACTTGCTGTTTCAATTTAGGAGCGAGAATTAAAAGTCAAGTCCACCCGAGATCATTTTTTAAAATTTTATTTGAATCAATAGAGAAAGACAAAACAAGCATAATGCCGAAAATTTCATCAAAATCGGATATAAAATAAGAAAGTTATTATGACATTTTGAAGTTTTGTTTATTTTTCAGAAAACAGTTATGTTGCTGCGACGCAATGCGCGCATTAATTGTTACGTAATCAGTGTCATTTTAATCTTGATTGCTGCGTCATGGTTGCCATGTATATTTGCGCATAATAATAATAATAATCATAATAGTTGCGCGCGTGTTATTAATATTTGTCATGGTTTCAGTATTAACGTCAAAAGGAAAATTAAAGGCTGTGTCAAGTATACAGAAAGAAACAGAAAGCCATATTTGGTAAGTTCGATTACTTTTATTATAGAATGGATGGGAAAATCCCTGCAATCTGATTGGTTGAGAGCAATGCAAGAATTTTTACTGGGCTGCATGAACGATATCCCGATAATCAAAACGATAAACACTGTAAACAAGCTATCGTCCGAAAAGGTCATTGTGATGTCATCGCGCATGTCCTGTTACGCTTGTTTACGTCAAAATTTTGAATATTCGATCAAGGCAGAATGAATCAAATAAAGGATGCAAAATGATCTGTAAGTACAAATACGTTACCGTAATTGTCATAGGGATTAAAACTGCCTGCATACTCGTTAGTTGAGAAGTCCAGACATACGATCTAACGTTTATAGATCTACTGGCACTGCCCTGGGCTGGCTGTGGCTGTGCACAGCCAAATCTCCAGTGCGGGCCCAGGCAGCCGTAGGCACTGGCCACCGGAGCGGCCCGGGCATACACACACAGCTATGCCTATGGCTGCCTCATAGATCTAGTCAATGCAAAGGCAAAGCTGTATCTGGCATTTTGGGTATAATGATGCCTTTGTGCCAACATATTATCAAGTTAGGTTATGCATCATTTGTATATTGGATTATTAATTGCACTCTGTTATTACCAAATATTTATTATGAGAATAATGATGAATCGATGTTGTTTTAATGTGAATGATGATGATTAACTAAATTATGTAAATATGAATCTAATGTGTAAACGAGAAGATAATATGTCTGTGTATTTATGATTCTTGTATATCTGTTCTATAATTTTCAGAATGTTATCTGCAACGCTTAATCTACAAAATAATTCTTCTGATCAAAATCGACAATCATCTATTATTAAAGAGTTTTTGTAAATCGTATATGAAACTCGTCCTGTCATTCGTCGTATATTATTGGAAACTCCTCTTGTATAGAGGCAGCCACAATAACATTCAAATTAAGCATCAAGCTGAATAACATTCAAAAAGCTGACAATGGACATGATGGAGAGAAAAGATAAGCATGATAAGGAAGAATGCGGATCTCTCAAGTCAAAGTGCAGTTCCACGAGGACCGGAGTAAGTCTAGCGGTCTCTGTAGAGCTGGAAATGTTGGAGTTAAAAAAGAAGGCCGCCGCCATGCAAGCAAAATTGTCTTTCAAAGAAAAGGAAAAGAAAGTAAAGGAAATGGAAAGAAAAGCCAAGATGGCACAAGAAGCATACGAAGAGATGCAAGATGCATTAGTCTGCGAGATAGAACTCGCAGAAAACGAAGCTAAGTTAGAAGTGCTGGAAGAATTTGGATTGGAGAAATCATCCCTATTGGAAGGACTTGATATCAATAAAGAAGCTGATATGGATAGATTTCTGAAGTCATGCGAGGCAGATGTAACGCCTCCTCCAAATCTTGTAGCGGGGCAGTCGCCGCAGAATTTCCAAGTACCTTCTACCCAACAGTCAGGATGGGAGCAGATTGCCAAATCACTGGAAAGATGTGTTACTCAGCTCGGCAACGTAAGTCTCCAACAATGTGCCGCTAATCAGGAAATGTCGGCATCTCTTCAGCTACCTAAGATAGACATTCCCATCTTTAATGGAGACCCCATGACCTACCCAATGTGGAAGCATGCATTCATAAGTATGATAGATAGCAAGCCAATGGGATCTACCACCAAGTTGATGTACCTGAATAATTATGTAACAGGAAAACCAAAGGATGTCGTCCAGCATTTCATGCTGATAGGAAGTGAAGATGGCTATGAAAGAGCGATGAGTCTCATAAGTGAGAGATATGGAAATCCAAGCATCGTTAGCACAGCCTACATGAATAAACTTGCCGCCTGGCCAAAGATAGGACCGAAGGATTCAAACGGTTTGATGGAGCTCGCAGATTTCCTAGGAAAAGTAAAGGCAGCAAAGCAATCAGTAAAATCTCTTGGAATCTTAGATTATCCACAGGAGAATGCCAAACTTTTAGAGAAATTGCCTGTATATCTCGAAGGAAGATGGAGAGATGAGATTGACCGTCAGAGAGAAAACATCGACCAACAAGAATATCCATCATTCTCAAAGTTTGAAGAGTTTGTGAGAAGGGCAGCTAACAAGGCCAACATCCCTGAACTTGCAGGCCTCAGAGAAACCTCGAGAAGTCTTGGAGCATTGGGTCCTAAAGCAAGAACCTTCGCTACAGATGGAAGGGGGGTAAAATCGGAATGGTCGAAAAATGGAAGCTATGCAAACTGTCCTTGGTGTAAGGAAGACCATACCCTAGATGAATGTGATGATTTCGTCACCAAGCCTATGTATGACCGGAAGGCATTTTTCTTCAAGCGGAGACTGTGCATGGGATGTGGGATGACAGATAGTCATCGTATCAAGGAGTGCCAAGGTCGACGATCGTGCAAGGAATGTGGGGGTAGCCATCTGTCCTGTCTACACTATGCTACCAAGAAGACCGAGCATGCAGGGTTTGCCAACTGTACTACAGTATGCTCAATCCAGGATCAAAACGGCAGAGATCATAGTATGATTGTACCAGTCTGGGTGAGACATCAAGAAAATCCAAGTAAAGAGTGCCTTGTGTATGCAGTGCTTGATGATCAGTCAAATGTAAGCTTCATGTCAGAGAAACTGCGTGAAAAACTCGGCGTAAAGGGAGCTTCAACAAATCTGCAGCTGACAACAATGCATGGAAGTTCTAACATCGAAAGTAAGAAAATCAAGGGTCTGGAGATACAAGACTATAATAAGGAGCATGTAATTCAACTACCAGTGGCCTTTGCAAGACAGGAAATACCAGCCAGCAGGTCACAAATACCCAAGAAGGAGGTGGTAAATCACTGGCCTCATCTTCGTCAAGTTGCGGATGAAATGATACCCTATGATAGAAACATTGATGTGTCACTCTTGATCGGAAATGATTGCCCAAGAGCTATCCGGCCTCGACAAGTAATCACTGGAGGGGAGGATGATCCCTATGCTCAAAAATCTCTCCTAGGTTGGGGAATTATTGGAAAAGTCTGCCTGACATCTGAAAGTTCAGGTGCTGTTGTTTGCAACAAAGCTACAAGTTGTGAGAGCGAGAAGTTTGCAGTCCCGTCAACAGCGAAAGAAATCCTCTGCCCGCAGAAAGTCATTGCGATTCTCGAAAAGGACTTTGCTGATGAAAACATGGGAGGGCAGTCTATCTCAATGGAGGACAAGAAGTTCCTGCGAATCATGGAGAAAGGAATAAGGAAACGACCAGACGGACATTATGAGATGCCCCTCCCCCTCAAGACGCCTAACACATCGCTACCATACAATCGCAAAGTAGCAGAGAACCGATGGAAACAACTAAATGCCAGGTTTAGAAGGAACCCAAAGTTTATGGAAGACTACATAGAATTCATGAAAGATGTGCTTGAAACATGTGCTGAAAGGGCTCCCTCTAGCTACAAACAAGGAAAGGTAAACTATGTACCCCATACTGGTGTCTATCATCCCAAAAAGCCAGGGAAAATACGTGTGGTCTTTGATTGCTCAGCAAAGTGTGAAGGAATCTCACTCAATGACAACCTCCTACAAGGACCAGACTTGACTAATGGCTTAGTTGGAGTACTGTGCAGGTTCCGCCAAGAAGAAGTTGCTGTCGTTGGAGACATCAAAGGAATGTTTCACCAATTCTTCGTGTCGGAGGAAGATCGGGACCTTCTCCGTTTCTTGTGGTGGGAAGATGGTGACCCAAACAAAAACGTGATCGAATACAGGATGAAGGTTCACCTATTCGGCGCTACTAGCTAGCTCACCTGGATGTGCTAACTATGGCTTCAAGAAAGCAGTAGATGATGGCGAAGCTGAGTTTGGGTCCAATGCAGCTTCATATATTCGAGATGACTTCTATGTCGACGACGGACTTAAGTCAGTCGCAACCCCAGATGAAGCCGTGAGTGTC
Organism: Lytechinus pictus; assembly: GCF_037042905.1. Taxonomy (NCBI): domain Eukaryota; kingdom Metazoa; phylum Echinodermata; class Echinoidea; order Temnopleuroida; family Toxopneustidae; genus Lytechinus; species Lytechinus pictus. The sequence goes on from NC_087254.1 coordinate 30,595,903, forward strand.
ATGAAAGCAAGTCAAGCAATCTGCAGTAAAGCTGGACTGAGATTACACAAGATAATGTCTAACAATAAGGAGGTTCTGCAGAGTTTTCCTATCGAAGACAGAGGTAAGGGTATTGCTGACTTGGACCTAGAAGTTGATCCACTACCAATAGAGAGAGCATTAGGTGTATTCTGGTGCGTGGAAAGTGATACATTGCAGTTCCGAATTGAGCTTAAAGATCGCCCTCTTACTAGACGGGGAGTTCTATCCACTGTTGGCTCAATTTATGACCCTATCGGCCTTGCAAGTCCAGTGACTCTGAGAGGAAAACAGATTCTCCAGGACCTCTGCAGAAGGAAACTTGATTGGGACAGCCCCTTACCCGATGACGTCCGACCACAGTGGGAGAAATGGAGATCTGAAATAAGTGAACTCGAGAAACTAAACGTCCCAAGATGCTACAAGCCTCCAAACTTCGGCAAAGTAAAGCGTACGGAGTTACATCACTTTTCAGATGCAAGTTTTGATGGTTACGGACAGTGCTCTTATATTCGCCTGGTGAATGAAGAGGACAAAGTGTGTTGCTCTCTCGTGACAGCCAAATCAAGAGTAACCCCACTCAGACAGATGACTATTCCCAGACTCGAACTGACGGCTGCCACTGTATCAGCAAAGATGAGTACATTTCTAAGGAAAGAATTGACAGTGGCTAAACCTCAAGAATTCTTCTGGACAGATAGTCAAGTAGTCTTGGGTTACATTCGTAACGAAGCAAGGAGATTCCATGTCTTCGTGGCAAATAGGGTGCAACAGATACATGACGAAACAAACCCCAAAAGATGGTTCTATGTGAACACAGAAGACAACCCTGCTGATGAGGCGTCTCGAGGGATGACAGCAAAGGAGCTCGTTGAAAGTAGCCGCTGGCTGGTTGGACCGAAGTTTCTTCATGAGAAAGGAGAATTCAAGATTCCTACAGAGCAGTATAAAGCCAGCTGTGAGAAAGATGACCCAGAAGTTAGACATGTGTCGACCTTGTCTACAATGACTGCTAGAGCCAACCACTTCGAGATTAGTCGCCTCCAGCATATCTCAAGCTGGCAACGTGCCAAGAGAGTGGTAGCACTATGTATGATGTTCAAAAGTAAACTACGAAAGAGAGAAGTGAAGAGGAAGACAAGCCCTAAATTGAACCGTCCACTCCAACGTGTTATCTTGACAGTTGCAGAAGTCGATGCAGCAGAAACTGAAATAATCCGAAACTTGCAGATAGAACATTTTCGTGACGAATTGATGGTACTTCGCAACTTAGGCTCTGGTGAGCAAAATGACAGACAGACAGCAAGAAAGAGAAACAGTGAAATCAAGCCAATCAGTTCTCTATATCGTCTAGATCCATACATTGGCAGTGATGGTATCATGCGAGTTGGTGGAAGAATCGACAAAGCTGCCGTACCTGACGAAATCAAGCATCCCGTCATCATGCCGAGAAATTCTCATATGACGACATTGCTCATAAGACACAAGCATGAGCAGGTTCACCACATGGGAAGAGGAATCACACATAATCAACTGAGACAAAATGGATACTGGGTGATTGGTGGTTCTTCTGCAGTTTCCAGTATCATATCAAAGTGTGTCTTGTGCAGAAAAATGAGAGGACCATTGCAGCAACAGAAGATGGCAGATCTGCCAAAAGATCGCCTAGAACCGGCACCCCCATTCACATACTGTGCTGTGGACTACTTTGGACCTTTCAACATCAAAGAAAAAAGAAGTATTGTGAAAAGATATGGAGTACTTTTCACTTGTATGGCATCAAGAGCCATTCATCTAGAAGCAGCAAATAGTCTCACAAGCAGTAGCTTCATCAACTGCCTCCGGCGGTTCCTCACTCGTCGTGGACCAGTCAGACAGATCAGATCTGATAGAGGGACTGCTTTCGTTGGCGCTAGAAACGAGTTGCGGGAAGCAATGAGAGAGTTGGACCAGGAATCTATCCAGACGTATCTACTAGAGAATGGAGTTGATTGGATACCCTTCCAGATGAACACGCCGAGTGCATCTCACATGGGAGGAGTTTGGGAGCGCCAGATTGGTACAGTACGCAGAGTCCTTGAACCCCTCCTCATGAATTCAGGGTCACAACTAGATGATGAATCCTTCCAGACGTTCCTTACTGAAGTGGAGTCAGTTGTCAATTCCAGACCACTGTCTACAGCTAATCTATGTGCAGGAGATGCCCCTGAACCGTTGACTCCGAACCATCTTCTAACCATGAAGGCAAAAGTTGTGATGCCTCCCCCAGGCAAGTTTCAGCGAGAAGACGTGTATGCTCGGAAGTGGTGGCGTCGTGTGCAGTATCTAGCGAACGAATTCTGGAGTAGATGGAAGCGTGAATATCTCCAAGACATCCAAACAAGACAGAAGTGGGTCCATCCAAAGCGTGACCTCGCGATAGGCGACATTGTCATTGTAAAAGACTGCAGCGATACTCGAAGTCAGTGGCCACTAGGAAGAGTGACAGAAGCCTACAAATGTGATGACGGCCGAGTTCGTAAAGTGAAACTGATCATGGCTGATCGCGATCTTCGAAAAGACGGTAAACGTAAGCATGAGCCTAGATTTTGGAAAGACCCATACATAAGCTCGTTTTGATCCTAGCAGATGACTAGATTTGTTCTTAATGTGATACTGACACTATAACAGAAAGAGACTGCTTTTTACATGGGCTAGTATAATCTACGCGAAAGACATTTAGGGATTCCCCCGCAAGGAGCCAAACACAAGAACAATTATACTGTTATATTATTATCGTTTATTTTTATATCAATAGGCAATTAGCAGATTGATATGCAAAGTTATTGATAGCTTGGAAAATTGTTTCTGTGCTTTTTGAATATGTGATATTTCATTTTGGTTTGTTCAACCAAATAAGCGAAACATTGCTTATATTGCAACGTGCATTATTTGGCATGATACATATACAAATTTAATATATTATATTCTTGATGTTTCAAGAATCAAATTGGATCAAGGAAATGCATTTGAAAAGAAAAAAAGGCTTGCTATATTTTGAGATATCGTTCAAAATATTGTATTATGCATTCTTTTATTTATCATTTTATGATTTTATCGTATAGTTTTGACCTGAATGTGCTTTCGAACGTTTGAAACTTCGAACTATTAGAATTATTCACTTATCAAACTGTGATGAGAGCATGCAAGCATAATACTAAAGCATGAATACTTTATTGTTTATTGATATTTTTAAAAGTGGTTTATAGTATTGTTATTTTTATGCAAGCGCTATAGATATTTCTAATTGAAGTTTATAAGTATATATATATATATAAGTAACTGTTTTGGATAATCAGTTAAAGGAGCCATGTTGCTGCGACGCAATGCGCGCATTAATTGTTACGTAATCAGTGTCATTTTAATCTTGATTGCTGCGTCATGGTTGCCATGTATATTTGCGCATAATAATAATAATAATCATAATAGTTGCGCGCGTGTTATTAATATTTGTCATGGTTTCAGTATTAACGTCAAAAGGAAAATTAAAGGCTGTGTCAAGTATACAGAAAGAAACAGAAAGCCATATTTGGTAAGTTCGATTACTTTTATTGGATTATTAATTGCACTCTGTTATTACCAAATATTTATTATGAGAATAATGATGAATCGATGTTGTTTTAATGTGAATGATGATGATTAACTAAATTATGTAAATATGAATCTAATGTGTAAACGAGAAGATAATATGTCTGTGTATTTATGATTCTTGTATATCTGTTCTATAATTTTCAGAATGTTATCTGCAACGCTTAATCTACAAAATAATTCTTCTGATCAAAATCGACAATCATCTATTATTAAAGAGTTTTTGTAAATCGTATATGAAACTCGTCCTGTCATTCGTCGTATATTATTGGAAACTCCTCTTGTATAGAGGCAGCCACAAGTTATATGCACAATCTAGAGACATGCAAATGAGAGAGTCGATGTCCCGCACTCACTTTTTCTTTTGTTTCTTATTATTTGAATTGTACAATATTTAAATTTTTACAGATTTTGCAATAATAACTAACTCGACTGAACCATAAAGTGCATGGTAATTGTACATGTTCAGGGAGGAATAAAATATTGTTTCACGTACAGGACAATGAATTAAAAAAAATTGAATTTTCATATTTCAGATAATAAAATTTAAAAGAAATAGTGAGTGATGTCATCACTCCCCTAATTTGCATACAGACCAGGATGGGCAGATAAATGATTTGTGAAATTAAACGAAATTAATTTTAAAATGTCAGTTTCTTATTTTATACATCCGATTCTGATGAAATTTTCAGTATTTTGCTTGTTGGATTCTCCTATTATTAAAATCAACTTTCTGTTGGGGTGGACTTGTCCTTCAAGGCCTAGGCTTTATAGCCTAAGGGGGGGGGGGGTTCTTCTTTTTATTTGGCAACCAGTCAATTTAATTGACTATTTTCGCCATCATAAATATTATAATATTATTCACGTTTGTTTTCTTTAAGGAAAAAAAAATATATAAAGTAAAATTCAAATATTCATTTTTTCCTTCTTCTTTTCTTTCCTCTTCCTCTTTTTTTTTTTTTTTTGGGGGGGGGGTTAGGGTACAAGGATTTAAAGTCGAGTAGGTGTGTCTAAAAAAATTAAAACCAGGGCTTTTACTGAAAATATGTTAGATATATAGGCCTACTATAGTATGCAAGTAAACAGTACACAAGGCATTATATAGGCTGTACATTCAGACCCTTAACTCGTGTGAAGGGTTTGCACAGTAAGGGGGATAGGCCTACATTTTTTTTTATTCGGCCCATTTCAGCTAGGAGGCAGATGACGGAGTGGTCTATACGTACTGCATGTAACTATGACTTCTTTCGTAAAAATTGAATGGTAAAAAGGGATTAAAAAGTTGTCAGATTTTTTATATTGACTATGTAGGGCCTATTTGCAGGGGCGGAAATCTCTCCCAAAAGGTAGGGGGACAATAGGCTGAAAAATTTGACAAGCAAAAAAAAAAAAAAAAAAGAAAGGTTATCACCCCCAATTTAAGGTCATTTCGACGAAAATAAATTTGACCAAAAAAAAAAAAAAAAAAAAAAAGTAAGGTGATCTTGTATAATACACGGTTTATTTCGATTTTGAATGATGTATTTCCTACCATCATAAAACACAAATAGTAGGGGGGACATTTGATATTGTGTTCCCTCTACTATTTTGAGTAGGGGAGACACGTCCCCCCTGTCCCTCCTGGGATTTCCGCCCATGTGTATTTGTGGTTTAACCATCGACTGTGTCACTTGCACTTACATGTATAATAAAATAATGTATTCATAATTGTTATTGTTTTAGTATATAGCTGACACTGCGATCTGTTTTGATTGGTCTTACAGTAAATGTCAGGCCGGGATATGTAAAATATATTTTGAAGTGTAAAGCGGGGAGTGGAAACATTAAATCGGACTATTTTGAGTAATATTTCTTTGGGCAAAAATCTGAAATGTCTTTGGCAAAGACTAGGAGCGTCTAGTCAAATAATTGCCCCCACCCCCTCGATCCTAGATCTGGCCTGGCGCCAAATTTGAACAACGACGCGACGCGCGCTGCTCATTTTCCAGCCGCCTTCTAATTCTTCCAACATCCGATCCAGATCCAGTCCCGTACTCCGACCGTAGTCGTAGAAAATTAGTCGGAATATTTTTTGTCATTCTTTCATCTTTACCTCATCTGGGCCTGTATATCCAATAATCATGATGTCGTGTGTAGATGCAATCGATGGAATGAGACATGGGCACAGAAATAAAGGACAAATTCAGGTGAGTTCAAAGCGAACGAGATTCGAGAGGCTGCAGGGAAGTGCAGCAGCCGGCCCGACAGCTCCGTTTGCATCATCAGACTCAGAGCTCGAGCTCAGGCAGTCAGCGCCTAGACAGCTGGCAGCCGTCTGTTTTGGACTTTTGAGGAGTTTTTTTTTATTTTTATTTTTTTTTTAATTTCTCCTCGTACACAGACGGCTCTCGCTATCGTGCAGCCACCATTAGGGGACTTATTACAATGCAAAATCCCCCCATCGGGGCTCTTCAATTTTTGTCTTGACTTGTCTTAAGTTAAATCAATGTCTCTACTCTATATATAGGCCTAACAGTTAAATTACTGAGTAAGACATGAATCAAATTCAAACTTTTGAAAATTAACGCGACCGAAATGGCATTAATTGCCAAAAAACAGGGAAAATCAAGTTAAAAGGAACAAAAACAGTGACTGACCTCGGCTGTCGCGCAACTTAACCTCCCCGTTTTATCCAAACTTAGTACACATAGGCTAAACATATGGCCATTGTCATTGAGTCCCCTGTACTAGATCGCGCTAGAACTTCGGTCTCTGTATTTGGTGAGTGAAGCCAACGGAGTTCAGCTGAACAACCAACATAACACAGAGACCTAAGCTTTTGGTCTATACTATTACTAGTACATAAACATGGCCATTGAGTCCGCTGTATGATGGGGGGACCCACCCAAGGGTTCATTACATGCCGCCGCGCACAGAAAAATCAAGCCATTGAAGTCGTGTGTTGTGGACCCAAGAAGTGAGATCCCAGCACGCGCGACCCACTAGTTAGAAATCCACTGCCAAACGCGGGTCGTGGTGCGAGGTTAGTATACTAATACTAACCTCGCAATACGTGTGAGTGGGGGGGACCTAAACTGGGCTAAAGCTACGCACTTTGTTTTCAAACAATAAAAACTATCCCAATTTTAATATTTCAACAAATATCTTTCACTAATTTGTGGCAAACATTCTAAAGATCATTAACCAGGAAGAAAATATCGCAAAACTCACTAATACGAAAATCCCGCCGTGTTCTCCGAAAACCTCTTGATTTTGCCACCCGATGTAGAAGGGGTCCTAAAACCACGCACTCGATTTATCATGCAAAAAAATAGTATTTCCTGTGCCTCAATTTCTAAAATATATTCATATTATTATAGGATAAAATGAAATTTAAGCGAATATAACTCCAAAATTCCAAACAGTTGTTGGTTTCTCTGCATTTAGAGATTTACTGCAGCCTCTGTAGAAAAAATTGAATAGGAATCGTTCGTCACTCTGCAGTCACAGTTCCACACACAGAGTGCACATTTGCCATAAAAACTGTATGCGCGATGAGTGGTGCGTAGCTTTAGGACCCCCTACCATACCATTTTTTTACCGGTATACAAACTTTGCTCATTTTCCTTACCTGAAGACTACGAGAACACACTTCTTGAAACGTTGAGTTTGGGTTGTCAGGACAAACAATTGCCCGTGAAAGATGGTGTACCACGAAACCTATTAGTCCTGCACTATGCTAGGAAAAAATGATACAATATATAATGTAAAAATTTCAAATAAGTTTTAGCCCAAGGCATATTTATTAATTGTAGAAATATAACATAATAGAAACTGGCTTTGGCAGAAAATCAAGCATTCTAATCCTCTAGAAAAAGTAAGTAACAACGAGAAAATGTCCAAACATGTTTTTGCCAACCCTATTTCAATACACAGATCTAGGACTTGATCTGCTCACATAGATCTACTACTCTGTATGAGGAATGAGGACAAGATCATACAATCATGATAACTTCTATTATTGTGATCTAATGAGGACTTTTCTTCAAATGTCATATTAAAATCTGCACAAATAGAAATTTTAAAACTTTCATTTTCATATAAAAATACATACTGCAGGGCTCCACACTAACCCTTTTATTCTACTGGTCCAAACTGTTCATGTCGGACCAGTCGATACCCAGTTTTTTTTTTTCTGGTCCAAACCTAAAATTTACTGGTCCCCAAAATGAAGAAAATAAAGAAAAACATTTAAAAATGAGTTTATTTGGCTGTATTTTATTGCTTATTGTTACCCCCTACCCCCCCAAAAAAAAATGAATAAAAAATAATAACTAGGGGTCTAGGGCAAGGTACACACTCAAACACACAACATAATTCATGAGAGACATATTTTTGAGACTCCAGAGCCATTATCATAATTTACAAAAAAGAAAATATCATTTGTCTCAGTTTGATATATTATTTTCCTGGTCATATCGGACTAGTATGGCTATTTCTGAAAAGTTAGTGGCCCGTCAGCAATTTTAGCTGGTCTGGGATCGTCGGCCTGGTGCCAGTGTCATGCTCTGCATACCGGTAGTATATTTTAGATTTTGTGACATAATTTAAGTTTCATGTTGCATTATTATTCATAGACCCTTTCAGCCTTGGTCCCAAACTTTTTTACACTGTTTTGTGAAAAAAATAAGCAAAATTTGAAAATGTGCTGTAGTATTTGATATCCAATTTTGATGAAAATATGAAATTATAAAGTGGTATGCTTGTTTAGTTTTCCACTTCATGGTTAAAGCAAATTCTGTTGGAGTAGACTTTCCTTACAGTTCACTCTCCAATACATGTACATGTATTACTATATCTTTTGTTTTTCTTTTAACCTATCAGGTCATCTTTGGGCCCATGTTCTCTGGTAAAACGTAAGTACTGACTTGTATTTTAAAATTAAGATTATCATATCAATTGTCCATGTCATCTTGAAATATGCCTTTCATGTTTTACAATGAAAATAAGGTAGGCTAATGTGTGTGTGGTGGCTGTGGCCCTTTTGAAAGAATTTTGTTTTGTTTAGTTTGTGTTTTTTTTAATGTTCTTAATGAATTAGGAGTTGTGTGGTCTAGTGGTTAGAGCTTTGGATTTATGATTGAAAGGTGGTTTGAATGCCAGCTTGGCCTTTATTTTAACCAATAAGGCCAGAGAGTAATTTCTATTGTCTATAAGGTCAGCCACTACATGTATGACTGGGTTAACTTACTTGTCTTTGTAATTGCTTACATACCAGCTTGGTGTTGATGCAGCAGTCAGCTGCTTTTTCGAGTTTCTATGACAGTTCAACAGAAATTAATTATGTATTTCTTAACGTAAAATCCCTTGAGGACCCCCCCCCCCTTCACATGCACAAGGGGGGGGGGGATAAGTCATGTATGTTGAAGGGAATCTAACTTTGGCCATGAAATGGAGTGTGATGAGAAGAGAAAAAGAGAGAAAATAAAAACCAGAATGGTGAAAGTTAGAAGGAAACAGTGACTGCATGTAACCAATAAGAGAGCTATGGCTGTTTAAGAAATGAGACCACTAGGACAATGCAAATTTCAAATTGGCAGCTATAACTAAATTATGTCAAACAAGACCATTTTTCCATAGGCTACTATGTACTACTGCCTTTACAAACATTAACATAGATGTTCTCTTCTCATGACATGAAAAGAAATTTGAAATTGAAGTAAAAATAAAAAATTACATTTTAGCCATTTTGCGAATTGGAGCAAATTGAAGTATAGTCCCTACATTACATTGTTGACATCATCAATGCAACTAAATTTAAGTCTTCATCGCTAAAGTGATTTCAACTTACAACTTTAAAAAAGTCATAACTTATTTTATTACCGATATTGTTCAAACTTTCACCTCCACATATCTACTTATCTGATTTTCTTTTTTCTCTGAAGACAACTTTTTATTTTGATTGGATTACCCTTTATAACTACTATATTTGAATTTTTAATTCAGAGAATCTATTTCCCCTACTATATTTCAGAACTGAACTGATCAGGAGGATAAAGCGTTATCAGATTGCAAATCACTACTGTCTTCTCATCAAATACGACAAAGACACAAGATATGACAAGGATGGTGTAGCAACTCATGATAGGTGAGTGGTTCTAAACACTTATGTACCGTATAGTAAATTAATACCCATTTCCTTAAATATTTTCCCTCCATTTCAAAATACTTCAATTTAATTATTTGCAGGACGTACACAAGGCCTACACATTAAACTGTCTGGGTCCTTTTATTCATAATTTTTAAGTAAATTATTGTATTTATTGTGATGTAAACTTCTTTCTTTACCTTCAGTTTGGACTGCTCAATACCTTTTTTTATTATTCAGTAAAAAAACAACACAATCATTAATTGCTTTGTTATTGCACAAGTGCCTTCAGAAGTTTTGAATATTATTAACATTTCTCTAAATCTTTCTTATCTGCAAACTAGGCAAGTATGTAAAGCTACTTCTGCTAGCAATCTATCTTCAGTCACAGAGCTTGCTGAGGAGTATGAGGTCATAGGAATCGATGAAGGTCAATTTGTAAGTACAATCTATCTGTTCAATTCTTCTTATTAGTATTTCCTTTAGAATTTCTTGAAAATCGCCTTGAGAACAGACTCTAGAGTGGATTTGTATGATACAAGTTCAAATTATTATTGTGTTACATTTTTTGTCTTTCAAATTCTGTCTTTTTTTTTTAATGAATGGGGTTAATACTAAGTTTACTTTGTATTAAACTGATATTTTTTCAGCTTTTCATGCAGCCATTATCTTTTATACAGGTCTGTAAGCACTTTTTGATTGTAATATTTGAGATCAAATTAAATATTTTGAAATGATTGTAATGATAAATATGCTTCTCTGAATCTCTGATATGATAATCATGGCTGGTGAGTGAATAATGAATATCTATCCAGCACTGCATGGAAGTTTAGCAAGTTCTCTTTATAGTCTCAAATTAATTGAGTGACATGATTCTTAGTATAATCTTAACTGTTATACATTCTCTTATTGATCTCTCTGTGGTTACACTGCTTGAATTGAGCAGAACTCATTTGCACCCCTGTCGCAACTGTGTGTTAACATTTGGAATGTGTCTATATTATCTCTTTAGTTTCCTGATTGTGTCAAGTTTTGTGAAGAAATGGCCAATCTAGGCAAAATCATCATTGTAGCTGCATTAGACGGAACATTCCAGAGGAAGGTTGGTACCAAATATTTGATTAACTTAACTACATGTCTTCATAAAAAAAAAATTGAAACTATTGAGCAGGTGCTATTTTTTCAACTTTTGTTTCTTCTGATCAGAACTTCTGAACCATATTTCATATTGAAGATTTTTTTCATCTGCACTTTTGCCTCTCAGAGCTTATTGCAAATATCTTAGGGACAAGTCAGGGTGCTACACAGCTTTTTAAAAGCACTTGCCCAGTCGGGCAAGTAAATTTTTAAATAGTTCAAATATACTTGCCCAAAAATCTATTTCACTTGCCCGAAAAAATCCTTGAAAAAAAAGTTTTACCTCTTCATAAGAAAGTATTGCGGTATTATAAACCATTGACCTTTTTTTCTCTTTTGACATGAACATATCTACCTTGTTATTGCCATGACCAAAATTAGGGTCAATATCATATCATATTGACCCTAATTTTGGTCATTCTACTGTGAGAATTTTGCTTGCCCAATTTGGGCAAGTAGTTATGGTCTTTACTTCAAAATACTTGCCCGACTCTTAACTTTTACTTGCCCCGGGCAATCGGGCAAGTGCTTATGTAGCACCCTGCAAGTGATACTTTATTTGAAAATGGATTGAATTATTCCCATTTTCCTGATAATTGAATAATCCTGTTTTTTTTTCTTATATTCCCTTGCAATATCTTGTAACTTTTAACCGTTTCTTGTATTTTTTCTTCTAAATAGGGTTTTGGTGATATTTTAAATCTTGTACCACTTGCTGAAAGTGTCATAAAGCTCAACGCTGTCTGTATGCATTGCTATAACGAAGCTTCATATACCCGAAGGATAGGATGTGAAACAGCTGTAAGTCTTCATACATGTATCTCACCATTGTCTCTTACTTGTATACAACATTTCTTTGTGTTTCTAATAGAAGTGCCCACTTGTAAACAAGCTTTTGATTTTTAGTCGCTGATTGACATACATTTACAGATAAATTGGTAACTTTATATAAAAAAGTAAAATTAATGAATTTTTATAAATATGTGCAGTCCATGTTATAAAAAAAATAAAGTATTACAGCTAAGATTTTTATGTTTTACTGGGTGGCATTGGCTTCGCAGTGATTAATTGATTATGCAAAATATTTTGCAAAATCAAATATTTTCAACAGTAAATCTAAATAAATTGCTTTTTTTTCTTCTTCTTAGAAAAGATAGGCATTCACACATTAACATCTATTCCATAATATAATCAATTTCAATGAAGCATTCATTTATATGGGCTGTCATTACATAGAAATCCCTGACAAATGTGTTCCTGTTGCTTGCTTAACATATGCTTTGTGCCAAGATGATTATTAATAATTTTCTAATTTTCTTTGTTTCAACCCTGTCCAGGTGGAGGTCATAGGGGGCGCTGACAAGTACATGGCCGTCTGCCGAGACTGTTACTTACTCAGTCCAAGTAAGATCAATGATAACAGTATACAAACCCCCATCACGCTAGATACAACACACAAAGCTAATAAACAAGGGAGGCGATTATTCCAATCTCCCAGCAGTGATGGAGAGTCAAGCATGTCCCCTTGACTACGGTGAAGTTTGGTTTTTAATTAGTTTCTAGAATTTGAATTGTAATTATTATGAATTCTTCAATTTTTAACCGTTTTACATACATGTTATCTTTTTAATCATTGTTCAGGTAGAAAATAACTTTTAAAGTAATGCTGTTCATGATTTTTCTTGAAATGCATGTGTGTGTAGTTTGACAGACTGTTGGACAGTAATTTGCTTAAAAGCAACTTTCAAATGAATTAAGTTGTCAGGAATAGGGGGAGTCCAACCCAAGTAGGTTTTTTATAAAAAGAAAAAGAAAGGCAGAAACTCGTTAAAAATTGATGAAATTCAAGAGTTATCAATTTTGTGATACCTCATGTAATCTGACCTCCCAATGTCCCATTCAAAAAAAAAAAATTATACAAATTTGTGATAGATGATGGATTTTCTTGCTCAAGAAGATTATTTGGAATATGTGTCTAATTATCACATCAAAATCATTTGATTTTCTTGGAGATAACTGCAGTTGTTGAGTTCATTGTTGGGCCTTCATACATGTGGGAGAGCAGCTTACATACAACATCACAAAAATAAAACTATCACAAATCTGGTATCTCTTTCCATAAAAAAATCAATAATCTTTTTTTTTTTCTGCATTTATGGAAACCTACTTTAATATTAGGGTGAACTTTCCCTTTGAAACTATAACATATTATAAACAATGTCCTAATATGACCTGGGAATAATTTGATGAAGCTTGTCAGTTTTTTCATTCTCTGGTGATTACCACAGTAACAGTGAGAGACCAGTTCTTCTCAGCCAATCAAAATCAAGGAATTGACTGATATTGTCCAATCTGACAATTTAGTCAGTGCCGACAACATTCATGTAACACACCCTGATATCAGAACAGAGAAAGATTGCCATTGGTAGCTATTTCAGACTATATTCAATTCAAGAATATCAATAATAATATTAATATTCACACCTTCAGCGCTTTCAGATGTATTGTTTGAGAGTATTTATCAAAACGGTTGAGATGGATTATTAATTGGTATTCATATTCTTAATCCACTCTGTAGTATCAAATAGCACTCGGCAGTGGCCAACACAATGGCTCGTATTCTGATAGCAGGTTTAACTTAAACTCAGGTTTGAAGTTGTAGTTTAAGTATGGATAGCCAATTCTGATAGCAGGTTTAACTTAAACTCAGGTTTGAAGTTGTAGTTTAAGTATGGATAGCCAATTGTTACATAAATCACTAACAGTAAAGATATCATATTTCAGCTCATTTGGCTCTCAAATCATTCATTATTGTCTAGGAAGTATACATTGATGATTGTCTTCACCATCGATGAATCAGGAAAGAGCACAATAAACATAAGAAACACACAACTTAATAAAAATGTTGATACTTTTGGCTTCCCTTACTTAAACCACAACTTTAAACCTGAGTTTAAGTTAAACCTGCTATCAGAATACGGGCCAATATGTTTTACTTTCCACCCTAGGTTGGTATTGATTTTATTCTTCATCAATAATGCCTGTTTGTATACTTCTACCTCATTCATACAAATACAATGTACTGTATGCATTATTAGTCAGGAAACAAATCTGGGATGAGATAAGATTCTATATTTGTCTCCGTTGTTTGTCTGGTTCTGTGTTTAGCACTTTGAAGAAAAGTTGGAAAATTATTAAATTTCAAAAATTCTTCTGACGTGCACCTGTTCAAATATCATTCAGTATATTTGGGTTTAGTCCAATAAACTCTATTGTTTGTTGATGCATTTTTGTCAGCCAATCTGAAAAAAAAATCCTCATTCAATGAATGTGTTTGAATCTATTGACAAGAGGCTAGTTAGTTCATGAACCATGAATGACAAACCAACCACAATGCTCTAAATAAACTGGACATATACATGTAATCCTCAATAATAGGACTATCTGTTTTTATATCACATAATTATGAAGTATTAGGATCAGCGAAAATTGTTTATAGCAGTATATTAATTTTGTCTTTTTGTAAAGGAACAACATGTAATATAGCTTTATTTGTATTCTACATATATTTTATTTTTCACCGAACATTGTATGTCTGACAATCAAGATTAACATACAAGTATATGACTAAGCATTAAAAAAAAAATGAAACAAATATTATTGGGTGAAGGCAGCCCTCAGGAGTGCTCAGCAATATTTGGGAAAATATGTCTTCAAAAGAGAAGGACAGCAAGCCAGCAAAGTAGGCGAGGGGGTATTCACAGCATTTACTTCATCTCCTTTGGCCAATGCAAACCTAGTGTGTGATGGAAATACATGTTTACCTGAAACTCTTTGTAGTTTCATTCTCAGTTATATAGCAGATTTTAATATGTTGTTTTTTTAGTGATTTTTTACTGTTTTATTATTATTATTAATTTAGAGCTGGTCAATACACCCCTGCTATTGAATATTTTTAATAGAATCTAATTGAAGGACACTCATTCTTCTCAGGTGGTTGGCAAAGTCAAAAAGAATGTACAACAAACTTTACATGCAACAACAGGTTAGCAGTAGTAGTGAGTCTGGTTCCTGAAGAGTTGTTGTTGTTTTTTGTAGAGAGGACATCATTATATTAATGTTTTTAAAGTGACCGTAACACGAATTATTCTCTTTCTATGAATTGGAGATATTGTAAATATTTGTGCAGATATCAATATAGAGTAGAATGTACAGTTAGCATTTTCTAGCAAAAAATAGAAGGAAATATAAGTATTTCCTTCCTTTAAAAAAAATATATATTTAATGTGGCATTATATTTCATTAATCTGTGTACAGAAACTACATGTATCTTCTGTTACATTGATTCCTTGGTTCTAATCTTAATGGCATCCCACAATATCTTCCATTTATCATGGTGCTCTTCTTAACATGTATACACAGCTGTAACTAGGGTTTAAAAGCCTTCCTGTCGAATTCTTACAGCACATGCTCTTTGGTCTAATTGCTCTCAGGCTTAATACGTTAAGTCTTCCAATTCACATGAGCTAATTATTACTTTTGTATAACGTGTGGTACAGTTGTCACAAGGTGATGTCTCATTGATGAATACCCACAAGTGCACATCTCCTGAACTACTCAAACTTTCTGACGGGCAAATGTTTACAAAATGGTTCTAGGGATATTTTTTTCCAAATGGTTATAAGGCAGCATACTGAGCCTAGGTCAGCAGGGGTCCGTTTCATAAAGCTGTTCATAAGTTAAGAGCGACTTTAAGAACGACTGGTGATCCTTTCTTACGCGCTAAACCATCGCCAATTAACATTTTGGTATATACTCTTTACCACGAAATGATCACCAGTCGTTCTTAAAGTCGCTCTTAACTTACAAACAGCTTTATAAAACACCCACCTGGTTGTATAAAGAATGCAATTAGACCATTTGCAAAGGTACTAATTGGGCATTAGAGAAGAACATGTAGACAAGGGGTGTTCCACAAAGATTTGAGTGTGACTCAGTACATTAAATACCATAAGCTATTAAAGCTTGGTTCTGAAGCATGACTGTAGTTCACACAATTATTTGCAGAACACCCCCCCCCCCCCCCCCCCGGTATATATACTTTCTGTATTCAACTCAATTACAGTTTGGCAACCATAAAAAAACAGTCCTGTTGCAGCTAAGAATGTTCCAGCTAGGAAGTATTTCAGAGTGTATTATACTTGTACATATTTCTGTATTTTTTACTTGAATGTAGAGCCAATAAAGGATACTCTTTGCCAAAAAAGAATGCTTTTCTGTTCGTGGAGATATTATTTCAAATGATTTTGTTGCTTGTTTGGAATGAAATTTCAAACTTGAGTACTGTATATATATGTTCCAAAACATGCCCCATCTCACTGTGTATATTTAAAGAGATAACAGAAATTGCATTTTGAGAATTACGTTAGCAGGGTACTCTAGGCTGAATATAATATAATTCCAGTACAGAGGGTAATGCAATTACGAAGAGAGCTGATTAAGTCATCTCACCTCTCCTTATTTTATCATCTGAAGTCTTCGTAAAAATATCTTTTCATCCTAAGTGTATATGATATTGTCTTGAAACAATATCAGTTACAGGAATGTTAATCCTTATATATTACATTGAAATTCAATCTTTTTTTTACATTACTTAGCAGACAAATTGATTAAATGTAATTTCTATAGTAAAATGCAGGAGAATAGTAAGGAGACGACACTTTATGAGCTTGTTCATTGTATATATATAACATACAAAGAATTAAATCTGCAAAACACAGTTGTATAAATTTGCAATTGATTGCAAAAAAATTTTTTGCAGCACCCCCTAAGTGAATTATACAAGTGGAAATATACTAAAATCGCTCCAGTTGAATGACCGGGAAAAAATCTTCAAAGAAATCTAGCATTTGATACTTTTTATGAAAGCGGGAACACAAACGAAAGGTTGCAATGGATCGCAAACATGAAGGAACACTCCTGATTGTTTCCTGGGGCCCTTTGCAGAGAGAGCTGAGATCAAACACAACTCTTTTAAAATTCATATGCAACTTGATTTTCACCCAATTAAACAGCATTTGTGACTTGCGCTTGATTTTTTTTTACTTGTGTTTAAATGCAACTCTTTCTGCAACAGGCCCCTGGGCTCTGTCTTACAAAGAGTTGAAATTGATCCACTCAACCAAAACTGTGGAAAGCCAGCAACGCCAACATCAAAAATGCACGCTTGTTCAAAATACTTTCTAGATTTGATGTATACTCATACATCCATCATTGTCTTGACAATGGGTGTGCCCCTCATTGTTTACAAAGGACATTATACAAATTTCCTGTAGGAACACGTCATGACAATGTTGGATTTCCATGTAGTTAAGATTGATCAGATAAATTGCAGCTCTATGCAAGACATGGCCCAGGTCAGTGTTTTGAACAAAATATACAAATGGAATGACACAATGATCTTGATTTTTTATATTGCCATTTAGCAATTGATTACGAACTTTTCTGTTAGCCCTGGGGCCCGTCTTACAAAGAGTTGCAATTAATCGCAACTATGGAAATCCGACAAAGTCAACATATAAAATGCATGTTTGTTCAAAAAAAATTCTAAATATGTATATCCATAAATTCAATGATTTCTTGACAATTTGGTACGATCTCCTTTGTTTACAAAGGACATTTTGCAAATTTCCTGTAGAAAATAAAAATTATGACACTGATGGATTTCCATAGAGTTACGATTGATTGGATCAATCGTAACTCTTTGTAAGACGTGGCCTTGGTCATGTCAATGAATTTAGGATTACACTAAAATTTAGGAGCAGCTCTGTGAAACACGTCCCTCTTTCTGTAAGTCAATTATTAAGAATTTTGATCCATTCTCTTCTCTATGCTTCAGAGTTAAAAGGCGATATTTCTTTGAATAAATGGGGTAGCTTTCAATAGGAAAAGGCTATGAATTGTAATGCTGTTATTTAGAGGTATGATCATAATTTGGCAGTGATACATAAGACAAACTCAATGAACTGAGAACACAAAACCAGACTAAAATATATGTTTATAAATTGCTTTATTCATACAGATTTAGATATTAGTTGTTTCAAAAGGTATATCATCATTCTAGTAATTCTTTAATGCCTTGGTAGTTAGAATTCTTATATATACATTAACATATTCACATAAACATTTAAATAGTGTACATCACCACATGAGCAAATAAAATATTTTGGATCATAATATAAATCTGATCTAATACAGCTTTGGTCATCAATGCCACTATGATTTCATGTTATGAATACAGTGAAACCTGAATATAAAGAGCACACATGGAAGATAAGAAAAGCAGTCTTTATAAGATGGTCTTTAAAGACAGATTCCTATGATACATGTGGTAAGGCGAATCAAACTATGGCATGGTTTTTATAGGCAAACTCCTTTAAACTTACCAGTACATTATTTTACAACTCAACATTCAATTTTATCAATATTACAACATTATTATTCTAAATACCCCACTCTAAAATTTACATACCAGGAAAGTAGTTAAGACCGGCCTTGGTCTCAGCCTGAGTTACATGTACAATGTCTATGGAAGAAGGTTTTCTCCAGCAGACTCGAGACTATCGGCCTCTACTAAATTAATCCCTTGTTAGACAGGTAAATTGAAATTTGTCAAATTCATCTGTGTGGCAGATTTCATTCATTAGTGTCAGTATTCTCCTTTCAAACATTCTATTGGCAAAATTAAAATACAATATATCTACTCTGTAACTGTAAATAATTGAAAGAAAACAAACATATGATGTTAATTAAATTAAATCTATAATGCATATCATTTGAGGTTGATATACAGCATACCATCTATAATGTACCTGTGCAACTATATCAATGAACAGCAAAAAAAATTATAATAATACCCTATTCAAATGTGCTTGCAAACCTCTCTTGTGCAAATTATTTTTCAAATACTACTTGAAAACACATCAGATACTACAAATTTAATTAGGATTGGATTGAAGGCAGAGTTATCCAACATATTATAGCAATGAATGTTTTAAACTGATTTCAGTCACTATGGGCAAGCAATGCTATTTCAATGACTTTGATACACATAAAACACCTTTGAGAACAATTTCATTTCAATGTGTATATTAGTTTTGATAATGTATGATGCTATTCACACTTAAAACAATACAAATCTTTCACAATAAAGGTATTTCACGTTCATATTTTTTTAATAACTTGATTCATTGGAATATTTTTTTTTAAAGTTTGTAGTAATACTGGGCAAGCAACTCTGTTGGATGATTTACTATCAGATTGTTCAGGGGCCCGTCTTACAAAGAGTTACGATTGATCCAATCAATTGTAACTCTACGGAAATCCATCAGTGTCATAATTTTTTCTGCAGGAAATTTGCCCAATGCCCTTTGTAAACAAAGAGAAGCACATTAAATTTTCAAGAAAATAATGAATGCATGAATATACATCATAGTTAGAAATATTTTGAACAAACATGCATTATAGACGTTGCTGGCCATCCATAGTTACGATTGATCGGATTAATTGCAACTCTTCGTAAGATGGGGTCCAGATTTATGATTTCTTTAAAAAAATTTGCTTAAATAGAATACGCCTCTCCAGTGCCAACAATGAGTAATACATTTCAGTATGTTGGTGGAGGAGATACGACAATCTATACTTAGATCTACATAATTTTACTTTAAGTTGCGTAAATTGCCAACCCAGGTATTTTTACCTCTGTGTTACTGTAAACCTTTTTTTTAAGCCTTTGGCAGGCTCAGCCAAAAGCAGAAAGACAACAAATGCATCAATCTCAACTTAATCAAACTTTTGAAACAGAAATTTCAATTTAACCCCTCACAGAAGTAGACATGTGTCACAGCACACAAATTCATGTTATATCACTTTCAGATATGCTTAAAAAGAGGATAGGCAGTGCAATTAACTTGAATCCAAGATAGCGCAAGGTGCAAAGCACTTTATAGCCAGGATAGTACACAGTGAAACACATTGTACAAACTTCTAATACTGACACGCTGTGACTCTAGGCCTACTGATTAAAATACTATCAAATGGAGATCAGAGAGATCAGTAAACACATTGAACTCTTCTTTCCAGATGATTGAATGATGGGTAGAATAAATATCACACGATTCACTTTGTCCAATTTTTTGTCATAGCACTTGTATGTACATGAAGAATAACATATAATTCATAATGATTACGTCATATAATGATGTGAATTTAGAAAAATATACTTTATCAGAATACTTGCTCCTTCACCAATTCATCATCATCAAATTCATTCAAGAGCCATACATATTTGGTGTTGATTGGAGGGGGGGGGGGACAGACAATTATACCCCTTCAAAAATTTGTTAAAACCTTATAAAGAAAAGAAGTTTCACCCTCGGTGCAGTGATTTTCGGTTTTGCACTGAATGTTATTTACATGCCTTTCTTAGTCTGAACCCCCCCCCAAAAAAAAAAAAAAAAAAAATACTAATAATGATAATAAAAAATGAAAATATATCAATAATAAAATACATAAATAAATGAATCAATCAATAAACAAGTGGAATGCCTCTGGCCGTCTCACCTGCATCACGCGATTCAATATAGCAGCAGTGCTGATTTTGAAAACTACTATAACTCGCACAAGATGTTCAGTGATACTTGGTTACTCTTATTTCCACGTTTTATGAACTAGACCAATACACTTATAGAGATATGATGGCAATTCAACAAATACCCCCAACGTGGCCAAAGTTCTTTGACCTTACATGACCTTTGACCTTGATCATGTGACCTGAAACTCGCACAGGATGTTCAGTGATACTTGATTACTATTATGTCCAAGTTTTATGAACTAGACCAACACACTTTCAAATTTATGGCTGTAATTCAACAAATACCCCAATTTGGGCAAAGTTCATTGACCCTAAATGACCTTTGACCTTGATCATGTGACCTGAAACTTGCACAGGATGTTCAGTAATACTTGATTACTATTATGTCCAAGTTTCATGAATCAGATCCATAAACTTTCAAAGTTATGATGGTAATTCAACAGATACCCCCAATTCGGCCAAAGTTCATTGACCCTAAATGACCTTTGACCTTGGTCATGTGACGTGAAACTCATGCAGGATGTTCAGTGATACTTGATTAACCTTATGTATAAGTTTCATGAACTAGGTCCATATATTTTCTAAGTTATGATGACATTTCAAAAACTTAACCTTAGGTTAAGATTTTGATGTTGATTCCCCCAACATGGTCTAAGTTCATTGACCCTAAATGACCTTTGACCTTGGTCATGTGACATGAAACTCAGGCAGGATGTTCAGTATTACTTGATTAACCTTATGGCCAAGTTTCATGAACTAGGTCCATATACTTTCTAAGTTATGCTGTCATTTCAAAAACTTAACCTAAGGTTAAGATTTGGTGTTGACGCCGCCGCCGCCGCCGTCGCCGCCGCCGTCGGAAAAGCGGCGCCTATAGTCTCACTCTGCTATGCAGGTGAGACAATAAAAAATAAAAATAAAGAAATTGAATTCATTCCTAACCTCACCCACATTCACAACTACCACAATCCTCAAACCAAAATCCCACAATCCTTTACCCAAATAATATGCTATTGACATATTAAGCCCTGATGAATCCTTGCAAGAACAAATTCTGAAATCTGAATCACTTATAATCTTCCTCAACCTAACCACTCTTTATTTAAGTCCATTCTTGTCCAGCTTTTCTCCAATGAATTTGAATTTCTTTAGAGCCATTTCAATATCTTTCTCTGTGACATGGTGATTCATGGCAGCTCGCAATGAGTTAGCAGTCTCTGGAAACAGCTTTACCTGGGAACATGAATCAAAGATAGTCAAAACTATTTTAATACCTTAAATAAATTAATATTACAGGTAAATGTTTATGAACCATTGATAACACATATTAATGGAAACTGCTTCAAGCAATTAAGATGAGTTTGTTCTGGTTTATTTCATAAGATACAATTCTAAAATTAATAAGACTAAGAGAATAGTGTGTGTGTAATTGTGTTTTTTCAGACGTGTATGAATCAGATATCTAGAACTAACCTTTACCAACACCATCTCAAAGATACAAATCAGGGTTCAAATCTGGAATCTGAAACCCATGTAGCCTGAATCACAGGCAATCTGGAATCTGAAACCCATGTAGCCTGACTCACAGGCAATCTGGAATCTGAAACCCATATAGCCTGACTCACAGGCAATCTGGAATCTGAAACCCATGTAGCCTGACTCACAGGCAATCTGGAATCTGAAACCCATGTAGCCTGACTCACAGGCAATCTGGAATCTGAAACCCATGTAGCCTGACTCACAGGCAATCTGGAATCTGAAACCCATGTAGCCTGACTCACAGGCAATCTGGAATCTGAAACCCATATAGCCTGACTCACAGGCAATCTGGAATCTGAAACCCATATAGCCTGACTCACAGGCAATCTGGAATCTGAAACCCATGTAGCCTGACTCACAGGCAATCTGGAATCTGAAACCCATATAGCCTGACTCACAGGCAATCTGGAATCTGAAACCCATATAGCCTGACTCACAGGCAATCTGGAATCTGAAACCCATGTAGCCTGACTCACAGGCAATCTGGAATCTGAAACCCATATAGCCTGACTCACAGGCAATCTGGAATCTGAAACCCATGTAGCCTGACTCACAGGCAATCTGGAATCTGAAACCCATATAGCCTGACTCACAGGCAATCTGGAATCTGAAACCCATGTAGCCTGACTCACAGGCAATCTGGAATCTAAAACCCATGTAGCCTGACTCACAGGCAATCTGGAATCTGAAACCCATGTAGCCTGACTCACAGGCAATCTGGAATCTGAAACCCATATAGCCTGACTCACAGGCAATCTGGAATCTGAAACCCATGTAGCCTGACTCACAGGCAATCTGGAATCTGAAACCCATGTAGCCTGACTCACAGGCAATCTGGAATCTAAAACCCATGTAGCCTGACTCACAGGCAATCTGGAATGTGACACCCATATAGCCTGAAACCCAACATCAGCCAATTGGTATTGTACAACGCCTACTTAGCTTGTTGTACGCGAGCAAATGGGAGGCGGAATGTCAAACATTTGTACCGTTGCACAAAAGACGTACCATCCAGAATGTACCGTTGCACGGCTTTAGGAGGTGACGTCACAATACAATTTAATTCACTGCGCTCAGTGAAAATGAAGGTGCAATGCGCGTATAAGCCTGCTGGCTAAATGTGCAATGCTGCCAAAGGTCATACATGATGTGCGCTTGTGGGATTTTGCTTTCCACTTTCAGTATTTTTGCTCCCTTTTCATAGATTACTATAGGGATAAACTCTTGTTTTTTCATATTTTCGCTAAATTCCGAGGCGTTGTACAACACAAATAGCGAATATTCTTCGCGCAATTGTGCAAGATTTGGCATTTGGTGAAAGAAATAAAACGCTCTATTCATCTTGGCTAACGCCTCGTTGAATAGAGAATCTTTCTTTCACCTCATGCAAAATCTCGCACCATCGCACTCATGCCTATTTGCTATTTGTATAATCTATGGTTTATGGACAACTTTGACATTAAGGAATATCATCGGGCACAGGTACAGCCGAGACAATATTTTGGAGAGGCCGACTGTTGTGCAATAACAAAAAGTCGGCCCCTGAAATGGTATTGTGTTCAACTTGGCTAGATCCGCCACTGAATATCATTGTCATACCTGAATACTCTGACCAAGGGTAGCAATTTCATCATCAGCTACGTTTCCTAGGAGCTGAGCGGCTTGCATGGATGGAATGTCTTCTCGTATTAGAACATGTACCATATTTGTCTGTGTGTTCTCTGGGATGGATGTGAAGACTGGGTTACCCATCTCTTTTAGACCTGATTCAAAATGCACAAATTAAAGAAAATGGATATTGTGACTAGGTTAGAACATTAATTAATCAATAAATAAATTACTTTTTTAAAAGAAGAGAAAAGTGCATTCACCCAACCATGGTTGTAAATAAAGTTAGATAAAGACTTGTGGAGTGTTGCAAGAAACTTGCAATCGATTGCAAATCAAGTTTTTGTCTCCAAATCAATAATAAGTCTGGTAATTAATTGCAAATTTTTAATTGATCACTGGTCTGCTTCGGTTTTCAAGTATAAAGTCATTTGCTTGATTTGATACTGATCTATCACTTGTAAATTTGCGATTGATTGCAAATATTTTCTTGCAACACCCCCTTAGGGGTGACAATAGTGACTGACAACCCCCCCCCCCCCCTGACTCTGAGAAACACACTTAAAAATAATACATATTTTATGACAACTTTCTTTAAATTTCTGGCTAAACACTAATTTCATGACATAAACATCTTAAAGCAGGCAGAGAGCATGCATGGTAATAAAAAGTAACCACTTTGAAATAATCTTTCTTATTTCATGTGACATATGCACAAAAAATTTCTCAATGCAAACTGGCCTATGTTGGCAACATACATGTGTAAACTTACCTTTGGATAGCTTTTGAGCATTTTTATGGTCGACATGGAGTCTTGCATATCCTTGATCTATGCCCACCAGAGCGGCAGCGGCAAGCACACCACACTGTCGCATACCTCCCCCTAAAGCTTTCCTGTGCCTCAAAGCTCTGGTGAAAGAAATTAATACCTATGTGTTACCAACCTGAGGTTATGCTGAAGATAATGAGGAATGGTTACACTGAATAACTGCAATGCAGCAACTAAGTTGCAAACAAACAGAAAATGGCCATGCCTTTGCAAGATTCATAAAGTTATGGGCCGATATATCCAAATTGAAATCCTGCTCAGAAATCTTCTTTTCATTGTCCTATGTGGTTGATGAAAGGTTTGAAATTAAATATTATTTGAAGGTTTAAGCTGAGGAAAGGGAGGTCATTAAGTGGTTAATATTCATTTTTTCTGTTGTGATACTTAGTTTCTTTACGGTACTGATCCACTGGTCCCCGCCAAAAATCACTGGCAAACATAGGTAAAAAAAAACTGTTATGACACGGCTGTAGTGAATTTGTAAATAGAGTACCGAAGTGATGAAGTCACAAAAAAACTTTTTTTTTGCATTTCAGAATTTCTGATACCACATTTTGTTAGAGCATGATGAAATACCTCCACTACCGAATTTTGGTGCGAATCGGTCCATGGGGGCCTGAGATTTGACCCCATGAATACATAATTAGCCCCATTGAAGTCAATGTATTATTGGCCTGGTTCTAAAAGTTAGGAACATTGACATGAGGTCATTATCTTAGGCCCCCATGGACCGATTCTCACCAAATTTTGGAAGTGGGGGTATTTCATCATGCTCTACCAAAATATGGTATAAAAAATCCTGAAATGCAAAATCGGAAAATTGATGACGTCAAACTTCGGTACTCTGTAGTAAGGCACCTTGTCAAAAGTCACAGCCATGTCTTCCTGCAGAAATCCTGCAAGTAGATTTTCATTACAAACCATCACAGTTGCCATAGACAAGACAATGGGGACTGCAGGAAAGCTCCAATGAAAAGATGCATTATATCATCCTAATAGTGATTTATCCTGCTGAACGACGCATCACAGAATTTGGACAAGATGCTTAAAGGTCAAGTCCACCCCAGGAAAATGCTGACTTGAATGAATAGAGAAAAATCAAACTAGCATAGTGCTGAAAATTTCATCAAAATCGGATGTAAAATAATAAAGTTATGACATTTTAAAGTTTTGCTTATTTTTCACAAAACAGTGATATGCACAACTAGGTGACTCATACCCCTTTCATATTGCGCTTTTCCCCGGCAAAGTTCACCAGCGAAGGGGAAAGTGTCCAGTATGAAAGGTACACCGGAGAACTTTACCGGCAAAATTCTCAACCAACCTCTAGAGGTGGAGAACTTCGCCAGTGAAACAGCCAGTATGAAAGCAAACCGGAGAACTTCTCCTCCTTAATGACGTCAGATGTAATTTTTTCCTCCCCGAAATCCCCTGAACTGAGATTATGCGCGCTAGCTAGCTATTATTTCCGCGGCTAAATGTAGAAGGCCACGCTTTATGAGCTATTCGATCATTCCATAGTTAAATACCCTCGAAAATACAGTTTTTTTTTTCTACTAATGATATTTATTTTAAAAGCGTTAGTTTACATGCTAAAAATGTGCTGAAAATATCAAAATACTTTGATTCGTCTTTTGTTTTGCTTCTAATATTTCTAGAATATATATATATTTTATTTAACCTTTTTGTAATCGGTAAGAAGCAATGTTTACAATTTTCTTTTCGTTCGTTCTAATTCTGCAATCTGCATGGAAGTGCCGAGTAAGCTGAGCAGCAACTGCTGCTGAGAAGTGTTTACCAGCCGTCATCTCCAAAACTTCACTGAGAAAATTAATTAGGTATCTGCAATTAATAAGGAAAGAGTACGATTAAAATTAAAATTTTAAAAAAAACGTGCGCTTTCATTGACACCGGGTTTGCACTTATTCCCCCCGAGCAAATCACCCGTTGACTTTCGCCGGGGAAGAGATGTCAGTGCGAAAGGGTACATTTTTTTCTTCGCCTGGAAAGTGAGGAATGCGTGCCGGAGAAGTTCGCCGGGGAAAAATGAAGAGGCCAGTCTGAAAGGGGTATCAGTCGATGATGTCCATCACTCACTATTTCTTTTGTTTTTTATTGTTTGAATTATACAATATTTCATTTTTCATAGATTTGACAATAAAGACCAACTTGACTGATCCATATAGTATTAAACAATGCTTATTCCACATGTTCAGGAAGGAATTAATTGTTGTATCACTTGACAATGAGGAGAAAATAAGAATATTTCATATAATAAAATACAAAAGAAATAGTGAGTGGATGACATCATAGTCTCCTCATTTGCATACCAGCCAGGATGTGCATATAACTGTTTTGTGAAATTAAGCGAAACTTTAATATGTCATAACTTTCTTATTTTACATATGATTTTTGATGAAATTTTCAGTGTTATGCTTGTTGGATTTTTCTCTTTTTATCTCTTTATCTCTCTTTTAAGCATCCTATCCAGGCTGGAAAGTTAGTTGCTTATTTTCATCTGCATTCATAAATGATACAATATTTATTTTTTTCATAATATGATATCCGTCATTAGAGCCATCCATGTTGTTAATACTAGTATGTAATCATTAGATTAGATTTTTGTAAGAACATACAATGAGACCTTTCCCTTTGAGGTATTTCCCTTTCAGAGGCTTGGAATTTTTTTTTAAATGCACCAAACTTTTTACCATAATTAAAAGTAACATGAATATGGAAATAAATGAAAAAGAATATACAAAAGCGGTATGACCTTGTGCAAAAAAATATTGGATGTACCGGTAATTTGTGCTATGAGAATAGAAAAAATATTAGTAGGACCAAGAAAATTACCAACATTAATTAGTGGATAGGCTATAAATATTGAGCTTTGCAATATTGCTTGGAATTTTGCATTCTGCAGACTATAAAAAGCAAGCTAAAAATTTTTTTTCTTTCTTCCATTTCCCCTCATTTTATTTATTTATTATTTTTTTGGTGTGTGTGGGGGGGGGGGGGGGATGCACAACTATGTTTCACCAGCAAAGCAGCCATCTTACACAATAAAAGAAAGATTAGATAATCTCAGCGCTCTTAGTACTGACTTATGTTAGTAATACCCGTTAAGGATGCCTTCTAATGTTGGTCCACTGAGGTATAATATTTTGATATTTTATAACCATAATATCATAATACAATCTTATTATTTACTGGAGATGGGGACAATTTTATGATAGAGTAAATAAAGTAAAAATGATGTCTTCCCATGATAAAAGACAGAAGGTGGAGTCATTTTTATTCTCACATTTATGGTAACTATGCCATTGAATGTTAACTATCATGGAATCCTTAATTTTCATTGGCTGTTGGGATTGATTAACATAAAAGTTACTAAAGGTGCACACATGGTAATACATACAGCATTTTAATCAATAAAAGAGCAAGGTAGATTGAATGCTTGAGGCCGCACCGGAAATCGAACCCCAGATTTCCATGGTGTAATCAGGCACCATAGACCACTCGGCCAAGGCACCTGGTCTATAACATAGTAAGGTATCTTAACTATCTTAAATGCAACTGTGACATGATGAAATTGTTATAATCTGATGATAGTTTGTACTAAATTAAGAACGACTTCCCAAAACAAAGTACAAATTCACATTGATAATCAAGCACAATGGGTAAATAAATGAGCATAATATAATTTGTAAACAAATTTTAGGCATGACTCCCATGTATTGAAGATCGTATGCTCGATCTGTAATGAATATCATAAGTCAGAAAAAAAAATGGAACCAGTGGGATTCGAACCTGCCATCTACTGCTTGTCTGGCAGCGACTCAACCACCAGGATATTCTGGTTCACGGCTTAGTTTTGATGAACTGGAATTCAAATACCCTCAATCCTTTTCTTTCTGCCTCATTAATATGCAAATGCAGTCCGCAGTGGACAATAGATAGCAAATTTTGTTAATAGGAGGAAATTATAATTTGTAAACAAATAACATAATATACTTATTGTCTTAGACTTGATGAATTATCATCACACTTTTGATAATTAAATCATTAATTATATGAGACATATTACAATGTTTTTTTTAATTTGCCCTTCAAACCAAACACAAGTGTTAAATTACAAGAACACAGTACAAAGACAATATATACGGTTCCACAATGTTCTCACTTGGGCCCATTTTGCTTTAGGCTACACTTAAAACTTACCAACTTACACTTAACATTTCTCTTTAAATTGTTCACTGGTGATTCAAATATTTTTCAAACTTTTGATAAAAGACAGAGAAATACATGTAAGATCATTATCAAACTGATAAACTTGAAGAAAATCACATTTGTAATTTTGTATAGTGATAATGAAACAATAGCAATCATTTGCAATACATTACATATGTTTTTTCAATCACACTTATTGAAATGAATAGGAAAAGTGCAGCATCTTAACACTGATCAGGCACCTTAAAAGCACTACCTGAAATATTTGCAAATTAAAAATTTTAACACATTAATTAGTACATGATTCATCAAAATTAAAAAAGATAATGCCTTGTTTCATAAAATGCATAGATCATAGATTTAAGAATTTGTTATGTGCATGTTTTGAATCTTCCCTTGTCTTAACCATTTAATGTCAGATCATTATGCCTCTGCCATCACCACAATTTTCTACTTAAATTCTGAAAATTGTGGTATTTAACCATAACAATGGAAACAAAACAAATCGAGCCATTTCAAAACCTTTTCATAGAAAATACACTCATGAAATCATACACGCAATATGATATGATTCCTTTATGTACAAGCCTCTTACCTCCAAGGATTTGCATACTCTGGACTATCAGTTTTATTGCTTGTTTTTTTTTTTTTTTTTTTTTTTTTAGATATGAAGGTGATAGAATTCATAACATCATCTTGTATTCAGTCATTGATGATATGCTTAATGAAACAGTGTTCTACCCCTCTGGGTTAATTATAAGTGGGAAAGATACTCACCTTGCGATTAAGTCATTAGATCCTATAAGGGCAGACCCCACTGGACAGCCAAGTCCCTAATAAATATAGAGAGTGGGTATGTTTTTAACGAGAATACAAATACAGACAATAACAATTTCATTTGTCCTCCTTCCCTTCTTTTCTACATGTATTTTCTATTAAACAATGCCAGTTATCGTCATTCTTTTCTACAGCTAACAAATTTATTATTCATTGTGTTGAGAGGAGTAAATACAAGGGTTACTTTTTCTACTACAATTTTGGATCCTAGTTCACATCTGTTGCATTAAGCTCTTTCAAAGCATGTTCAAGAGGAAAATTAAATTATGATGTAAATTCGAGGATGAAAGCTAATTTAGAGTTCAAGAAATTCTGTGTAGTTTAACGTTAAACAGATACCAATAAGTACCAATAGGTTGACGATTAATTTTATAATTCAGCATCTCAAATCATTTCAACATCACAAAGATTATGATTATAGTATAAGGGGGGGGGGGGCTGTCTGCGCATCTGTAATCTATCCTAAGATTACACATTCATTTCTACAATATTATACATAACTTTCAGACAATTTTGTTTGTTATATTCTGAAAAGTATCCCCAAAACCTCATAAAAAATTGACCAAAATATATATCTTGCAAAAGAAAAAAAAGCCTGTCATTTCTAAACTGGAGTTTTCCACACTATTCAAGGGTTTAAATGAGAAAGGCTGAATTATGAGGTCTTCGCATAAAATGCCTGAAATTTTCCAGTTTTGTTGTTTAATATAGCAAGCCTGCTATGATTAGATTCATGAAGATAAGGGGCACTGCATATAGGTCACCACACCATACTTGCACAAAGAAAGAGTTGGTATTGTTACCTTTGAGAAGCAGAGACTGATAGAGTCAACATACTGGGTGATGACATCAGGGGTAACATCCATAGCAACGGCTGCGTTAAGAAGACGAGCACCGTCTAAATGAACCTTTAGATTATGCTTATCTGCTATAGCTCTCACCTAGATTGAATCAACCAAATAATGATGGCATTTATACATGCAACAAATAAAGTCTATCCAAAGCTGAATTAGATTGATGAAATGAATTTACATGAGCTACTAAGAAGTTTTAGGTATTTACACTAGGAGGTTTTCAACAGATCTTCAACCCTTAAATACAAACCCTCTTTTATCAATATTTTGTGACTCTATTCTCTCTGTCTCTTTCCGATTGTCATATTGGTTACATTTGATTGATTTTTACTAGTCAGTAACTGATTTAGCCCTGAATAGACGAAGTACTTTGGATGAAAATACCAATATTTCAGCTGTTGATCACTACATCACAACAAAAATCAGCATGCACTTCAACCACAACATATTCTACAAAATTTTAGAATTGATTGCTCAAAATGACTGGTTATTCAAAAATACAGCAATCACTATTTTATGCACAAAATTATAATTTCGCTGTAAATCTTGAAATAAAGCTCCTCAACTGCATACGTGATACATGTATATCACTGCTCGACATACAATTTAGGGGAAAATCAAGGTTAAAAACTAATCTGCATTTTTTGTGAGGAAATGGATAGAACTTTGAGTTGATGATCAGAATACCTTCTTTAAGAACTCCAGAGGGAGCACTCTGCCTCCTGTTGCATTATGGGTGTTTTCGATGCAGATGAGTTTGGTGGTGGCCATGTGAACATCACTAGGTCGTATCTTGGACTCTAGTTCCTCCAAGTCTAGAGTTCCATCTGGTAAGGTCTTGACTGTGTGTGGGCACACACCAGCAAACTGACATTATACAGAAAATTTATGACATTTTCAAGCTTCAAGTCTGGTTATTTTCAATTCAACTCTACTTAATTTGACAACATATTAGAGAAATCATTACACAGTATAAAGAACCAAATCACTAATAGAAGAGGCAAATATCACATTTTCCATAATCTGGTCTGTAAAATTGCTAAATAGGAGAGGTCAAATAATGCTGATTGCTGACTCAAATGTATGCTTCAATGAACGTTATTAACACTGCATCATTGTCAAAATAAAGTGTAATGCCTCAAAGGACTGTTTTAAATATTTTCACTATCACTATCATTCATCTTCATCATCATCATCACCATCATTAATCCTTATCATCATCACTATCATCATCATCATAATCATCATCATCACCATCATCGTAATCATCATCATTATCATCACCACACTCCATAATCATCATCACCATCATCATCAACATCATCATCATCATCGTCGTCACCAACACTATCAATGTCATCATCATCATCAGAATCATAATCATCAATATCATCATCATCTTCATCAAAACATTATCAGTATTATCAGCAGAGGCAACAGCGGCAGCAGCAGCATCATTACTACTACTACTACCACTACTGCTTCTAATATAATTATTGTTCATTATTATAATCATCAGCAGAAATAGCATGATGATCAATATAATCATTTACATCAGTATTATAAATGTCATAATCACTATTCTCATCATTATCAGCATTACTTTTGACATAGGGAGTAGTGACAATGAGCTCTATTTTCTTACCTGGGCCATACCACCCTGTTCCCATGTAAAGATGTGACACTTGTCTCCTAGCAATATCTCCTCACCTCGACCAGTACAATGACCCATCACTGTAAAAATAAAGAAATAAATCATTATTAATATTCTAAACATTTTTGTAAGAATCGTTTAACTTCTATCCAGAAATCTACCTTTTAAAAGTAAGATTATACATAAGCCACAGAGAGAAAAGTCAAAATGTATATCAAAGGACAAGTCCACCACAACAAACTAAATAAAAAGTGAAAAATCCAACAGGCATAACACTGAAAATTTCTTAAAAATCGGATGTAAAATAAGAGAGTTTTATGACATTTTTAAGTTTCGCTTAATTTCACAAAACAGTTATATTCACATCCTGGTTGGTATGCAAATGAGGGGACTGATGACATCACTCACTCACTATTTCTTTTGTATTTCATATGAAATACACCCATTTTCTCTTGGTTGTCCTGTGAACAAAGTTTTATTCCTCCCTGAACATGTGGTATTACCATTGTTTTAACATTATATGGTTCAGACAAGTTGGTTCTTATTGTCAAATCTGTAAAAATTGAAATATTGTATAATTCAAACAATAAAAAAACCAAAAGAAATTGTGAATGAGGGACATCATCGAATCTTTCATTTGCATGTCACTGAGTTGTGCATATAACTGTTTGGTGAAAAATAAGCGAAACTTTAAAATGTCATGACTTACTTATTTCACATCCGATTTTGATGAAATTTTCAGCATAATGCTTGTTTGATTTTTCTCTATTGATTAAAATCAAAATTTTTCTGTTGTGGATTTGACCTTTAAATTTTTTTCTACAATCTTTCATTTCTCCAAATTTAGACATTTTCGACATTGATTCAAATCGCATTTGTCATATATGTGATACATATAATTTGATTCTTTTCTCTAATTTATATAGAATAATTTCATCTCTAAAGCTGCAAATAAAAATTAACTTATACAAGAAATTACTTTACCTGCAATCAAATTGGACATTGTCCCTGTTGGAACAAAGAGGGCAGCATCCTTCTTCATCATTTTGGCCACTTTGTTTTGTAGCTCTAGAATATATAAGTAAGAGTGCAACAGCTTTCGGATGAATTATATAAAAAAAGAATCCTGATATTTCCTGAAAGTCTTATTGATCACTATATAAGAGACTACATAATATATCCTAATGTAAACACTCAAAAGTATTGTTGCATATTTCTACCATTAAAGTAAAATAGACCAAAGGGACAAATATCTACATAACAATTATATATGTTGAGTAGACAAATGGCAAGTATTTGCTCATAGGTGTAAGGGAGAATATCTGATAATCATAAAATGTATGGAGAAGTGTAAAAAAAGGTTGTTCTTATGAATGTATGTTCAAATATCATCATCTGCAGTTCACCTACAGTTCTCTCATTTTGTAATATTGGTATGACAGAAACTATCAGAATTCCCTTTCTCCAGCTATCCATTCTTTAATAAAAATAAATGTAAGACCGAAGTTACATACAAATTCATGTTTTTTCACTGCTTGGTTCAATAGAAAAATCACCAACATCAGGGGAAAAGAAAGTAGAATTTTAGGCAAGTAGCAAATGAAATGTTATATCATCTCCTCAGAAATCATTTTTCCCCCACCCTGTAAGTTAAATTTCCTTTATCATCAGCCATTCTTAATTTGATAAAAGCTGCTATCAGAACATATAGGGCTCACAAAGGTTACATGTATCACATGAACTGTAAGGTAGAAAGTCCGCAGAATATGACATGCTGGTATTTGACAAGCTTTTTTAAATGATACTGTACAGCTAAGGCTAACAAAGCAATCTGAATGTGCAGCCTACTCATGCCTTGTGTACTGAACAGCTCTCTCCTGAACAGCAAGTTTTGTATGTGCTAGTCTTTGCATGGAGGCACACATGTTGATCAAAGTCCCAATCAGGGTCTGTGCCTGCAGACTAGTCTGCTCCAGCCTTCTCAGATACTTACCATTGACAGTAGGATCCTCACCAAAGACATCATCACCTACCACAGCCTCACTCATGGCCTTACGCATGGCATCGGTTGGCTTGGTAATGGTGTCGCTACGGAAGTCAACGACATAGCCCTGATCCTGTGTGTTAATTGGGATTTAAGAAAAAAAATATCCAGACAAGTGTTTCAATTCCCTAAAAGAAGTTGCTTGATCTGATATTGTGGACCAATCCTTATAAATATATTTCAAACGCTTCTCAGAAGTAAAAAAAAAATTGCACTCGAAGTACTAATATTATTAGTCACATGAATCAATCTGCCATACTCATGCACAATGAGTTTTGTAAAGAAGTGTTGGAAATCAGAGAGTTCTAGTTTGTTTTACTTTTGACCCCCCCCCCCCCATTATTTTGATATACATTTTAAAATCTATTAAAAACGATTTTATAAATCAGTCGATCAATAGTATTTATGAATTTTTTTCACTTCTAATCAGGAATAAAAAAATAAAAAAATAAAAATTCAAAAGAACACAGATTGCGATATTGCCACCCCCCCCCCTTCCCAGTTGAGAAAAAAAAATCATACCAAATCATAAAATATATATTACAGATGTACGCCAACATGCACCTACATAGCCATCCACACATAAACAAACTCTCAATTTCTCTCACCATTTTCTTTATACAACTTAAACACAGTCTAAAATCATTCAACTGGAACGGAGATTCTGAAATTCATTCACGAAACAACATAAACAAGTTTTTCTAGTGCAAAACAAAAAAAGCTCAGTTCTAAGCATGCAGACAAGCAGGGAATGTTAGTGAGATGGCCAGAAAACACAGTCAGTCACAGTTACACACAATTCAAGCAAATAGATGCTTTTTACCATATACAGTCAGTCCGCAAGCCCTGAAAAAGTAGCTTCTTTTATCCAAGTGATATTCATGACTAGAGGGTTTTCGCATAGTTAATGAGCTTGGTGCGAACCAAAACACCTCTTTTTATTCGGCCATTGCTGCTCTAAATATTGACAAAATTTCATGTTTTTGGTATCTTTGTAAAGAAGAAGAATCATCCTTTCAGGTCATGTGTTTGGATTTTTAAAAGAATGTTGTAATATAGGAAACACTTTTGATCTAAAACATGAAACAAAATATTATTTTTCATGCAACAAAAGTTGTTGTTTTCACACTTAATTTCTGTTTGGGCACAAATGATTTTTAGATCATGATAAAGCTGAAGATCTAAGCTTTAATATGATATAATTTTTATAAGAAGATGTATTTTAGATGGGTCAGCAGCCAGCTTTTCATAGGCCAAGTACATTTTGCAGCTCAAAAACAAGAATACTGCGCTCTGATTGGTCATAGAGACCACACACCCACGCAAATTCCAATGTTCCCCACACTGGGCCTCTGCAAGGTCACACTCACCATGTGGTAATCTCTTCAAATTACCCGCGCCTGTTTGTTTTGAAAACAGTATTCAGCCAATCAGAACTCTGGATTTTATGTTACTCAGAAATTTCAGAAATCTTGTCTTGCATCTTGATGGAAAAAGCTGGCTGCTGACCCATCTAAAAGATGCCACATATCAAGAGTGACATTGTAAGAAAGCATAGAGTTTGAGCTTTCTGATGATATAAATAATGTTGGTGCCGAAAACACAAAATGTTGCACAATTTGCAAGTGAAAACAGAGGAAGAAAATTATGTTTGATGCATCTTTTCAGGTAAAAAATTCACTTATTTATCAAAATATTTCATTCAAAATAAAGAAATGACCAACATAAAAGAGTAACATTTACTCTTGCCCATGGTACAAAAATAATCAATATTACTCAAGGAGAAAGTGGTTACATTCTTTGAGAAAGAAAGTCTCACAATTCACGAGATTTTGCAGGGACATGAATTCAGCCACGAGAGGACTTGGATAAATCTTGCTCATTTGCTCATTAACACAGGGGCTTGCAGACTGACTGTATAGCCTTGACTTCATAGACAAAAGTCACATGTCACCAGGTGGCAATGTCTTAAATATCCTTTCGGGAAGTAAATATGGCCTTTAATTATTGATACATGTAGTTGACCTGACCATTAATCAGGCTGCCAATAGAATCATTTTGTCCAAAATAAACAGGATGGGGCCCGGGGGCGGTACTCAACCAAAAAAGTAGTAGGGATGTGCCGCGGGCGAGACAAAAAACGGGGGCTCTGGAGCGGGCTTGTTGTAAAAAGGAGGGTCCTTGGAATGGGCTTCGGAACTACAAATGTTTGTGAAAATGGGGGGCCTTGGAACGGGTCGCCTGCCTGCGTGTGTGTATGTTTCCAGGAACGGGCATATACGTGCATGCAGCTAGCCCGGCAGCGCGGCACGGGCGCCGGGTGTGCTTGCGCAGAGGCAATGGTCGAACAGCGCTCTAGCTCTGCGGCCCCTTTTCATCAAAATTGCAGCTCATTGTAGTGGATCAATGCGGCCGGAACGGCGTAACGAAAAATATGCAGAGCTTTGGAGTGGATTTCTTTCTTCTTTTTTCTCGATAAGAAAATGCTATGCTTTGGAGCGGCTTTCTAAGTTCTTTTTCTCAATAAGATAAAAATGCTATGCCTTGGAACGGACATTTGAGTGTAAAAATGGGGGTCCCCTCGGCGGCACATACCCACCACGCATTATATAACGAGTGCCCCCCCCCCCCCCCCCGGGGATGGGGATATCTAGTTGGTGGTTCAATATCATCTCAACAACACAAAAAGTCATTTTGGCAGTGTAAAAGTACTGTACCCCCCCCCTCTCGAAATTCTCTCAACTCTCAAGTTAGTAATAGTAGGTACTTTAGTACAGATTTCTTCAGGGAAAATTCCAATTCCACAGCATTCGTAGGAATGTCGCTACTGGATCATGTATTTCCATTGGAAACCTGTTTAGGCCTCCATCATTTCACCCAAAACAAGTATAAACCATCTGAATGGTCTAAAAGCTAATCTGATTCCAAGAACAAGGTAGAAATGGTGACTTCTGACTTGACAGTTATTTACCAAACACAGATTAAATTTGCAAATAAATGACCAAAACGAAGAGGAAAAGATTAGGTACTCCCCCATTTCCTTCCCAACCACCCATCCATCCCCTAAAATCCTACAGGAACAAAATACCTTGTATGCAATCCACCTGTTACAACATTGACAGATAAGAGCATAAGGTCATGATGTTAAATTTGTCAGAATAATTTTCCTTATCTGGAAACAAGAAACACTAAAGGGGAAGTTCACCCTGACAAAAAGTTTATTGTAAAATAGCAGAAAATAAAAAAATAAATATTGCCAATGTTTTGAG
This sequence comes from Lytechinus pictus, assembly GCF_037042905.1. Taxonomy (NCBI): domain Eukaryota; kingdom Metazoa; phylum Echinodermata; class Echinoidea; order Temnopleuroida; family Toxopneustidae; genus Lytechinus; species Lytechinus pictus. The sequence goes on from NC_087254.1 coordinate 30,633,328, forward strand.
AAAAATCCATCAAAGAATTTTAAAAAAGTCATCAGAATTTTAATTATTTGATTTGTGATGTCATATGTGAGCAGCATTCCTAAATACAGAATGGTAAAATCAATGAAATGTCATTTTCTCAGAAAATAAAAAATGTTTTTTACTGTACCCTTTGTATATCAATAGACAAATCATTTCACACCCGATCATGAATAGAAAACAAAAATAAGTCATCAGGAACCAATGAAAAAATGAAATTCATGCATTTCATATTACATAAAATATGGGGCAGCTGCTCGTTTATGTCACAAATCCAAAACTTAGAATTCTAGTAACTTTCTTAATCTTTAGCAGATTTTCCTCACACCTTCGCCAATATTTTTCATTATTTGTTTTGCTATTTTTACAACAAACTTTTCTCCAGGATGAACTTCCCCTTTAAAGTCTTTGAAAGGAATTGCAGAATATGAGATTTTATAGGTCTTATTGATTTTTTTTTCTAAACTTGTTCTTAACTATTGAGGCTACGTGAGGTTGTAGTCTAACCAATATATATCTATACTGGACTATATATACTTTTTCCCCATAATTTGCTTTAATATTACAAAAGCTTGACTTGTGATACTTGTAAAGCATCATAACCGACATAAGGTATCCTGCATGTTGTTTTTTTTGCGTACATGTATGTGTAAAATGATCATATACAGATATAGTGTTAGCCCAGGGGGGCAGTCAAATGTATTGCTGTACACAAGCGTGGCCAAATTACTTCCAAACACCCCCTAAACAAGTTTTCGTGGGCTTTATTTACACATTTTGGCCTCTAAACAAGTTGTCGCCAGAATATAACACTGGGGAAAAATCTTGGGGAAAAAAACATACCCTAAACACGTTTGGCTAATCTTAAAAAAAAAGAGCTTTGGAAAAAAAACATACCCTAAATACGTTTGACCCTGTGATTGACCATTGACCAGTCTTTAAAAACTACCCCTTTTTTTGAAAATCTGTGTTTTTGATACCCTTATACGAGTGCATCCACGTCCAAAACTGAAAAACACCCCCTTAAACGCGTTTTTTTTTGGTCACGCATGTGTACAGCAATTTTTTTGACTGGCCCCCCCCCCCCCCACCCAATGGACTTCTCACCTATGCTATGCAAAAGGAAAACTACCTTATTGGCTTTGGCAGGAGCCTACTGATCACAAACAAATTGTGAACATGAATGCTCTTCTGCATGAACAGCATCACAAAACATATAGCCTATGATTCAGGTTTGTGTTTCTGAGGTCAAAATTGCCAGAGCACATCCTGACAGTTCAAACAAGACAATTTATAATTGCTGATTTGATCAAGGAGTTACTCCTAGATTTGATTTATGAATTGGCCAGACATGCTACATTGACCCCAAATGACTTTCTGGATCTGTCCTGGTACACAGAGCCATTCCTGAGAGAGGTTAATCTACCCACAGGGCAAATAAAACAAACTTGATGTTGCTTGTAGTGCAATGAATAGAGATAGGCAGTATGGGTACATGTATATGCGGTCATAAGACACCATTTTTTATGTCTTTATGCCATTCCAAAGCATAAAATTTTAACATTTTTTTAATATGATCAGCCTGTACTCCCCCACCCCTCCTAAGGTACAAAGTTGAATTTTTACTGTATAAAGTTGAAATCTTGTTCTCTTGTTTCATAGCTCATTCTGTAAGGCCCCAAAATATTAATTTAAGATCCAACTCCTATTAAATGGTGCTATTGTGGATTTGCACAAACTTTTGCTCCCTTTTCAATGCATTGTTGGCAATATCGCTACTGTTATGCTTATGGCAGGGCAGAAGAATTTTATACATATATTTTCCCCTCCATGATTGACCCCTTTAATGTAAAAATGGTGACATCAAATCTGGCTGGATTTCAGCCAGTTTTTCAATTGAGATTTAAGGCACAGTCACATCGCTCCGTCCAAGCCTTGTGGGTGAGCTGCGGGCAATCGCCCGCAACAAAGTTTACATTGGAGAAACCGGCCGAGACTTCGACACCAGACTCAAGGAACACAAGAACCACCACCGACGCAGCGACTGGGACCGATCTGCCATCGTCAAACACGCACAACAGGAAAATCACCGCATAGACTGGGACAAGAGCCACCTAATCACCCCAGAAGGGTCAGGGAAGCCATTGAGATACATCAACACAACACCGTGCCTCAAGACCCTGGCCTCCACATCAACAGCATCTGGCACCCAATCCTACGTCACCACCCAACTTCCAACTAATCCACAACCGACCCGCCGTCCACCGTCACACCACCAAGCCCTCCTACCCAACACAGCAGTCTGATTGCATCACCAACTCAACCAGCGACTTCACCGACGCACACACCACCGCCACCGACACCTCGCTACAACCTCCGCCGAAGACCCAACACCTCATCCGTGCACCAGGCCACCCACTCACTCCCTCCGAAGCCTACCCGACGAGTCCGCCGACCAACACGCACAGAACGCCACCACTGACATACCTACCACGACGCCGACACACACACGCCGCCGGAACTCACCCCGCCGTCTACACACCGCGTCCGCATACCAACGCCAACTCGTTTCCCGCCAAAACCGCCGACCCACACACAGAGCGCCACCTACGACGTCAGCCCGCCGTGACCGCCGGCCCAGCGCATTCCCCCACGTCCGCACGCACGCCACAAGTACCGCCGCACGCCGAGCAAACACTCACTCCTGAAGACGGACAGTCAACCTGTCCGAAACGTCGAGTCTCTCTACTACTCATCATCTCTACTCGCCGACTCAAGCCAGCATCTCCTCATCAGGTCTACTACTCAAGCTGTTCTCAACTCATCAAACTTTCCTGGTTTACAGTCCTTTTCAGGACTACTTTCAAGAAAGAATACTCTACTCTCAAATCTCCACTTTCTCGCCTATCCATTTCTTCTCTTCTTCTATCCACTGTTTCTATAACACTCCACATGGTGTACCGTAAACCACATCAGCGATTGTACATGCCACCATGCAAACCTTCAAACAACATCCAAAGTTTTGAGTATATTCATAATTTTTCTGCGTGCAAATTAGACTTGCATGCGCTTCTGTGGGCGATTGCGTGTGAGATACATGCGAGATACTGTCAATGCGAGGGACCTGCGGCTGCAAGTGACCTGTGGGTAGAAAAAAATAGTCACCCCCAAGTTACATGCAAGGCTTGCATGGAACGATGTGACAGGGTCTTTAGCTCCGAAATCAATCGAAATCCCCTAAAAGTGATTAAAAATCTCTTGATAAACTGAAAGATTTTGAAAGCATCACACTGCAAATTTCATCAAAACCGAATGTCAAATAAGAAAGTTATGACATAATTTATAAATTTTGCATTTTTTTCACAAATGATATGCAAATAAGCAAGTCATTGATATTTCTTTGTATCATATGAAAGATATTTTTTTGCAAATCTGACAATGAGGAAGCTGTTTATTGAATCATGATAGCTTGCAACAATGAAAATGCCACATGTTCATAAAAATATTGAACCTTGTTTTCTATTAATGAGGGAGAAAAATGCACATTATATTTCATATAATAAAAAATATAGTGAGTTGATGATGTAATTGGTTCCCTAATTTTGATACTAACCAGGCTGTGCATAACTATTTTGTAAAAAGTTAAGAGTAAAATAATAAGGTCAGAAACTAAGTTAAAAGATATGAAGGCATGAAATCCACCTCCCCATTCGATTTTCAGACATTCACACTTGTGATTGATTAATCAATCCTTTCAATCAATGAAAATCTTTGTTTCAATTATCCCACTGACTACCTAATTCTTCAATTCCCATATAGGTCTATGCTTTGTACAGCTGCTGACCAGGGGCCTGTATCATAAAGAGTTGTAACTTTGCCATTATGGCAACTACCATGGAAACAGGACTCAGCAGCCAATCACAATCAAGGTTGCCATGGTAGTTGCCATAATGGCAAAGTTACAACAGTTGTAATTCTTTATGAAACAGGCCCCAGTTCCATGTAGAACTAGAAACAGGTTGATTACTAGCTAATATATTTACTGTAGAATTTATTTTGGATAATTTTCCAATCCCACATTGATAATATTTACATTCAATTATCAATCAATCCATCCATTCAATTCATCCACCTATCAATCTATCTCTCAACCAATCCAGCAATCTAGTATTTATCATTCAATTTATTTATTTATCAATCAATCCACCATTCAATGTATCAATCAATCAATCAATCAATCATTCCGTCCATCCATCCTTCTATCCACCCACCCACCCATCCATCCATCCATCCATCCATTAATCCATCCATCACACACAAATCCTTCAATCCAACAATCTATTATTCTGTCTATCTATTCTTCAACCAATCAATCACTCCATTAACCAATTAACTCATCGAACCAGCATCATTATACTAACCATCTTTTGCTTCTTCGTTGCCTGTGAATACATGCTGAGCAGAGCAGAGTTTCTCAGCGATAGAAGACTTGAAATGGATAAAGTTTATGATGGTTTTTGGATGGATGATTGCAAAGCTTTGTAAGACAAAGGAACACTTGTCATGCAACAGAGGAATGAAAACAAAAACTTTTGATGGTGGGAAGATCCAGCAAGCTTCTTTTCTTTTCTATGCAACAAAGTCTTTATGAAGAAACTATTCAAGAGAACAATATTCTTTGCTTTAAAGAAGGGTCACAGACAGGTAAAAATACTGTAGTTCATGCAGGGATACCACACATTTCATGCAGAGTTGATATTAGTCTGTGTAAAAATGAGAACAAAGATATTTAGCAATGATCATAATAACACACAGCATTCACTTGTACTCACAAAACATCAAACATATAGATGGACACAAGCAATTTTCTTTATTTTCAATTTAGATATTTCAACAACACAAAAATTCTTTTCTTGATTTTTGGCCACCAGCGGCCTGTTTCTTGAAACCATCATAAGTCTACCTTCTTGACTAAATTTGATGTTTTCATGCAAAAAGGACTAAATCTAGTTTTTGCACATTCTTCATAAATCAATACTTTCTTATTTCATCCAAATCTATGTTTCTATTCAGAAAGTTCTTGTATTATGTTTAAGAGTCATCGATATAGGTAACAAAATGATAGTTAAAGGAGAATGAAACTCTTGGAGCAAGTTAGCTTTTGTGAAAGCAGAAAAATCATAGAATAAGATCAAAAAAAGTTTGAGTAAAATAGGACTAGCAATAGAAGAGTTATGAGCATTTGAATGTTGAGATCACTAATGCTATGGTGATCCTCCCATTGGCAATGCGACCAAGATCTATGTTGTCACAGATGAACAACTCTCCCCATTTGGACACTGAAAATATACCCCAAAACATCTCTTTTTGCTCATTCTAATCATATGACAAACGATTCATCAATGATATAATGTTGTGAAACCTCTGTACTCGTCCTCTCATAAAATGAACACCTCACCTTGTGATAGACTCTATAAAAGTGAGAATATAAGTGAAATAAGTACTAAAGTAATGAGGGGGTTGTACGTGTGTGACATCACAGATCTTGGTCGCATTGCCAATGGGAGGATCTACATGGCATTAGTGATCTCAATATTCAAATGCTCATAACTTTCTTATTATTCATTCAATCTTCCTCAAACTTTCAACAATATGTTTCTTTGAATTTTCTCTTTGATATGGATTCAGCTGGTTTCAAGGGTTTCATTCTCCTTTAAAGATATCCTGCATATATTTTTTTTTTCATTTCATGTGATTTTATACATTTTTGAGGATTTAGTCCCTTTTGCATGAAAAGTCATGAAGGGTAATAGCTCTACATAAGGTTTAACATGATAATAATAGTAGGCCTCTTTTTATTCCTTATACTCTTTCTATTGTAACTTTAAATGTTGAGATGAGTAAGTATCTTTGCCTGATGTAGCAGCAACTTTAAATTAGTTTTCATGCAAAAAGGGACTTAATCCATGAAAATAATAAATTTAAAGAAATTATATAAAATACAAGACATCTGAATCTGTAGGATTTTTTTAATTGTAATTCTTGTTACCTATATATTGAGGACTCTTAAACATAATACAAGAACTTTCTGAATGGAAACACAGATTTGGGTGAAATGAAAAACGTTGATTTATGAAGAATGAGCAAAGGTGGATTTAGTCCCTTTTGTATTTAACTCTTCAAATAACAAATAGATCTAGTCCATGTCTCATTTTTTTCCTTTTTCTTTCTGTATATCACCAGGAGCTGGACATAGAGGAACAGAAGATCCTGCATCCAGGACTGAAGCTTACGTAGATCCAAGTATGTTTTTAAGTTGAATAATACCCCCCCAAAAAAGAATAATAATAATGATAATAAAATAAATCAATTAATTAAAAAAATCAATAAAGAAAAAATAATAATAATAAAAATTAATTAATAGCCTAAATATGCCAGGAGGCTCCGAGACGTGCTTAATCTCCACAGGGCCAGGGACAGCATGCCATTGCACTACAAGCACCATCATTTTTCCCAGGTTCAAAGTTCCTCAAAATCACACATTTTTCTTCTAGGTTTTGAGCCCAAACTTATGTAAATGGGTTACAATATCATTTTAACCCTTTGGGCCAAAAATTGTCTTTAAAAAAAATTAAATTAGATCTACATGTCAAATAAATGAAAATATTAAAAGTAGAGGAGAGTTTATTCACAGATATATTATTGTCGCCATCTTGCCGTCTTTGTTATCATAGCCTAGCTACAAGATACAGGGCGACAACATCATGAGCAGAGCTAGATAAAAAAATACTTGCATCAGCCAATAAATATCATGAATCTTACATGTATCTCAATAAATCCTGCTTCAACTAGTCTAGCGTGCAGGATATTTTACTAGCATTGAGGTGAGATTCATGATTTATTAGACAGGAATAACCGTCGTTTCTGGGGATTTATTTAACAATTTCTGACAATTTACAATCATCCCCATTCACGAAAGGTAGTGCGTTAGTACGAGCCCTCATGTTTAATCACGTTGCCCAATTCGGGCCTATAGTATTTTGTCAAGATTTTAATATTTTTTAGGTCTAAATGACATTATATTATCTTGAACGATGGCCCACTATTTCATTAGACTCTATTCTTTCTTTTGATACTGCACATATTCCAAGAAAATATTGAAAATATACGTTACCGATGATTTATTCCTTATTTTTTTACTTTTTCTGCCGGAGAGGAAAAAATGGCAGCCGTGTGTTGCTGCCCTCTACGTTCATTGAGTTATGCTTTTATCTAGGCTTTCCGATTAGAATTTTCGATATCCCGGCCAATCAAGGCGAGCGATAAGTTCCGAACGCACGCACATAGACAAGCGCAAAGCAGCGGCACAAATCGCAATATATAGCGACCGGTAAATACGTCTGTAAGGATGATGACGTCATCCAAGATGGCAACTTATGTTGACCAACGAAAGGATCGAAGATGACTATGTTTTGATCATCATTTGAAAGGAATTAGCGGTAACTGCGGTCTAAGGTGCGATATTTCTGAATTTTATATATTTTTTCGTAAATTTAGATGTAATTTCTTTTTTGTAATGTGACATTTTATGTACAAATAAACGATCCGAAAATCGGGTTTCCGACGAATGTTAGATCTAACATTAAGTCAAATATATTGTTGTACACACGCGTGACCAAGTAATTTCCAAACACCCCCTAAACGAGTTTTTCTCTGTGTGCAAAATAGCCCCCTAAACAAGTTTTTCTCGGCTCATTTTGGCCCCTAAACAAGTTGTCGCAAAAATATGACCTCTGGGAAAGAGCTTGGGGAAAAAAACATACCCTGAACATGTTTGGCTAGTCTTTAAAAAAAAAACTTTGTGGAAAAAATATACAGGTGTACCCTAATTTCTAAATACGTTTGACCCCACGATTGACCATTGACCAGTCTTTCAAAACCACCCTTTTTCTTGAAAATCAGTGTTTTTGATACCCTTATCGAGTCCACACGCGGACATCCAAAACTGAAAAAAACACCCCTTTAAACGCGTTTTTTGGTCACGCATGTGTACAGCAATACATGTATATTTGACTGGCCCCCCCCCCCCCCGGGAGGTTGTCTGTACGTACAGGCCAACAACTCTTCAGTCTATGTATTGGCGAGTGGAGCCAACGCAGTTCACAGAGACTGAAGCTTTTGATCTAGATATTTATCAGCTAGCCGATGCAATTTTTGCAAGTAGGGTCTAGATCTAGATTATCTAGCACTGCACACTGATTCAATGAACAAGGTTATGATATAACCTTGTTCTCAGTTATATCTCCATGTGTGGCAAAATGGGGGTGGCAATTTTGGCTTATTTTCTCTTTTTCTATGGGACAAATGCTTGATTTTCTTACACTGTCGTTTCCAATACAGCTATTCATCATATAACTTGGCTCTTATGTAAATTTGATTCTTTAAATTAGTTTTTCTTAATTAAAAATAGATATTGAAAAATTAAAATTTTCTTGCCATATTACTTTCCACCAATAGAGGGCGTACACAAAAATATGCCCAAAATTCAAGTTTTGGGGCGCTCTGGTAAATACAAAAATTATTCCCAAGTTACTAATGAAAAATAAATTGCAACTGTATGGAAATGAGTAATTTTGGTCACAAAAGTGATATTTTAATGATTTTTTAAAGTGTGTGCTATGTACAGCATTGGCATACCAGTCTAGACCAAAAGCTTCAGTCTCTGTTATGTTGGTTGTTCCGCTGAACTCCGTTTGCTCCACTCACCAAAATACAGAGACCGAAGTTCTAGCTCCATCTGTACAGGGGACTCAATGGCAATATGTTTATGTATTAAGTCTGGATAAAACAGGGAAGTGAAGTTGCGCAATAGCCGAAGTAAGTCACTGTTTTTTCCCCTTTTAAGTTTATTTTTCCCCATTTTGGTGCATTTCAGGCCAAAACGGAATAATAAGCTTTATCTTGGTACAGTTCTTTTTATATATTTTTGTGAAATAAAGACAAAAATCGATGAGCCCCGTCGGGGGGATTTTGCATTGTTAACCCCCTAATGGTGGCTGCACGATAGCGAGCCGCCTGTGTACGAGGAGAATATTTTTTTTAAATTAAAAATATTTTTTAAAAAATCCTCGAAACAGACGGCTGCCAGCTGTCTAACCATAGTCCTACCTGTAGATTCCCCACAGGCAGGATGGTTGCAGTGAGCAAGTAGCACTGCATGATGTTGTCGCCCTGAGCTGAGTTGTACTTGTACTTGTAGCTAGGCTACGATCAGTATACTAATACTAACCTCGCAATACGTGTGAGTGGGCTACGATAACAAAGACGGCAAGATGCAAGAAAGATGGCGACAAACAAACACCTGTGAGCATGGTGAGTAAACGCTCCTCTAACTAAGGTTAATATTTTCATTCATTTAAATGTTTATTTTTTTTTAAGACAATTTTTGGCCAAAAAAAGGGTTAGAACTTAGTTACGTTAGATCCTAACGTTAATTCAATTGGGCTCAAACGTCAAACCCTAATCCTAAATAGTAAATAAAGAAAATGTGTGATTTTGAGGAACTTTAAATCGTGGGGAAAATGATGGTGCGTGTAGTGAAATGGCATGCCGTCCCTGGCTTTGTGGAGATTAAGCACGTCAGTGATGGAATGATCACTTTAATCTCTAGTCTAGGAGCCTCCTCGCTCGCCAGGCTAGGCAGGGGTACGGCGATCCCACGCCCCCGAGCGCGAGCCGAGCAAGTCAGCCGGTAGTCGGTAGACAGTCCCCGGGTGGACGTGGTCGTGAATTTTCTGCGAGATCCGACTATCTAGGCCTATATTCTACTAAAATTGTTAGAGAGAGTACTATCGACTTACCCTAATTCCCATACTATACTTCTTGGTGGATGCAAACGCCATTGATCTGATAAAGTGATATATAACAATAGACAGAAAATCTGCACTTATTCCTCTTCACAAATACAAGATAATGTTGTCGAGCAAGCCGGCTAGCCGAGGAAAAGACATCGCGATAGCCTTAGCGCTAGCAATGCAGCATACGCCAACAACCGGGCCGGGCTCAACCCCGTGGCTTCGTTGATAGAAATTCGCTCAAGAGACGGTGGGCGTGTATCATAGTTGCGCCATCTAGCTATACGGCACAACAGAAACGTCATTTAGACTAGTCTCGAGAATGGTCATCGGTATGTTTTGTTGATTGGTAATGTAAAGCCAAAGCAGGAAAATCAACATGTAAAACGAGGGAACGTGAGGAAAAAGAAAGATAAGATAAGGAAGAAAAGTATTTAGATTTAGATGGGGAGAAATTGGACAGTGGAACTTATTTTTAGGCCAGTGACCAGGTCAATTGAATTTTTTATTATTTTGAGTAAATAGAGGTATATGCTCAAATCCTTTAATTACAACGGGGTTACAACGAATTCACATATATTGGGCCCGTTTCATAAAGGACTTGCAACTGTTGTAACTTTGCCATTATGGCAACTACCATGGTAACAGGGGTCAGCAGTCAATCACAATCAAGGTTTCCCTGGTAGTTGCCATAATGGCAAAGTTACAACAGTTGCAAGTCCTTTATGAAACGGGCCCCAGGTCCGGCAGTGAGCAAAGAAACCCCCCCCCCCTTTATTGGAGGCGCAAGAGGAAGAAGATGAGAAAAATGAAAGCCTAATTGGATAAAAGAAGAAGGCCTAAAGGAAATATCCCTGGTGAAATAGGTTTGTGTCATCACATTGGGTCGGCAATCGCAAAATCCGACCATTTGAAAAAAGGCCCCTAAATTCCCTAAATATTAACATCGGGTCCAGCTTATCCGACCATTCGAGAAAAGAGCACCCTAACTTTTTCCCCCCGAAACGTCGGTTCCAGGTCATCCGATGTTTTGTGAAATTATAGCAAAATTCTCATATGGTCGGGTAACTGGGGCCGACGTTTCGGGAATTATTTTCTTCTAACCAGTAGCGTACCTGGCATATTTCGTCAGGGGGGGGGGGGGGGGCAAGTGACAAGAATGAGCAAGATGGGGGAGGGGGTAGTAGGCATGGACGTATATAGGCACAATTTTTTTTCAAGGGGGGGGGCTGATAATAATTGCCCAAATATCAACTTCACAGTTTTTAATTTTCGAGCGAGCGAAGCGAGCGAACATTTTTTTCAATTTTTATTTAGCCTTTTTACATGATGTGAAACGTGCAGAAATTATACATTCGGTCATAAAATTACCAATACACGAGGATATTTGGGCACCTCGCAGTCCTCGTTGCCCTGCATTTTGCAGCCCACCCTTCCATACACGTTTGGATGTGTAGGTCTGGCAGTGGCACTGAAGGTGGGAAAGGTTACCCAGGGGTGCCCAATAAAACGGTTTGGATCTTGCTACTACTGATATTTGCTATCGGGCGATTGCACTTTATTGTGCCCTTACATTTTGTGCCCTTAATTATTAATATGATGGGTATATTCCTTAATAAATCATGCAAGCGCGAAGCGCGAGCTAAAAATTTTGATATTCCTAACTGGACACTAGACATTCTAAGTAGTTTACATAATGGGTATCTAAACAGTCGTGCGGGCACGAAGCGTGAGCTAAATCTTTTGATATTCCGACTTAGAACTTGATATTCTAAGCACTTTTAGAAACCATGAACAAATTGGTTTCTAACTGAATAATTAATAGATGCGAGCTGAAAATTTGAAATATTCCCCCTGAAAAGTGGGCATTCTAAGCATCTTTTTTTTTTTTAAACTATGAACAAGATGGCAGTTAAAAACAATTAATTGGTGTGAGCGCGAAGCGCGAGCTAATTTTTTTTGATATTTCGACCTGAAAACTTTACATTTTGAGCACTTCATTTAAAGGTCAAGTCCACCTCGTAAAAATGTTGATTCGAATCGATAGAGAAAATCAGACAAGCATTATGCTGAAAATTTCATCAAAATTGGATGCAAAATAAGAAAGTTATGACATTTTAAAGTTTCGCTTATTTTTCACAAAATAGTAATATGCACAATTTAGTCACATGCAAACGAGAGAATCGATGATGCCCCTCACTCACTTTTTCTTTTTGTTTTTCATTGTTCGAATTATACATTATTCAATTTTTGCAGATTTGACAATAAGGACCAACTTGACTGAACCATAAATGTTAAGCAATGCTAATTCAACATGTTCAGGGAGAAATAAAACTTTGTTTCACAAGGACAATGAGGAGAAATTAGAATATTTCATATTTCATATAACAAAATACAAAAGAAATAGTGAGTAAGTGATGTCATCAGTTCCCTCATTTGCATACCGACCGGAATGTGCATATAACTGTTTTGTGAAATTAAGCGAAACTTTAAAATATCATAACTTTCATATTTTACATCCGATTTTTAAGAAATTTTTAGTGTTATATGCTTCTTGGATTTTTCACTTTTTATTCAAATCAAAATTTTGTTGGGGTGGACTTGTCCTTTAATTATAAACAGGATGGAATTTTATGCGTTTGCGAAGCTAGAGCTGAAATTGTTGATATTCCGACCTAAGAACTTGATATTCTAAGCAATTTTTGTAACCGTGAACAAATTGGTTTCTATGATATATTTTAGATTTTTTATATTCCGACCTGAAAACCGGACATTCTAAACACTTCATCTAACTATGAACAGGATGGAGATACCTAAACAGTTGTGAGCACGAAGTGCGAGCTGAAATTTTTGATATTCCGGCCTAAGAACTGGAAATTATAAGCACTTTTTGTAACCGTGAACAAATTGGTTTCTAATTAACTAATCAATTGACGCGAGCGCAAAGTGTGAGCTGAAATTTTTTGATATTTTAACCTGAAAACTAGACATTTATTTAAGGTATCCAACTAAAAAAAATGATGCGAGCGCTTAGCGCGAGCGAAATTTTTTATTGTTTTAATTGCATTACCTAAAAGTTGTTCTGTACCTTTTTCCTGTCCCTGGTCAGCCCAGTCCGTACTCACTATCGTAGCTCTAAAAGATGTTTGAACTAAAAAAACGATTTAGTTGGAACAGCCCCGTGTGCCCGACAGTTTATAATTTTTCCCGACAGTCTGCAGTCCAGTTTTTGTTTTCCCCTTTCTCTTAAACTCTTTCTTTTTTTCTCTCTTTCCTTTTTCCTCTTTTCTTTTTTCTTTCCCTTTTTCTTTCCATTCTTTTCTTTTGCTTGTGACTCGTCAGGGGGGCAGTCTGCCCTCCTGCCCCCCGTAGGTACGCTAGTGCTTCTAACTAAATAAAACTCTTTCTCAGCACTCTTTTTCTTCTCTTTCTCTTTCCCCCAATTATTCTCCCCTTCTCCATCGCTTTGTCATGTTCTTTTCCTCCTTGTTCAATTGTGCTCATCAATCCATAATAATATTCTCATTTTAACAAAAATATCTGAGTGTTGTGCTCACTTTTTGGACAGGGAAAGAAACACTATTTAAAATAAGCTCAAATACATGTACATGTTATAATACTGTAGTATACTTGAATGAAATGGAAGTGTTGCACAAGCATGATATTTTACAAATAGACTGTAAAAGGACAGTCTCAAGGAATTGCCCAAAACTGATAATATGTACTCATGGTCACAGTGTACACACGAAAGCAGGTGAAACTTTGCGCTTCATAAAGATGAAGAAAAACTACTTTAAGATAAGATAAGTATATAAGATAATCAGCTACATGTAGCAAACCTTAACCCTAACAATAAACAATCCCAGGGGAGCTTCATGGCCCCCTCAAAAATTTCTATGATAAATCCATAAACACGACAGGGCCAGGCCATATCATTCAAGATTATTTTTGGGATGCATGCATGGTATGCGTTTATGATATTATACACAACAAGTGCATGTCAGACCTCGGATTGCCCCATATGTAAAAAAATTTCTTGCTAAAATTTGTATCTGTATCATTATTTGTAATGATTGGAAAATGATTGCAAATAATTTCCATTAAAAAGCAATAAACAAAGTATTAAAAAACTGTATGGTAGTGGATTGTATTACCGAACAATTATTCTCATAAAATTCACCAAACTTTCACCATAAATAAATACCTACAAAATATCAATATGTTAAAATTTATCCGAATTCGTTTTTTTTTTCAACATTAGCTTCCGATCGGACCCCTCATCGCATGTTAAATATTTTGGTCACTTGAAAAAGGAATCGTATTAAATCATCTTCCCAGTGGAGGACTTCTGGGAAAACTATATAGAACAAGGTACGAAAAATGTGTTAATGTGCGAGGGGGTGCTGACGGGGAAGGATATCAACTTCGCGATCTAATTCATTTCCTTCAAAATTTCTTGAAGAGCGCCTTGAGCACTCTTCGTGGATATATGGTGCGATGTAGGCCCAATTATTGCTGTTACTATTATCAATATTATTATTTCTTTCGCAATTAAACCATATCAATATAAGAAAATATATACATCAAGTGCTAAAAAATGGTTCCCTCACTGATAATATAGGGAAAAAGAGAGACAGAAAAAGAGAGAGAGAAGACGTCTCGTCGGGGGGGGGGGAGGGTTCAAGGGAAAGCCCCATTTCTTCCGTTTTCTTTTTCGCCCTTTTCTTTCCTGTTTCCCTCTCTTTTTGAGATTCTTTTTGCTGCATGGGCCTGAATTGCTCTATACTAACGTGTGCATGTGTTAAAAACAAATATCATCATCATCATCATCGATCATCATCGTCATCATCATCATCATCATCGTCATCGTCATCATCATCATCATCATCATCATCATCATCATTTTCATTATCGTCATCATCAAATGTATCGTCGTTTTCGAAGTCTGCCTCATCAACGTGTATCCTTTGATATAAAAATATTATTAGCGTCTACAATTAGGCTAAATCTGCGCTACTGTATGGCCTGTACACGGTATACTGAATGAAATGAATGACGATAAATCCGACAAAATTAGAAGCAAACGCTTGTTTTACATCGATAGTTTTATCAAATTCTTCATATATAGAATCGCAGCGTAGAGATACAAGATGCTGTCAAAATCAAAAGGGTGGTTTGGTCCTGTTAAACCAAAAAGTGTTCATTCTTTGGAAAATTTACGGTAAGTCGATGTCAAAATTAATCAAAATCTCGTTCAGTCACGGGCAGTCACTGTGTGACGGTCACTGTTAATGTGTGAATGTGAATTGTGATGTGAGCTGCGCAGCTGCTGTGCTTGCTCCGATCCCACGGCTACCGGGTAGGGGGCGGGTAGCAGCGCTCTGGGGCGGTATTCTGAAAATCGTGTTAACTTTGGTGTTAAATATCATGATCTCTCTGATTTAACATGCCCTAACATACCCCCAAGCGGTATTCTGGGGCCTGTTGCATGACGAGATGAGCGATACGTAGGAACGTCCTACTCCTAGGACCATTCTTCCGAGATAGGAAGATTGGCGACAAATCAGCGCTTTCCGTTTCACGAAGGCAATTTTGTCTTTCAAAATTCAAATTCAAGTCCACGACATCGTTTGATATCGATAGTATCGGAAAAATATTTAGTCTTCATCGTCACCTGAACCTTTTATTTCGGAATGACGACTTTTCATAAAATCATATATTTCAATAAAAGGGGATCAAATAATGTTTTATTTATTACTGATTGTAAAATTGATGTATGGAGCTTACTTTATGAGGTAAAAAGAGAAAAAACTTTCAAGATTCACAAACATAACTGGATAAAATCTAAATTTTCATTATTTCCCTTATTTAGAACACGGTGTCCTTTTAGAGACACCTTTCATTGATATTTCAACGAAAGAGACCCTTGTCCGACATAAAAATTGATTTAACCAAGTAATTTCGACATTTAATCAGTTCAATATTCTGTATTTTTATAGAATACATATGATATATATAATGATGATTTTGCAAATTATGCGTTAATATGTTATCTGTTGAGGTAAAAATAGGGTTTGAATGGAGTAAACAAAATCAACAGTGTCTGATTGTATGAGACTAAAAAGGAATATATGAGAGGCTGCCTGTGAAAAATCTAATTTATTTATTTTATTTGTCAGATATAACGCAAGAAATACAAATGTGAGTGTTTAGAGTATAAACATATCTCAGTTGCATGATGAGTAACCGAAGACAAGGAAAATATGAAAATTGCTGCAAACATGGCAAGAGGATAAAAGTAGTGCTTTGCAATAATGATTAAAACACTAAGGTGTGCAATCCGCAATGGAAAAAATACTTTTTACAGAAATAATGCTAAAAATTACAGTGATCATAAACGTTGGTCATCTTTAAAGTTGATCAAGCTTATATAAGAATATAAGGTTAAAGAATATAAAAAATATATATGTTCAACATTTCAAAGTTGAGGAGTAGAGACTATTATTGCTTTAACATTACATAGGGGCCGAAAGGGGCCTACCCTACGATTTAAAATGCGCCTCTTCGTATGAACTTTCCATGATCTTTTCTTTAATGAACTTATCTTCATTTGTAGTGATTGTGATGGATTGGTAATCTATAGGCCTAATCTGTATCTTAAATTCAATTAGCTATTTTGTTACTGCAGATTTTTTATTTTGTTTCACTGTTTTACATCTCAAGTTAGCCCAAATCCGACAATTAACTTTCATTGATTAAAATTAATCTCAGCAAAAAAAAATAATTATAATGAAAATGGAATAAAAATAAATAAATGATTTACCATGTTTAACATTTTAGTTTTGTATCGTGTTTTCTTTTTTGCTGAACGTTGTAAACACGTTTTTACCTTAATTTGTTTTCATGTTGTTTAATTCTATAATGAGGGGTCAGAGAGATAGTGCCGCCCATTTCGATATTTCAAAAAAAAATTAATGGAAATGGTGTGGGGATAGGACGGAGGGAGAATAAAAGAAAACATATTAAAAAAAATATTTGGGCTTACATTACCCCCGGACATGATACCCCGGAGAAGTTAAAATGACATCCGTTTTTGGTCGTCTTGCCGTGCAAAAAGACGACCTGAAATTGATGATAACTAGCCCCCATATAAAAAATAACTTGGCGCCATCCCAGATAATGCATCAGTGTGCAACCCCCAAAAATGTTTAAAGGTGATATGTCAGTGTGGCTTGCCGTAAACGCATTTTCTCTCAATGCCGACGGTGGCGGGTGGTGTGCAAAGAAGATCATGCCTACGTAGGACATGTCTGGAGGTGTCTTTCCAAGGACCATTCTTCGTATCGCCCAAATCGGCTTTGTGAAACAGTTGAGCGATATCTCGTTCTTGCGTAGAATGGTTCTACGAAAGACCCTTTCATGCAACAGGCCCCAGATAACTGTTATCTGCATGTTATCTCATTTCGTGTTACATGTATTTTCGGCTCCTCCCACTCTGCATCTAAAAAGTAAAATCAAATGCGCTGTTGTGTTAATATTGTTAACTGGGGACCATTTCGCAAAATTTTCAGGAAAAGGGGAGTGCGCGCTCGGTGACACAAAGCCTGCATTGTGACATCATTTTGTAAGCCCATACAGCTAAATAAAAGTTAGCTAGAAAGAGAGGTGGGGAGTGGTGATTGTGACAATTAAGAATGGATTATTTCAAACGGCATATCCGAAATTATGACAGGAGACAGAGGCCTCGATCGATTGTGGAGTAGGCAGGGGACGATCGCCCCTAAAATATGGGGCAAGCATAATTTATACATGCCCCCAATAATTTTGATTTACTTGAAAAATAAATATGCAATGTAAATTTTGAAAAGCATAAAAAGCACTTTAAGAAAAAATTAAACCTGACATAGAAATATACAAAATTATTATTTTTTTTTTAAATTGAAATTTGATGCGTATAGCGATCAGCAAAACAAAATCCCATCCGAAGCATATAGATTGACTGACTGGATAGATGAAACCTAGAAGCATGAGAGTTAAAAAAGTGTAATCATTGGAACTATATAACCATTGAAAAATGGTAAAAAAAATAGTGAATATTATAGAAGAGTTCCCCAATCGTCAATTCCATTCTTTTTAATTCATCTTTGTGCTTTTTTAGACGTTTTTTAATTTTCTTCCTCTCCTGTCTTTTTTATATTATGGCAAAAGTAACCAAGTAAATAATTCATGAGCATTTATGATAATGATTTAATTAATCCAAATTAAAGATGCATTTGAAGTGTATTTTCACAGGAAATTCCAAAGAAATTGTTGTTTAATCATTGTTAGTAGAGAGAAAGGTAGAAAATGAAGCTGGAAAAATGAAAGAAAACTACAGTAAATTCTGCCAGACGATAGTTATATGCCCGTATATGATCTTTTTGACGTTTGCGTCTGCTAGAAAAAGTGCAGCCATCGTCATCCCCAACTGTTTTAACCTCTCATTAACGCAGTGTTAAATGTTCGTGTTATCTTTGAACAAAATTTTAGCTAACAACATTTTTAGAATACCAAATTTTGTGTTATCTTCCTCCCTAACACAGCGTATGGGGGTTGCGCACTGCGTATTTCATGACCTGCGCGGTGTTACCACTTGGGCCACATGTTTTTCATGCTAACACGATTTTCAGAATACCAATCGTGTTAGCTAACACCGTTTTTGTGCTAACACGGTTTTCAGAATACCGCCCCTGGTCGGTCTCCTCAGACTGATGTGAATTAGACTGTTTGTGGGGGAGGGTGTGCGTGTGTATGTGTGTTTGGAATGTAGTCGTAGAAATCATGGGAAGAGTTCCTTTTGCGACAGCCACCCATATTGGGAAAGGGTTCCGTATCATGCACCCCCAACCAAAATTAACAAACAATTGCTGAGACTTCCAATTTGTTCACTTCACCCTTCTTCACTTCAGATTTTTCTGTCAATAAAGTAGGCCTATCATGTCTATCATTTTTTACTGTTGCTTACCTAGTTAGTTGGGACTCGAACTCACTTCATTGTATCTAACGTTAGGCAGGGGGCTCCGAGAGATTAAAAGTCATTCACTGATGTGCTTCATCTCCACGGAGCCAGAGACGGCATCCGGCAAATCAGGCCCATATTTCCGTCAGAGAATCAATTGCTATAAATGCAAAACTATGTTACACATATGATATTTGAAGCATTTTCTGTTATTTGAGAGATAAATGAGGTCTAAGTTGGATTTTTTCGCGTTGTTTTTGCAATCTTGTTCTGTGTATTGCTCTGTGAAATTGAACTGCAGAAGTCTTACAGTGCGAAATTGTTTTCGTACGCAGTAATATGCGCGACCGGAATCATGATAGTGTCTGGTAATACAATATGTAACTATACACACACCGTTGTTTTTCCTACTGTAGACACTACCTTAAAAACTATCAAATCTTTCTTTTTGTAGCCCTTACTTTATATGGAATTTTACACATTTTATGCCATTACACACTAATTGCCATTTTTTCCTATAAAATTAAGTGTAAAACTACTTTACTTTTATTATAAGAACAGGAGCATTTACTCAAAGATGTTTTTGTTGCCATCTTCTCTTCTTTGGTATTGCAGCCTAGCTACGAGACGCGTATAGAGGACGGCAAAATCATGAGCGGTGCTATATAAAAAATCCATGCACTTGCCGATAGATATCACCTCGATACTAAATCCTGCCTCAACTGGTCTAGCGCGCGGGATATTTTAGCATTGAGAAATATGTCTTGAGAAGACGGAAAAAACTTGCCGATGTTTACGTAGCCATCTTGCTTTCTTTGTTAGTAGCTAAGAGTCTACAAGATGCATATAGAGTCTGCCGCCCTCTATAAGCGTCCCGTAGCCTAACTACAACAAAGAAAGTAAGATGGCTATATAAACATCGGTAAGTTTTTTCCCCGTCTTCTCAAAATATATTACTTGGTTTTTTTTAATGGATATTTGTTTAAAAATGAAATTGATAATTCTATAAATGTCGGAAATGTAGTTCTACCCCATTTACATGATTTAGGGCGAGATCTAGATATTTTACAGGGAAAGTATAAGTCTCGGGGGCAAAAATTGCAATGTATACGTACATGAATGGCGCACAATCCCTGGCTCCATGGAGAGTAAGCATTAAGTTAGTGAATGATTTTGTCTCGCCCACCATAGGTGAAGGCAAGACTAAGGGATCTAAATGTCGTCCGTCCATCTGTCCGTCCATCACAAACATTATGACACATATCTCCGCAACTTTTCAACCAAACTTGAATGGTAGATATACTTAGGGGACCTACATCTAATGCTGCAGTTGGAGGTCACATGGTAAGGTCAAAGGTCATTTTCAGGTCAATGTTAAAGTTTTCGTGCAAGACTCTCTTATGACACAACTCCACAACCGTAAGTCACTTTTCAACCAAACTTGGATGGTAGATGTACTTAGGGGGCCTGCATGTTATGCTGAAGTCGGAGGTCACATGGTAAGGTCAAAGGACATTTTCAGGTCAATGTTAAAGCTTATGTGCAAGACCCTCTTATTTCTCTTATGACACATGACTCCGCAACAGTAGGTCACTTTTCACCCAAACTTGGGTTGTAGATGTACTTAGGAGACCTGCATGTTATGTTTCAGTCAGAGGTCACATGGTAAGGTCAAAGGTCATTTCCAGGTTAATGATATAACTCTACAACCGTAAGTCACTTTTATACCAAACTTTGGTTGCAGGTGTACCTACTTAGGAGACCTGCATATTATTGTGTTCGGAGGTCACATTGTATGGTCAAAGTTCATTTTGAGGTCAACATTGAAGTTTACGTGCAAGACTCTGATGACAAATGTTATCCTATCCCAGTTATTTTACAATGAACTTTTGATACAATTCTGTTGCGTGCCCTCGCAAATCACGATATTTCTGGTTACTTTCACAAGTGGGCGAGACACAACATCGCTTGAATGCCTTGTTACTCTCTAGGAGCCTCCTGGCTAAAGGTATGGCTCATGGTCATGTTTTTCATGCAACTTGAATGTTCGAATGCACTCGCCAATTAGTTTTTTGTATTGCCTAATACCACCACTGGGGTGCGTATGAGATACTTCGGTCTATAGAGAGAGGGATGCTGCGAAGCCAGACAAAGTCTTGGAGTAGGATTATGCTTCCCTAAGCGGTATGATTAGGTTTGATTACAAATAAAATTAGCCACATTAAATATGTAACTCGCAATACAAAGGAGAAAACAGATATACAGGGGATGAGGGGAAGATATTTGTCCCAATGCATAGTGTTGAATCTCAAGGCAGGATGTTTTATTAATTTGTAAAACCCAATGCAGATCTCTGTTGTAGTACTTTTCATCTGCCCTAATTCAATTGATTTTTCTAACTTGATTACATGAGGAAAATAGAGCACAAAAATTGAAAAGAATAGATGCTAAAAAAAGGACTTTCCTTATGCCAGCAAAGCATGGAAATAAGATTTATCAAATTTTTGAAAAAATGAGGAGTACTTTTTTGGACTTATTTTAAGTGCTTCTTTTTGTATGATGACATTCAAAATTTCAAATTAAAAGAGGAACACTGGGCTGAAGATCCATATACCGACATAGAGTAAAATTCACCTGGGCCTATGAATGTACTACTTATATACTTACTGGCAAGAAATACATGAGTCTTATGGCTGCGGTGGGAGAAAAAAATGTGTTAAAGAGAGTTTGCGCAAAACATTTACCTGTGCAGATAGGGTGCGGGAGCAACATTTACATATGAAATTCAAGAGAGATAAGATGTTTTGTTTAAGTTTTTATTCTGTTGAGAAAAAACTGTACCTTCCCTCCCTTTCTCGCTTGCTTTTCTTTTTTTTTTCTTTTTGGGGGCATTTTTTAGGGGGGGGGGGCACCCCCACCACCCCTTGCTACGTGTAGTCTACAAATGTAGAACCACATCTGCAGTGTGTGTATCGTACAGTAGCTGATTCAAGGAGTCTGCATTGCAGACTAGGTCTCGCTTCGCTTGCCCGTTCCAGGCTGGTGTGCTTCACAAACCAGTAGCCTCATGAGCCATTCAGAGTCTGCATAGCAGACTAGGCCATGTGCCTGCTGCAAAATCATTTCCCAATGGCAGATCTATGTCAAATACCACTCGTAAGAATTTGATGTGAAAAATCATTCTGCATGTTTGACAGTGCTCAGCTCTTTATTCAGTCACACTCATTGGTTGGATTTATTCTCCTTTATTCACTTCATACACAAGTGTGTGCGTACGGGTCAACAAGTGATTTTGGCTATAAAAAAATGCCCCTTAAAGTGATTGGTTAACATTGGCTTGACTTTTAAATTATCTGAGCTAAAAGGTCACACTTGTCACCTGTGTCTGTGATATGTTACAAAAATGAAGCCCAGAAAAAAATTGCGTTCGAAAATAATTATTTAGTGCTTCAAAAATTAAAATATAAAGTGACCGAAAACACCATCTTAATTTCATCCCATACACTTATGTGTACTATTTAGGCGTCTATAAGACGCCTATTTACAAAATCAGGGTTTGCCTTGTAGTTTTAGCTTTTCATTCTCAATAATGGTTGTTTTCAGGGTTTATTAGTTTTAATACATGCACTTGTACACATGTTTCATCTTGGTTTGAGAATTTTTTAAATCGGCTGCTCACAAAGTTAAACAATACCTTTAATCCTCAAATTCACAAAAATTCTACCTATGTATTACGTACCTCACATAGTTCCCCAATGATTTCCAAACTGTCTAAATCAATCTCTGATTCATCTGATTCGTCAGCATTTGTTTCATGGCTTGCTTCAAGTCTTCCAAAGATATACATAAATTGCTGAGCTAAACCTGACATCTTGAATGGAAATAACAAAGGAAGAGAGGAAAGAGAAATGATGAGTTTTGTGAAATAAGCTGAATGTTTGTTGAACAATCATTTAAAAGCTTGTGCGTGAATGACAACCAGACCTTTGAAAACTACATGTAATACCGTCACTGAACTGTCGCACTCAACGTTTCCTAAATTCCTTTGTTCCTCTCTCCATCTGCACGTTACATCTCACCACCTGAATTTTCTTTTCTGTTCTTTTTCTACCGGGCGATTTTCTTTACTTATAGTCTTTACTTTTACATCTTTATTGGAAAAACATTATCCTTGAGAATTTCTCTTGTATTTGTTCCTTTTGTATGTCATTTTTGATAATTGTATTTATGAATGTGATATACATGTATGTACAGGCCACCGCACACCTTACGACCCGACTGGTCGGCGACTGGCTTGCGACTGAGTGAGGGGAAATTAATCGCAAGGTAGTCATAAGCCTCGACACCGCACACCTTGCGATCCAATCTGCGACTCACGCATGCGCTTTTTGCTTTTTGGCATAGCAACTGAGAAAGTGCGCTTACTACTGCGTATGCGCGTTGTTTATCATATACGCGTCGTGCAACTCTACTGTCTGATTGGCTGGAAGTTGGATTGAGCTTGCGATCCAGTCATAAGGATTCGACATGTCAAATCCTTCCGATTTTCCTTGCGACTTGTCTCTGACCGGTCTGCGACGCACAAGCTGACAAGAGCCGTGACGTCACATCTTCCCTCACTCAGTCGCAAGCCAGTCGCCGACCAGTCGGGTCGTAAGGTGTGCGGTGGCCTTAATGTGATATGTATTACATGTATGATAAATGTTTATAAAGTGAGCAAAACAAATTTCTATGTTGACAACAAAATGAAATTGAATTGAATTGAATTGAATCCGGTCGCACTGCTTCTAGGAAAAAGCGAAGATGCAGACAAAATAAATCTGTAATTAAAAAAAAGGAAGAAATCTCCAAAACTTGATATTCTGAAAGCCCATCATGACTCTATAGTGTTACCAGATTTCAGATCAAAATTTTTATTTAAATTTAAAGAATAAGAGAAGATTGTTTTACATGAACCGGCACATCCCTCTCCTTTGAATCTACAAAGTGTCCTAAACCATTGCATCTGTACTAGAGCAGTCGCTAGAATGGCGTGCAGAGGTTAAAAAACCCAACCTAGATGCTGCGCGTATACATGTACATTGAGTCATTTTACGAAATGGCATTTACCATGGTTTATGCTGCTAAAATCTATGCGCATGATACACATTTTTTTTAATGAAGTGACCTCAAACTGCTGTTTTTCGTAAAAATGCAAACTTTGTGAATTCCTACCTGCTCTTCATTTTACATATTGGAAAAATAGATTTGAATTTTTGATTTTTTTTCTTCAAATCTATATATAGCATGGATAATGATATCTACTACTAGACAATGGTATATCAATACAAAACGTGATCAAGACCCTGTCACATCGTTCCGTGCAAGTCTTTGGGGTGAGTTGTGGGTGATTGCCAGCAACTTTAATACCCGCAACAAAACTTTCTGCGTGCAAATCAGACTTGTGTCCACTTCTGCGGGCAACTGCATTTGAGATGCGTGCGAGATACTGTCATTTTGGGCAACCTGTGGGTTAAAAAAAGTCACAAAATGCTTGCATGGAAAGATTTGACAGGGTCTTTCATATAGCACATAGTAATACAATAAACTGGGGAAGAAACTGCAAGGTGGAGGGGGGGGGGGTGCAGAATAAAATAATACACTGTAATAATTGAGCAACTATATTAGTGATTACATCCAGGAAGTAGGTTGAGTTGTAATAGTAGGTTGTAACATTGTTGTCTAGAGAATTCCATATTCTAGGTCCCTAATGTCTGATTAATTTTAACGACCTTTTGTTTAGTACTGTTTGGATAATGGAGTTTTGAGTGAGATCGGATATACATTCATATTAAATGGGAAGAGTGAGGAAGTGTTACTAAAATCGATGATGAGACCACATAAATATCAGCTGATATCAGCTGTAGTGTTGATGAGCATTATAGATTATGGTGACAAAATAAAATACCAAAGCAATGTAAGATGTATGTAAAAACATCTATAGTAAATTTGAAGTTCATCTGCAGATTCAGCTTTTGAAGAGTGCTAGAAAAGTTATTGTTCAACGTATGTCTTCGATTTTCTCACTACCTTCCTAAAACTAGTTTATTGGAAACTAGTTAAGTGGAAACTAGTTTAGTGGAAACTAGTTTAGTGGAAACTAGTTTAACGTAAACTAGTTTAACGTGTAGTGAGAACAGTCGAAGCGATCTTGGAAGCAATCTTCCAAACCGGTTCAGAAAACCACCTTGTGATGTAGTTTTCAAAATCGCTTTGCCTCGTTAAACTGGTTTTAGCGTAAGTGAGGACACAACCGCTGTTCAGGAAGCGATCTTCACACATTTTGAGCGCTACTACACACGACAGGTGTAGAATGCCTACGCTGCGGTTTCTAATTTTGCGCGAAACATGTCACCCCACTAAGAGCGTTTACATAGCAACAAGATCGCTTTACGTGAAGTGATTTTGAAAACAACTTTCGTGTGATCAAGTGGGAATGCTAGCAAAGCAATCTTCTAAACTGGTTTCCTGAATCGGTTTTCCAGTAAAATAGTTTTAGAAAGCATAATGAGAACGGCCTCATTGAAAGCATTTTACAGCAAACTTGAATTCATTCTGCACAATTGTGTTCTCACCTTATTCTCGGATGCAATTTCAATGAATATCAATTTCGTGTATTTCCTCTTATTTTCGCTGGTGCTGAAGTAAGCAGTACATTAAATCACAAGTTCAATGAGTACTAGAATATGGAGAAAAAAAACTTCTAACAAACCAATCAAAATTTACCCTCGTTTGATGTTCCTGGAGATCACAGATGAGTTGTCAAATCATTGCTCTTCATTTCCCGGTGCAGGAGGTATTTCACGTGGAATTTTAATGTCAGGATTTAATATTGAGGAGAGACCGGTGGCCCTCTCCTAGTGAAGATTTTGTGTTAATGGTGACATTTGATAAGTTTGGATAGTTCTTTCAATATCGTCCTTCCCCCTCTCTTTCTGTCTCTTTCTTTCTCTTTTTCTCTCTATCCAGGCTCACATCTTGGTAGTTTCTTGACTCTATTCTTCATCTTTTGCTCTCAGGAGAGGTAACCTTCTCCTCCCCTTTGGTAGTGGTGAAAACTATACCCTTTTTACATCTCTAACTTACACATTATTACATACCGGGACATGTGTGTAATTTAGACTTGTAACATGGGGCAGTTTATAACATCCTTAGATCAAGTCCATCCCAAGCAGATTTGAAAATTTGTATTTACATACAATTTTAAAATTCAATCAAAGTTAATGGAAAATAAAAAAGTGCCTTAATAGAGCATTTCAGAGTTTATTTCATTTGATGTGTACTATTTGTTATATAAGAATGATAAAAATTAATAGAAACTAACAAATCATATGATATAGATTGAAGTATCACAGTCATTTCAGGGCAGTCAAAAAGGCATTCCAAAATATTCAATGCAAATGACACTTGGAGACTGAGCAGTAAATTATTATGGTACTGGTAACTTACATTTTGCACACATTGGCTTTATTATGGGAATTCTTGCACATAAAACCATGCAGAAATTGTTTCTACATCAAGTGGATGTGGCCATATGAAGAATTGTGCAATGTCAAAGAAGGTGTATTTGACCAATGAGAATCTTCTTTCACAAAAGGAAAATTGAGCTCTTATTCTCATTTTACATCTGATATTGATGACATTTTCAACATTGTGCTTGTTAATTTTTATGTGTGTGTGTGTAGTGATGGAAATGTTTTCATTGTGACCTGAGAGATGCATTTTTCAAGGAAAGAAATATCCCACATACATGTACCATTCTTGCTTCATACTGGCAATAGTAGACACACTAGATAAACTAAAATGTAAAAGCATTGAATCATATTCAGGTTGTGAAATTTTGATGAAACATACCGGTAGCTTGAAGATCTTGTAGCACCACATTCGTACATGTTCATGTCATCAATAATAATGTTGGACAGAACAAAAAACACTTTTTTTAATTTTCAATTTTGGAGTGAATACAGGTACTTAATAGTTTGGGGAAAAAAGTCTTCATAAGAAGTCTAAACCTTGCTTTTCAGAAGTGGTTGTCATAGTTATTGACATCTGTTGGTGGTACAGTAGATAGAAAGTAGGTCGGGTCAGCGGAGAAAGTTGCTTACGAAATATTATTTTTGGCATACACCTGTCTGATTGCTTCCAGGAAACATTAAAAAATTGTTAACTATTTCTAAGGAAGTAGATTCCCCAATGTTAAAACTGTTGTTGCCTTAAAGGTCAAGTCCACCCCAGGAAAATGCTGACTTGAATAAATAGATAAAAATCAAACTAGCATAGTGCTGAAAATTTCATCAATATTGGATGTAAAATAAAACAGTTTTGACATTTTAAAGTTTCGCTTATTTTTCACAAAACAGCGATATGCACAACTAGTCGATGATGTCCATCACTCACTATTTCTTTTGTTTTTTATTGTTTGAATTATACAATATTTCATTTTTTATAGATTTGACAATAAGGACCAACTTGACTGAACCATATAGTATTAAACAATGCCAATTCCACATGTTCAGGGAGGAATTAATCATTGTATCACTTGACAATGAGGAGAAAATTAGAATATTTCATATTTCATATAATAAAATACAAAAGAAATAGTGAGTGGATGACGTCATCAGACTCCTCATTTGCATACCAGCCAGGATGTGCATATAACTGTTTTGTGAAATTAAGCGAAACTTTAAAATGTCATAACTTTCTTATTTTACATCCGATTTTGATGAAATTTTCAGTGTTATACTTGTAGGATTTTTCTCTTTTTATTCAAATTAACCTTTTGTTGGGGTGGACTTGTCCTTTAAATCTTACATTGTTATGTTTTCACCTATTTCGTTTTATTTTATGGCTTGAGATTATATAAAGCAATGGGTAATGGGAGAGTGATAGAAGATAAGTTTATGTTTTTCACACATTTCTGGGTTTTCAAACTATTGCACCACACTTATTTTTCTGAGAGGTGAAAGAGACCTCAATAGTATTTCTGATCAGTTATTATCTCTTATTCAGACAAAGATTGGATTCACAGTGAGCCAACTGTACACTTCATCTCAAGATAGCTATGACATAATTTAAAAAAAATAACATTGTATTTTGCAAATCATACAGCTATTTCTCAGGTTACAATACATTCTTTAATAGCTTGTCTTGATGGTCAAGACCACTAAGTTCTCCACAAGTTGATTTGTACATTACTCACACAATAAAACAACAAATAGAACTCAATTTCATCAAAGTCATAATGCAAGTTATGACTCAAACTTCCACTTATTGGCAGAAAATAGTTATTTGAATATGATTTTGAAATATTTCAAATTTTCAATTATTTCCTGTAATTATTTACTGGCCACATTGGTATTGTATTTGGTGTCCTTTTTTATTTTTATATATGTGCTTTAGTATAGAAATGTGCCTTGTAGGAAAGTCAACTTGTAGTCCAGTCAATCTAGCCAGAATAGGGGGGTAACCCACCACTAATTGCAACACAAGATATTCCACTGAAATGCTTTCCAGGAAGGTCCCCTAAACAACATACTAAAAGTCCCAAGAAATCCAAGCAGTGGAAATTTATGAAATTTGCATATTATGCAAATTAGCCATGAAAAATTAGAAAAAGAAGGGAAATAATCCAAAGATTACAAATTAAATGTCCAAAACAATTTAATTTGAATGGAAAATTCATGATAGATAACTGAATTCAATGTTTTTAATCAAAAGTGCAAAAATTTCTACCTCATTTGCATATTATGCAAATAAGCATCCTTATATGGAAAAAATGTCAAGATATTGTGATTTTTCTCATATAGACTGCTTGAAAACATTTCATTAATGTTGAAATTATTATGCTACTATATCACTAAGCATGAGAATTCATCCCAATGCCTGAAAATTAATTTGCATATTATGCAAATTAGCCAATTTAAAAAATAGAAAATGAGGAAATTAATCCAAAGATTACAAATTAAATGTCCACAGCAAGTAATTTTGAACAAAAGTTCATGATGAATAAATAAGTTCAATGTCTTTATTTAAAAAAGCTAGCAAATCTGCCTCATTTGCATATTATGCAAATAAGTATCCTTATATGGAAAATGTCAAGAAATTTTGATATTTATCACATTGACTGCAGTGAAAACATTTCAGTTTTTCAAATTAATATGCTGCTTTCTAAGCATTCAAATCTATCCTAATATGATTTATATTCAAGGAAAAATACTGGAAATATGTTTTTCGCTTCCTAAGCGTTAGTCCGACAAGATGATGGGATTGGCAAGAACAAAGCACAGTTTTTGAATTGGTGTGTAGTTTGTTAGAGTTGACAACCCTTTCTTACATGGATGGGAACGACCTAGACTTTCTTGAAATTTCACTGCATAAACATGATAAAGGGAGGCCAGGAAAAGCAAACTTATGGCAGGTAAGATCTGATGAATAGTCTCATTAAGAAGTGCAGCAGAGATTCCGTCTGGCCTAATAGCTTCATGCAGGTTGTTTTCTTTAACAATTTCTTCAGTAGTCTGACTAAACAATATGTTATCTGGCCATATCTGGGTCAGGACTGGGTCCCAGGACTTCAGCGTCATCATCATCATGATCAGTGGTGAATACTAAGACTAAAAATCTTTGCCTTCTTTTAATAATGATATTCCAATGTAGTCATAGCTATTGATATTAAGGGCTCCCAACATGCTAATTGTTACAGCCTGGATCATTGTCAATCCGGTCAACAAATTATGTATTATAGGCTTGTCTACAAACCCTCTTTTTGTCCTCTTTAGTGCATTGTAGCAATTCTGAGCTTTACCTCACTGATGCTTTTGGAGCTCTAAAATGTGCAAGCCTTCCTAGCCTCTCTCTAAGACTCTTGACATCTTCCGACACAACTTATGTCCATTGTCTCATTGAGGCAACTTGTGTCGGAAGAAGACATGGTTAACGGTGTGTTCTTGTTAAAGTCCTCTTGATTGGCATTCAGTCTCCTATGCTCGACTTGTCGGATTTCAGTACACAGAGTTGTATGATTGTCCAAAGTACATCTGCATGACACTATTAAAGTCAGCATTCCTCCAGAAGAACATCCTTAGTCGTACCATAAAATGTTTATTCCTCTGGATAACCTCACGGTATACACATAAGTAGCACATTTTGGCAAATAAATCCTGGAAGTGGTACACACTGTCTAATCAATATTGGATGGTATTTGATAGTGATGTTAAGGGTGTTACATTATGTTGTGTCCTCTTGTTGGAAAGGCAATAATCTGGCTTAGTCCTCCATCTGACTTGTTTATTGTCTCACTGAGGAATTTCTGTTTACCATAAATATCAGGAAATTAATATAATTATTTTCATACGACTTAGAAACTATAGCTTTGATATTTGGGGATGGTTGCCATAGGAGATTTATCAAAGAGGAAAGAACAGAAAATTGATGCTTCATCATGGAGCAGCAACTGGATTCAGCAAGAACGTCTAATCTCGATTCATGTATCTGAGAAAGATGCCTATAATGCACTTTAAGCCTTAATCATGAATTTATGAATGGCTTTCATGTCGCTCGTATAGGCAAATGCCTATTGTTACTATTATTAAGCATGCCCAGAGATCTTGTGATCCAAGCAAGTACTCATATTCACCACCAAGACAAGTGATGATGATGATGATGATGATGATGGGTTCTTGTAAAGCGCCGGTATCCGCCTCAGCTGGGCTCTCATGGCGCTTGCTCAAAAATAGGAAATATCTCACAAATTTCAATGTCTTCAAACAGTGCTTAGGATCATCATTCAGTTCAAGTACTGTCCTAGTAATGCTACAATTGAGTTATTCTTGTCTTGGGATAATGTTGGAGTGGGGAACAGAAAGGTCTTCAGGTAAGACTCAAAAGTTGATTGGGTCTCTGCTCTCCTGATAAATTGGGGAAGGCTATTCCACAGCTTTGGTCCAGAGATGTAGAAGGCTCTGTCACCCCAGGTTGGGTGGCTGAGAGATTCCCTCAGCAATGCTTGAGCTGCTGATCTGAGACTGCGTGTTGGTCTATGCTGAGATAAGAGCTCTGAGATGTAGGGTAGAGATTTATCGTTAAGCGCTTTAAATACAAGGACCCCAAGTTTATAAGCTAATTGGTGTGCTACAAGGACCAAATATTCGAAGCTAATAGGCTTTTATTTGTACGGGTGTGACATCTTGTGCTGATCACTTGGCAATCCAGGAGTTGCTAGCGTGGACTATACTCGCAAGAAACGCAAAGTTGGATGGAAATAATGAAGCATTCAAGCAGTGGGATCCATGTAGAATGGACTCATCATTGTACAATATGAGTGGGGTAACTGCTCGTGACAAAAGTCAATATCAACCAAGCAAGAAGTGTAGGGAAGGTCATCATGGTTAATACACATAATCTACATGGAATTTTAGAGGAAAGTATCACTTATGTGTGTTTCCTTGAATATTTATAACATGTCGGATGCTTATTTGCATAATATGTAAATTACACTTCAGATATTAAGCTGATTATTAATGTACTTGCCATTCTTAGTGATCACATCATATTGATCTAGACTGAAAGGTTATCATAACTGTTTTTGTGAGAAAAATCAAAATTTCTGGATTTTTTTCCATATACAGATGCTCATATATATGCAAATGAGGTAGATTTATTTACGATTTTTATTTAAAAAGTAAATAAATTTTTAAAACTTATCATGGGCTTCAGTTCAATTCGTATTGATTTCTGCACTTGATTTCCAATATTTGGATTATTTTTCTTATTTGTAATTCATTATGGCTAATTTGCATAAAATCCAATTTTTTTGATTTTCCTATATGCTTGTATATTTAAGAACTTTTAATATGGTGTTTAGGAAACCTTCCTGTAAGGTATTGCCACATTCCAATTTCAATAGATAATCTACTTGCAATTCTTAAGGGATGTATCACCAGTGTGTTTTCTTGAATATTTATGACATGTTAGATACTTTTATTTGCATAATTTGCAAATTACACTACAGACACTAAGCTGAATACAAATGTATTCAACGTCCTTAGTGATAGCAGCCTGTAAATTCCAACATTAATGAAATTTTCAAGCAGATAATGAGAGAAAAATCACAATACCTTGACATTTTTGTCTCACCTGCATAGCAGAGTGAGACTATAGGCGCCGCTTTTCCGACGGCGGCGGCGACGGCGACGGCGGCGGCGGCGTCAACACCAAATCTTAACCTGAGGTTAAGTTTTTGAAATGACAGCGTAACTTTGAAAGTATATGGACCTAGTTCATGAAACTTGGCCATAAGGTTAATCAAGTATTACTGAACATCCTGACTGAGTTTCATGTCACATGACCAAGGTCAAAGGTCATTTAGGGTCAATGAACTTAGACCATGTTGGGGGAATCAACATCAAAATCTTAACCTAAGGTTAAGTTTTTGAAATGTCATCATAACTTAGAAAATATATGGACCTAGTTCATGAAACTTATACATAAGATTAATCAAGTATCACTGAACATCCTGCATGAGTTTCACGTCACATGACCAAGGTCAAAGGTCATTTAGGGTCAATGAACTTTGGCCGAATTGGGGGTATCTGTTGAATTACCATCATAACTTTGAAAGTTTATGGATCTGCTTCATGAAACTTGGACATAATAGTAATCAAGTATTACTGAACATCCTGTGCAAGTTTCAGTTCACATGATCAAGGTCAAAGGTCATTTAGGGTCAATGAACTTTGGCCAAATTGGGGTATTTGTTGAATTACAGCCATAAATTTGAAAGTGTGTTGGTCTAGATCATAAAACTTGGACATAAGAGTAATCAAGTATCACTGAACATCCTGTGCGAGTTTCAGGTCACATGATCAAGGTCATGTAAGGTCAAAGAACTTTGGCCACGTTGGGGGTATTTGTTGAATTGCCATTATATCTCTATAAGTGTATTGGTCTAGTTCATAAAACGTGGAAATAAGAGTAACCAAGTATCACTGAACATCTTGTGCGAGTTATAGTAGTTTTCAAAATCAGCACTGCTGCTATATTGAATCGCGTGATGCAGGTGAGACGGCCAGAGGCATTCCACTTGTTCCATATAAGGATGCTTATTTGCATATTATGCAAATGAGGTAGATTTTTTTGCACTTTTGACAAAAAAAATTGAATACAGTTATTTATCATGAATTTTCGCTCAAATTGAATTGTTTTGGACACTCAATTTGTAATCTTTGGGCTATTTTGCTTATTTTTCTAACTTTTTATGGCTAATTTGCATAATATGCAAATTTGATATATTTCCACTGCTTGGATTTCTTGGGACTTTTAGTATGTTGTTTAGGGGACCTTCCTTGAAAGCATTGCAGTGGAATATCTCGTGTTGCAATTAGTGGTGGGTCAAACCCTATATTGACTGGACTATTGTCCTATGAATATCAAAACTTAAGGCCTGATGTAATTCATCAAATCTAGGAAAATTCAAATATCTGATATTTCATATAATAAGACACTAAAAGAAATGGCGTGTGTGACACCATTAGCTCCTTTATTGCATTCTGACCATGATTTAATAAATCTGTTAAAATTAAAAATAAGCAAAATCCAAAATAACATTACCTTTCTTATTTTACATGGAATTTGAATGAATTTTTCTTTGCCTTTTTCTGATTTTGCTGTTCTTGGGATGGACTTTGCCAAGGAAGATACATGTCTGGGCCCATAACACAAAGAGTTGGGTTTGATTTTTACACTTGATTAAATTGATCATTATATGCAAGCTAGGGAACAGATCAACCTGACAATCAATCTAAGATTTATGTTACAGGCTTTTGAAGTGCAAAGTGTGTATGCTTCATGCCTACATTTAGCAACAGCAACTCCTCTTCAGCTGATAGAGATGGGTATCCCCGAATTGGAAGAATTTTAATTTAGGAAGGCGATAGGGCTTCCACGTGCCCCTGATTCATTGTGAGGGAAACTCCCTGAAAATTGACAGATTTTTGAATGAAAATTGCAGATTATCAGCATACATTGATTTCTTTCATTGGATTGTGTATATAGCAAGAAAGATAGATTTCCCTTCTTCCTCAGAAAATTCTTCCTGAAAGGTGAATAATATTATTGATTGCTCTCCTGATAATTAGGGCTCAAATCTCTCAATAAAAAAAAAATAAAGATGAGCTGTGGGAAAAACAAGATACCCAAAACAAGTAGATTATTTAGAATGAAATAATTGAATAAATACTAGGTAAAGTATGCAAAATCATTTAAGTTATAAAAACATGTTATCATTTTTGTCTTGCCTGCATAGCAGAGCGAGACTATAGGCGCCCCTTTTCCGACGGCGGCAGCGTCATCAACATTGAAATCTTAAAGTTGAATTAAGAAGGGGGTGAGTTTCCATAAATATGGGTTCCACACACAATATATAGTATATATCAGTTGTTCAAACAGATAGCATGTCACAAAAATCCTCTGCCTTCTTGATATTTTGCTTTGAAAGTCTATGAAATTAGCCACCTGTCAGAGCCTGAGAGACGAGTGTACAGAAAAATCACTCTGAGTGTGACGTCACCGGGGGGAATTTAGTATAAGAGGTGTCCGGATGTAATGCAGAGAGAGAAAGATGATTTTACAATTTTTTTTCAAAGCAACTCAAATCAAATAAATAGGTATCATACGTACAAATCCTTACTTTCCCTGTATAAAAAACAGTATGAATAACTGTCATGAACTCTTAAATCATGATGTAAGATTGCAAACAGTGAGTTATTGGATGATATTTTCACTATTTCTCATTTATTTTATCACGATGTTCCATCAAGTGAGTAGCTGGAAAGTAATTCCGGCGGCTAGCTCAGCTCTGCGCGCGCTGCACGCCTATACAATACACACAACACCCAGGCCAGGCATTGAGTGTACTGTAGTGGTCTGGTACCCTGGTACCGGTATATGTCGACCCGCTGTTCATGACCATGCAGTGATCCCCTGGCGTCTTTCTTCTTTCCTTTTGTCTTTGACTCCTTTTTTATATCCTCTGGATCATTTCCACTCATAGCTCATTCCACAGAACAATCTTGAATCAAACGTACTATTCTTCTCGGCCTTCCGAGTTGTTCTCTATATTTAATTACGCTAGAGTTTATCGTCACACATACAAACGCAATTCGCAAGTGAGTTGAAGACAGCAAGAAAGGTATGCGGTACGGTAGCTCGACAGCTAGCTGAGCCGGAGCGGGCGGCCGGTCGGCACAATGCGATTCCGCAACCAACCGTATTTTTTGCAAGAGCCGCGTCACACGCGGATAAATATGTCATAATAACACGTCTGCTATGTTATCGACTGGTGAGAAGATCTCGATCGCATTTCATATTATTCGCCTTGAAATTATTCCTTTAGGGTCTATGGTATCATTCTGAGGGAATTTACATATTTGGAATAATAGTACGGCCATAAATATACTTTTAATCATTTCCTCTTTGCAAGTTCTCCGGCTCGCAGATACAACTTCAACTGCAGTTTATTCCATTATGACTAGTTTCGCCACGGACACAGTCCCGAACGTAAACAAGGCATTAAAATCGTCTAAAATCGCTACAAAGAAGAACAGTTTTAACAATGTAGGGATATATTATTGACTATATGTCTTTGAATAATTATTACTTCCTTTCAGTATCGTTCACATAAAATCAATAGCGATAAAATGAAATTTGACACAAAAGTAAATATGAAGGCGTACTTGCATAGTACACAAAACGGCACTGCCTTGTTTACTACAACGGGACCCCCGTGACGTCACAGTCAAAGAACACCCGTCTCGGTAGGCATTGCAGGAGCCAACTCAGGGAAAATGGGTAGGGATAAATCGTTCAAATTCACTATTTTGAAAAAAGAAAATGGGGGGTCGAATCACCTCTTAGTGTTTGGGGGGTTGTAAGGTTGCTATTAATGTAAATATCTCAATATTTGGAATCGTCTTCTTAATTCAACTTTAACCAAGGTTAAATTTTTGAAATTTCATCATAACTTAAAAAGTATATGGACCTAGTTATCAAGTATGAATGATTGTTTTGCACATGTCTTTGGTCTCATGGTCAAAGGTCATTTTGGGTCAATGGGCATAATATTTTATTATCATATTAGTGTTTTTTTCTGTGAATAATATTCATTAGCTATTTTCAAAAGAAGCACTGCTGCTATATCGCATTGCGTAATGCAGGCGAGACTGCCAGAGTCGTTCCACTTGTTATTGTCGGATGTTACTTTTCCTCTTCCTGATCGTGTGTTAAAGATTTTATATGGAGAAGGGAATACTGGAGTTTTGTGAAATAGAGAGGCATAACTGCATGTATAGTGTATATATTATGATTCAAGTTCTGGGGCAGATTTTCTACCCAACATTCTCTATACGTATGCTGGTAGTCTACACATTCATTGATTATGTGTGTACAACCCTAGCAGAGCACGGAGCAATGTAAACATGAATTTCTACCAGGCACCTTGCTGCATCACAATGGTAACCTGATAAGACATCGATCAAAGTATTGGGTTTTTTTCACATATCCTTCAAATTTGGTCAGATTTTACTGGATGAAGTAACATTTTCCATTTTACCTTGTTGTGATAAAATTTAGCTATTTTGACCTAATTATTTCATTGAAAATATTTTTTTTTAGAAAAAGAATAGAAGTAAGAAATTAGGGATATGAAAGAACATGAAAGTCAAACATCAAGCAAATTCATGCTCATTGGAGTCATACAGGTCACTTTTTTTGTGTTAGAAAATCACTTTACACCGTATGCTATCTTGAGGGGGAAGAATTCTGAATTATGTTTCAGATCAATGAATATGTAATGATCCAAGCTTTATGACATCCTACATTAATCCGATGCCTACTTGAATATTGAATCTCAAATCACTGTCCTCCGTGGAAGTGATATTTTTCATCAATAATGAATTGATTTGACCCAGGAATTATTGGCCAAAGTACAATGCAGGCAAATCGGAGGCCTAAAGAATCGGGTAGGGTGTGGGAATCTCAGTTTGTCTGAATATTGGTGTTTATTTTGTTTTCAGTTTTTGATAATTGAGTGTTTGCCTTGTAAAGGGAAGAAAACAGTTATTGCTGATTTATATAAGGACTTTTTCTGTTAATCACTTTCAAACACCTTGATCTGTTTTGAACATCTAGGCCTACATTACATACATGTATATACAGTACTTTGTGTGAAGTGTGATCAAGCATCGAAATTTATCAATTTGTGATTGAAAAATGAATTTAGCTGGTAAAATTGCCCCATGGTTTATAGTACATATTAGTTTTGATAAACATACATGAAACAGGCAGTACTGTCGAGAAAAAAAAGGAAACTATTTGTAAAGTTTAAATATCACAAATTTCCCCCATTGATTTGTGGTAGATGAACATGGTTGGAGCTTGTTTCAATTAAGTTTTAATAATCTTCATATTATGCATTCTACATGCATGTACGTGTAGAGTGCTTCTTTAAAATGATAAAGTCTTGTACCATTCAGCCTGAGCTGAGAGATATTGATTTTACATGGTACCCTCGGCATTGCCATGTGATTTGCAGGGCTTATAATGGATGCGAATAAAGGATTTCCTTTCTTGTACCTGAGGGTAGCTGCAGATGAATAGATTGAATACTGATATTATGCAGCGCATCGTGATTAGGAGTGAGAAAGATGATCAGATTTATTCTGCTTGGAGTGACAAGAGTTTGTTGAGAGATAGTGAAGGTAGATGGAGTGGTGATGATGGTTGTGACAAATGAGATGGTGGTGGTGATGGTGAAGATGAAGATAATGACATTAATGATATGAAGGTGATAATGATGATGTTGAAGTTGTTGATGATCATGATGATGGTGGTGGTGATGATGTTGATGATGATGATGTTGATGTTATTGATTGATTAAGAGGAGGATGGTGATGGTCTTGATGATAATGTCCACGGTGATCATGAATTTAGATTGATGGTGGTTATGATCATGGTGATGATGATGATTATGATCATGGTGGTAGTAGTGCATGGTGATGGTGGTGGTGATGATGATGATGATGGTGGTGGTGATGAT
Organism: Lytechinus pictus; assembly: GCF_037042905.1. Lineage (NCBI taxonomy): Eukaryota > Metazoa > Echinodermata > Echinoidea > Temnopleuroida > Toxopneustidae > Lytechinus > Lytechinus pictus. Next base: position 30,671,327 of record NC_087254.1, read on the forward strand.
GATGATGATAATGATGTTGATGATATGACAATCAGAACGTTGATGTGATTGATTTTGGAGGAGGATGGTGATGACCTTAATGATGATGTCCATGGTGATCATGAATCAAGATTGCTGTTAAAGATTTATTTTTTTTAGATTGGATTTGTATCCCCACCCTCTTCTTTCTGTCATACCTCCCCTTTTTATGATGAGACAGTTTTAATTAAGAAAATATTCTATCAATATGTAAATCCAATCGATCATGAAATCTAGGATATTGTCCCTTAAAAGACTCAATTTTGTGAAGTATCATTGATTATGCATGCAATGTTAATAGCTCCTTATGTGACACATGTATCATATTACTCCATTAAATCATTTACAAAATTACAGTATGTATATCTATCGCCATCCCTCTTCCACCAATCATGCATCATCACTCTCTTTCTCCCAATCTCTTGGAACGTTCTCCCTGAATATTTAATAATGCCCTCAGATTTTGTTATCACACTCTGTTTATTACAATCTATACCTTAGAGATTCCTTTATTTGGACAAGCTGCCAGTACCTCTTCTGCAGAAAGAGGGGACATGGCTTTAAAATAAACACATACAGGCCTGATTGCAGTGCTGTTCAATGCAATTTCTCATAAGCAGAAATCAGTATTGAAATATTGTATCAAATTATTTTTAATGTACAGTATCAAACAACATGTATGCATTCATGTATTTTTTATGTCTTGAAATTGGCCAAGCTGAGATTTATGACATCACAATGAAAGCATAGATCTATTAACATTCTCTTTGAATAAATTATAAAATTAAGTTTACATGTATGTTTGCCAAGTGCTGCGGAGGTAGGCCTGCTGTTGATTGAAATTCTAAAATGGCAAGATGAGAAATATACATGTGCATTTTTTAATGCAGGAAGGAATCTGTTTTGTTTCTTCTGGTCTTACTGAGCTTATGAAAAAGTGACATTGTAGATTATTGTTTTCTTGTGATAATGGTGATCATAGTGGGCATTATTTAAAAAATAGTACAAGGTAAAAAAATATATGATAGATGTACATTTTTCTTTGTTTGTTCTGTAGGCTGCTCCATGGAGTACTGATGCGGAATGCCACGGTAACAGAGCAAAACAGAAGCCTCCTGGTGGAGACATTGAGATCCATGTCAGAGATCCTCATCTGGGGAGATCAGAATGACAGCTCCGTCTTTGAGTAAGTTTGGTTCCAAATGGGAGCAAGAAAATTTGTAAGGAGAATGAAGAAAATAATGACTTTCGAAGTATTCAGCTGTCAAATTAATATTAGGAGAGGAATAGGTTTTTAGTCGACAAATCAGATGTGCAGAGTTGGAGTGTGCAGGGCTTGAGTAAAAAAAAAGTAACCTAATGCATTTCTTTCCCATTTTTTCTACATCTCTAATTTGTGAAGGTTATTATTAATTCCATTGTCATAAGTGTAGTGACATTATAATAGTGAAAATAACTTCTTCTTTATTCATTCCTTACAGTTTCTTCTTGGAGAAAAACATGTTGTTGTTTTTCTTGAAGATTTTACGACAGAAGACAGGAAGCTACATCTGTGTTCAGCTTCTCCAGACTCTTAACATCCTCTTTGAGAATATACGAAATGAAACATCCTTATGTGAGTTTTTAAATATTTTTATATAATATAGTGAATATAAGGTTGACAGCCTAATATAAGAGTAAACTATGTCTACCAGTACCAGCAGTTGCTCTGCTTCTCAGATATTCTAATACTACATTAACATGTGTTTGGTCTGCTATATCAATTTGGTCTAGATGTTGTTTGAAGGTTTGCATGGTGGCATGTACAATCGCTGATGTGGTTTACGGTACACCATGTGGAGTGTTATAGAAACAGTGGATAGAAGAAGAAAAGAAATGGATAGGCGAGAAAGTGGAAATTTGAGAGTAGAGTAACCTTTCTTGAATGTAGTCCTGAAAAGGACTGTAAACCAGAAGAGATTGATGAGTTGAAAACAGCTTGAGTAGTAGGATGGATGAGGAGATGCTGGCTTAAGTCGGCGAGTAGAGATGATGAGTAGAAGCAGTAGAGACTCGACATTTCGGGCAGGTTGACTGTCCGTCTTCAGGAGTGAGTGTTCACTCGGTGTGCGGCGGTACTTGTGGAGTACGTGCGGACGTGGGGGAAAGCGCTGGGCTTGCAACTTGCAATTAGACTGTTGTAGTGGTCTAGTTGCCACTTGGTTTTACACTACACAGTCTCATGTCCACTGAGTAGTAAAATCGTCTGCTTATTACTGTGATGATAATTTGGCTCATGATCATTTTCATCTAACCATATTAGACCAAAGTGGTATTAATACTAGATATCAGATGAAATGGGTAGACTATGTCCTAACTGGAAATTAGACTAAATGGCAATTAGACCAAATAGTTAGAAGATGAACTGGTTGTAGACAAACAAGGATTAGACCATGTAGGATGGATGCAAGGGAAAGTAGATAATGGGGGTGGCAGATCAGCAATTTACGATGGACACATATTTTCAGTACGTATACGAGATTTTAGTACACACTTTAGAATATTTTGAGTTTGAGGATATATTGTTGCATTTATTACAACTTATTGAATTGATTTAAAAAAAGCACAAACAAACATGTAACATAATGATGCAATCCAATCCAGTAGTCATTTGATGTAGGACCTTTTTTCCTTTTGGTTACAAAGCACTGCACACACTACTCCATGTTTGGGCTGCTAAAACAATAATTCAACACCTCAGAGGAATGAACAAAATCAGTGACATAAACACATTGTAAATGTGAAAATGGAGGTAGTACAATCTAGTTTTGATTTGCCATCTTGATCATGTGTACATTCATGTATTATGGAACATGAAAATATACAATTATAATTAATCTTAGTTATGAATGATATATAAAGGAGACAGGCAAATGATATGATGATTTTTAATTTGCCCTCTGTTCCTTTATCTTTTTACTTGTACATAAAATATAACTTAAAAAAAAAACAAGAAAATAATAATTGAGTTTTTTTTCTTGTGAATTTATCAGATTATCTTCTGTCCAATAACCATGTCAACTCAATCATCGTCCACAAGTTTGACTTCTCCGATGAGGAAGTAAGTTACCCTAATCATATGTTACTCCATCTCTACATGCAATCTACTTCATATTGAGGATAATGTTTCATTTTATATGCTATTCCCTTAATATCTGTAATGTGATGTATGGTGTCATTTCTGTTTTAAAACAAATATATTTGCAGACTCCAATACAAAGTGAGCAAACAAATGTTTGGCAAAAAATGTCAGTTGTATGCATAGTTTTTTTTTTCTTTTTTGAAATGAAATATTGAGTATTATGTATATTATATATTTTCTTTGCAATCTTGGTTTATATTTCCTGTCTACAATAGCCATGTGTAGATCATGAGATAATTTTGTAACTGGCATTGCAATGGTAAGAAAAGTGATCAACAACAAGCTTTGCAAATTAAGTATTGATTATGATAAGATATTAAAACTTGGTCAGGAAAAGCACTAAAAAAGTTAAGCATATTTAACACAATAGAAATGACAAAGCCTCTATCATTCATAATCAAATTCACAAAAATATGTCATGCCTTACTACTTTGGAGTCCCAATTGAACCACCTTGTGAGGCTTTACAACCCACAAGATATTTCATGAAGCTGTTTGTAAGTTTTGAATGACTATAATACATGTGACTGGTTGCCTGTTATTATGTGCTATTACGTATAAAGGTTCTCAAAGATTGTGATTCATTGCGAAGTTAAAATCCAATCTATTTCGATTCAAATTCATGTTGATAACAAGCATCTGAATGCCAAGTGCACTTTTTCATTTAATTATTGAAATTTACTACCACTATCTAAACAAGAAAATTTCAGCACGAGACCATGTCACAAGTCTGAAGTTGTGCGTAACTAACAGCTATGAAACACCCACCAAAGTTTGTATTTATCTTATTCCTGGATCATACAGCGCTCTGATTTTGATTTTCATTCTTTCTCTGCTTCAGGTGCTAGCATACTACATCTCCTTCTTGAAGACTCTATCCTTCAAGCTCAACAAACATACCATCCACTTCTTCTACAATGAGGTAAGTTTGTAGCCTTTGTGTCTTTCATACTGCTGTTAATATTGATCTTTCAGATGGCTGATGCAGGAAGGTGTTCAGTATAAATTTTCAGTCCCTTGTAGTAAAGTCCTTGCTTTTTTTTTTGTCTGCAAGCAAGGATACTGTATCATGTTATATGCTCTTCACTTATCTATAGATGTGATGTGAAACATTCTCCCATAGCACACAAATGATTTTGTCCTATAATATTATGGGTTAGTTATTCTGACTCTCACCCTTCTATCAGACGTCATGGAATCAAATCCCAGTCCGTTTTCTCCAGCAAGAATTTTTCATCCATATTTTGCTGCACTCGACCCAGGTAAATCAAATAGGAACCTTGCAGTAATATTCATTCCTTGAAAAGTGCCAAGGAATGGTCAAAGCCAGGGTATTGATGAAAATGGCGCCGTGAGCACCCAACTGAATAGATATTTGCACTCTTTAAGTTCCGATATTATTATGATAATTAGTATTATTATTATTATTACGCTGGGGCCATTAATTTCTTCAGTCATGTCGAGAATATTACATAGTAATATTTTTTCCTCTATGGAGTTAAATGTATGGCAAGTTCCACCAAGTCTGCGCAGTCCCCCTTGTCTGCACAAACGCATATCTGCGCGATTCTAGTAAAAGAAGATACGCGACGATCACAGACTTTACACATGCAATACATAAAAAGATTCTTTAAAAAATCTGACTCAAAATGGTGGAAAAATAATGAATTTTGGGCATTTCATGTGACGGCCTCAAAGTATGCAGCCTTTTTCATCAAAATCCCTGAATCGCGTGCAAAATTAGTGGGTGCGCAGACATGGGGTACTATTTTTTTGTTCAATCTGAAAATGACTGCTAGATTTTTTCCAAGAAAATCATATATTTCAAATTTTTATGAGATATTTAGTACACTTACTCATGATAATATAAGGAAAATTATCAACTGAATTTTGTGAAATAAAAAGAAATTCACGTTAAATCTTAACTCAAATCGTTAGACTTGGGGACCACCATCATATCAGAAATCCCTTCTCTATTTTCCACAGCACACCAATGATTTTGCTCTGTACACTGAGGCCATCAAATTCTTCAATCATCCGGAGAGTATGGTTAGGATCGCTGTACGCACCTTGACACTCAATGTATACAAAGGTACATTCTTCTGCTTTTATTATGCTGTTCATAATTCGATACCATTTGTGTCTGATTACGTTATTTGATTAGAGAAAAAAAAAAAAATCGAGGCATAGATTTCCTGCTGATGTATTTTGCTTTTTTGTTGTTTTTTGGCTGTATTTTGGAATTCCATTTGTTTTCTGTCCCCAAGTGGTGTTTTCTCTGTGGAATTTCATGAATTATGTGTTTTCCTTGAATTCGGTCAAATTGATCTATTTTGCACATTGCAGGAACTGGGGTTTTGAGGATTATTCCATTTGGTCTGCTAATAGTTGGTCTAATTGCCATTTGGTAGAGATTTCATTTTCCCTAACATGAATAAATTTTTCCACATCTCGTTTAATGAATACCTTATAGTGCTTTTGATTTTTCTTCTTCGACAGTCAATGACAAGGCAATGCAGATGTATATACGAAACAAAACGGCCGTCCCTTACTTCTCAAACTTGGTATGGTTCATCGGTAACCATGTTCTTGAACTGGAAAGCTGTGTCAGAAATGACATTGAGTAAGTATTGTTTAACCTTTGTATAAAAACAATCATGGGAGACAAGAAAAGTGGTCATGTAAGGCAGCTTTCTTCAATTGACGGGTTTTCATCAGAGCTTACTCTAGTTGGAAATTGTTTTTGATGAAAAAAGAGAATATGGCCTTTATAGATAGGTGACAAGGGGCCTGTCACACAAAACTTTGTAAAGGCACATCAAAAGTCATAGCTACATCATCCATGCATAGTATCACAACTGGCAAAATCCCATTGAAGTTTAATAGTCATAAGTGCCAATGCCATACTAACTCTCAAACACCCTTTCTGATGATTTCAATTTTTGAATCCATTTGTTCCCAGTCACCAAAGCAAGAATCGTCTATCCACCCTGGTCGCAGAACATCTTGACCACCTTCACTATCTCAATGACATCCTCAACATCGGTATCGACGGCCTTAACGACGTCCTCACCAACCATCTCCTCAACAGATTACTTGTGCCTCTCTATGTCTCCTCAATGACAAAGACAAGGTCACATAGCAAAGCTGTAAGAACACTCATTTTCTCTAATAACTCTTTCTTTGCTTATAAAAAAAAATTGATCTTGATGATTGGTGTTTCAGTTTGAATATTAACGTGGTAGTATCAACAGCTGTAGACAAAGTATGAAGTTGGTCATTTACCACTGAATAAAATTGAATGCAAATGCACTAAATTTAAGGGTTTTTCTAGATTAGTTATAACCAGTGTTTTGTGGTCCTTTCTTATTATTGGACCTGTGTTATGTTCCATAAAACTGTTTGTTAGTTACGAATGACTTTACACAAGACTGGTGAGCCTATCACGAAATGATGTAACTCTATGTAAATTACTTAGCACCTAAGAACATGCTCCAGTTGTTCTTAACTTTACATACCCAAAAGGTATATTTCTTCTCCCTTCGCTTTATATTTGTAATATGGATATTATTACTCTAATCTTTTTACTAATTCTACTTTTTTAAAGGCTACAAACACACTATACTTTAAATGCATGAAGTCTATAAATTTTCAAAAATGTTACAAGTGACTTGTGTATATACCTTGCTCATAAATCTGTGTCATAAAGAAAGATTTTTCTTAATGCTTTTAGCTGACAAATTAAAAACTTTTTGTTCTTGATCATGATATTTCAAGTCCATGAAAAATATGCATATTTAATGTTTTCATGAAATTTAAATCATAATGCGTCATTATTGTGCTTATGTTTTCTTTAACAGTCAAGTCCTCCAGCCATTAGTTCTGTGGTAGCTCTATTTCTACTCTCTCAGGTAAATGACTAAAAATCTAAAAACTTTCACCATTCCGACCAAGTATTTTCAGCTTGATCTATTCAGAACAGGGATTCATTTCATGAAGAGTTTCAACTGTGGTAAATTTGTTATTATGGTAAATACCATTGTAACAACACTCAGCAGCCAATTACAATCAAGGTTTTCATGGTAGTTCCAATAATGACAAAGTTACATCATCATCATCATCCTCCTCCTCCTCTTCATCATCATCATCATCATCATCTTCGTCACCACCACCACCACCAACAACAACAACAACGTTTTAGGTCTGTTTTTCCCATTTTGAGGGGTTTGAGGGCTCATTTCCTTGATGGCTCTACTCCATACTTTCCTGTCATTTGGGTCAATGTTGGTCATGTTTGATACTTATCTGTCTTCTATGATAGTTTCGCACATGTCTCACAAGGTCTCCCGCATAGATTCCTTTCAACAACTGTGAAGGTGTTGTTCCATGTACCATAGATTTAAGTCTTTAGGAAACAGGCCTCTGATTTTCTTGTTCTTGTAAAATATTCAAGTATCAAATATCATTGTATTTTGTACATTATTAGCATTATTTTTCAATGTAATCTTTGTTATCTGGATTGATCTTGATTGGTCTATGTGGACTATGTTGATTCCTTCATATTTCCACTATGTTTGCTAGATATATGTATAAACTACTCTTTAGTTTATGCTTTTTATTACCTCTGTCTTTTCTTTCGATCTGTGGAATTAAAAAATATGAACCAAGCTAAATTGATGTTTATTGTTTCTAATCTAGGTATTCCTTATAATGAAGCAACAGCCTCTAGTTTGTCAGCTAGTCAATATAATCTTCAATGGTACCTACAAGACGATAGCAGAACAACCTACTGATACCAGCGGTATATCAGGGGTAAGTCTTAATATCCAGAAGCTCCCCTTATCCTCTTTAATTGAGCTATTTGAATTGTCATCTTATTCACTCAGCATATCCCCAAGCTTTAAAAATTCATGTGTTGGTTTCACGTACAGGAATGGAAATATTGGAAAGTGAAAAATTTTGAGATGTTGGACACCCAAAAGAAGCAAAAACATAAAAGACTACTGGAGGAGCCATGGTGTAGTGGTTTTGACTCTCGCCTTGTAAACAGAGGGTCGTGTGTTCGAATCCCACCGCGGTCTGGCGTCCTTTGGCAAGGCGTTAATCCACACTTTGCCACTCTCGACCCAGATGCTAAATGGGTACTCGGTAGGATGTGAAAGTCATTGTAGCTTGTCCAGTACTGTGTGTGCCTCAACGGCGACTGACTGGAATACTCCTCAGGGAGTGGAGGATGTGCACACATTGTGTGCGGTAATGACTGATTGAATCCGATGACCAGGGTAATAATATATATATCTGTAAAGCGCTTAGACACGTCGTTTTGATGTATTAAGCGCTATATAAAAGCAGATTATTATTATTATTCAAAAATAAAATTTGAGCTCATACCATAGAGGGATTGATAGCTATCAGAGGATTTACCCGGAGGAAACACAAAAAACTTGGGGTGTGACCTCTACTCTTGTTGGGTGTGTATGTGCCACAGTGCCTCGAGCGCAGAATTCATGTCAAATTGGCGCTCAAGCAATACTCTGTATTATCACTAAGACTACCAATAGTCTATTTGGATGCCTTGTTTATTAGCTTCTCTGAGTTTACAAGATTTTCAGTGAAATAAAGGTTGAATCTGTTGCGTGATAGGGTATATTGTTTTCTTTGGAACCAGGAAGAGGATTCCAATGTTTTGAAATGAAACATGATTCAAGTGATGATGTGTCTACTCAATGATTTGAGTTTCTAAATAAGATTCAACAAGAAATTAAATTCCCGTCCTCTATTGTGAGACTCAAGTTTGCAAAGTTGACTGGATGATCAAGTGGCTGTGGTTCTTGTCAAGGATAACGGGTTCTAGAGCCCCATAACATAAAGCCTAGCGATTGATCACTGGGCTATGATTGATTGTGTTGGTTATTGTGTATGATCAACCATAATTATCAGCCCCACGATCGATTGCGAAGCTTTTTGTTTCAGGGCTGAGAACTGGCACTGCTTGCAAAGCACTGGATAATCATTCCATATTCCTTAAATTTATTCAAACGATTCGAATTTCATGTAAAATGAGTAATGTGGGATAAGATACAAATTACATTTCAACATCATTCTGATTTGTCCTAATTTTGAGCTGCTTCATGTAACTCATCATTCCTAGTGTAGTGGGATCTTGTGAAATTTTGTTTCTTGTCATTGTCAGACATTCTGTGCATTCGTGGAGCCATCAGAGAGCCTGGAGCACTCACTAGACAGCACTCGGGAGAAATCAAGGAGAGAGATGAAGGAGAGGAGGAGGAGACCCAACTATCGCAACGTCGACTCCCCAACCGAAGATATCGACGATGATGGGGGCACGGAGGTGGACCAAGGGCGGATGGAGCGTCCTCTTACCGTACCAACCGCTGAGGATGATGACGACGATGATGATGATGAGGGGATGATGAGAGGAGCTGTGGGTGGAGTAAGCGGTAGGAGATGGAGGAGTAGAGATGAGCAGGAGCTGGAGGATGAAGGGGAGGAGGAGGATATGCCGGAAGCAGAGCGAGGAGGGAGGGCATCCCCCTCACCAGACACCTCAAGCACTGGTGGAACAAGTAGGAAAATCAGTGTTGTCTTGCCTGATATATTTTGATTTTATCTGCTTCTATTGGTGAATTAATTCTTAAGTCCAATCGGTGGCCAGTTTAAAATAGTTGGAAGTCTGATGTGTGTATGAATATTAGAAAAATAGGCAATTTATACCACACATTCATAGGTGTTGTCCATTCAGTTTGATTTATGATAGTATTAAGAAACCAGTTCCTGGGACCCATTGCATAAAACTTTTGCCATAAAAAACTCTGGTAAACAAAATTATGCCATTTAAAATTCCACAGTAATAGACTCTGGCAAAAAAATTGCCAGAGATTTTCTATGGCAAAAGTTTTATGCAATGGGTCCTTGGTGTCAAATTCATTTTATTTAATTAATTAAAACTTGTCAGACGGGTCACTGAATATGTTGGGAAAAATGCTATTAAATAATTTTTCAATTTTGAAAGGATTACTTGTAACTTAATTTTTAAAATCTTAAAATTTAAAAGTACAATTTGGTAACTGTCTTGAGCCTTATACCAGCAGTACTGTCCTGACATTACCTATATCAGTCATTGGTCCAGTGATTAGATAGCATAGATGTAGAGTATATTAGGATTGTCTCCAGGGACCTTTTAGCAGTGGAAATTTCATCCCCAGCCACAGGGGTTCAGTTGGATGAAAAGTTGAAGGCTTTCATGGTTGTAAAAATATTGAAAATCTAATTTTCATATTATTTTTCTTTTTCAGGGTGGAAATTAGTGCCAAGTAAATGGATGTGATATTACATTGAGTTCAGGGGCCCGTTGCATAAAACTTTTTACCTGAGAAAACTCAGGTTGTTTTTACCGGAGATTTTGCCCTGTGTTAAAGTCAATGGCAGAAATGAGACTAACCTTAGTTTTCAGTTTTTACCAGAGTTTTCTCAGGTAAAAAGTTTTATGCAACAGGCCCCAGGTTCAACATTTTGAGTGATAGAAGGTTCTCACAGGCACCAACCAACAATAGTGACAACACTAAAGGATACTCATAAACTTTGATATATTTCATGGTATTGTTCTGTTTTAGGTGAGTCTGATTCTACTAGTAACGCCAGCAGTGCAATCCTAACATCACCCATATCAGCCACCAGTCCTCTCATAGATTCTAATAGCACAGATGAAGAGAAGAGTATGGCTGCTACTCTACAAAGAGCAGAGCTCAATCTTGCCACAAGGTATGACACAAAAGCTCCTCAAACTTATATTTTTTTGTTGTCATGTCCATAGGGTACTTGTTTCAAATAAGAAACTTATTTGAAATTGGATGGAAATGTTAGTTGCAAATTTGTAATTTATAGATTTTTTTCATTGGTAAGGCAATTTAAACTTATTGTTGCCTAAAGCACACCAGCTATCAACCGCAACATTTGGAGCAAAAGTTATGATTGATTTGAAATCTGAAGTCAATTTTAAGTATCAAGCAGTACCACCTTAGACCCCTTTATTAGCTGTGTCTGTATTTTGACTTTCAATTCAAACTTGTCATTTAACTAATGTATATTCCATAGGTTCCTATTTCCAGTATGTATCATGAATCCAATATTTACTAGTTGAATTTATCCCTCACATTTTGTTTTTCAGACCATATTTTGGATGTGTCTTAAATTCTTTGGATTGTAATCACGGTGATTACAGAGCACTCTTTGCCTTGTGTCTTCTGTATGCTATTGGTTCTAATGAAGGTGAGATTTAATAATTATCAATAATAATTGAATCTATAGGAGGTGCGATAGCTCATTCGGCAGAGCGGGGAGTTCGGATTCCGGTGACCCGGGTTCGATTCCCGCTTGGTGGGCTAGTGCCCTTTGGTAAGGCATTCATCCTCATTACCAGGTCCCTCGGAGAGGACCTCAAGCCGTCGGTCCTCTGGTTGCGCGCTTACAAGCATTCATGCTTTCTTGCAATCAGGTAAAAAAATCACTACCATTAAAAGGTAAAACCCCCTCATGCTCCTCTATTCTGAACTATATTTAACTTTGTACTAAAGTAGCTGGGGTCTATAAATAAACCCCACTGTTCTGTGATTAGAATTATGTATGTAAGTAGTGATGGGATCGACAAACTCACTTGGCAAAATATGACTTATGAGGAGTGTTGTCCGACATTAAGTTCTACCAGTTAGCCATATCAGTCAAATCCACCGTAGCATAGCCGTATGGCGTCACAATACAGGTAGGGAAATATATTGCTGCTATAGTACTATGGTTTTAATATGTGATTTACGAAGGATTGCCAATCTCAACAGGAGATGTTTTGTTTACTAGCAATTTAGTATTGAACTTTAATTGGGGGCAATGCCATAAAGAAGGTACACATACTTAAAACCCCTACATATGGAACCTTCTTTAAATTTTTTGCCTCTGTTTTCTAGTTCATATGCATTAATAATAATAATAATAATAGTCAGTTCTTGTATAGCACATAACACATTATGAATAACGTCTCTATGCGCTTCCAAATTACTTGGATATTATTACCCCGGCTGTAGCTCAAGCAGCTAGCTTCCAGCGCTCGGCACTTCAAGGAATAAATTCCTGCCAGGTACCAATTCACCTCACCTGGGTTGAGTGCAGCACAATGTGGATAAATTTATTGCTGAAGGAAACTACGCCATGGCTGGGATTTGAAAGTCCGGAGACTAATCCACTGGGCCACAACGCGCCACAAAGCAATTCCTACCATTTAATATAACTTTACAGATAACTATTCAGACACTAATATATGACATGTTGTGTTGGTTGTGTCGTTCAACCTCAATCAATCAATCAATCAATCTAGTTTATATGAAAGGTTGATGCTATCAGACGATCATGGTTTCAGTAGTTCATACAGTGAAAGAAGAGTGGATAAAAGCCAGTGTTGAGCGTACTAGAAGGTTGATTACGTTGAGACATTTAATACGTCAGAAGCATTTGTCAAAGCATGTTTTTATACATTTGTTGATACTTAAACCAGAAGTCACCACACGGTTGGGTTTCACTTTTGATTTACTCCAACAAATTCTTGCCCAATGATTTTTATTATTCATGTTCCAGCAAAAACATGCTATAACTTGGCTATTGCATAATTTTATTTCCCCCTTTGGCAAGGTGAACCTCGTGCTGAAATAAACAATTTGGATTTGGTTTTGAACCCTTGTCCCTCTAACTGCCACATTCTCCCCTCATTATTTAATTTTCATCTTAAGTTGTATTTTTGTCTTTCACTTATCATTATAGGAATCCAGGATAAATTGTTAGATGGTGTGTTACTTACAAACAGGGTGGAGGTATGTATTACAGAGAATGGTCATTATGACCTTATTTATAATTACTGAATATTCTGGAATAAATTTATTTTCAGATCTTTCAATGTGCTCAGTCAACTCATTATTATAGATATTTGTAGAAGAAATTATAGAAATATTGTAATTATTAGACATTCATTAGAAGAACATAAAGGATAATTCCCTAAGGCTTTGATCTCCCTAGTATTGCAGTGAATTGATTGATTTGTAACACTTATCAAAATTATGAGATGCATAGAAGTATACCATCCTGGTAAATACCAGAAGGTAATGTACTTTTTTTTGTGCTTGACCTTTCATTGAAACCTGATAGGTAGCAGATGTAACATATTAAATAAAGAAAAGGGAATTATTTTTATACATTTTAAACCTGAACATTAAAGGAGATCTTACTTAGTAACGGATCCAGAAGGAATGAAATAGAGCTACAGCCTTCTATCATGCTGCAAAGCAGAGATCAATCAGATTTTAATTGTGAGAAATCATGCAATAGCAAGACCTTCTTAGGGCAATTTTTAGCCTATCAAACCCATCAGATTAACTTCTCTTACAACATTTGGGGAACAGTGTTATCCTTTTCATGGGCATTTTTTAATCAATCACATTAGAGGGTTGCTGGAATATTTTTTTTTTTTTTTTTTTTTTGGTCTTTTTGTACATCATGTTAAAGCACAGTTTGGATATTGATTCCACTCATGTTGGATTTCTCCCTTCAATTAAATTCAAACTGAATTTGTCATTGACCTTATTACTTGTTCATGATCGTCATGAAAGTAAATGCCTTCTGCTAATATCAATGTTTCAGTTGTATATATATTAAACCGATGTACAACTTTATGCTTGTAGAGTGATTGGTTGCCTTGGTGATTCAAAGACGTTGGTCCAAGGTGGCATGACATTTGCTATGGGCTGTATTTCGTCTTAGTTGTAGGGTTAGGGTTGCAATAGGGTTTGATGTTAGATTTTAGGTTTAGGGCGTAGTAATGAATCCAGGGTAGAAGATAGTCTTATGATGGGTGTGTGGAATTTCTAGCAGAGCTATTGCCACTAGAGCAAATGTCAGGGAACCTGGTCCAAACACCTTCATTCCTGTCCTCCTTGTTAAGAACCAATGTTATACTTGAGTATCAATGTTTGAATTACAGAATAAAGCCTTGTACAACTCGGTGCTGGTAGAGCGATTGATTGCGTTGATGAATCAGAGCTGTCAGCTGAACAGCTGTATCCGTCCAGTAACGCTAGAGATGGCCTGCCTTCTTCTTAAACAACTAGTCTTCAGTAACATCAAAGCAAAGTGCTTCCTAGAGGACAGACACCTAGCCTGTGTAGAGGTCAGCTCAAATACACTAAAAAATAAATCTTTTGAAACTATGTTTTAATTTTACATACTGGGAATATGACTATAATAGTGGACTTGGCTATAAAACTTATTTGTGTTGAAGGGTGACAAAGTATAAGAAACAGAGTGGTGAAAGTTTGAAAGATTTGGACAAGGAATAAGATGGTTATGGCAATTACATTGGTAATGTGGTGAGTAGCATGTGATAAGTGGCAAGGACACCTCTCCCATTTGTCATATGCTGATTACCGTAAGTAACGGTCTATTAACCGCACCTTTTTCTCGGCGGGATAGAAGCAAAAGTCGGGGGTGCGGTTTATCCACGGTGATGGGTCTGAGCCAGCCCGTCGTTACCCCTCCCGAACACGTAAGACGTCTGCCAGTTCACAACACTTCAAGTGGCCGGGCGTAGCCGCCCAGGGCAATGACGTTTAGAGGGGTATGAGCCGCGGGTAATGAGAAGCGATTATTACGATCTTAATCAAATATTGTCCATAACAAGCGCACCCACCTTCATGACACTAATTTCGACTTTATTCTTGATTTAAAGCAGCGAAGTTCCCTGGCTAAGTTCAAAGAGACGCCAAGCATACTCGGTAATATTTTGTCACAGCTGAGCGAGAGTTGAGTGAGCTGAGCTAGCTTGCGTTGTATTGTGGTTATAGTGCGACTTAAGCTGGCGCTCTTCATTTTAACCCCTCCCCTCCAAAGTCCCGTTTCGCGACAGCTTATTTTTTCTTTCCCGTTTGCTTTTCATAAGATACCATGTATAACACGCACGAGAGAGATGGCACGAAGCCGTAAAAACAACTGGAAAAAATGCAAATTTCTTTGTTTCTTGAACCTTTTTGTAATCCCGTATCCAAAATTCATGCTAAGACATCGAATGCTAGACAAATTCTGAAAGTGATTGTGAGGTTGTGATGCAAGAAATGTGAATGTTTCTTCCTCCTACGCCGGGAAAGACACAGATCATAATTTGATAAGATGTACTGGTACCGTATCGTAGTTTGCAATATACAAGAACGGCAGTGCTGTGTGTGTGCACTGTGACTGTGAGGTGAGTGAGTGTGTAAGTGGCCAATATTGTCGGGACCTTTCTTTCTTGCTAACATTTGTTGATGAATTGATCAAGAACAGCAGATTTCCGCATACCGGTAATCTCTTTGGATACTTTGAAATCTTTAACTTAGTTTTTGTTTCTTCGTACCTCAAATATGCATGTAAATGTGAGATGGATTTTTTTTTTTTTTTTTTTTTTTTTTTTAGTCCAAAGTTGGGGGTGCAGTTAATCCACGGGTGCGGTTTATAGTCCGTTACTTACGGTATATGTGGATATTTGTGGTTTTCCAGCAGTTCGTCCTTAATATCACTTTGTCAACATAGTATTCCTTGTTCTATTATATATATATATATATATATATATATATATATATATATATATATATATTTCTCTACATCTGTGTTTAAGGCAAATTTGTCTTCTTTCAATGTTCGTAATGCGCCTTAACGCCCTCTACCTTCGTCTTAACGTCTATATGTGTATTACGACAGAATAAGCCCATTCATAGACTTCGCCCTTACGTAGGATGTAGGCATATATATATATATATATAATATGTTGTTGTTGAGAGTGTCATACTTTGGAGTCGATAGAGTTTGTTCAATCTTATCCAGTTATGAATAATATATTTTTTTTATTGATAGGGTGCTAAGGAGGAGAGTGTTCTACTTCTAAGGACCTTCTACAAGGGAGATGAACTCTTCTTAGATATGTTTGATGATGAATATCAAAGTATGAAGGTAAGTTGCTTTTCCTCCATCATCAGATTATTGTCCTCTTCCTCCTGGTTCCCATATCTCCCCTCCATCTTCTTCCTTCTTCCTTATCCTTCCATATCCCCCTCTCCCTACCTCCCTCTTCCCCTTCCTCCTCCTCTTCCCTCTCTCTTCCCCCTCTCACTTTTCCCTCCATCCCCATTCTCTTCCCATTCCTATCTGCATTCCCTTTCCCACATTCTCTCTCTTACTTCCCCCTCCTCTACTCCCCTTTCCCTTCCTCCCACTTTCCATGTAATTGTATTTTTTTTAAAGAAATTGTATCAGGGTTGAATTAAATGAAATAAATTATCCAGTATTCTTTTCATCTTCTGTAAAAAATTTACAAATTATTTCACGTCTCTCTTTGTATGATGAAGTGTTGACTCTTTATTGGGATATATATTTGTATTTGTGATTTTCCTCATTAGAAACGTCCACTTAATGTTGAGTATCTGATGATGGATGAATCCATTCTGCTGCCCCCTACTGGTACACCTTTGACAGGGATAGACTTTACCAAGAGGCTGCCCTCTGGAGAGCTAGAGAGGACAAGGAGAGTAAGTTGGGAACCCTTTTTTTCATGGAACTTGTTATCGGAATATAATTTCTTTTCTTTCTATAAAAAGTTAAAGATTTGCAGTGTTAGCAAACTTTTTACAAATCAATTAGTAACACATTTGTCCTTGGCATGAAAGAAAATATAAATATTTTCAGGAAGAAGATGTCTTTAGATTTTATGAATTTCATCTTTCACCCTCTGTTTGCTGAAATCTATATTTCCTTCCTCTGTGTTGGTAGAATTTTTGTGATATTTATGTTTTTTCACATTCTTATAATGAATGTAGGCAATTCGAGCTTTCTTCCTGCTACGTGACCTCTCGCTGACCTTGCGTAACTTGGTAGAGACTAAGCTCCCTCTGATCAAGCCTGATCTACTGGTCAAGACTTCAGACAAGCTAGACCTCAGTAAGTCAACTCATTCTCTATCGTTTCATTGTTAACCCTGAATTGATTCATTTTAGACTGGCATTCCTTCAATACGTATTTTGATTACACGTTGCTTTGTAATGAAAAGATGATTTAGGGGATGTTGAAGTTTCTTGGTCCCTTTTCATTGACTATGTGCTCTTGACTTCCAACAAATTTGAATTCAGTTGGATGTTCTATTATTCAGTCTAGATTTCCCATTATGGTGCTATGGTTTCTAATCAAATGGTTTGCTGATATCTATGGCATGACCTGTCATTTATTTAATAGTTGACAGGAAATTTGCTTATGAATGGTACTAATCACCTGCTGTATTTGCCAGTCATGGATTTAAGATGAGGATGGTTTGTCAAAATAACCCTAAAAGAGCCGGGTTATTTTGACCCATCCCACAGCCGAGGGGGGGGGGGTGGGCGGATTCTGCCCCCCCCCCCCCCGAGATCTCAGCCTTCGATCGCGCGAGCGCCACACAAATTTGCACGGTGGTAGTTTGCGATAAATCGTACAAGGATGTATGGTTAATTTTTTGGATATAAGAATCTTTTATTTAATGAATTAATAATGCTAAGTTATGCATGAAATAAAACATTTGCTCTTATCAACTATCATACGGCCCCAAAACTGCTAATTTTTTATTCACAGACTCTTTGTGAGATCCCGATCAAATTTACTTCAAAAAGAATTTGGTATCGCAAATTTTTTTATGTATGTTATTGTTTTTCAAATTTCTTGTGTATTTCTTTGTTTTTCGACTTTTTGTTTTTTTATTTTTTTTCAATGGAAATCATTGTAGACTTAATTCTGATCATAAACAAGACAAATTTGATTTAGTTTTACCAGTAAAAGTAGAAATAATGATACATTTATGAATTTTGGCTAAATACACAATTTGCATGGGACATGAATTCACGTTTTTGAGCAGTTTTGGGTCTGACATGCACTTACATAATGTTGCGTAATTTTGTGACCGTGTACCCGGCACTGCAAATTTGGTCTCAAAGGTTGTGCAAGATTTGAAAGTAAAAAGTCAGTGAGTGGCGCGGTTGAAACATATTGCGTGGCGGATGTATCGCTAAAAATGTAGAGGGGAGGCCAATGAATGGATGAAGAAATAAAATGGATTAATGAATGAAAGAATGAAAATTTGTCTTGTTAAGTGTATAATTTAAAATGATTTAAAGCAAACTGAATAGAAAAAAAGTAGAAGCAGAAAGGATAGAATACAATGAAATTGATAAATGTGTATGAAAGTGAAGCCATAAAAGTTGAATTCTTATGAAAATTAAACCAGTGTGTATGAAAGTGAAGTCATAAAAGTCTTAGTCTTATGAAGTCTTCATCCGCTCCTAACCTTTAAAAGCACCTGAAAAAAAAACCCCACAAAAATAGACAATATACAAATAATGAATGTGTTTCATTCGTGCAATGGACAGAATACTTCATGAGGTGAAAGATGAAATGATCCATTCAACGAGGCGTAGCCGAGTTGAATGGATCATTATTTCATCTTTCACCGAATGAAGTATTCTGTCCATTGCACGAATGAAAAAACATTCATTATTTGGTTTATATGACGCCTAAAAATTGATCTTTTTTCATATGAAATTTATGAATTTCGATGCAAAACATGCTCTTGCATTGCGAGTTCGGTCTGTTGATTGTTACGTCATTACAACATGCGCACTGCTGGTGCATGAGCTGCAGTCTCGGTGCGCGAGTGCAATGGACAAAAAATTGTATGGATCCAAAATTGCACAATGAATGGATCGAAAATTGCACGGTTGATGACGTCATTGCGAAATGGGCTGAATGTACGCTATCAAACAACCAATCAAATCATAAGGATCTATCTAGGTGTCATATAATGCCTAATATTTTACATTCCAGAACTTCCATCCTAATGCTATTAGGATTTGCAAATCCTCTTCAGAACTATGGCAGAAAAAAAATCCAGTTGTTGTAACAATCTTAATTGGATTTGAAGATAATCCAATAAACAACCACCCTATGTTTGTTGTGCCAAATGATTCTGATAAAATATGCGTAATTCGGTGGATTCACAATACGATGCGCCATCTATGGTTGCAGCGGACTGACCCAAATTTGCAATGCATTATGGGAAAAAGTCAACATCTGTTGTGCACGCTAGTACTAAAGTGAATACATTCATGTGATTATTCAGCGCTGGCCGGCATGGCTCGACCAGATATGCTGTTTACTAGGGTCTAGGAGGTAAGAGAGAAATCTGCCTGCATATTTTTTTGCGAAATTTAATGATAATAATAATGTATAGCATTTATGGGGCGCCGATTTATCTAGTATCCTATTCAGTGGTGCACTATATATTACCCCGGCTGTAGCTCCAGCTGCTAAAGGCGCTTGGTGCATTCAAGGAATTAATCCTGCCAGGTACCCATTCACCTCACCTGGGTTGAGTGCAGCACAATGTGGATAAATTTTTTGCTGAAGGAAAACGCGCCATGGCCAAGATTCGAACCCACGTCCCTCTCATTGAAAGACGAGATTCGTAACCACTAGACCACGACGCCCCCATTTAGACCATTTTTGGTGAATCCTTGCTATCTGGTTATCATTTTGAAGTACTATCTCTGTTTGCTGCCTGCGCCTGCGCTTGAAGTCAACCCCAAAGTTAGAAATTTAGCCTATTCGCTGCAGCTGATATATGGTGCACCATATTGTGAATCCACCGAATTGCTGAGGCAAAATAAGACAAATGAACATGGCATCTCAGCCAATGGTCTGGTCTCTTCCAAGCAATAAAGATACACTGTCCCACATGTGCTTATCTGTGTTTGTGATCTTCAGCTTAGATTTCAATGATTTCTCAGTTTTCTTGCTTTATGCAATTGAGCCAAATTTCTCGTTGGCAGATCTGGGTTGAACATTGTTTGCTTATGCTTCATAGTAAATGTAACATAGAAATATAGAAAGTTCAATGTATATTTTTGTTACCTCCCACAGTAGAAATTAATCAAAACCTTTCAAGTGTTTTCTATGAAAAGCTCTTATAACATATATGTTTGCTCTCTGTGCAAAGGTTATGTCACTATAAATCAAGACACTCTACACCATTCTGAAGATTACTCCTTAGATAAGCTCTCTCGTGTACTCAGAATGGTGACATAAAAAGTCAAAATATGGTTTCTAATATCACAAATTATTAAATGCCTGTTCCAAATTACATATATTTCCTGATAAACTTTTTAAATTTTATAATACCTGACCTCATTTTTAGATTTCTAAGAAATTGTTGATGAAATCATTCTGATATTGGTTCTCATGTCTAGCAGGAAATGCTGGTCTGTTCTTTATCACGTATTGGCTCTGGTTGTGAATTACATGTAATTGAAGATTAATTGATATAAAAATAAGAATGTAGGGAGGGAGGGAGTGCGAGATGTGGAAGGGGATGGAGGATTCAAAGCCCTGAATATCATAAAAAAAGTTTGCGTTAATGTCACAAATTCATCACATTATGCACCAATTTTGTTATCAGGGATGCCAGTTTTCAGGCACAAGCCTGAATTCAGGCTCTGGCAATTTATTTTCAGGCCATAGTTTTAGCATTTTTGTGTACAAAATATTGTATTCTAGGTGATTTTCAGGCCCTCTGATCAATTCCAACTGGCATCCCTATGTTATAAAGATGATCAATATATTTCATGCCATGTTGAAATATTGGAAACATATTAAAATGTTAAAATTGCTTGTATTGCGTGACAATTTTTTACATTTATCATTATTTTTTATCAGTCTTTATTTCATTCTGTTTCCTAAACTAGATAGAGAGAATAAAAGGCTAAAGTGCCTTTTTAAATAATGTTGGCAATTTGAAGAATAAAATTGAAGAGATAGACTCAAAAAAGATTTAGCTAATGTGCAAAACTGAAGGAACTATTTTGGAGTCTACATGTATAAGACCTTTCAATTGAGATTTATTGTCTGCAGTTACAAAATGCAGAACTTTAATATTTTTTATTAGCAAACTGAATTATCATGGAGATAAAATTAGCTTATGATATATTATGTTTTATTACTGATGTAAATCATTTCACAATTATTGTGTCTTTTATTCTTGGTTATATTTCCGTGTTTCATGGATAATAAACATTTATCAGAAATACAAGGTAGACACTACGTAAAGTAATAGATGCTCTAAAAAGTAATTTTGCTGGTCTAGGTTACTGTATTTTTAATATTTTTGTGACATTTTACTCATTCAGCATATTGATGAGTTCTTGTTTTCCTGATTATGTTATTCTTTTGAGCAGCAATGTGAATAGGGTGTGTGTGTGTGTATTTGTGACAGAACAGAGAGAGAAACACAGAGAGGTGCATCTAAGTTTCTCTCTCTTTCTCTTTCTCTCTCTTCTTTGCTGTCATACTGACTCTGTATCTTGTGTCTCTTTGTTATCCTGTATTTATTTATCATTCTCATTCCTCTTAGCTATTCTCTCTGCCACCACCGTCCCCCCCTCCCCCATCTCTCTCTTACTTTCTGCAATAAAGAAACTGGAGGACTGTCTAATGCACCATTATTAATTTGTCTCCAGTCTACTGCTCGTCAAATGCAAAACAATTCTTGGAAACTTTAATTTGTTTCTTCTATCTCACATCCAAACCCCAAACCGCTCATAATGTTCATGGATGGGAGAACCGGGATGTTGATTAGACATAGCAACAGACTCTCAAATTATTCATGCAAATAATACTCGGCTGTTTATTTCTATTTCTCTGAAGGCAATCCAGTGTATCGCTTCTTGAATTAAAAGCCCTGTAGTGTTGTTAGCCAAATAATTCATAGTCAACAAGCATAATTATGAATGGAAATTACTTCAATACATACAGTCATGGAAATTTTCATTACATTCATTCATGGAGATTATTTCAGTACTGCAATGCAGCTATAGTGAGTTTGGCTTGTGTCATCACATTGGGTTGTCTCGTCTGGTCTGGCAATCAGGAAACCCGACCATTCGAGAAAAGGGCCCCCTCAATTCCCGAAAGGTCGGGTCAGTTTACCTGACCATTCTATAAAAGGGCTCCCTTTTTCCTTGAAAGGTTGGGTTCCAGTTTACCCGATTTTTGCAAAAATCATAGCAAAATTCTTGATTGGTTGGGTAAACTGGACCTGACCTTTTCAGGAATTTAGGGGGCCCTTTTCTCTAATGGTCGGGAATACACGATTGCTCGACGCACCGCAAGAACCCAATTTGATGGTACAAACCTTAAGTTTTTATTGTTAAACATTTTGTGATTCATGAGAATCATGATTTTGAATGATTTTTTAGTATACAAAATGATTCGCATAATTAAAAAAAATGATTTTCATTTGATCATATACATAAAAAATACATAAATAAACAGATATCGATAAAACATTGGATTAGGATCCCCCTGGAAGTTTAGGAAAAACTTTTTGGTGGGGCACCATGATGTAATATAAATCAATTTGTTTTTATTTTTCTGGTCAAAATGTTGCATAGATACACTGCATAAAAAGCAGTGTTTTCCAAGTCACATGATAATTATAGTCCTAAGCAACCATACAATTAATTGAAGGCCTGGTATGGTGACTTTTATGCAACCAGCTTGGATCTACTTTATCCCTTGCACTCGTCTCATTTCTGAGTAATTTATCATATTTTCCATCTGAAGTGCAGATTAATATTTCTTATTAGGCAACCTTTGCCAACAAACTAATTAGTCCCTGCTTCTAGCATTTCAAAATATGAATTCCAAGGAAAGAAAATCTCTGGTGAGAGAGATGAGTTTGTTAATTGCAGCATATGTTTTCATTTTAAGAAAATCATGACACGTGTCTTGAAATTAAAAAAAAAAAGTTTCGGGTTGCGTGATGGACTGAGTAGACACATGTAGAAAATTTCTTATTATTTTTCAGATTGCTTTGTTGTTTCTCTGAATTTTCTCCTGCATTTGAATGTACAATTTGATATATATTATAAAATTGTCAGCATGTGGTTTCATTTTGAGAAAAATGTAACGTGTCTTGAAATAAATCAGGGATTATCATTAGTAGTGGATGAGTAAGTTTTCAGATTTTGTGATAGACTGAATAGATACATGTAGTGACAATTCTGATTATTTGTCAGATGACTCTTTGTTGTTTGTTTGAATTTAATTTTTCATTTGAATATGCAATTTGATTTATTATTTTGATTAAAAAAATGATATCAGGTTATCATCTAAAATTCATGACATATTGACATTATTCCCATCCACACACACATGCACTACAAAAGGTCACAATATACATATTGATCTGTTGAGATATGTATGAAAATAATAATAATAATATTCTGCATTTATATAGCGCTTAATACATCGGAACGATGTCTCTAAGCGCTTTACAGACATATTATTACCCCGGTCATCGGATCCTTGCATGCCCGCATTCAGTGTATGCACCTTCTCCACTCCCTGGGGAGCATTCCAACAAGAGTTCCAAGACTCAATTGCTAGGCATAGTACATATAGGCTTTCACATCCTACCGGGTACCCATTTAACACCTGGGTGGAGAGTGGCAAAGTGTGGATTAACGCCTTGCCAAAGGACGCTAGGCCATGGTGGGATTCGAACACACGACCCTCTGATTACAAGGCAAGAGTCAGAACCGCTACACCACGACGTATTTGTATTTGCATGAAGATATCGACTCTGTGTCCTATGTGGGTAACTTAAGTTGAGTTGAATAAATAGAGAACAAGTAAACAAGCATTATGCTGATTGCTGAAATTTCATCAAAATCAATTGCAAAGTAAAACAAATTGACATATTCAATGTTTACTTATTTTCACAAGCATTGACATGCACACCATAAGTGCTATATAAATGATGTCACATTCTCTTTATCTATTTTTCTTGTATTTTATTATTTACAATAATTTATCAAATTTTCCATGTTGTTCCTCCAATAATGTAAGATATGTTGTCCCAATTATACCATTTCCTTTTGAAATCTTAAAAAAAAAATACTTAAGATTTATAATTGAAATGCAGTGAATGAACTTGATAATTACTGGATAATAGATTTATCAGTAAGTAAATGATTGAGGGGCTTGTTCTTTCCCTGATGTTCCTTTTTCATAATCACGTTTTCTGTGTGTAGTGTTTTATTGTGAAATGAAAGTGTGACCCTCTCTCATGGAGCATAATACCCCCCTCTAGAGGCAAAAGTTATGTAGGTAGGTTTCCACCTACTGTACCTCTGACAAATTGTATGTAAAACTGACTCTCCTAATTACCTCAGCTCTAATGATGAGAAAACAAAAATAAAAGATTTGCAATGGAATTAATGGAATAAAAGCTACTTAAGAGGCGGTTTGTTATAAGATTTCTGTTTTATGAAACTATTGAAGCCATAATATCACTCTTGAAGCTATAAAGTCACTCAGGATTACCGGTCGAATGGTGATTGAAAACATGATTACAAAATGCAGATATAATTCGAAATAAAGGGTTTGTTCAATGTCCTCCATTCCTTGTCGGAAAAGTAAATGTCTTTCAAATCACGATTTGGAGAAAAATTCAAACATTTAAATGATGCATTTGTAAACTTCAACGTTGGAAATGCGACATAGAACATGATTGAGTTTTGAAACGTCTTTAAATTTGCTTTCGCAACGGAAGCCTACACAAGCAGGTGCCAAATTGACCTTTCTTGTGATGGGTCGAACCGCGCAATAAAGCTGCGCTAACGAAAGCAGGTAATTTAAAGACGATATAAACAGCTTTCAATATTTTTTACTCTGAACAGGGCAACGCTGGTCATGTTTTTCAATTGAGTTTTCAATTACTATTCACGTTGCAGTATAAATTTGAAACTCGACATTGAACACACCCCAAGTTCTTTTCCCTGCATTGCTTTGTCTCCTGGAGCATATAATTCCATTTACATGTAGATGGGTGTATTGTGTTAATAGGTTCAGGGAAGCATTACATGAAAGGACGTGTCAGACGTTTTATCCAACAATTAACCATATTAACAGTGACTCTCAGCCAATCATAATCAAGGATCACTTGTTGGACATGAATTGTGATGAAACTCACCCTGATGTTTGTAAAACATGTTACGGACTCTCTGATCAAACATAGACCCAATTCACAAAGTGATGTTGAAACCAATTATGGTTCATGTTGGTTTCACACACGTATCCCATGCATACATAAAGGTTTGGTATAAATGTGTGAATTCAATTCAATCTTCAATTCAGTTATTTACATCACTTTAAAAACACATCAAAATTATTTTGAAAGATCAAATTTTACATATCAATACTAATTATGTAATATGACATACATATAAATAAGTTTTAAAAATTATATAGAAATAAATTCTAAAAATTCCTTTTCATATGGTTTGTGTCCAGTCTACTGTATGCTAGTTTATTAACATTCCTGTTGAATGAGTATGGGCTCAGAAACATAGAGCCTTTTCACTCAATTATTACACCCGTTTTTATGCCCCCGCAGACGAAGTCCAGAGGGGTCATTAAGCGTTGCCCCTGTCCGTCTGTCCCCCCCCCAAACTTGGTTTCCGCGCAATATCTCAAAAAATACTTAATGGATTTTTAAAAAATTTGATGTGTAGGTAGATGACACCAAAATACAGGCTAAGATTGAATTCAGAGTCCGCAGGTCAAAGGTCACAGCTCTTTAAATATGCGAGTTGGTTTCCGCATGAAAACTTTTGAAGTATTCAACAGATTAAAAAAATTGTGGTGTGTAGGTAGATGACACCAAGAGACAGGCTAAGTTTGAATTCAGAGTCCGCAGGTCAAAGTTCAAATGTCATAGCTCATTAAATATGCAAGTTTTTCCGCATGATAACTTGTGAAATATTCAACAGATTAAAAAAAATTTTGGTGTGTAGGTAGATGACACCAAAAGACAGGCTAAGTTTGAATTCAGAGTCCGCAGGTCAAAGGTCACAGCTCATTAAATATGCGAGTTGGTTTCCGCATGAAAACTTTTGAAATATTCAACAGATTAAAAAAAAATTTGGTGTGTAGGTAGATGACACCAAAAGACAGGCTAAGTTTGAATTCAGAGTCCGCAGGTCAAAGGTCACAGCTCGTTAAATATGCGAGTTGGTTTCCGCATGAAAACTTTTGAAATATTCAACAGATTAAAAAAATTGTGGTGTGTAGGTAGATGACACCAAGAGACAGGCTAAGTTCGAATTCAGAGTCCGCAGGTCAAAGTTCAAATGTCACAGCTCATTAAATATGCGAGTTTTTTCCGCATGATAACTTGTGAAATATTCAACGGATTAAAAAAAAATTTGGTGTGTAGGTAGATGACACCAAAATACAGGCTAAGTTCGAATTCAGAGTCCGCAGGTCAAAGGTCACAGCTCATTAAATATGCGAGTTGGTTTCCGCATGAAAACTTTTGAAATATTCAACAGATTAAAAAAAATGTTGGTGTGTAGGTAGATGACACCAAAAGACAGGCTAAGTTTGAATTCAGAGTCCGCAGGTCAAAGTTCAAATGTCACAGCTCATTAAATATGCGAGTTTTTTGCGTATGATAACTTGTGAAATATTAAACGGATTAAAAAAAAAAATTGGTGTGTAGGTAGATGACACTAAAATACAGGCTAAGTTCGAATTCAGAGTCCGCAGGTCACAGCTCATTAAATATGCAAGTTGGTTTCCGCATGATAACTTATAAAATATTCCATGGATTAAAAAAAAAATTCATCAGTGTCATAATCTTTTATACAGGAAATTTGCAAAATGTCCTTTGTAAACAAAGGAGAACACACCAAATTGTCAATTCATGGATATACATTCATATGAAGAGAAAATTATTGAGCAAACATGCATTTTGTTTCCTTTGCTGCTTTCCATAGTTGCGATTGATCAGATCAATCACAACTCTCTGTAAGATGGGCCCCTGATATCGGATCGAAAAGAATATAGACAAAATTAGCTTCTTTTTCCCTCTACCTACCTCTGATGATTTCCAGGTTGTCAGTCTGCCTACAGGTCTGGTCAACTGTTGGTTTCTCAATAATGGTAAAGAATCAAAAGTTGGTTAAACATCACACTTAGGTCTGCATAATGCAATATATTTTGCACCCCTCCACCTCCAGAAAAATCTGGTTTGGAAATTAAATAAAGAAATAGATGCCATTTTTTGCCATATTGGGGCAATTTAGGGGAGTTTCTTTCATTTCAAGGGCTACTTTTTTTTTTGCTTAGCAAGCAATTATGCTGTCAAACCAAGAGCATATCTCATTATTCTGCTATATTTAATATATTGATTTTCTAAAAGTTATTTTAGATAAATGCCAGTTGTAATGATCTCAAAATGAGTTCGAACATAATCTTATGAAATTACCACCCAAGTGCTTGTTTGTATATAATAATGATAATGTTTTATTTACCCAGGGTAGCCACTTCAGTTAGGAAACTGCTCTACCAGCGGGCCCTGCATACATAGGCAGCGGAAGCGGGGGGGGGGACTAAATTTTAGGTGAGGGGGGGGGGACGATCCCCCCTAAATTTTTTGTTGGTAACTTTTTTTTTTTTGCTTGTCAATTTTTTTTTCCTGCCTCCCCCCTATACTTTGTGATTGATAACCTTTTTTTTTTTTTTTTTTGGCTTGTCAAAAAATTGTGTGGTAGTCCCCCCCTAAAATGTTTGGCTTCCGCCGCCAATGCCTGCATATAACATAATATGTTATCATTACCCTTCTCCAATCTAAATGCTGAGCGCCAAGCAAGAAGGTAGAAGGTCTCATTTCTATAAGTCTTTGGTATTAACCCTTCGACCTCCTGTTTATGAGGCGGGCGCTCTACCACTGAACCACCATGCCCGGTTTTATAAATAAAAAATGTGTACCAAATGACTACCGATTGGGCAACTTTAGACAAGAGCATTCCATTTTGCAAATTTTGGGGGCAATTTTTGTTGTCATTAGGGCAAAATCGCTCATTGCCTTCATGTAATTTCTTTGCTGTTAAAAACCGTAAGGTTTTCATGAAAAAAAATCTTTATTTGCATACGTGAGCTTTCCAAAAATTGTATACAGCCAGCTTTGATTAATCACAGAGGTGTTGAATTCACAAATGGCTTTCTGAAATATAATTGCAGTAATCAATAGGATAGGAATACATGTATATTGATGAACAAATAATGCACTTTTACATCTGCCTGATCAAGAATTCTGATTGTGTAATATCTTGTTGCCATGTGAAAGTAAAGTGCTCAATAGTGGTCACTCTTCAAGAATACAAACCTTTTTCAAGATCACACAGATCTTTGCTGCGTGTAAGAAAATTAGCATCTTGTGTACTGAATGACAAAATTCTAAATCATTTTATTTTTCTGTAGTATTGGAGGTGTGAAAGTACCCTTAGATTACAGAGCTGTAAGGTTATGGGGGCTGAGTTGTATCATCTACACCTGCAGATTTCGGGAAAATCCCTTTACCGTAATGAATATGTTTAAATATAAATGTACTTAATCTGTGCTCTAAACCCTTGGATGCAATATGGTTTTGGATCCTTGGGAAACTTCATGGTAATATGATTAAATGTACATGTATATTGAAATAGATGTATTCAGACCCATTAATTTTCTTGATTTTGCTCAATAATTAAATATCAGTCTGAAGATACTAAATGCCTTGTAGCCTCACATAATCAATTATTCAATCAACTTTTAAAACTTACAGAATATTAGTAGATATATATATAAATATGATATTGATTGTCAGCCTATTGACTCATAGTTTAAGTCATTGTAAGGCTTAGATTTATGTTGGACCCAGAATAGACCTGAACTAGTGGGTTCTGGAGAAGTTCTTTCATACTTTACATCTACACAATCCTATAGAGTCGGGACGAGACCTGACATTAGACTTTATTTCCATCTAGATTTAGACATGTATAGAACTATCAAGATATTTGGGGGGGTTAGATTCTAGTTCAGGAACTATTGAGATCTACATGTATAAGAAGAAAAAGAAGTACCAACAATCTATACTTGTTAGATCGGGGGGGGGGGGGTGTTTCACAAAGATTTAAGTATGACTTAGGTCACACTTAAATGCCGACTCGTACATGATATGAAATGCGCAATCTTATTGATCAATACGCAGTAGTGTGCGTCCTCTTGGCATGATCTGACCATTACTGTCATGCCTTCTATACCGCGCGACTAGGCATTTAAGTGCGAATCTAAGTTATACTTAATTCTTTGTGAAACACCCCCTGATCAGGCTTAACAAAGTTCTAGTTAGTCCTAGACCCAGAACTGAAGGCACTGTTACACTTTTAATTGCCCAGAAACAAGTCTACAGCCATTTGATTTGATTTTTTATGGTCATGTCAAAATCTTAGATGAAATTATTTGAATAATTATCTTCTAGGTATACCTGTAGGCCAACAGTTCATGTTCACTGAGAAATGTGTATATATCCACATGCAGCCTTTGCCTGTAGACCTGTCCTGGATACAAATTTTCTCTCAAATAAATTATAAAACTAAACTCTGAGAAAAAGTGGGGGTTTTACAGAAGTTGTTTAAACAGTCTAAACAAGTGTTTAAAATCTTAAACAGCAAAGTTTAATTTGTATTGTTTAATTCTCAATAAATTAAAGCATGGTTGTTTACCCTGTTAAAGAACTATTGCAAGGTTTATATAGTAAACAGCGTTGTATGAAATTGTAAACAATGTTTTAACTGTGTACCTAAGAACATGTTCCAGTCACGTGTAAAGTCGGGGATAACTTTACAACCAGCTTTAAGAAACACCCACCTGGTAGAGTGGGAGAAGTAGTGGGGATTTTAGTTTACTAGAATCACATTATAAAGTGATGGCATGAATTTTTGTTTGATCTTCGGTGAACTTTCCTAGAAACTTGTGAATAATTAGTTGGCCATCTTTTCAAGCACCCACAAGCAGAATGATTGTTTTCTAGTTTCGATCTCTGTTTAGAATTTATATTGGGAATACTTTCTTGGAAATGGCGGGTGATTGGCCGTCGCGCTTGAACTGAAACCCCATTATCACTTGTGACTTTTGCAGTCTGTGCTTACAGTGCAAACCATGCTTTTTATGTAGGAAAGTCGCTTGCTTCTGTTGCATTTTCACTACTCTCACTTCATTGATCATTACTGATAGTTTGGACCATACCCTGTGTAAATGCTGAGAGTCAAATGCACGGCACACAAAAATGCATGAAAGGGACTACACTCAAATGTTCGGCCCAAATTCCCGCCATTTTAGGTCATAGGTTGCATCTGAAGAATAATACTTTGTAGTATATCTTTTTTTTTAACTACAATATTCTTTCTAAATTACGTGACAGGAATTTAAAAGAGCTCACAATTATTGCCATCTTTTACAGAACAGAATTTGAAATTTAACTTTTGGGGGAATCTTGATTGATATGTGAAATAAACAGACTTATGGAATGGGGCACTGTAGAGCACTTGGATTGCGATTCGGCTGAGCCAGTGTTTTTGAATCGCGTGCATTGTACGCTACTCAGACCATACTGCAAGTGCTCATCTTTGTAGATTTTGTTTGTTTATCTTTGTCTTTAAACAAAGAAAACTTCAAAACTGTGTCATTGTTCTTGAAATATAAATTGATGAGTATCAGAAGATCTTTCCTTTATTTGGCAGACCAAAACGATTTCAACCTTTTTTCTTGACGGAAATGAAACTTTGGCTCTCAAATGATCTGATGAAAAGTGAAAGCTGAACCTTTTTGAAATGGACATTGACAAATTATCTAAAATAACCCCATCAGTGCATGACACGTTTCAAGTAAATAAGTGTTAAGTGGGGAAAACTAGTTTCGATTTTATTTTCAGTCCGGTCGTATATGGATTACTCACTGATCTATTTTGGGGCACGGCTGCACAAGTACATCATATTAATGCAACGCTCATACCAATGATTTTCAGTTTAGAGTTGAATTTGACTAAAATGCATCAGCTGAAAATTAATCCCATTCTGAGTTTAATAAATCACTGAAATTCGATATTGAATTACATTTTTCTAGTTTTTATTTAGTATACATGTCAATACGTGTTTAAAAACATGTACATGTAATTACTCTAATTCAAAAATCCAGTCACTTTTACAAATTTCAATTTAATTTAATTCAGTATTCATTTCCAAATTCATTAAAAAGAACAATATGAGAACAAAATTATCTATATACTGTACAAAGAAAATATAAATAACATAAAACAAAGCAAAGGTATTAACAGAACATAACTGAAACAAATAGTGGTAATGATAAAATTAAGGTTAGCACATAATTATAAAAATATAGATGAACAAAATAATGAATGGAAATTGGGCATGCACAAAAAAGCCATAAAAAGGCTTGTTAAAACACACATACCCAAGATAAATCAATCGTTAGAATAAAATCCCTTATTTGGTATGGATGCGGCAAGTACCAAAAAATAAACAGAGATAAGAATAATCATTTCTTTAAAACAAAAAACTTAAAACAAACGTGAAACAAACTTCAAGGTAAAACAAAACAGAACAAAGATAAAAACAAAATAAAACAAAAATATTAACTAATGGATAAACAATCAAATAAGCAGATAGTACACAACCACATTAAGAGAAATCAATAATTGCTCAGTAATTTCTTTTTATATTGTCTTTCAAAAGTATTATTAAATTGTGTATTATATAATAATAATAATAGTCAGTTCTTGTATAGCGCATAACACATTATGAATAACGTCTCTATGTGTAAATGAGGAATGGATTTGACTAAAAAAATTTCTTTTACCATTTTTAATGAAATGCGACTTTTGCAGAAATTTGAGTAGAAGCCATACAAATCTTCAGATTGTTAAAAATATCCCAAAATAAAACAAAAAATAACAAATAATCATGCCTTTAGCAGCAGAAATAATGAGACAATAACCGGTATATTAAAGTAAGCTTAAAAATGAACCCTTGTTTTTTCCAAGCATGGACAAATTCAAAGTGATATCCAATATCTTTGAGGTAGATAATCAGAGATACTAATTATACTTTCAATGTTTGGTTTGGCCTTTAGAGAGCTTCTAATGATTCTTAGAAAACCGTCTAGCATGAAGTGTCCAGAGCATTTGAAATAATGAAAAAGCTTCATGGTTAAGATGTTTTATGTATGAGGAGTATTTTCGGATTCGATTGAAAATTTATTTGAATTCTTATTGTTCATACTTGCAAACTGCGTTGAAGCTAGGGAATATTTTTGCTTCAAAAATTTGATGAGCAGCTTTTGTTAAAAGAGAAATAGATATTGAGAATTTTATGCACACATATGTTTCATTTATTTTCCTTAAAAAATGTATAATTCATTTCAAAAGCAGTTGAATTTATAAGAATTATGATCAAATATTATCATTTCCTGACTCATTTTTTTCTGTATTTGACATTCTCATTTCTGTGATCATTCATCATTGCTCTGAAATAATTGGGATAAATATAAATAATGAATCTGATCATATATACAATGAATCTGATCATATATACTGTATTATTGTTTTTTAAAGAAATAACAAATAGCGGTACTCATCCCTTTTAAATTGGACAAAAAAACTTTGGGCGATCAACAAGTAAATAAGTATACAGTGCTTAATAGTTCTACCAAAATTGTGATTATGTGAAATATCACATACATGTATATATCTGAAATAAGAATTATACCAAATGATATTCATATTTAGAAAAATATCACTATAAAATCACATGTTATAGCACCTTTCTTTTTATTTAGGTCTTAAATACACCTGGTGCAATTTTGGCATAGTAGAAGAATATTTCATACATTAAAGCCAATGTTTCAATACAATTTGATTTGACTGCTTTTAAACCTCGGTCACTTTTCCCCTACGGCTATATAGCGAGTCGAAAACAGCCGGTTTATTCATGTTTATTCAAACCACCTTTATGTAGCTGGTAAAAAAAAAATGTTCAAACTACTGTTTTCAGAAATGTGCCTGAGGTGTAAGAATAGCCTGCTGTGAAAATACATGAATAATAAATTATATTTTCTTAGAATCCTTTTTTCTTCAGGCTGTTCTTGTAGTAGAAGTATTAGTCTAATAGATGGATTTGAAATTTCTAGTCAATTATTTGAGGTTTGTATAGTGGGCAAGAATGATTACAGTACCTTACATTTATCTTGCTTGCAGGCTGAGTTTAATATCAGGGCGTAATTGCAAATTATGATTGACTCAGCTGTAAAAAGTTAATTTAAAGTGATTATGAAAATGCAACAACCATCAAATGTATTCTACATCATTTGAAAGGTAAAGAGAAACTTAGAAGTAACCATTGAAAACAAGCTGTGCAAACAATCTTTGAAACCTGGCTGAAATCTTCTCCTGATGTTAACTTATTATATTAGATCACATAGAAAAAGAAAGGATTTTAGAAATAGACACCACTCTCATTACAATCCTAAAACCAGTGTAGTGGAAACCTGTTCAGGAAACCAGTTTGGAAGATTGCTTCGCTTGCGTTTCCATTTGATCACCTTAAAGCGGTTTTCAAAACCCACTTCACGTAAAGGGGTCTTGTTGCTACGGAACGCTCAGTAAACCAGTTTTAAGACGGTAATGAGAACGGGGTCCAAGTTGGGCTTTGGCTATGCTTTCAAGTTTCAGAGAGAAATTTAAAAAACGATCGAATGGGAGAGAGAGACAGAGGAGAGGGGAAGATGAAATACATAAATGGTAGATAAATATGATCGGAAGGAGGAGGAGGAAGAGGAGGAATGTTGTGGGATGAATGTCAAGGTGGTGTAGGGATTAAACTCTGACATTGAAAAAAATAGAAATAATAAAATCCTTCAGAGAAAATGAAATCTGATACGACCTATGGAGTAAGAGTCTCTGATTAGGAAACCACAAGATAAAAACAATATGCCCTAGGCGGTGCTGCACCATCCCGAGTCTGCTCAATCTCGAGATTTTAGCCCGATCGGCCCTCTTCGCGATTAATCTCGAGATTCAAGAAACCCCGTCTCCACCATCGCAAGAAGAGCGATTCCTGCTCGAGCAAGGCAACAGGCCCGATATTCCGAGCATGCGCACTTTCGTATCTTGGAGTTTCAACGGCGCGCGCTTTTGAATAATTTCCTGCGATATGCAATCAATGTACTCCTTTCACTAGCACTTTCGCCGAATTCGACCGGTGTTATGCAACAATCCTCTCAGCTCAGCCACGCTCAGCGAGTGAAGAAGCGATGTATTCTTCGTTAAATATGATGGTTTTAATGTCATGGCGGAAAAGGAGGCAACGACAGAGAGAGAGGAGGAAAGAAATGCTATTTGCTCACATTTTGCGAAGGGGGGTTAACAAACAAACAATCACAATTACTGGAATCTGTACAAAAAAGAGCAATGCGTATAATCAACCCACAATTATCGTATACTGAGGCACTCAAAGAATTAAACTTAGAAGTGTTATCTGACCGCAGGAAAATCATGTGTGAAAAACAATTCCTCCAATTGTAAAAGTCAGATCATATCTTAAATAACCTCCTTCCATCAAAGAAAGAGTATAAGTATGACTTTAGGAACAGAAAACAATTTCCCTTGCCAAGGTGTAAAACAAAGAGGTACAAACAGAGTTTTATCTCCTGGTGTCTGTACAACCTTCAATAACAAGCGCATTAGACAATGAGTTTGTTTATTACCCAGTTGAGTTGAAAGGATCGAGCAGTCTCTTGATGTTATACATACATTTTTATATTTAAATATTGCGTATTCCCAGATTTGCTATCATGTTAAGTCTGTATACTTGAAAGTGATATAATGTGTAATATCTTCCAGGTTCATTCTTTATGCTCCCTTCCCCTTTTCCTCCTCTTCTCTCTCCCTCTCTCCTTCTTTTCTTTCTTTCCTTCCTTCTCCTTTTTGACCCCTTACCCTTTTTCATACTCCCCTCCTCTTTCTACTTCCTTTTTTTCAACTTCCTTTTTTCTCTTCTTCTTTTTCTTCTTCTGCTTCTCCTTCATATTCATCTTCTTTTTCTTCTTCCTTTTCTTCTTTTTCTTCTCCTTTCTTTTTTCTTTCTCATATTACTTTCTCCCCATCTCTTCCTCCTTCCCATCCGAATTACCCATTAACTATATCCTAATTTATTCTGAATGATCTGGTTTGACCATTTATAAAGAAATGCGGTTCAGGTTTTTTGCCCCCCCCCCCCTGTTTCATGTGAGTATTTTTTCAACTTTGAATAGATATTTTTGTTTTCATTCCCTACTTATTCTTCATATCCCGTTTTCCTTTTTATGCTGGTTATTTCCCTGTTTTGGTATTAATGTACAGTGTATATTGTTACATATTTCTCACCAGTTTTTAAATATTTCTTTCATATGTAATTGTGTATTTATAATTGTACTACTTTGCATTGTCAATCCAACTGTCATGGTTGCAATGAATTAATGAATAAATAAGACGACACTGCTGTCAGTGTTGTTATTGACTATGACCATCGTCGATAATGAGCGCCTCCCCCCATCGGTCTGGTCTCTCCCAAAATCCATTCACTGGAGGGACACCATAGTTGCTGATTGGGGAAACGATGAACGCTATTTGCGATAAGGTCTATTCGCGTGTATAAAGTGCATGTGTTCGGTACGATCATAGAGCTATAGCTCTATGGTACGATCGCGATGTGTTTATGTTTTGACCAAGGCGGAAGTGGAACGCGAATTGCATTATGGACTGACGTCATGAATAAATTACCCCGAGTCCAATCTCGAGTGCGTCTGCACCTACAAATTAGCGGGATTATTTGTAAAATAGCGCGCTATTTGCAAATAATCCCGAGTTGACTTGGGATTGCAATCTCGAGATTAATCCTGCGAACTAGCGCGATAATTGCATCTCCATTGCAAACAATCGAGATTTTTCAGATCGGGATAATTTGCCGGATCAGAAATAGTGCGCTAATTTGAAAACTCGGGATGGTGCAGACGGCCCTCCTGAGATACATGTAGGATGTGGTTAAAAAAGGTGCTTGGAAATTGGAATCAGTACAGATTCTTCATGGCTTTTGTGGTTGTGGTTATAGTCTTACACTCTTCGCTGGGATAATACCTCTTTTTACTGGAAATTTGGGGAAAATCAATTTTTTTTACAAGATGAAGGAAATCCTGATCATTATTTTCCCTTTACTTTTTGAGATACAAGTTTTTGCTCACCCCATTAGCATTATCTGTCCCCTTGAGTTAACAAATTGAGGTCTTCATCGACATCTAAACATGAAAATTTTCATCATCGCACACCTTTGCAAAATTGAGTATTTTTATCAGTATATCATCCTGGACATTTTTTAGATTGATATCTTTTTTATATATTTTAAAAAGAAATTTCGCATTTTCTATGAGTTTTTTTTACAAGAAAAGAAATTTTAGTTCTAAAACCATTTCTCTTCAAACTAACAAAGGTGTACTGGAGGTTGAAGATAAAGTCAGGATAAGTTTACCATTTATAAGTTAGCATAGCAATGTATTGTATGATTGACAGAACAGTTGTTTACACCCATTCTTTTACAATGGATAATCAAAGCTTTATGTCTTACCATCTCTTTACTCAACATGTATAATTAGGCTAAATTTATTAGTGTTTTCGTCAGTTAATTGCCTTTGGACTAACAAAACTTTCTTAAAAATGCACAATTAATAGTGGGTTCTTATACTAGTATAGCACGCATGTCTGTCAGATTATTATCATGATTATTACTTCACTTTCAGCAAAATGCAATATTTCCTTCCTGGTACCTCAACTTGGATTTGGTTTGGCAAAGGTAGATAAATGTCAATCAATGCACAGATCTTTCAGGGGGGGGGGGTGGTTTCGTCTGATACTTCTATCTTCTTAATTTCATTTGAACTAAGCCCTTCTCACGATGAGACCCACTATGCCGCAGCCTTATCTTGTACGTATAGAATCTATTTTCAAAATGCGTAGAATAATCAAAATTGCCCTGTAGGAGGTTTCTTTCTGTTGATTAGCAATGACTCTTCAATGCTTTCCAAGAACTGTTTTTTTGTTTGTCGTTGATGATCATAACGAACGTCTGTGGATTTTTCCTCAAGGATTCACTTTACTTTTCCTACATTTGAAGATGAATTTATTTTCTTAGAGGTATTCCTCTTCATTTCTCTCATCGACTGATGAAAGTTGCTGAAACGCTATTTCAAATCTCTTTCTTTATATCATGAATTATTGATTTAACATGAAAAATATTAGGAATTGTGTGATCATAATTTTTCCATAATTCTATCAAATGCTCAGAGAGATACAATTCCAGGAGATTTATGGTTGTTCAAATATCAATTATTCATATCTTGATTGTCGCAAAATCTTCAGAGGACAAGTCCACCCCAACAAAAGTTTATTTGAATAAAAAGAGAAAAATCAAACTAGCATAGCACTGAAAATTTCATCAAAATTGGATGAAGAAAGTTAAAACTCAAATTTTGCTTAATTTCACAAAACAGTAACATGTTTATGCACACCCTGGTCTGAATGCAAATGAGGGGACTATGACATCATCCACTCACTATTTCTTTTGTATTTCATTAAAATAAAATATGAAATATTCAAATTTTCTTCCCGTTGTCCTGTGAAACAAAGTTTTATTCCTCCCTGGACATGTGGTATTACCATTGTTTTAACATTTTATGGTTCAGTCAAGTTAGTCTTTATTGTCTAGTCTGTAAAAATTGAAATATTCTATTTTTCAAACAATTAAAAACAAAAGAAATTGTGAGTGAGGGACTCTCATTTGCATACCACTGAGTTGTGCATATAAATGTTTTGTGAAAAAAATCTTTAGAATGTCCTATCATATTTTACATTGATCAGATTTTGATAACATTTTCAGCTTTTTGCTTGTTGGATTTTTCTCTATTGATTCAAATCAACATTTTCTGGGATGGACTTGACCTTTAATATATTTTTTATCAAACAGCATCCATTATTAATCAGTTTGATGCTGTATATAGTTGGAAGATCCTTTAGAATGAAATGCATTAATCGTAATAAACAGGAACTGTAAAATGTAGGAATCTTTATGAAAGAATCTGTTCATATAAGCTCTTCTATTTTTAGGCAGTTGTCCTTTTTTATAAGTATGTCTGATTATAAAGAACTGTTTTTTTTCCTGGGAAATGGAAAGGTCAAGACTGCATATTGATATTCAAAATAAATCAATGTTTTTTCTTTTAAATCTTTGTACAGATAATAGTGACCTGATTGCCTGTTCTGTAATAACCAAAGATAAAAGGTATGTAGATATTAGACTAATCAATTCCTACATTGTAGTTCTATAGATATACATTGGCCTTTATTGCTTTACAGAACATTTCATGTAATTGTGATGGGGCACCCCCTCCCCGCCCCCCCCCCCTTTCCACCAAGAGAGAGAGAGAGAGAGAAAGAGAGACACACCCACACATTCATGTAATAAACTCATTTAAGCCTCATTTGTAATTGGTATTGCAAAGGAAACTCCAAAACTAAATCAAGCAAAGTGAACTGGTTTTTTTATAAATATACCAAAGAAATATTAATGCAAATTTAGTGCAGACTTTCACACCTATTGAGTTCTCTAAAATGTGTCAGTGGTCTTGAACAGAGACAAAAACAATGGTGGCTCAGTGGTAGAGCGTCTGCCCCATGAACAGGAGGTTGTGGGTTTGATCCTTGGCTGAGTCATACCAAAGACTTATAAAAATGAGACCTTCTGCCCTCTTTCTAGGCGCTCGGCATTTAGATTGGAGAAGGATAATAATAACATATTTATGTTATGCAGGGCCCACTGGTAGAGCAGTTCCTAATTGAAGTGGCTACCCTGGGTGAATAAAACATTATTATTGTTATTGTTTCTGTATTATGTAGTGTAATGAGGGCTTTTTGTTTTCTTATTCTAAACCACTATTTGTATTTTTCCCATCAGTCCCCAGCGGGTGCGACGCTTCTTGGTGATAGCCATCCATCAGCTCATTCTGGTGGAGCCAGATAGCAAGAAACTAGGATGGGGTGTGGCAAAGTTTGTTGGTCCTTTACAGGTGAGTGACATTGATTGGTGTACAGAGGGTAGCAGATAGTGAGAGTAGATGGGGTCAGGGAGGTGGATGCAGATGGAGATTAAGGATAAGAAGATGGAGAAGCAGTGGAGATGACAGTTGGGAGAGGGTACAATGCAGATGAAGGAAGAGACGATTCGAGGTGACAGAAGGGGAAGTGGAAAAGGAGGAGGGGGAGGGAGAAATGAGCATTGTAATATAACCTGAGTAGCATACAAGGCATACAAGTAAAATACACTAGCTCAACAGGCAAGCAATCCAAGTGCTCTACGGTGCCCGCACACCCATCAAACTCTCTTGGGTGGGAAACTTCTCATAACGTGCTCTTACAATTTGA
Organism: Lytechinus pictus; assembly: GCF_037042905.1. Lineage (NCBI taxonomy): Eukaryota > Metazoa > Echinodermata > Echinoidea > Temnopleuroida > Toxopneustidae > Lytechinus > Lytechinus pictus. The sequence goes on from NC_087254.1 coordinate 30,711,030, forward strand.
GAAGACCGGCAATCTTGGCGAATTCTTGTATAATTTAGAGAAAACCTGTTTATTTGCACGCGTGTTCTTTCGGTGATAGAGCAATGCACTTAGTTTCACACTGTAGAAATACCCATCAGAGAATACCGGGTATTTCCTGCGTACGTGCCAGTCTGAAAGGACCTACTGATGAACTTGTTGGTTGAACTTGTTCCACAATCCACAGATGGCCTGGGGGTGAATGACAGTTCACAAGGTCACCCTGAAAGACAACACCCATTCTACAGGAATATGTGTATTCCCCTGTAAACTTGAGTGAGCTTTCCAGGAAAGCCTACAACTGGTAATAACCTAATCCTTCCTCACCTCGCTAATCCGCTGGGACACTCTCTTTCCCAGGCAGCAGGATGGTTGCTAATAACTCTACCTGGTTATTTTGGTCTCTACTTCAGACACCACTAAACATTGCATTATTCATTAACAAATGTTAGAATTCTATGATTGACAGATTGACTGGCAATTGGCATCTTTTCAGTAGATTCTAACATTAGCTTTTTGCCATCATGTAGATAACAGAACTGAGCTATTTTGTACTTCTTATAGATGTTAAAAAGTTTCCAACTACTGTGTAAGCTCAATTTTTGTGGGTAATTTATTTATTTTTCTTTTTGGAAAGTTTTCATTATTCTTGGTATTGTAAATTTTCCACTTTTGGTCTCTTAGTGTGATAAAAACAGCCATATTTGTCTATTTCCTTTATTCCTTGATGAACACATTAGGAATTTGTTATATGTACTAATCTACAAGTATTGATATAAAATATTACAACAATTCAATTAAAGAGATTTACAAGTATCCAACCCAAATACATGTATGAAGTTGTAAAAATATAAAAAAGTTAGAGTAATAAAGTACATTAGTATTCACAAGTTTAAGCCAAACAATTTGAAAGTTGTCTTTATAAAGTTGATGTGGGAATTTCCTATTGTCTGAATACATGCTTATTGTTGTACAATGCCTACTAGCTTGTTTTATGTGAGCAAATGGGTGTTTGACAGTTAAACATTCGTACTGTTGGACATGTAACGTCCATAATGTTCCGTCGCATGGTCGGTAACAAGGTGATGTCAAAATAAGGATTGCATTGCGCTTAGTAAGTGCAGGTGCAATACGCGTACAGGGCTTACTGGCTAAATGCGCATTGCTGCTGCAGAACCGATGCGTGTTTGTAGGATTTTGCTTTTTGCTTTCAATAATCCTTTCTCATTTTCATAGATAAACAGGGAAAAAATCAATTATAGTTCATAATTTCGCTAACTTCCAAGGCGTTGTACAACACAAATAGCAAATATTCTTGTTCGTGCAATGGTGCGAGATTTCGCATTTGGTGAACACTCTATTCAACAAGGCATAGCTGAGTTGAACAGAGCATCTTTCTTTCACCTAATATGCAAAATCTTGCACCTATTCGCTTTTTGTATATAATTTTAAGGAATCACGATTCACATTCGTTGTTGACCATATCCCCATATATCTTTTTAAATTGAATTCACTTTGTCAAGTGGCCCTGTGTCTATTTGATAGTTTATGAATGAAGTTTTGAAATGAAAATTTCCTTGAAAAAAATTACCTACATGCAAAGTTCAAATTCTCAAACTTTAAAACCCTAAATGCTCTGCACTGTTCGTAAATTACCTCTTTTCTTTGCCTGCCAGCAAGACTACCATACATCCTATCAGCTGATTCATAAGTCCATTCATTTCTCTTTGCAGTTATAAATATATCCTTGCCTCTTTAAAAGACTGCATGTCGGATTCCAAGATTACTCACTACTATTTTCCCCATCTCTTCCCCTACATCCTTTGCCCCCAGACAAGGAAGGACTTTTTCTCAGAATCCAATGCCGAAAATAAAATAAAAAAAGCATTATAAGTACACCTCATTCACCTTTATAAATGCTTTGCTTTGTGGTGTACCTACTTTAATATAGAGAGAACCTGGTCTTAAGTTTGATTCCCTGATGACTACTGAGTCTGAGGTATTAAACAAGCTTTTGAAGATTTAGAGGAAGAGGAATGAAGGAAGAATAGATTAAAGATAGTATATTGTATTTTGCATGTGAGAGGGAGGTTCGTTCGTCTTGGAGCTTTTACACCGCGACGCAGAATGAATCTTAGAACACAGCAAATGCCTTGAAAGTGCAAGTCAAATCACAGTGAAAAGTTGGGAGGTCTTTGTCGAAAATTGGTGAATCGGAACAGCAGTTTGTCCTACGTTTTGGAGCTGATGAAAAATTGCAATTATGTTGTTTGTCCAGAGTCCAGGACAAAACTGCCGTTTCAATTCACCCACCCTTGACCAAGAATTCATTGTCATGAAGGGCATTTTTCAATTCAATTCAATTCAATTTATTTTCCACATATTGAGTAATAAAAATACAATATCAGTACTTTCAAATACATGCATAGATAATTACCATACAGATATAAATAGTTACAATATATTGCATAAAAAGGAAATAAGAAAATCAAGATGTGAAGGGGATTGACAAAGGCCATATTGATCTATCGAGGTCAATCCCCAATGATAAAATAAATGAAATACATTAATTACATTTGAGAAAAAAGATACTTGACCTCAAAAACACAGACAAAGCAAAAGACAGGAGGGATAGGCAAATATAAAACTACCTTAAGGAGTAAGAAGGAAAATTTGTATTTTTGTTTCAAAGACAGCAGTGCGGGGGAAAGTTTGAGTTCATTAGATAAAGAATTCCAAAGTTTGGGTCTGACATATTGAATAGTGTTTCGTAAAAATGTGTATTTGAAATTTGGAATAAATAGATCATTAGCTTGTGTGGTTAGACGACCGGTAAGTGATTTATTTTGTACAAAACATTTATTAAGAAAGTTTGGCAATACATTATTAAGAAAGTTTGACAATACATTCTCTATGTTCATGAAGGTGTTCTGCGTCACAGTTGCAAATACTGATTGTTTTGCCAAAGACATATTGGAGGTAACATTCCAAGCAAGAAAGAAACTGAAAGATTATATATATTTTAATTTCCCATCACTCACAACTGTCTGGTCGCAGCAGTGTATCAGACGCAGACTTTGAACTGCATCTAGAGAATATGAAAATGATGCGTGATAGGGTCACATAGCACCATTACTGCGAACAGCACACCATCCCTGCACTAATCTCATGCAAGTGCGCATTCATTGAAAACAGCTGTGTCCTCTCAATCCCGCACCCAAGATAGCTCTCTCTCTACAAAATTTTGTCCCGGAATCCTTGGATCGACATGGGAGAGAGTTTTCTGTTACCCTTTTCTTGCAAAATTTTCTTAACCCTGACTATCTTTAACCCAATACTATCCTTATTCTGTAGTACCATATACTGTCTTTTTTCCTGTGAGAAAAAGGTATAAGACCATTCATGTTATGAATTAGAGATTTTGGAGGTTGGATTTGGATTTCGGGGCATTCTCCTAAGATCAGATAATAATCTGGACTCTAATATGCTTTTCACACTGCACTTTTTTTTCCTTAACCCCGGGAAATTGGTGGGGCTAAGGGGGGTCTTAGCCCAACCAATTTCCTGGGTTTAAGCTTAGCCCACTTCATTTTCACACTACATTTTAGCAAAGTGGGCTAGCACAGTAAATAGTTAAGTACTATCTGGCCCTGCAAAAAAGCAGGGTTAGCCGGCTTATTGCGGTGCTAGCACCACAATTGCGGTGCTAAGAGATGCAGTAGGAAACGAAACTGGGCTAAGGAAAAGTGGGGCTAAGCAATAGCCAATCACAGAAGTCGAAATTGCACGTTAATCACGCTCTGTATGGTAAAATCATCAATATTCATGAACTGTGGGATAGTCCGGGGTTAAGGCGTTAACCCCGGCTAAGCAGATAGTATGGGGTTAAGAAAGACAGTGTGAATCCAAAAAAAGATAGTATGGGGTTAAGGATAGTCCGGGGTTAAGGATAGTATGGGGTTAAGGAAATGCAATGTGAAAAGCATATTAGTATGGGGTTAAGAAAGACAGTGTGAATAAAAAAAAGATAATATGGGTTAAGGGTACTCCGGGGTTAAGGATAGTATGGGGTTAAGGAATGCAGTGTGAAAAGCTTGTAGGATTATGAGCGTACAATTAAGGCAATTCCTAATCAAGATGAGATAAATGGATAGCATTTTACTTACTAACAAACTCTGAAACAAGCAAAAATTTGCAATATTCTTTTAGGTTCTTTAAAAGCAGAGGGGTATAAATACCAGGAGATAAATTTGAAACGTTGGTACTGAGAATGGATCCTTTCATATTGTTTTCAAACACAGGCTTAGATGTTTAGTATTTAAGAAACACTTTTTATTTTGATCCATTCATAGGTTAATACCAACAAGTAGGGCTACACGTACATGTAGCAAAATATCTACCATTATTTAATCTGAAAATTTGGAAACCTTTTTTTTTTTTCTGGGGTTATTTTTTTCATCAAATTTTGGAGAAGGCAGATGTCTACCCACTCTCCAAGAACCAGCTTTTGGACAAGATGAACCCCCTAAAAAAAATTGTAAGTGCTTGTATGACTTATCATTTCAATACCCTCTCCCTTGTGTGTCTTTTTAGGGCTGATCACTAATACAAAAGCCAATAAATGAACAACAAATGTCAGCTAATTTTCTCTGAATCATGACTATGTAAAGCTTCTCCCCTGGGTCCTCTGACTGACTAAATTATTTTTAAGGATATTTGATCCCAGTTCAAATCGCTGGAGAGATACTTGAACACTGTCCATGATAATAATTGGCAGAAAGATGAAAGCCAGATTTAAAAAAAAATGATGCATACTTTAATTTGTGCCATGAGATAATTAGATGATAACTGAAGGGCCTTGTGAGAGTTTTTTTCCACGAAATCCTGCTTTTAAAAGTGACGACAAAGGCGATTTACAATAATGATGATTAACGAACTTGTTTTTTGTCTTTTTTTAATCATCCATTCCTCTCTGTGTCATTTTTTTCCAAGAATATCTTTCTATGGAAATTATAAAAAAAATGAAATGGGTGTTTATTCTGTGAGCATTTTAGCATATGTCGTAGCAAACGGCTTTGCTATGTGCATGGCGGAAAGTTTTTTTCCTTGTGATATTCTTTTGATAGTCAGTGCATGATAGGGTTGTGCACTATTACAAGTTATTTTTATGGCAGTGGGGAAGGGTGAGGTTTGCTTCCAGTCATGGGTTCATCATGAGGGTTTTTGCCCCCTGACATACTTTCCAAAGATAGGGAAATGCCCTCTATAGTCTCATATCCAGTCTTACTCATGGTTTTCTTATGAATGATATATTATTTGTATAAAGTGTTAGTTGATAGCCAAATATAAGATAAAGAATTTATTACCAGTTTTCCCTCAGAGTTTGCAAGCCTTAACCCCCATTACTTGTTTTTGGTTCTTCCCTTTGAGTCAACATCTTTCTCTTTGCTCATTCTGTGGAATATATATATCGTAAAGTCATAAATTTTTGCAGAGTGTAATTCAAAATGCCCTTATTCAAAAGGGGAGAGAGAGGGTGGAAGGGGGCATTTTGTGATTGTGATTCTAAATGAATAAAAAACCCAGTAAAGTTGACAGAGAAAAGGAGGCAGTTTGAGGGGAGCTTACGGTGTAAAAAAAAGTATGGATGATGAATTGAAGGGGGTGCCCTGAAGGGGAAATGATCCATCTTGGAAAGGAAACAAACTGAATCATAGCTGATTTCCAGAAATACCCAGGACAGCGTTCCTGTCGATATATGTCTCCATTCACTGGATATATTGTCCGGAAATTAAAGCCGGGGACATGGAGAGTTCGGCAGAGGTAGAGAATCCGAAAGCCAAGATTATGGAGAGAGATAGTGAATGAGCAATCCAGCATTTGAGCTAGTGAGAATGATATTGAGAAAATAAATAGAAGAGAAAGAAAGATAGGCATATGAAAAATTTAAAGGTAGATAGTTTGATGGCCAGAAAAGAAAGATGAGAGAAACAGTGGAAATAATGTGGCAGACTGATAAAAAGAGGGATAGAGGAAGGAGATAGAGAGAGAGAGAGAGGAAATGTGTGGGACAGAGAGAAAGAGATGAAGAGACAAGACAAGGAGGGAGAAATTAAGGAATGACGGGTAGGGAGGAGGGATTAAAAATGAAATATTGACACACACACACAGAGCATTAAGGAATAGGACATTTATTGCACTTTATGAAAGTGAATGTCATATATACTTCATTTTTACCAACTACATGTACAATATGGGAGAGATCAAACTTTCTCAAGTATAGCTTCATGGAAATCATAGAATAAAGATATAGAAATATTACAAATTTAAGGGCATTTACATTTTCCAGAAACAAAGTATATGAATAATTCATTGTTTTGTACAAGAATTTATTAGAAATGTAATAATAAAAGTTATTGTCATCATATTATTACTCGGAAAACACTTGCAATGCCTATATATCCTTATTTTCTGGGATTGAACAACTCGTATTTCTAGTACTTTTCTTTTTTTATGGGGGGGGGGGGGATGGGGGCTCAGAGCTCAGCAATTATTCTTAAGTGACATTAACTTTTCTTGTACGGTAGTTAAATTCCAAATGAGTCTCTGATGATTTATGTCACTTTATGATGGCATTAGTAGCGCATTATCACCATTTGTCCCTATAGCAAAAAATTAATTATTTATATCGACGTTTTCCAGGAAACATTATATTGCCTGTACGGACAATTCAGCCATGTAGAGACTTGGAAATGATATAGCATTGACTGGTGGTGCGTGAAATTAACATTTTATTAAAGGCAAACCGCAGACATATTTCCTTTGTATAGATATTGATGAAAAACTGCATTTTAAATTTTGTGTGACTTTTCATTGCAGGGTTGCTTGCAGTCCAGAGTGCGTTATATTTTATTTTTTATAGTTTTTTTCGTAGGCCCTTTCATTCGAATGAAAGAGCTTTGTCATGATAAAGTTTTTAAGGCCTGTATTCGGAAATTGCCAATTCGTCTATTGCCAACTCGTCCACTCATCGCATGGTCTAACTTCATTTAGTCTAATGCCATTCAGTCCATCAGCATTTCGTCTAACAACCATTTGGTCCAATCATCACTTTGTCTAATTGCAAGTTCGTCTATGACCATTTCGTCTCATAACCATTTGGTCTAATATCTATTTAATTTTCTTTCATTTTGCCCAATTAATGCTTATTCCAATTAGACCAAATGGTATATGGACTAAATGGCTGTTGGACCAACTGGTTGTTGGACAAAATGGTGAGTGGATTAATTGGCAGTTAGACCATGTAGTTTAGTGGATGAACTGATGGTAGACCAAATGATAGTAGACGAGTTGGTAATTGGATGAATAGGCATCAGACCAGTTGATAATAAACCCTGTACACAGCTTTGATGACTATAATAACTATGAATAGTATTGTAGCACCATCTGACATTACCTTTTTTTTCTTCAAAATTATAATGATTATGATTCTGTCATTGATTCTTTGTGAAACTTAATTTTACATTTGGTAGTAATAGAATTACTTCCTCAAATGCACAAAACAGTGAAATCCCGCAGCTGGATTAAATACAAAGCCGTGGTAATATAAAGTGAGTAACTGAATATGCAACTAGATAAATGGTGCTTTATCAATCTAAAAATATTATTGATAGTGAACAACACTTCAATGAGAATTGCTGAAAACTTAAAGGGGTGCTTTAAACTAAATACATCTTTGTATAAATCATATCTGGATATGACTTTACCTATTTAAAAATTGGAATTAATTTTAATGTATTCAGACTAGTCTTATCATGGCTTGTCACGATTAAACACTAAAAAAAAATTGATTTATGATTCTTAGAGAATTTGAATTTTGTTAGTGTAAACTATATCCTACACTGTCTAAAGAACTGTCAAATAGATGATTATAATTAAAAATTGACAGTTTTACAAGTTTTAGATATTTATACATACCGACAATGGAAATATGTAGTAAAATAGTGGGGGGTTTTTCTTGTAAAAATATATACAAATGCATGGCATACCAAATTTTAGCCTATAAAACCATGCCCTGTTCTTTGCATTAGGTTTTTATGTTGAGGCTATATTTGTGGTTGATTCCAATTTTCCAGTAAATAATGCTGTATAGAAAGGTTTTGAAATGAAAACTTGTAGCCGCAACGTATGAGTTTTATTTTGATAGTTTTTTTTTTTAGATTGAAAAGCGTCAAGGACACACAAAATAGTATATTTTACAATCTTACTTTACCACTGGAAGATACAGTATATTAATAGAATAGCTCCATCTTGTGTTGTAAATGACACAGGTATCAGCATACTAAAACGAGTAAATGACAAAAGGCTCTCATATTTCAATCAATAACTCTAAAAGGAGAGATTATTAAATATGGAGGTCGCAAGTAGAATTAACTGTGATGTTTGCTGATAAAAAAAAGATCTCTACTTCATATAATTTTAAAAAAGGTGCAGACATACTGACGGAATACAGAGCAAACAGATATCAGGGGATAAATATGGGACTGAGGGCAATACCTTCTTCAATGCATGAATAAAACATCCCTCTGATGTTGCAAAAGAGCCTCTGTCAAAGGCTCAATACAAAAATATTGATTTGGTTTAGAATGAACATACTGCAGTAATAATTTTTGTTTGTATGTATGTGTATAATTTTCCAAACAGAGAGGTGCAGAAGGAATCATCAAAGTAATTTTGAAATGAACAAATTTTTACATGCTCATGAATAAGCATTATCTCTGCACACTGAATTCTTTTTTTATCTGGTTTTCTTTTTATTTCATATCAGTCATTGTCAGTCATAGTGAAAGAAGAAATTCATTTTTGATATTGTTTGAAGTAAATGTAAAAATGCATAATTTTGCAACATTCGCTCATAAGTGGAAAAAGAACTGAATGTATACACAACAAGAGCGGACATTTACTTAAAATGGTGCCTCTTTATTGATGAAATCATATGCAATATAGTTTTCATTATATTAGACTTTTATGGTTTACATTGGTCTTATGTTTATGATTTCAACATGTGAGAGATGATCAAGATAGTTTTGTAAAGGGGGTAAAACTGTAAAAAGCAGTTGACTGTCCGACTCTGTCAAAAGATTTTATCCCTAACAGGGACTGATATGGAATGTGTCCAAGTGATCAAGGCCTTTTAAAGTTTCTTGTGATCTTTATAAAGACAAAATCCTCCGAAACTGTCATGTGGAATTAGTGTTGATTGTCATATATATCATGTATGTTTGTATTTATCGGATATCATTTTTGACAGATCTAATTGGAAAGCAATGTGCATGTATGCATATGGAGAGGAATTTAGAGAGAGTGATAAATTTCAATTACATATATGCTTCTCACAAGTAAAAACAACCAAGAGTGTAACAAAATAGTAACTTTTCATATTGTAATTTTTATATGATTTATTTTCATTTTTTTTCTCTGTGATTGATTTTATACTTCAGCTGTTGCTTCCAGAAAAGTTAGGAGTTTACTCAATATTGATTCAACCATAATTTAACACCCCTTTCATAAACCTATCCTCCAATTAGCTGCCTAATAGTAATGCGGATAATTCAATAAAAATTGTGTTCACAAACTCCGAAAATTATCCGCATTATTTTTACGAGCGCCCGTCCTGAAAAAGGCGGATAATCGTCATGACAACTGGACACGCCCCCTCCGATGCGGTTGTGTTGGAAAAGGGTGACCTTGTGACCGCACCATGGCAATTATCCGCATTATTTGGAAATACGTTCATAAACTCAAAATCTTGTTCTGATGCTGCTATTATGCGGATAATTGCAGCATCAAAATAATGCGGATAACTCTGGTCCTCCTCCGATTTTACGACCAAATTATGCTGCTATTAGCCGCATAATTGGGTTTATGAAAGGGGTATTAGTGAATTACGAAATTTCAAATACATGTATATCTTTATTTGAACAATAAAAAAAATCTATAATGGATACATGAAAGAAGGATAGTATTTCAAAACAAGTCTTTTGGGAATTACAACAAAAAAATGAAAAAATAAAGTTTAAGGAAGCAAAGCAAAATAAATTCAATTAAAAAAATCCATGCATCAGCAGAATATAAATTTCCATTTATTTGGAGTGGTTAGCATGATTGTATTTGCAAAGCGACAGTTGGGATTTTAGATAAGATTTTGGTATGTTTGATTGCTAAATCATTGTTTTGTGCATGTCAAAAGGGAAACACAGTGAATGTATGAATACCGAAGAACTCAAAATTTGCTGTTAAAAAAGTTGAAAATTGGGGACTTTGTTACCTGAACATGGTTTGATGTAAAGAGAGGTCAGAAGTTTGTTAAATGTTAGTCATGTTCCTAACAATACCTATCTTCGGAAGTTTATCTGGCAACATCCCAATTATCCCCCACCCCTACTCCTTTAAAAGCCATCTACATTTTTTTTTTACAGACAGAGTTAAAGGGAAAGTTCACCCTGAAGAAAACTTTGTTGTAGAAATAGCAGAAAAAAATATAGGTGAGGGGTTGAGGAAAATCCATTAAAGATTAAGAAAGTTATTAGAATTGTAAGTTTTTGATTTGCGACGTCATATAAACAAGCAGCTGCCCCCATATGTTACGTAATATAAAATGCATAAATTTCAATTTTAACAGTTTATGAAGACTTTTTTTTCTTTTTAGGAATGGGTGTGAAATGATTTGTTTATTGATATACTGAAGATTTAATAGTAAAAAACATTTTCAATTTTCTGAGAAAATGACATTTCATTGAATTTTTAACATACAATATCTCGGAGAGCTGCTCGCACAACGTTCTCGCCAGGTTCACTCTGACGCTTGGCGGCGCAAAGCGACGCAAGCCGCGCAGCGGCCTCGGTGCGTGCGAAGCACGCACGGGGGGAGGGTTCGGGAGGGGGGTGTCCCCCCTCCCGCGCAAAGAGCGCGGTAGCTATCGAAAATATCAATATCGACGAGCTTAGATTGCTGCTAAATGCACCACATTTTATGTCTATTTAATGCTTCTCCGGCCACACAGCCGTAACGGTGCGCGAATTGCGATTAAAGCAGAAAGGCAATTACTGATAACTTAAAAATTGAAGTCAATCTCATTTTATACTTACAGTTTATAGACTATTTACATCGATGAATTAACTCCATACTTTCCAATGTTCAGATCGATATCGCTACATCCTTAGAAAGTGCGATTAATTTTGTGAATGCGTGTTGTTTCTTATGTCAATGACCGACTGCATCTACGGACCGCATGCGTAGCCCTTTGAGCTTGCGCTGCGTCACGCCCTTACTAAATCCAAAGATTGTTCCGACTTTATACCTCGGTCACATTTGTTCTACGGCGGCCGTACGGCGAGTCGAAAACAGCCGTTTTAACATTTTTTGTACCAGCTGAATATAGGTGGTTACCGTGGTTTGAATAAAAATGAATAAAACGGCTGTTTTCGACTCGCCGTAGAGCAAATGTGACCGAGGTATTATTTGGAAATCCGAGGCTTCCAAATAATGGGCATCGGTATTCATGAGACGGGGTCCCCAACTTATATAATTTGCATGGTTTTTTTGTTTGGTTTATTCGATACTCACTGAAACTATAACTCTCATCAGACTTCTGTTGATGATGTTTATACTAATAATTTCCAATCGAGATTCTTTTATCACAGTCAATTATTGCTGTGTTCCTTTGTATTGTTCGTTACTCACCTATAAAATAATGAATGTGCTGTGCTCATCACGAGCGTGAGAAATATTTTTAGTCATTCATTATACTCTAATATTACGAATTTGTTTTTCTTAACTGCGATTTAAAATGTTTTGAAAGTATAGGTTAATTGACAGGAAATAAGATTTCTATTTTTACATAATACATTATGTAGGCCTACAAATACAGCGTGTGTGAAAGAGAGGAAAAGGGGTGGGGTTGTAGGATGGTCGAAGGGAGAGAGCGATAGGGGAGGGGTCGTGGCGTGGACAATGACAAGGGGATGTTGAGATCGTGTGTGTGGGATTGGTGAAGAAGTCAATATTCGAAGCGAATACATTTTTATAGACGTGTCTATACTTCTACCGATGATGACGGCCGAATAATCTTTCTTACATGTATATTTTGGTGAATGTAAAAAATATTTTCTTGCACCATGAGTGGGATGATCGAGGTACGTGATTCAATAAATTGCATCACAATATCACCATAGGTGTAGTTTGAAAATCACGAACAGTTTATTAAAAATGAATAAAAGAGAAAGATCTTCTTAATTTTATAGCCCCCATCCAGCGTAAACACCATGAAGAGTTTTTGAGGTCACGAAATCAGCTGATTCGCACTCAAACAACAGGTTAACAGGTCACACACGTGGGACACATTCCAAGGGCGGGAATTCGGGGAAACCCGTTTTCAAGCACAATGATTGGCTCAAACCAGAAAGTGAATACTAATTAGATCACGTGCCATCGGCTTTGGGGCGTCTCGTTCACATTCCAACTCATTTCATAAATATCATCCACTCGCAGTATAATTAGGCTAACGACGTTGCCAAGATATAACTCATATATTAAAAGCACAATTCCGATATAAAACATAAAGACATAAGTGAACTTGAAAAATTCATCCAACGATATTAAAATTATACTAGCAACTCATTGTGGGCGTGAAAAAAACGATATACATATCCGATATCCTCTAAAACGTTCACACATATCAACTTCAATAATTCGTACTTGAAACGAATATCTGTGAATGAATTGCCAATTCCACTTTGTTGAATGTGTACTTCTATCGAAATCTATTGAATCACGTACCTCTCCCGACCCAAGGTGGATTTTCCAATCGCCATAAAGATTATGCAGCCACAATCACAGTAGACACATCCATAAATGAATATTAATTTCATTCGCTACGAACTTAATCCCCTCCCCACAAAGTCACAAACATCCCATCATTTTCATCTACATTGCCCACGGCCACCCCCATTCTCTTTTTTTCCTTTACACAAATTAATTTCAAATGATATTTTGTTTTAAATCGTAGTTAAGCAATTGTACAACAAATTCATAAAGCATTCACCGTGATGACTAAAAACATTTCTCAGGCCCGCGACAGGTGCGCTCATTATTTAATTGGCAGGCAAAGAGTAATAAAGTCTTAAAGAACAATACAAATGAAAATACACTGTACGTATAACTCACATAAAAAAATGAGTCGTAATGATAAAAAATGTGAATAATATTAATAAAGATTATTAATTATGAAAATTATAACAGATTCAATGAATATATGAAAAAAATCAAATTAAATTAGTTTTGGATCCCATCTAATCTTGGAAGACTATCGGATCCCCGGATCAAGGATTTTGATGCCATGTGCGATTTGTATTATGAATGTGACCGTTGCGAGCGCGAGTGCAGTGGCACAGAACTTGGTAGACACGCCGTCGCGAAATTAATCAACAGTTTCAAAAGATCGACGTTTAGATCAAGACTTTGGAAATAATGGAATAAAATCGGAATTTAAATGTGAATAAATCATTTTGATGTAAGTAAATGAGTTGGACATTATATCAATCCATTCCATTGGCTTTGTCATTATTAACGTGATCTTTGAATAGTTTTTCTCAATTCGCTCTACGGCAGTGTCATCAGAAATGCATTCAATGAATTCATGTAGATGTAGCTATAAAGGCTGGGGCCTGGGACGAGATGAAACTATATTTCGATCGAATTTTGATAGTAATTTTGACACACTTTATTTTTGACATAATAAGTGACAATATCAACTGAAATTCGTATTAATCTAAATTACATTGCCCAAGCCAGTAACCCACGATACCCCTCTCCCCTCACTTGTTTTTGAGCGTATTTACTACCGTTTTAAAGACGTAAATAATGTGAGCAATGCGATACGCAAATGCGAGGTAAACATCTTCGCGCTTCCCACAAAAGAGATTGGGCCTCGAGTCGAGGTCGTATCGTATATAGCGCACTAGTAGTGAGTGAGTCAAAGAAATCCCGGGAAGAAATCGTGGACGAAATAATCGACAAGTTTATTTTAGGATCTGAAAAGCAGATTATTTATTTTTATATATTATTCAGTTTTTGTGTAGATCTAGGCCTGCTTTACAGTTGTCGGCCACGGTTGTCGGGGAAGTTCAGGGTTGGCGGATTTGCCCTGAAAGTTTTCAGGCTTGGCGGCGCCCGCCAACCGTGACGCGTGGTAGCGAGAACGTTGTGCTCGCATATGACGTCACAAATCAAATAATAGAAATTCTAATAAGCTTTTTATTCTTTGATGGATTTTTCTCAAACCTTCAGCAATATTTTTCATTATTGTATCAGCTATTTTTACAATTAACTTTTTGTCAGGGTGAACTTCCACTTTAATAGCTAAATCATCATGGACCTATACTACAGCATGGACCTGTATATAGACACCACCTCTGACAGGTGGTAGGTCCATGGCTTTAACTGAAAGTCTTTTCAGACAAGCAGGTTTTAGCATCATTATAATGATGTGGTTTGAATGACTAAATTTAATGATGGTGGTTTTGATAGCGTGAAAACAAATTAAAATGGTAACGATTTGAATTACAACAAATTTTAAATTGCAGTGCAGGGTTTTCTAGTAATTGCCACTCTGAAAAGTGCAGGGTATATTGTGTAGTATCAGTCCTTTACCATTAGGCTTTAATATGAAACTGGTTTCTGTACTGTTGCGCTAAAACCCTTTGACACAATTTTCATTTCAAATCAAACTGCTAAAGTATCACATCATATTTTATCAGTCCAATAAAAGCTAAGCAGATTTTCGTCTAAGAACTGATCTATTTTGATAGAGACTAAGTGCATTCATAGAAATCATTTTGTTTTGTTTGAGTTAATTGCTGTTGTGAATCTGAAAGGAAGTATTTTCGAATGGTTTCCTAGAAAGTACATTGAATCGCTATATCAATGCAGCTGTTGCACTTTTTCATATTGTTTGCAAGTTGCAACAGTATAGTGCGGTCCTTTGTACAACAGAAATGTAGTATAAACAATCTCTTGGTTTATTATTAAAGGTAAATTGCTTTTTTAAATCACATGAAATATCTTTTCTATCAAATTATTTTACTTACTAATGATGTACTTTTTTATATTCATTATATCATTCCAATCATTTTGGCTGAAAGTTGAAACAATCGATGATTATGACAGTAGTGACAATGAATATAATTATGTAATAACAATGACAATGAACTTAAAAATAATATTAATAATGATAATAATAATAATAATAATGATACTACCACTTATGATAATGATAGTAATTAAAATGATTATAATAATGACAATAATAATAATATGTAATAATAATAAAATACTCTTTAGAGTGTTCATATTAGGCTAGTTCATATCCATCACAAATTGAAGCTCACAGTGTTTAGACATTATTACCTGGCTGCCAAAGTATCCAGTATTAAAACATATCAGATACCCATTTATCTGTATTGTGTCCAAGGCCAAGGCCGGATCACCTGAGGACAAGGACAAGGCCAAAGATGGATTGCCCAAGACAAGGCCAAGGCCGACCCACCCTAGGACAAGAACAAGGCCAAGACCGGAAGGGTCATTTCAAAGTCGAGTCTCTGTCACGTCATTGTCACTCAGTGCAGCATGTATGCATTGTAGCTGCGCTGCATGAATTGGCTTTGACATCAAGAATAAAAAAGAAAGACAAAAGAAAGTAAGAAAGAAGGGCGTACTCATACAGGTGGATGGGCGTACTCGACAGTCGACTCTCTCTCTATTAGTTTCAATAATATTTTAGAGAAAGTGACACAGAACATTCAGCATTTGCATACCCTAAAATTCTCCCTGCCTTGACCTGATGATTGTGTCCAAGGACGACTTTGTGGCCTCGAGGCCGAGGCCGGTTGAGACCCACAACACTGCCATTTATACGGTATAGTGGAGAGTGTAAAAATGTTCCTAACATGTTCCAACATATTTTACTCATTCCATACTTGCTATTTGCGAAATTGTTTTGTATCAAAGGAAAAAAATGAGTGGATTTTGATCATGCCCAGATCAAAATAAGTGCTCCTGTAAAATCTTGAAGGAAATCCACTTCAGCATGGTTTTATTTGACAGTATCCACATCACAGTTAAGGATACATTTTACACATTTATATTTGCTTCTTATGTTTAAATAATGAACTGGAACATTGACAGACACTGGTTGCTGGTTGGGGGTTAACTGAAACTTTAAAGGAGCTTTGAAGGAGAGGTTCACCATGATGATAAGTTAGTCTTTGATAAAAGCAGAAAAATTTGAGAAAAATATTGGTCAAGGTTTGAGAAAAGTCCATCGATGTATAAGAAAGTTATGAATTTTTTAAAAGTTTTTAATTTTTGATGTTATGAGCAAGCAGCTCTCCATATTATCATGTAATATAAATTCCAAGTTTTAATCGGAAATCATGAAAAAGAAATTATCGAGTAGGGTTTAAAATGAGTAGATGACTGTCTGATGATATATCCACTGCACAAATGAAATCACTTTCAATTTTTATATGAAATTCCATTTTTGAGAATTTATATTACATGATATATGGAGGGCTGCTCGTCTCAAAATTTGAACCTTGAAAATTCTTAACTCCGTTATTACTTGACAATTTCTCATGAAAACTTCACCATTATATATCTCTTAATTTATCTGCGTTTATCTAATCCAACTTATCAGGATGAACTTCTCTTTTGATGTTGATATTGTTTAATTTGTTGAACTTTGTAACCTCTTCATATACCCAGCATAGAGGAAGTTTTCATTAAATATCACGATTTTTCAAAGAAATAAAGATTGTGGTTTCCTGCGGTTTTTGCCCAAGTAACAGTTTCCTGCCCCTCCATTGTTTTTAGAGCGTTATATTTAGTTGGCATCACCTTCAGATCACTGAGAGTTTTTATGCATTCCTGTTTCACAATTTTACAAAGTCCCAGCGAAAATGAGGAAGTGGCGCGTTTGTTGTATTTCTGTTCACCAACCTAGTGATCAGCCAGGGTTTGGGAATCTATTTCTGATTCACACCCCAAACCGACATATTGTTTGCGGTTTCTGGGAAAAGTAATTAGATTTTGACCTCCGTGATTGAGATGGGTATTATTAATAGTAACCAGATGCACTCAAAATAGATGAAATGTGTAGAAAGAATATTGACCATATTGAACGTGTCAGACTGTTGATTGAAATGAGGTTGAGAATAGGATTGCTCTGCAGTTTCTTTCTATAGTCTGTTTCCATTGTTTTTATCTCCAATTTTTGATCAAAATTTAAGAATTGTTGAAGTTCCCATTTTCATTGGATATATTCAAAGCAACTATAGCAAAAGCATATTTACATCTAATCTGACTTGTAAAATGATATAAAATATACATTCAGGCCTGCCAACTAACCCTTTTTTTTAAGGGTTACCCTGTTCTTAAAATTGTTTATCAACAAAAAAGAGGAGCATTCTGTTTTTCCATTATTTAAAATAAAAAAATGAATCAGCACATATATATGTATTTGTGTGGTGGGATATGGGTGTAAGAGTAATATAATTATTCAACACTTGTAATTTCTCAATGTTTATATAAAAGAATGCTAAACATGTCTTAATTTTATAAAAAAAAGCGAGGGAGACGCACCTGACATTGATCAGAAAAATTTGTGCCGTGTGATTTGGTATCCTTTTTTTCATTTTCAAATGTTGGCAGACCTGTACATTTGACGCAATCCATTTCTACAGTGCGTATAAAAAAAAACAGGACAGATTTGAAAAGTCTATAAAATTTTTGTTTTAAATTATGATCTCTATATTTTGGTATCAACAGGTGCTCTGAAGTCTTATCCTTCAAATGCATTAAAATAATTTAGTTTCGTTCATGCTTGAGCGAACACGGGATGTTTTTGTCTGAGATTAAAAACGAGGCTTGCGCCAAAATGGCATAAAATGATAAATATGATGGTCGGACTTCTTGCTAATCGGCAGACTTTCTCTTAATCTTTTCATTATCTTTGCCATACTTTCCGAATTATGCGGTTAAAATTCATTTCCAAATCTACTTATTTGCTTGAATTGTTCTATTGTTCCTTTTTAATATGTTCTCTTTTAGCTTTGAATATTCCTTCTTTAGGCAAGAACAATTTTTTTTAACCGAAGTATGGGAGAGCGTGTTTTTTTCTTCAGATCCTTTCATTGTGTGCTACAAAGGTTATGGTGCCTGTGAACAGTGGCATACTGATGGGTGGGGGCTCGGGGTGCCCCCCCCAAAAAAAAAAAAAAAAAAAATCATGACCAAGAAAAAAAAGTGGAAAGGAAAATAATAGAAAACATAGAAAGTAAAAAAAAATGATATTTTAATAAAAAAAGTGGAAATGTTTGCTTGCTCGCTTCACAACTTTTTAATACATTTTACCAGATCTGCCATATCTTGCTCCTTCAAAATTGACTCAATACACCATTGCCATTGAAAGACATGAATCCTTTCCTGTTTGTCCTGTCAAGCACATAATTAAACTTGGTGAAGGATTCAATAACCCCTTGAAAATAAGATTCATGTCTTTTATAGGTACCATAACATAATTTGTTTCACATAATAAAAGGATTTGAATAATTACAAATTCTCCCAATTATTAATGCAAATCTTCGTACTTGGGTTGACAAAAAGTGTTCTTTTCTTATTTATGAAGGAAATTCCAAGGTAAAAGAAGTTAAAATGAAAAACAAAATAATTAAGGTAAATAAATAAATTTGTAAATGAAATTTGACAGCATTATTGGAACATTATGGCAAAAATAATGAAAAGATTAAAGAGAAATTCCAGTAGTTGCAGTAAACACTGATTTCATGAGAAAGTCTGTAAAACAAGGCTTAATTGTCAGTATATCATCGAGGATCTAGATCTGGTACAGTTACATAAACTGAACTTTGTGAAATCTTGAAATCTACGCTGAAAAATGTTCAGGCTGAAGATCCCCAACACAGATAAGCGCACGTGGGACAGTGTATAATTATTGCTTCGAATGTCGGGCCCGACGCTCTACCCGAATCCTGTGCTTATTTGCTGATTTCTCAGCAATTACACAATTTCTTCCAGAATCCTTTGGCACATATGTTTTATTTATACATGTACAAACAGACACTTTGGTGGTCATTTCATTGGATTCTGTACGAACTCATTTTGATATCATTACCAAAACTAGCATTTACCTTTAAGAGGAAGTCTTCTGATTAGCCAAAATTCTAATCATCAAATTTCTAATTTCTGCCATTTTGGCGCAAGCCTCTTTTTGAACCCCCAACAAAAACATCCCGTGTTCGCTCAAGCATGAACAGAATTTATTTTTTTAAATGACATTTCGAAGATAAGATCCCAGAGCATCTATTAACATCAAAATATAGATATAATGATTTGAAACAAATTTTTTATAGACTTTTCAAAACTGTCCCGTTTTTTTTATACGCACTGTAGTGATTGATCTCTAATGAGGGGAGGGGGAGGGAGGCACTCATCTACATTATTAGTCATAAATGCTATCAGAAAAATTTATGAATAGGGGATACTTTTCAAAAAAGCAATTTTGTAAGGCCATGGTGTGTTAAGGGTATTATCAAAATGGAAAGAAAGGGTATGTTTTTCAAGAAATGAGACCAAAAGTTTCGAAAAAGGGGTTTGCTATTTTCACCCATTAACAGTATCTTTTCCCCCATTTTATCTCTAGATTTCCAATTGTTCTAAAATCTCTTGATAAGGGGGCATGTTTTTTAGGGTTTATACTTGTTGAGGAAATCAAATGGATAAGTAAAGCACATCGAATAGTGAATAGAGTATAATAAGACAAATGAAAAATGCAAACTCCTTCCCCCCCTTCAAATCTTAACAACACGTGTTCACCGATACAGTGGCCCCTAATATATTTCCATTTATTTATATCCATCATCTTATTCAAGTACAAGGTTTCAACTCTAGTTTCTTGGAAAATATCTGTGTAGATTGATGAAGATATTTACAGGGAAATATTTGTTTTCAGTTTTATTGATTGATGTCTATCTTTGTATGCAAAGGTCACCTTGAGATTATTATCATATATGTAGGTTCTTGGAAAGTATATTATTACACACGCGCAGCCGGATTACGTGTAGGTGATTTGCCAGACAATATAACGAAAAATAATTTTCATCTATGGATCGTCATTAATTTGTGTGCAAAGCATCTAGAAAACATCATCTTTTCATGGAAATCATACATGTATTATGAACGTTTATAGAATGAGATCCAAATCAGGTGATGATGGTACACCATCATTGCCAGTGAATAGACGACTGGATAATCGGCGCCTCATAAATGCTATATTATTGTTATTATTATTATTGTTATATTTATAAGACTACTTCTTTCTGGTTGACCCATATTCTCATAAATATGTTGTGACAATGCCCTGGTTATATATTTATTATTTATATATTCAATTCAATTCATAATAAACATTTATTCTCTTACATTTTCACAAAATATCAATTTTGTGAATATATTGTTCCTCCCTCCTTTTTTTATTGAGAATGAAAATAAAATCAAATTTAATTGAATATCAATAATAGCGAACAGATGTATAATTTTTGTATTGATAAGTTCTTGCTTTTGTAAGCTTTCCAGCTTTACCTATTCTGGTGTTATTTGACACTGCAGACATCAACTCTATAAACAAATTTATTTGGAAGAAGAATACAGACATTACTGATGGATTTTAGCGCCATCTATTTCTGACGCATAATGGTGCTGTGTGCATAAGTTCTTGGAAAGCAAGCAGTTGATATAATTTACATTTATTTGTCTGCCTATGCCACTGTAGTGATGATTCTATTCACTCTTTTGTCTGTGCAGTCATAATGTTATTCTACCGTAAAGAGATGAGTTATCTTCTCTGGCTTGCCGTCTTTACAAAATATACATGTATATATGCCGTTGGGATTTTTACAAACGGCATAAAAATTAATTGCATGAAACAGGGATGAAATTGTCTATTGTTGTGGACAATGCATAAAGTAATATACCTGAATTTAACTGCATCACAAAAGTGGTCTGTTGAAGAGGATACCATAAATTTAGTTTTGATATACAGGCCTAGATGTCAGCTGCTATATATTCATTTATAATTGTGGAGAAATGAGCCCTTCATAGAAAGTTGAATGAGTCATCTTTACTAACATACTTCTTTGGGTATGTTAATAATCTTGATGTTGATAATAATTAGGATTTAGGAAGCATTTTTAAAAAAAATTCCTTTGGTTATAAATTTAAGAACAAAATCTCAATCAATGTCAGAGTAGTTTTTTTTTTAATCTTTATCTTTTAATGTCTTTGTCTAGTCCCATTTTGTTTGCAAGTAGGTTTTCTGATTATAATAACCATTTGATCTGATGACTACTCATTTAATTGCAGGTATGTTTAGACCATCTACCGGTAATTGGTCCACTATTAATCACATGTTGGTCTCAGTAGACATAATGGCAGATGTACAACAGGACAATTTTCCCCGAGGACTACTCCCCCTGATACAATTCTCATTTTGCAGCTTACCTAGAGCATGGTCTTTGCAGAAGACGGCTCCTAGGGCATGTCTCTGAGACATCTTCTCTAGTATCTGGTGGAGTTGTCTCAGAAATAGCAATGAGGTCTTGTCAGTTTTGGGCTTAAAACAAAATAAAAATCAGCATGAGTCTAGGGGAGTACCTCATCATTAGTTGTGCGACAAGTTGTCAGGTCTGACAACTTTCCTTGATTTTGATTGGCTGAGAAGCATGTTTTGTATGGTAACTGTATTAAAAAACAGATTTTGTTGAATGAAACATCTGACAAGTCCTTTCATGAAACGCACCCCAAGTTATGGTTTGACCATAGTGGAGGTAAGTGGCATTTCATCCCTGTGAATGAGGACATTTACCTACATTATTATCTGAAATGCAGGAACCCCTCCTATCCACTTTGTCTACTCACCTTCTACCCATTAGCTGAGTTTTCCTCATTAAATTTTCATTAGATTCAATGAAACCTGTGATTGGCATTTTTTTTTCTCTCTAAATTTGCTATTTCTGCAGGATCTTGAGGTGACAGGTGATAAAGATGACAGTCGATCCCTGCATGTGACCGTCCACAAACGATCCACCGCCTCCCCACATGCCAGACCGGTGCCTCTTCTTGCTGCCCGTTTCCAGTTTGATGATCACATCCGATGTATGGCAGCTAAGCAGAGATTGACAAAAGGTAGCATAATTACAAAATGACCCGGGCTCTTTTGCAGAAAAGTTACTATTATGGTAACTTTGCCATCCAATGGTATCTACTATGGTAACACTGATCAATAGCCAATCAAAACCAATGATTCCGTAATGCAAGTTATCATTGGATGGCAACATAACCATAATGGTAACTTTTATGCAACAGGGCCCAGAATATAATTTCAATTAAAGCCCATTTGCTAGTTGTTTTTTTTTAAACGATAATGTTAAAAAAGCTCTTCTCTGGTTATTTCTGGACAATAGATAGCTAGTCTGTCAGGATAGACACTCATCATCACTTTCATTTGGGTTAAAAGCATAGATACGGCCCTGTGAGATGAATAAGATATAATTGATATAAAATTGAACACGTATGTGTTGTGTTCCTTTGTACCATTTTGTCTTGCACTTCAATAGGAACTCGTTTCAAATCTTGACAGCCAATGAGTAATGACATCCATATTCTTAACAGATTTCCACACAAAAATGTGTCCATGACTTTGAATGTGTTTGAACATTTCACATTCAAACAACCTATGACCATCAATAATACAGTGTCAAAGAGTTTTTAGAATCTTTATTCGCATTCATTTTCATTACAGAACTTGAATTGATCGGTAAACATTTAGTTTAGATTCAATAAAACACCTTATTTTGATACCCAATATGGTAAAAAACTCAAAGATACAAAACTCAATGTCTCATTCTATGATATCTTCTTGAGAATTTTTGAAAAGTGAAAACTCTGTCATTTCATTTTAAATTGAGCCCTCTGCAAATTGGTTTTGGGATATTCTAAATGATATATACTATTATCATCTATACATGTATAGAGCATTTTAGCCATACATTAAAAATGTGTATTTTGGTCTGCATCAATTGCCTGTGCAGTATCAGAGTGTATCCCTAGAATGACCGAAATCCGAAATTTTCTATTGAATATGAGAGCATATTCAACAGTATAGGGCGCATGCGCGAATGCGTGAAATATGCAACGCGTACAACAATGAAAGCAATGCGGTGCGCAGCATAGAGCACAACTACGCTCGATGACGTCATAATGAACTACATGCAAGTCGCATGTCAACGACCAAATTTGATCTTATGAAGTGATGATGCCATAATGTGATAGGTTATGTGACTTGTTTAATCAAATTTCTCCCTCTTTTTGATTGCTAGGGGTGGGATAGATGATAATTATATTGGATGGCTTTCTTTCATGGAATACCAGAAATATTCCACTCGTTAGGGCCAATATTCCACTCATCTGCGATTCGTGGAATATTTGCCCAAACTCTTGGAATATTTCTGGTATTCTATTCTGAGCCATCCAATATAATATAATTATTACTACCATTATTATAAAGGTCATGTTGATGGTGTTAACATGAATTCACTCTCTAGACTGTGTCTGGATCAGATGAGCGCCATCCTGGCAAAAACAATTGCGTTCATGAATTTAGAAATAGTCTGTACTGTTTTTATTTCCCCGCAGAGGAAGTCCGAAGGGGGCATTAAGCGTTGCCCCTGTCCGTCCTCCCACTTGGTTTCCACGCAATAACTCAAAAAATATTTGATGGATTTTAAGAATTTTTGGTGTGTAGGTAGATGACACCAAAATACAGGCTGAGTTTGAATTTGGAGTCCGCAGGTCAAAGTTCAAAGGTCACAGCTCATTAAATATGCGAGTTGGTTTCCGCGCAATAACTCAAAAAATATTTAATGGATTAAAAAAAAAAACTTTGGTATGTAGGTAGATGACACCAGAATATAGGTTAAATTCAAATTTAGAGTCCGCAGGTCAAAGGTCACAGCTCATTAAATATGCCAGTTGGTTTACGCGCAATAACTCGAAAAATATTTAATGGATTAAAAAATTTTTAATGTAGGTAGATGACACCAAAATACAGGCTAAATTCGACTTCGGAGTCCGCAGGTCAAGGGTCAAAGGCCACAGCTCATTAAATATGCCAGTTGGTTTTCTCGCAATAACTCGAAAAATATTTAATATATTTTTTAAAAATTTGGTGTGTAGGTAGATGACACCAAAATACAGGCTAAGTTTGAATTCGGAGTCCACAGGTCAAAGGTCACAGCTCATTAAATATGCAAGTTGGTTTCTATGCAATAACTCGAAAAATAATTAATGGATTTTTAAAAATTTGGGTGTGAAGGTAGATGACATCAAAATACAGGCTAAGCTCGAATCCGGAGTCCGCAGGTCAAAGGTCACAGCTCATTATATATGTGAGTTGGTTCAAAGGTCTAAATTTGTTAATTATATATATGTATATTGGTTTCTGCACGATGTTAAGTTCAATCATATTGAATGAATCTCTGATCGTGTCAAGCGGGGGCATCTGTGTCCTTTGGACACGTCAAATTTCTAGTTAATTTATAAGAGCAGAGAGAAAATGGTCCAGATTATCATCATGGTAGCAGTGAGCGATGTAATATGGTGATTATTATTTAATCATCCAATCTGCTTAATACTTGATTACCAGGTCGTCAGAAGGCTCGTCAGGCTCAGATGGCATGTCTTGCAGAGCTTCTTGAGATACCAGTTAGCCACCACACCGGTCTCTATGGATCCTCCTCGGCCATCTCACATCACCCTGGTATGGCTATTGCTGTGTCTAGCCCCAAAGGAGGATCTAGTAGCCCAAGCACCGCAAGGTAGGACAACCTCAGATTTTTATGTATGCTCTATATATCACTGATCAGTTATGAAGGTAGTATCTGATTGATGGATATGTGGTAGTACAGGTCCTATGTGCATGATCTGACCAATGCGGTGATACGTTATGTACCACATGCAACTGAAAGTTAATTGTAACTTTAAGTTACACTTTACACTGAGCTTAACCCATGACCTGATGGTGTCTAAAAACTACAACCTGTCTTAAAGGTTTGGTGCACACCATTTCAATTATTCTTTTTATACGCCCGTCCTAGACGGGACGTATTATTTAAAGTTATGTCTTGTAGTAGGTCCCCGATTAGCAGACCTGCAGGTCACAGGGTTTGTAGCCGGTGTGCCACAACATTGACAACCCTCACCCTTTTTTAGCTTTACCATTTTCACCATTTCATACTTTTGGCTAGTAGTAGGTCTCTGAGAAGTAGACCAGCAGATCAAGGGGTTTGTAGCAAGTGTATCACAAAAGTTTATTGAAAAATGAAATTGAGAAATAAAAATATATGTACATATATTACAAATTACTGTGCAGTAGAAACTTTATGGTTGCTTTCAATATGGTCTTCATGGAAAAGGAATATATCACAATTTGCCTTTTCAGTTTATTTGAAGAGTCCTTGTATATTTATTATTATTATTGTATATTTATAGAGCCTATATATAGTGATTTGTCCTTGTTTGCTTCTTTTTCATCCAGCTCATTTTAGTGAATTCTTTCTTCTTGTTAATACAAGGTTGTAGCAATCAAAATCCTATCAATAACCCCTACTGACCACTTTCTTTTGGATAAGAAGTCTATTATAGTTTTTGATAGGATACTCTAAATAGTAGTCCATCATGTCACCACTAATGCTACTTATTTACTCATTAAAGTCCACTTTATTTGTGTTTCTTAAATCATCCTTTCTTTCCTTTCACTTTATGGTATATTTAATCTGTTGTTCTGGATTGAATCCTCAAGGCTACTGTTCCTAGCATTTACTAAAAACAGGAAATTTTATTAGAAAATTCTTGTCATTTCAGTAATTGCTCTCAAACATAATGCCATTCATGATTCACATGAAACTTATCTCAAAACCTACATCATTTATATCAGATCAAGATATTTATGTATTTTGTGTGATAATTCTTTGATGTTCCTTCCATTTGTTAGGATTTCTTATCACTTTGTGAGCAAAGGAGACTAATTCAATCTTTTCGATTTTTATAAACTGCTAGGGTTTTTTACAGTTAAGCTGCTCAAGGCGACAATATCCACTTATCCAACATTTTTTACATTAATGTGCTGGTATGTTTGCTGCTTTAATTGCTTCCGTACTCCCACATAAATACCCATAAATTACAATACATTTGTTCAGGTCTCAAAATAGCTGTTTTTGGCTTGCCTGCATAGCAGAGCGAGACTATTGGCGCTGCTTTTCCGATGGCGACGGCGGCGTCATCAACATTGAAATCTTAATCAAGTTTTTGAAAGGTCATCATAACTTAGTTAGTATGTGGACCTAGTTTATGAATCTTGGACATAATGGTAATCAAGTATTACTGAACATCTTGCCTGAGTTTCAGGTCACATGACCAAGATCAAAGGTCATTTAGGGTCAATGAACTTAGACCACGTTTGGGGGAATCAATATCGAAATCTTAACCAAGGTTAAGTTTTTGGAATGTCGCCAAATTATATGGACCTAGTTAATGAAACTTGGACATAAGGGTAATGAAGTATTACTGAATATCCTACCGTAGTTTCGGGTCACATGACCAAGGTCACAGGTCATTTAGAGTCAATGAACTTTGGCCATGTTGGGGGTATTTGTGGAATTGTCATCATAACTTTTAAAGTTTATGGATTTAGTTCATGAAACTTGGACATTAGAGCAATCAAGAATCCCTAGAAATCCTGTACAAGTTTCAGGTCACATGACAAAGGTCATTCAAGGTCAATGATCTTTGATCGTGTTAGGGGTATTTGTTGAATCGACATCATAACTTAAAAAGTTTATTGATCTAGTTCATAAAACATAGACATAAGGATAATCAAGTATGAATGATTTTTTGCACACGTCTTAGGTCACATGATTATGGTCAAAGGCCATTTTGGGTGAATTGACATAGTATTTATTATTATATGAATGTTTTTTTTTGTGAATAATTATTCAGTAGCTGTTTTCAAAGTCAGCACTGCCAGAGGCGTCCACTTGTTTTTATTTATATTCACTCTTCTTGTCATCAAACGTAAGTTTGCAGTTTACAATGGAAACCCATCTGTGACCTCGGAGAAATTCCTGCTACAGTTGTAATTTTGAGAAGTAACTTGCAGATATTTTCTTCTTGGGAAATAATACAAGTAACTTGTTTTCACACACACACACACAAAATACCTGATAGTTTATTTTCTGATCCAAGAAGAATTCCTGGTCAGAAAATGCATGTTTTTCTGCGTTCGAATGGGTATCAAAGTGGCTGTTTTGACGGAATAAATTCAAGCTCTGCCTATGTTACTTTTAACAAAAATATAGATATAATAGTATTGGAAGGAGCAGGTACTGAGAAGGTTCTCATTTTCATCAGAGCCAGACAACGTTAAAAAAAAAGAATGTTAAAAAGAATTTCAAGATTTGATGAACTGGTTTCATAAAGTCACTTTCGCTCAACCTGGATAGGTATTGACCTATCTTACTTCTTTGGAAAGTGATATGAATTATTAAAAACAGCTGAAAGGGAATTGGTCATCGGAGTGAAAGCGGAAAATATCAAAGATTCATGGATTGATATGTAGAGTGTAGGTGATTCTCCATCAGTCCAAGTTTTTGTTAACCCTAACTTTACCCTACCTTACCCTACATTCTAAATTTCAAGGAGGGGAAATGAGTCCTGGGCCCCCGTAACACAAAGGTTTGTGATTAAATGAAATGGCCTATCAAGATCATCGTTGCATGCACATTTTGCTCAGTAGACTGATTATGGACCAATCAAAATTGCTCTTTTAAAATTGCTAACCTTTGTGTTTGAGGGTCCTGGGGCCCTGTTTCATAAAGGATTTGCAACTGTTGTAACTTTGCCATTATGGCAACTACCATGGTAACCTTGATCCTGATTGGCTGCTGAGCCCTGTTACCATGGTAGTTGCCATTATGTTAAAGTTACAACAGTTGCAAGTCCTTTATGAAATGGGCCCCAGATCGGTCGTGAATAATTACCAACCAGTCATTGGATTAATTCTAAATTCTAAGGATTAAAATCTCAGTCTCAAAAGATTCAAATTCAAATCTTTCAGCTTTAACTTCAACTCTCCAAAGATTGAAATTCATATCTTTCAGCTTTAAATAAATTCAAATCTAAATCTAATGTTTGCCTGGTCACTATTCACTGCAAATCTTGGTTTATTCAAAATCCTTGTGCTGAAGTTAGAGTGTAGTTCGTTCCATCCACATGTGAACATTGATCCACAAAATTTGACTATCTGTATTACTTCCCATCAAGATTGACTTTGAGATTCAATTTCCATCAGCCCAAATGAGAGAGTTTTGCTTGAATTTAGAACTAATCCCAGGGTTACAGAGCATGTACTTTGTGCTCCTTGTTTAATTAGCAGATGATAGAATGGTACCCTGAATAAATGATCTCAAGCCAAAACCTTAGTGTCTCTTTACCTTCCAAACTAGGTGGATAATTCACCAAATTTTGTGCTGTTTTGTAAATAACATCCTAAGTTTATTGAAGATTGCAAACCAGAGCTGAATCTTTCAAAATAATCTATTGATTGCATTGGGATGATTTCAACCTAGATAATTTGCTGGATTGGAAAAGAGGTGATATTTGATAGCTTGAACTGATGGAGATTGGCCTAGTGTGGTTGGTTAGGGAAATTCCCTTATGAAGAATGGCCATGGCTTGGATAGCAAAGCCATCGTCATCTTAGACACCGTTCTCACTACCCTCCTAAAACTAGTTTACTGGAAACTCGTTTAGTGGAAACTAGTTTTACGTGTAATAAGAACGGTTGAAGCGATCTTCCAAACCGGTTCAAAAACCACCTAGCGATGAAGTTTTTAAGATCACTTTGCCTCGCTAAACTGGTTCTAGCATGAGTGAGGACACAATCTTTGGGAAGCGATCTTCGCATATTTTGAGCACGCTACCCCACACAACAGGTGTAGAATACCTACACTGCAGTTTCGAATTTCGCGCGAAGCGTGTCACCCCACTGAGAGCGTTTCCATAGCAATAAGATCGCTTTACGTTAATTGATTTTGAAAAAAACTTTCGTGTGATCAAATGGGAACGTTGGTAAAGCGATCTTCCAAACTGGTTTCCTGAACCAGTTTCCAGGAAACTAGTTTTAGAAACCTTAATGAGAATGGTGTCTATGATTCATGGCTTATACTTTGAATTCATGCCATCTAAAACAAGCGAGACAGGTGAAGTAAAAGGCATTGAATGGTTAAAGTTCAAGTCCACCTCAGAAAAATAGTGAAAAATCAGACAAGCATTATGCTGAATTTTCATCAAAATGGGATGTAAAATAAAGTCTTGACATTTTAAAATTTCGCTTATTTTTCACAAAATAGTTATATGCACAATTTTAGTCACATGCAAACAAGAGAATCGATGATGTCTCTCACTACTTCTTTTGTTTTTTATTGTTCGATTTAAACATTATTTCATTTTTTGCAGATTTGACAATGAGGACCAACTTGACTGAACCATAAAATGTTAAGCAATGGTAATCCAACATGTTCAGGGAGCAATAGAACTTTCTTTCACAGGACAATGAGGAAAAAATTAGAATATTTCATATTTCATATATTAAAATACCAAAGAAATAGTGAGTGAGTGATGTCATCAGTTCCCTCATTTGTATACCGACCGGGATGTGCATATAACTGATTTGTGAAATTAAGCGAAACTTTAAAAAGTCATAACTTTCTTATTTTACATCCGATTTTGATGAAATTTTCAGTGTTATGATTGTTGGATTTTTCACTTTTTATTCAAATCAACTTTTTGTTGGGGTGGACTTGTCCTTTAAGTGAAAATAGATAGCTGAATCTCTCACTATTGACTCTTTACCTGATTCATCAGAAAAATGTCCTTAAAATCTTTTGTTTCCATGATCGCATCATTATTGTATTTAGAGAAGCATTGAAATATTGAATACGAACAGTCAGATAAGTCATACCATATTTTAAAATGAATGACTATTTTGAAATAAGGTCATATCACATCAAATTGATGGTAAAATTCAGTCATTGCTTACTTTGAAATTAGTAGAAACCTATAGGGTGACTTTTCTAATTAAATGGTCTATAACACATTCCCCTCTTAAATTACACACAAATGTTAAAGGGTTACTCTTGAGTGTTGTGTGATACTTTTAGTTAATTAACTTGTTAGTAATTTATCAATTTACTACTTTACATAGTCATTGTATTAAAAAAAACTATACATTCAAACAAAAACAATATGTTTTTCAACGATTCAAGGCTTATTTTGCTCTTGTACAAAATATGTGCTCATCATAAACATTATCATCATCATTTATTCATTCATTCATCCATCCATCCATTCCCTACAAGTGTATGATTTTTTCAGTAATGACATCCTTTGACCTCCATTCATTCCTCCTGTGTCCTCCTGTGCTGTGCACACTAGTTCTGAATTATAAATACCCAAGTATGTTTTTCTTTGTCATATTACAAGACTCACTTGCTGCCAACATCCTTGCTCCTTGTTATTTCCACATTAACAAACAACCCTCCCATCTCCTTGATACACTTCTCTTCTCAACTAGTTATGTTCCACACCCAACATTTTAGCCTACATGTTGAATTTGTTCTTGGCCAAATCCCATATTTCAGCACCACTAGGACTCATCCTAATAGGTCTACATAATCAGAATATATTTAAACTTATACATTTTTCATGAGTATAATCTGTTGAATAGGATAAAAACTAAAAAGCTATCACCAGAAGGATTAATATCTAAAACAAAGATTTTTTTTCATTGTCCATTCATTATAGGCCTATAATCAGAGACTAGTTTTGCATGCTTCTAACAAGAAAGAAAAAGAAATCCAATCACCATGAACTATAAAAAAATAATTTCAATATATGGGATTTATTTCACAGGTAAATGCTGTATAACTAGGGAACTGCTCAAATATGACTCAAAATTAAAACTCAGACATTTCGAAATTCAAAAGCCTTTAGCTTTTTTAATAGTTTGTTTTCTCTTATTTTCTGGTTTGATAATTATTATTACTGATTCCAGCATGATCTTGGTTTGTGTCAAAATGAAATAAAAGTCTATCTGGGATTTTAGTATGAAAGGGTTTGTACTTGCATTTTTTCATGGTGCGTGTGTGTCTCTCTCTCTCTCTCCTGAAGCCTGTAATGTCATCCATATTGAAGATGCTCAGGTGAGGCGGTTTCTCGGAATTGTAATCATGCTAGTCTCCAGGAACAGAATCTTGTTAATTTTTTTTTATTATTATAAAAGAAATCATGCTACATGCATTGTTTGTGTAATTTCTAACACCCCCCCCCCTTTTAGGTTAAAGAGGCCATTTTCCAAATCCAAAATAGGTATCCTTTAGGCAAGAGACTAATATAAAACTAAATTTATTCCACTTTGAAAGGGTGCCAATACCATTCTTATCATTATTTTGTTTGGTATTTCATTACAAAACAAATACAGTGGTACAATTGTCCATTATTGATAAAACACACCAACACCAATATGCCATGACTCTTGGAGATTAACATGGGCATCACAGACCTGCCAACCAGTACGTTTTTGGCGTATTTAAAAATATGTCATTTTTTGAAAAAAAAAAATTAATCGTAGAGTAATTTATTGAGAAAAATCATCTTTATATGTCTCTATTGCATAAAACTTACACAAATATTAGATCTATGTAATTTCAGTTAACTTGTTTTTTTTTCAATCATTTTGTTAAAACCAGGGTGAGATATACACATGTTTAAATGTTTTTTTTTTCATCTGCAAGAGCAGTGCGCATTTTAGCTTGCATGCAGCTTGAGCGCCGCGATGAGCGAGTGCGCCATGCATTTTATTATGAAATACCCTTTTTGTCTCGCCCACCGGAGGTGAAGGCAAGACTTAGGGATCCAAATGTCGTCCGTCCGTCGTCTGTCGTCCGTCCGTCACAAACCTAATGACACGTAAGTCCACAACCGCAAGTCGCTTTTCAACCAAACTTGTATAGTAGATGGACTTGGGGGACCTGCATATTATGCTGCAGTCAGAGGTCACATGGTAAGGTCAAAGGTCATTTTCAGGTCAACGTTAAAGTTTACATGCAAGACTCTCTTATGACACCTAACTCCGCAACCGTAAGTCGCTTTTCAACCAAACTTGGATGGTAGATGGACTTGGGGGACCTGCATGTTATGCTGCAGTCAGAGGTCACATGGTAAGGTCAAAGGTCATTTTCAGGTCAACGTTAAAGTTTACATGCAAGACTCTCTTATGACACCTAACTCCGCAACCGTAAGTAGCTTTTCAACCAAACTTGGATGGTAGATGAACTTAAGGGACCTGCATGTTATGCTGCAGTCGGAGGTCACATGGTAAGGTCAAAGGTCATTTTCAGGTCAACGTTAAAGTTTACATGCAAGACTCTCTTAATAAATAATAAAATAATAAAAATAAAAAAATAAAAAATAAAAATAAAAAATAAAAGTTACATTTATATAGCGCATTACATGAAAATTTCAATGCGCTTTAAGACTCTCTTATGACACCTAACTCCGCAACCGTAAGTCGCTTTTCAACCAAACTTGGATGGTAGATGGACTTGGGGAACCTGCATGTTATGCTGCAGTCGGAGGTCAAATGGTAAGGTCAAAGGTCATTTTCAGGTCAACATTAAAGTTTACATGCAAGACTCTCTTATGACACCTAACTCCGCAACCGTAAGTAGCTTTTCAACCAAACTTGGATGGTAGATGGACTTGGGGGACCTGCATGTTATGCAGCAGTCAGAGGTCACATGGTAAGGTCAAAGGTCATTTTCAGGTTAACGTTAAAGTTTACATGCAAGACTCTCTTATTACACCTAACTCCGCAACCTTAAGTCGCTTTTCAACCAAACTTGGATGGTAGATGGACTTGGGGGACCTGCATGTTATGCTGCAGTCGGAGGTCACATGGTAAGGTCAAAGGTCATTTTCAGGTCAACGTTAAAGTTTACATGCAAGACTCTCTTATTACACCTAACTCCGCAACCTTAAGTCGCTTTTCAACCAAACTTGGATGGTAGATGGACTTGGGGGACCTGCATGTTATGCTGCAGTCGGAGGTCACATGGTAAGGTCAAAGGTCATTTTCTGGTCAACATTAAAGTTTATGTGCAAGGCTCTTGTGTCAAGTGTTATTCCATCCCAGTCATTTCACAATGAAGTTTCAATACAATTCTGCTGCGTGCCCTCGCAAATCACGATATTTCTGGTTATTTTCAGAAGTGGGCAAGACACAAAATAGCTTTTGCCTTGTTTTATCACAGAATTTTTAATTCCCAGTGGTTGGCAGGTCTGGCGTCACTCTCCAAAGGGATATATTCAAAAGTATCCAGAGACAGGCATCTAACCCACATGGATGCCTCAGTAAATACATATTACACCACCCACCCACCAATATAACACAGCTACGTCCAACACATACCCATTCACACACAGACAAACAAGTAGCCTTACCAAATCCATGCATGGAAAAGTACATGAAAAATATTAGAAACATCTTTATAGCCATACATTTAGAGATGACCAAACCAAAATAGATGACACAATAAATATATCTTGCTAACCAACCACTAATGCTTGTAACATAACCACACATACCATCATCACCACCTCCACTACCACCATCATTGCCATACATGTTGGTGGAAATCATGAGCATGAGAGGGAGGGGCATCCCTCACCAAAATGGATGCCTTTAATATCGGTGTCTAGAGACCTCCAAGGCATCCACACTGAAAACATGGACCCTCCATGCTGAAAGGATGCCATAATGTCAGATTGTCTAAAGGCCATTAAGGATTCACTAGTCCTCAAGGAAAGCCATGATTATCAAAGTGTCTCTCAAGATTACTATCCCATCAATCTTGAGCAGAAGCTCTCGGCTTTTCCAGGAATTGGATGCTTGACCTATTTCAAATTCTTGACATGGGAAATGACACTCTTTAAAAGCAGTCTGCATACCTTCCTCAGTCGGCCTATTAATTTTGCCTATCAATAATAGACAAGCCTCGCCATGGATACTCGTGATATTCCAAGGAGTAGCTTGATTGGCAATGTTTATATTAAAAACATTCTCTTTTTGTGATTTTTTATTAAGTCATATCTCGTTTTCTTATCTATGTGATTTTGCTCTTGTCTGGGGAAATGTGTGTCATCATTCAATGTATGCATTTTCAGACACCTTATCAGACATAAACACATTTTCAGTCACAGTTCCTGTCTCTTATTCTGAAGTTCATGAAGACATTATATGATAATATGAACAATAAACTGCATATTATTATATTCATTGTTTTTTTTATAAGAATTCCATGATGTATCTGATCAAATGCTTTATCTATTATTCTGGGTCATTCTTTCTCTGTGCTCTACGTTGGAACTCCTGCGTGACATTAATGTCTATGTATCTGATCAATATCTAATGTTTTGCTTTCTTTCTTTTGTTCCTTGACTATTCATCCCACTTGAAGTAAAAACCTAGTACATCCCTGTTTTGCCCCCAGGTTCCAAGGCACAGACAAATTTATACTGTTTCTATGAAATGCAACTGAGTGTGGTCTTTGTAGGCCCCTATTCACCCAGAAAATGCCTATTTAATATCAGAATAGATGTAGATGTAGAACTTTTCCCACGATCATGTTAGACTTGTCAATGTGGGGGCCTATATTGAGGCAACTCTCTCCCCTACAACCACTTCCTGGTCAGTTCTCAGATGATAAGCAACCATGCAATATCTACAATCAAGGAGCTCCTTGCTACAATTCTTTAAACTTATCTTGTCACAAAAAGCTGCTTGATATAACAAGTTTGTAATCCTATCAAAATAAAAATTGGTCCCTTGGCCTCTCATATATTTGTTCTTTGTCATATACTTCTTTTACTACCTGTAAGAAAAAAAGTCGGAGTTGGATTAATGAGCCAAATTTCACTTAAGCGATTTTGAACCCGTGGTTGGAAAATGTATTTTCTTGCTTTAATTATGCTTATTTAAGCAAGTATATCAAGTCCTATTATTTGTGTTTTGTCTTGGTAGATAAAAGTTACTACTCTCGTTTCTCATGATTTATTGATTTAAAGTAATAAAAAAACATACTGAAAATTTCGTCCAGATAAGCTTGTAAAAAAGTCATCTAAGCAATAGCCAAACAAAAGTTTAACACACAATCCCTCCCCTCCCCCCCCCCCTCTCTGTCCTCGCTCTCTTTTTCTTTCTTTCACTCTTATTGTAACATTAATTGCATTGTAGTACATTATTCATGTATACGTGTCTCGATATCTGGGGTTCAAATCAAAATTCCTTGTTATGCTTAGAGCAGAACGGCAGGGTTGAAAACTCAGCGGGCTCACCTGGATTTCTGGGAAGCGTCTTTTGAAAAGGAAAGGTTTACTAAAAACTTTGTCTGGTAGCTTGCGCCGCTTCCCCCAAGGTAACTATTACATTTTTAATGGACCTGAGAGAAATGAGATTTTCGCAGTGTCAACATGTTGAACTTGAACAGGGGTTATTTGGAGGAAAGGATTTTTTGTATTCCACTTCTCTACCCCATCTTATGATTTAACAGAAATTCACACCTAATTTTCATCTAAGTACTGTTATATTTTTCCTGTTTGTATTGCCATTGTATTGGCAAAATATGGTGTTGTATATCTATATGTCTTCCTAACAGGCTTTCGTTCTCTTTATGGATATTATGTATATCTACATATCTACATATCTACAAAACAAAGTCAAATACATTCTGCTAAAATAAATGGTCCATTCGTTGGCTTTTAGTCCTCTTCTGCCATATGGTTCCTTTTGTCTTTTTCCTTTGTTGTTGCTGTCGTGAAAGAGTTTTTTTTTTAATTGTTCGAACAAAATCTAAGGATTTTTTTTTATAATGAGAAATTAAGTGCACTTCACTCTTTGGCTATTTGGAAATATGATTCAGTTTACAAAGAAGCCACTAATATTTGTTTTCCATAAATTCCACTAGAATAATTTCCGTGTTGCATTTACTGGATATATTCTCCTTTTTTTCATCCATATACTGAAGCTTGTATTTTGTCCTACATCTCAATCGTTTTCAAGAATTTTGAATTACAAGAAGCACTTTCTTTCTTGACATTTATGATTAAGAATCATTCTAATCTCCTGGATGATAGAAGAATCCTTTACATTCTCCACGAGCCCAAACGAATATAAGATTATGAATCCTTCAATATTTTGCAGCCTAATCTGGTTTTCGTTGCCACTGAGTCCTTCTTAAATTTGAGTAGAGATTACTCCAAATCAGAGGATCTCCTTTCCTCTTTACCAAGTCAAGAGTCACATCTTGCGACAATTTCTAGGAAATGTAGCAGAGATATGCATCGACTTCAATTCATTTATGATATGTCTTAAGAGCCGAAATCAAGATCATCCTTTTCCGTATGATTGCATTGATTTCAATATGGGTGCCATTGGAGGCTAGCTTGTTTGATTTGTGAAATTTGCACAGGGGATGAAGAGGAGAGATGGCGGAGGATGGAGAGATTGAGTGCTATGCAGCTATCGCAGACAAGTTCCAGGAAATCCGAGGCATGGGATTGGTGATGGATGGGAGTCGTGGAGAGCTGATTGGGGACAAAAAGGATGGAGAGTTTTTGTTTGAAGTTCATGGTATAAGTTAAAGAAGAGAGTTTGTTCATGAGAGGGGAATTCTTAGAATATCATGCAAAGTTATATGATGAACTTAAACCTGTGCAGCTGGCCAGCTCAAGTGCAAGGGAAATGGGATGTATGAAGAAAAAAATGCAAAAAGGAACCATCACCCTCAAGAAGATAATATGTGGGAGGAGAAAAAATATTTTAAGACATTATCAAGAGATTTCATGCAGTCTTTTATGATTGTCATCATCTATTGATCATTTGCCACAATTATGATCTTTGCCTTTCTTGTTTAATTTACCTAATACTTTATAATTTCATTATGTTTTAAGTAACAAACTAAATTTTCTAGGAAGCTGAACTTGATCTTCCTATCTTTGCACTCTCATCCCCCAATCTCTTTATTCTCTCTCTTTCTCCCCCCCCCCCCCCCCCCCGTTTTCATCCCCTCCCCTATTCGGCCCAGTGTATCTCGCATTCTCTCTTTCTTTCATTTCCTCTTTCTCTTTGTCTCCCCCTTTGATTGTTATCCATTTGTGTCGATCGATTTTCGTTTTTGAAAAATCTCATTCAGTTGCAATTCCTTTTGTTATATATATGATTGCTTTTTTATAGATTATTGAAACTGGGAATAATAAAACTATAATGTACATGTATGCTCCTCTTTGTTTACCCTGTATATTCTTCCCTGTTAAAACATATTGTCTACCACTTTATAAGGCACAACAGAGTTCTTCAACTTATCCAATCTTGTTTATTTGATAGTGAATCTAGAGTAGTAATATCATCTCCAATCACTTCTATGCATGAGATAATATATAAGATGACTTATTTTTGTAGACCTGGGAATTTCTTGGAAATTGTTCTTTTGTTATACTCATATAGGTTTTGAATTTTCCATCGTTTGTGCTTGAAGGAAAAGATTGAAAATCTATGCTGTTCAGATTGATGCTTTCCTGGAAAGAGAATATCTGGCCCAGTGACTTGTTTTTGCTTCTTTTCAAATATTTTTTACTAACAATTTTTGTTTGGTAACAAAAATTTAAGCAATGAAGTATGGTTTCTTTTCTGCTTTTGAAGAAGATATTAAGTGTGTTTTTTCCTCTCTATTTTTCT
This sequence comes from Lytechinus pictus, assembly GCF_037042905.1. NCBI lineage: Eukaryota > Metazoa > Echinodermata > Echinoidea > Temnopleuroida > Toxopneustidae > Lytechinus > Lytechinus pictus. The sequence continues at coordinate 30,749,084 of NC_087254.1, forward strand.
TGTGTTTTTCTTGGTTTTTGTTTTTTGCATAAGTGACTGACATTGTTAAAACCTTATGAGTGATAAGATATAATGTGAGTAAATCTATGAAAACAACTGTAATAAACTTGATTTCTTTTTCTCATAAAGATAGATAATTCTTGAAATTTCATATAGAGATATACGTTTTCACACTGCTCATGTAAAAAAAAATTGTATTCAAATTAAGTGAAGGCTTCTTTTATGGTATTTACATGACAAAATTCAGATAAATAATGTTTGTATAATTTCAGCAATTAAATAGTTTGTTTATTTATGTTATCATGCTTTCTTCTTTCTTGTATTATATCCGAAGGAAGGAGTGGGGTAAAAAATAAGAAAATTCTGCCCGAAACTATTGCTGGATGTAAAAAAAAGAAAATTATTCTTGATATGATTGGTTTGTTGATTCATTCTCATGATACAATATGCCTTTGAAGCACAGAGTTAAGATAAATGAAAAAAGTTTGAGGCAAAGCGATGGATTGCAAATGGATTCTTGGAAAGCTGTAACATGTTCCATCGCTTCATCACGTTCACGTCCTTGCGCTCCATCTATAGATTATTTATGGTGCAGGAATGCTAAATTGATTGCCCAATCGTTGCCAGGGCGAAATCAATTTACAGAATCGTCTCTTCGGCAGTTCCTGGAAATCGATCCAGGGAAAGGAATAATAGAAACAAAAGCAGAGCAAAGATTGCCAATTCTTGCTATACTGTTTCCTTTTATATTTGATTGATATGTACTATCCAGAGATACTGAAATGCGATTCGATGAATTCGAGGAAACCTTTATTTTGGCTGGGTGTGAAGATAAATCGCCCAGAAATTTTATTCATTTTGTCTGATAGAAATACATGTAGGCATATATGAAAAATAATTGCCAGCAATATTGTTTTTTAATTGCTTAAAGTGCATGTATCGACTTGATATTTTGCATCTCGCTAGGGAAATAACCACAAATGATATTTCAAGTTTGGTTTTTCATATGTTGTTTGCTATCTATAAAGACTATTGTTACATTCTTACATGTATATGCCTTTTCTCTCTTTCTTTGTTATCACAAGCTCTCCTCCTCATCATTTCTTTATTCCTTGTCTTTTATGATGGAATTACACTTTTTATATCTGAATATAGTTTCGGGTATACATTTGATCTTAAGTAGATGTTTATTGTTGATTGATTGCGTTTGGAAATTTTAATTGATGAGTCAAATCAAAGTTAGCACCCTCATTTGTCGAAAGCAAGAAAAAAAGGGTTAGATTTGCAATGCTACTGCTTTTATATGGCTTATTAGTATTGTTATACCATACATGAGAATACTTCTCCCAATCTTTCTTGCTATCCCCTCATTTCTCATAATGGTTCTGAATCAGTTTATTGTTAAAAAATCAACATTGCATTCAACTGAGCTCTCTAATTATCTTGCATTTTTGGAAGTCATTGCATCACTATCAGGCATGCATAATTTATGTGCATGAAACATAATGGTTACACACCCAAATTTAAAGTGTAACTTTGTAACATTGTGTTGATGTATTGTCACAAAAGTGGGCTTATAAAAGCATAGAGAACACTATTCTTTGTCACTGCATTAAATGCAGTCTATCACATTTTTAAATAAAAAAATAATGTCTCTTTGTTTCAAAATGATGTATGTATGATGGAAAGCTATGTATTGAAATCGTTTATATTTGTCCTGAACTTTTCCCATTTTAATTATTGCTTTCAGATGATTTCATATCAAACGTAACAACTGGTGAATTATCAGTGATGTGATAGTTTAAAGAATTTATTTAATCCTTATAAATCAGTTTTTAGGTAAAATATGTCTTTGCATTAGAATGTTTGCTGATAATCTTTCAATTGATGTAGCTTTATATATTCTGTTTTTAGATATTTGAAAGTGGGCGATAATTTATTGCATGTATTAATAGTTATAGTAAGAGAAATTTATGCAGATTTGTGCTTGTTATTATCGCTTTTATGTGTGAATTTTTGAGAAATGCGTTGCCTGTTTTTTTTTTGAAAACTTCATTTGCAGTGCTTGATGTTGATTTTTTATTCCACAGACACATATTAGGACAGGTGTATGAAACATATAGACAACTTGGTAAAAAGTAAGTAGAAGGTGTATTGGTGCTACATTGTTATCAAACCCACCTCACCACTTTCTTTGTGAACCACCCATGGAAATGCATTACCATCCATACCAGTGTATTATTTCATTTACTCTATCCTCATCTTAGGACTGGCTTCATATTAAAACTAACTTTAATTATCTCTGCAGTCACTGATTCAAATTCAGCTATAGATTCTGACTACTGAGTCCAACTTGACCATAAATTGAATCCAAATAAGCTCTATCTAGATTCAAATCTGACAAAACGTAACATTGGACTGAGTTCAAATTGATCCTCTATTCTAGTCAAAATCCAAACTACTAGTACACCAATTTGACCCATCTTAATCTAAATCGAACTTAATTGACTGGGGGAAAATATTTTAGATTGACTAGAAATTATCAACAAACTAATTTTGATTTTACTTAAAACCTATTGACTGCAAATGAACACCATCCCAGTGCAAAAAAAAAATCATATTCAGAATAATCCCAACTTTATTCCTAAACTACTCCAAATCAACTCCAATTTATGACTCTATTTCTTTTTTGTCAATATCTCTTGCCTGAAAGTGTAGTGTACTTGGACTTTTCATTTCATTTGGGAATTTCTGGTTTCTCGGTAATAGCTTTAATTGAGCTTCAGTTTCTGGAACATTAAGTTTTGTTTCATAATATCTGTCCTTGAATGAGTATAGCAACAAAACCTAATCCAATAAAAAAAAAACTCTTCATAATAATAATAATAATAATTAGGAGCTCATTAATTAGTGTTCATGCAAGCAAATTTAATATACCATGCCAATTACACCCTCACAACTTTTTATATATAGCCTATATATTAAAGCATGGATCTGTTGTAGGTCCATGATTCCAATTACTTATCAGGGTCATATAATTAAAGATACCAGGGCATGGCATGGAAAAAGTCTCAAAGCTTTAATCACTTTATTATATTTGATAGACAAAAATCTATGACCTGAAAGCACAGTAGCATGAATGCATGTTTTTTCTCTCTCTCTCTCATTTTTTACATTTGGAATGTTCTTTCTGTGCCATTTCTATCCTAAAAGCATCCTTTTATTTCATCGTTCCTGCAATTGAATTTGAATGTTTATAATTAGTATGAATTAATATCAGTCTGATTATAAATTGCACAATGTAAGTGACTTTAATTCTTTGAAAAATCTTGCAGCTTTTGTATTACTATTAAAAATCTTAGTGTGGATGATCTATCACTCTAATCATGCTAATATTGCTATTCTAATATCATCATTTGATCCCCAGCATTACTTGGCATAAAAGTCAATGAATTGACTCTAATTTTGTTCCAAATTGTGTAATGTCTATTTCAGTTTCACTTAAAATCTGTAATATATTCCAATAAGTCTTGCAATCAGTTTGTTGGGTCACCATTTGTTTTCAGAATTCATTACCACTTCGTCCACTTACCATTTAATGGAATGTGGGAAGGCCAAATTACAGTAAATGAGAAAAAATACAATTGCAACTCCATCAGTGACTATGTTTACCTCATGCCCACATTGGTCCACCTACCTGACCAGTAGAAACATTTATCTGTGAAAATGGGCCATTAAATTCCCAATGAGTAAGAATGTAGATACAAGGATACCTTTGTATCAATCTCAGTATACTGATGTACAACTTCTAGTTTATTTCCCTCTTTACTTCAAGTCTTCAAAGATCTCTTACTCTAATATCAAGTACTGAAATAATGTCGATTATTGTATTAATATCACCTTATTTAGAATTTACATTGATATGTTCATTAAAAAAAGATGCATTTTTTGCTTCTAAAATCAGTCATTAAGCTTGCATATTGACTTTTAATTGTTTTTTATGATATACTGTATGTTTATCTGGGATTTTAAGCAGGGAAATGTACATTGTGGAAGAATCAGAATTCTGCTTAAAATAACAGAATTCTTCATGAAAGGAAATTATTTTAGATCCTCAATGTATGATATAGGTAGCCCCTTCATATAACCTCCATCATTCAGTATGCATTGGTATTGTGGGATGGTACCCCCTGTCAGTATTTCCTGTGCCCCCCCCCCCCCCTAAAAAACCCTAATTATTTGTTCTCTTACCCTGTCAAAAATATACCTTGTATTTTATGATCAGGAATTCTTACACAGATCTGGGCTTCGTCGCATAAAAGTTATTATTATAGTAGCTTTTGCCATCTAATGGTTACTGGCATGGTAGCAATGCTAATCAGTCATTCAGAATAAAGGCTTCAAGGAAGTTACCATTGGATGGCAAAGTTACAAGAATAGTTACTTTCATGCAACAGGGCCCAGAAAATACCAGGTATTTTGCCAGTGTTAAAGCAACGTACCTGTAATTTTCCTGAAACAAAATGCAAGTGTTACTTTCCCAAATTGTGAGAACTATTTACATGGATTTATCTGTGGTTGCAGGTCTTTTGCAGTGTGATCAAGAACTTCTCAGGTGAAAAAATACAGAAATAAATGTGAACCAAGAAAAATGTGTGTAGGATGGAAAGAGTTACATCGGGGCTCGGGGCGATTTTGTTCCCGAAAAGCTCAAAAGAGCACTGGAAACTATGAAACTATAGGAAAAAGTGAGCCTTAGAAAATTCACCTTTTAATGCAATGTTAAAGCTTATCCAATATTGCAGATTTAGAAGGTAACTTGTGAAAAGCAGTCTCCCAAAACTAAAAAAGAATATTTATTTGCCTGGTGTAGGAAAGCGAGTTCTTTTTCTTGCTTTATAAAGTTCTTGGAAAAAAGTTATGGTTCAGGTTGGTAAAAATGCACAGAATGTTTTATTAGATATTTTGAGGTGCGACTGCAAGTTCTCAAGATTTATAGGATCAGTATTTATGTGTGTTTGGATGGGTATGAAAGAATCTAAAGTTTACTTCTCACCTTGAAATGGAGAACATTTTGACAAGTGATGCCTCATTAAGAAGTACTTCAATGATACTCTAGAGATATAAAACAGATTGTCACTTAAAGCAATCAGCCATTACAATAAAAAAAACATTGCAAATCATCAGAGATGGTTTTATAAATGTGTATCCTTGCATACCTTCTTCAAAAGTTATAAACAGGTTTTAGATTTTTATATAGATTCAACAGCATTAGTCAGCTCTAATTCGTGAAAGATTATTACAATGCATAAGGTTATGCAATATTTGATACAAGCCTACCTTTCAAGAACGTATATTCTTCTTCTTTAAATAAGACCTCAAATCCTGTTAGATTTCACACTTTTTTGTTAGAATTCAGACTAACTGCTTGAGATTACTTTAGCTTAATTCTTTAGGTCATGAAAATTTATTTTGGATTTTGCATATGATAACTTTCCTCTCCGATAGCGCTGTACTATCTTTTCCCTTTTCTCATGGCTTATTTGTCACTGATATTTTGCAAACTCTGTAATTACTAACCCTGCATTTTGCTGTGCTTGTGAACCCCCTGTTTTTCTTTGGTAAAAGTGAGAGTGGGAAGGAAGTTCCCTAGAAATTGCTGGTGCTGAGGCCCCCCTTAGCCCCACCAATATCCTGGGGTCAAGCAAAATTTTGCCAGTGTGAAAGACTGAATAAAATATAGCGTTTTAACGATTACTAAATGCTTCCAACAGGAATATCATGTAATGTGTACCGCTACACAGTATTTAGAGGAATTGCAATAGATCAATGATTGATATTTTGATGATAACATCATTGATTTGAGATAATCATCAATATATATGATTCTTCACAATATCAATTTGAATGAAAATTGTTTATTGAAATAAACAGAGTGAGCAAAGCTGTGCAAAACAAACAAAATTCAGTTTTCAGTGTTTTTTCAAAAGAGATAACTTTTATGAAATGGCTATAAAAAGGGAGAGAAAACGGCTACAAAACCGCAAGTTGCTCATTGTGATACTTCCACAATTAATTTATTTAATTTCCAACATACTAACCAAAACCTCTGAATAATTTCTAAAAATCACTATTAGGCCTACATGACACATGCTCTTGATACAACCTATGATTTGTAAGATTACTTCATCAACTGAAAGTCTGAATAATGTAGACTATTTTTCCACTTGTATGTTTACAAGGCTCACCTTCCCCAACCTATTGATGGTGCCTGTGAATTCCATGAAATTTGGAGAAATGGGGAAAATTCCATCATGTTCTTTTCCTCTCTCTCTCTCTCTCTCTCTCTCTCTCTCTCTCACTCTCTTTCTTCTACTGTTGGCAATATATTAATCTGCATGTACATTGAACAATAACAAAATGGAAACATTTTTCTATTACATGAATTGTACCCATAATCCCCTTGTATATTGTGTGAATTGTTTGCATGAGAAACCTGTAAATTGCACAGTGCATCATGAATAGCGCCAAAAGTGAGAAGTCACATGACCGAAATTCAGACACATTCATTTCTTTTTGTAAGGTAAAGTCCAATGGAACTTCAACAGCCCAAGGAGTGGGTTTTTGCCAATCGTGTTTTGGTTGTTAAATGCTAGACTTCTGTAATAGTCCACACAACATGGAATTTTTTCTCACAGTTGCAATGGCCTTCTCTGAAAGAAGAGAACAGTTGTGAAAGTGGCATAGGCCTAAAGGTCTTCAAACTTATCCATGATAGATGATGCTTGGAGAAATCACAGAGTTCATAACAATGACCCACATGTAAAATGGAATAGTATTTCACATAGATTTGTTTTATCGCTTTGACAAATAACTTCAGATATGAAATTATTGTGTGTTTTTTGGGGGGGGTGGTAAAGATATAGACTGTTGCTGGTTTAGGTCAACTTGCAGTTGCAAAAACATTGTCCTAATTTCTATTTATTTTACTTTCAAACATTGGAAGACAATGACCTTTGATCACATTCCAAGACAAAAAAACCTTGCTAAACTTGCATAATTTCCCTCCCCACCCCTATATCTATCTCGACGTTTCTGCTTCATTGTACTGGAAGCCCAAATTATCAAGCTTTTGTTTATAGGAGCGCCCCAATCATTCACAATTGTTTCATGTGTTGACAATTAAAGTAATCCAAAGCTAGCTGTGAGCATATGAATGTTATGTTTATATCATGTTTTGAATTCTTGGAAATCATGTTTTATTTATATGAGCAGATGGTTTTATTGCCAGCAAATTTTCTGAAGAGCTTTTACATCAACCGCTCAAGGTGAAAAAGAAATCCTGAAAGGAATCAGAGTTGCTTTGGCTCTAGGCGCTAGGAAACACAATCCAAAGTGTGTTTCCAACACCAACACCGAACTTGAAATTACCCATGTCAAGTGAACTAGATTTGATTTTTTTTTTTTACTGATCAATAAGTTTGATAAACAGTCATATTTCTTTTATTTAAGATACATTTTTTTTTAAATGTTTTCCTTTTTGGGCGGGGTGGGCTTTTATTTGTTGAAATTCCCTCTTAAAGCATTTGTCTCAGATTTTCCTCATTCAGCAAATAAAGTTTTTGGCAAGGTTATGAATTTTAAATGATCCAAAGTATTCAGATCAATACCAATCAAGCAACAACAAAAAATATGTAGTGCTTGAGGGTTTAAAAAATGAAGTACGCATGTAGAATATTTCTTGTACTCAGTGAATCATACTACTGGAATTAGTATAAGTTATATTATAAACATTTTCTTCATTAAACTATTTAAGCATGCTGTACATGTATGAGTAGGTTCCATGAATGAGAGAAAACAATGAAGTTTCACAATATAGGAAATCTATGAAGAAATATGAAATAGCTCAGTTAAACTTAAGTCTTAACCTTGGCTATTTTTTGTTTGTTTCAGAGTTTCTCAATAAAAAGTGATACTATGTAGATTTTATATTGATATTACTAAGTTCATTATAAATGTATCTTTCAATTTCTGTCTATTTTTTTATAGAAAATGATTGGCCATTTCTTTCACCGTAAACATTTGATTTCCTTGTTTCTGAGTACATCCATAACAGATTAAACATATATGTATGTATAGTTCAAAAGAATATAAGAATGACAAGAAATTGTGACATTTTATACTTCTGAAAGCATCATACTGCCATCTTGTGTTCAGATTGTGCATCAGTGCCTGTTTTGATCAAGTGGGATTACATTCCTTTAAAGAGAAATTCCAGTATTTGCAGTAAACACTGATTTCATGAGAAAGTCTGTAAAACAAGGCTTAATTGTCAGTATATCATCGAGGATCTAGATCTGGTAGAGTTACATAAACTGAACTTTGTGAAATCTTGAAATCTACGCTGAAAAATGTTCACACTGAAGATCACCAACACAGATAGGCACACGTGGGACAGTGTATTATTATTGCTAAAATAAAGACCCGACGGAAGTGACCGAATCCGCGCTTATTTTGCTTATTTCTCAGCAATTACACAATTTCTTCCAGAATCCTTTGGCACATATTTTTTATTCATACAAACAGACACTTAGGTGGTCATTATATTAGATTCTGTAAAAAGTCATTTTTAGATCGTTACCAAAACTGGAATTTATCTTTAAAACAATATGCTAAGCACACGCAAAGAACAAAAAAAAAGTGGCCAACATCAAAATAAAAAGGGGGCTGCTTTAATAGGAAGAGATCACTGTTAGACATTTGTTTCAAGAAAAAAAGTTCAAAATCCCTTTATTAGCAATGACACAAAGGTGCTCCATCTTCTTCTAATTTTCACCTGTAAAATGTGCTCTTTTTGTTGAGTTTTCATGCTGTCTTCAGAGTGTAGTCTGTCCTAAATAAAATACTGATTTTTCCATGCATATATATGGAAATAGAATGGTTCATACTTGTTTCATGAACTTTCGATAAATTACTTATTAATGAGCTATAAGTAGATCTATGCTTTACTTTAAATGTCTGGAAAGATGTTCATTGAATGAGTTTTGCTCGAAAAAGGTTGTGTCCCTTATTGCTTTTTATTATTTCTGAATTAAATGTAGAACAAAGAAAGAGTATGTTACATTGAATTTTTATTGGTTCTAGGAATTGTAAACTCAATATTACTTTAAGTTTATTTGTATTCTTGGTAATTTGCAGATCCTAGCCATGAATAATTTTCTGATTTGGCTCTCGCATTTCATGGTATTGCAGTTTGAATAAATGTGAGCCAGGAATGGGTTAAACACCTGAATTTCAAACTGCTCATCAGAAATTGAGTACGATCATTCTATATATTGGAATGAACAGCTGCTGTTTATTTAATGATCTAGACAAGATTATTATATCCTACCCATCAATCATAATATACTACCAGTGTAATTTATATAGGGCCTATCAGGTGCGGATCCAATGGTGTGGTATAAGTTGTGGGTGCACCCCATAAAATTTGAAAATATAATGGTTCGCCCCATAGAATGCCTTCATTGCACACCCAGTAAAATGAACGATCACCCTTTATTCTTTTTAGCTTGACTAATCTTTCAGAGAAATTTGCACCCTGTATAAAGTGTCCAAATCTGGGTCTGTGCCTGCCTATTTATTTGGCTCAGAACAAGTTTCATCATTTAGGAATAAGTAATGTTTTTTTTTATTCATATCTATTCCCCATATGGCAGGGGGTGGGGGGTTGCTATACTCTTGGTAGAGGACCATAGAGCAGAGTAGGAATTGCATGAGGGCGATGTGTGATTTCACCCTGGGAAGCAAGGGTGCTGGGGGTGCTGAAGCACCGCAACAAATTTCCTTGGGGGTGCTGCGTGTATTATTCTCCATACGCAGCACCCCCCAGGTATTCTGAAAGATGTGTAACAATGGAAAATGTTACAAAAATGACCTGCATTTTGTTGTGAAAACCTTTTGTGTTTTTTTTTTTTTTTACTTATTTGCTTCTCAAATTCCTCTGGAACCAAAATGACCACTTTTTGAGGGTGAAAACTTTTTTTTTTTTTTTTGCTTTTCAAATTTACATCAGCACCCCCAGGAAAAAAAAAATGTTCCCAGAGTCCTGTTTCACCCTCATGGTTATGAATAAAAGTTGTATATTGTATCTTGTTAGAGTGCACATCACCATCTTCATGTCATTGACTCTAGGTTCATCTGAGCTGTTTGATTGAGGATATTTGGTACATCTGTGGAGACTTCCCCAAATAGCAGTTTCACATGATAAATGAATGATTAGTTTGTTGGGGGTAGGGGCTCTTTTCAGAAATGTAGGTTGGAGGCAAACGTCTTGCTCTTCTGCCATTCAAATTTGCATCCACAATTATCGATGTACAGCTGATGAAAGAGAGTTATTAAGATTTCACATAGGACTTTTTGACATCCTGCATAGGCCTATATTCGACCCATGGAGCTACTAACGGACACATGGAGCTAGCTCCATGTTCTACCATTGTAGGTCCCTGATTATAATCTAAAGAATAATACAAGTCCAATTGAGACAAATACATGTACCTTGTATATGCAAGCTATCCACAAATACCCAGTAAATGTTGCAGCTTTTTTAAATATGACTTTGCTCCATTTAATGCCATATGAAGGGTGTTTTGTGAGTTCAACATCATTTTGCTTTCATCTTTTTCAAAAGTTCATTTTAATTGTTTCTTTCTTAGTATTGACATAGGCCCTGTACATGTTGTATAAACAGAACATTTATTCATGAATAATAACATGGCTGATGTTTGTATCAATTTATTATTCACATTTGTCCCTTTGATATAGATAAAATCCTGATGTTTGATTGTGCTATAGGGAAATACCCACATGCAGCATATAACTAGGAGCATCAGTCAATAATGTTGCTTGATACGATTAGGCCTATTAAAGGCAGTCCACTATAACATGATTTGCAATTTTGCCTGGTATTTTCTCACAATATCTTTTGTAAAATTTAGATAATGGTTTTTAAACAGCTTACCATTTTAGATCCCAGTTAGACCCATTTGAGACTCGGTCCTCACTAGCTATATTAGAGAGTTTTAGGAGCAGTGAAGGAGAACGGCGTCGCAGTCATCTGATCGTTCGAGTCAACGTCGTCGTCTGCCCTTGTTCACTACAGATGCAAATATTTAGATTTCACTCAACTTGTACCTGTACGTACGTCCACTTGAAACAGCGTGATAACCAGCGGGTCATGACACGCTGCCCGACCCGGTCGGGCGATGCCAAGGTGCAACTTGTGCACATTTGCCCTTTCACTTGCTTTGATTCCTTTTTACGCGAGTTAGGATATATATCGATATATATTTTGGCGATCAGAAAGCAATTTTAAATATGATAAACATAATGCATCGTACAACTTACATTAATTTTGAGAAAAGTCAATGAAAACTGTGTTTTAAAAGGGAAAGGTTGATCTTCATGCTGAGCTTGAGCAGTTAAAATGACGTCACTCACGTGCACGTCGACTATGATTTAGGAGAACCGCAGAATGGATGTGGCGAGGTTCTCGATTCTGATAGTGGACGTGTGTGAGGACCTGAGGCATATGGCAGGCCAAAAAATGACGTCATCTCGTACCAGTCGTCTGTCGACGTATGTTTCTAAAAGTGCTCATTACTGAGTCAGTGAACCAGTTTAGAGAGTGCTTTACAAATCAATGCTCTAATTCAAATGGTCAGTGAACTAGATTTACAATTTGGCCTGATATATTCTTACAATATCTTTTGTAAAATTTAGATAATGGCTTTTATACAGCTTACAATTTTAGACCCCACTTAGACTGGTTCTTACTGAATAACCTATACTCTGAACCAGTTTAGGAGATCACTTCACTACAAATGCTCTAAGTCAAATGGTCAATGAACTAGATAAATTTTATTGCTATAGAACATTTTTAGCACTGTCGGGTCAAAGGTTAGCAATTATAGATCCCTTCTGATTATGTTTAGCAGGAACGGGTTTAGAAGAGTAAATGTGAACGGGTTCCTAATCTCAAGGCATAATTCATACATGTCGGCATAATTCTAATGAATTTATTGTCGTGGCAATTGGGGTGCTTGTAGGTTTAATAGGTTAGCCTTTGTGAGTCAATGTTGCATGAACTATTGAATTTTCCTGTGATGGACTGGAAATATAGGTTACCCTTTCAAAAATTCCAGGAAATAAGGTTATTATCTCTTCTGAATATCTGCTTTAAAAGAATAATATTATAATAAGTAGATGATCTACTTTTATATCCCTCTTATGAATATTCATGAGTATTCTAGATAAACAATTGGTCAATTCGCGATCACGTGACAAAGTATAATTTCAATAGGAAGCACATCGCTGCAAGTAGCTCCGTATAGTTTTCTTCTTGCTCCGTATATTTTTTTATATACTTTTATGGGGAGAACTGCGCATGCTCATGCTCGATATGTTCCCTCAACGTTGAACTGCGCATGCTCCCTGACCCGATATCCGCAAAAGAAATAAATGAAATAAAATACTAGCTCTTGCTCAAATTACCAACAATCTGAAGAAAAAAAACAATCTGGAATCGGGTCATAATTCTATGGAGGAATCCTCCTTTCACAACTCATTAATTTTTTTTTTCACTGCCACTTGATATATGTCTGATAAGCCTATGTGATTTGGAATTATTTCCATGGATCACTGGTTTGTCACAAGACCCAAGTGCTCTCTAATTTTTTTATCTCTGATGAGTAAATTATATTACTGGTATATTCTCTTTTTACTGGCAGATTATTGTATTAAAAGCGAAAGCCTATGGGCTATAGCATACAAAAAATGATATTTTAAATGAAATACTTTTTCACCCTGCCCATCATTTCAAAGGATTTAATGTTTGGAATTTTTGCATTAACTCAGGAGACTGGAAAATGATCCTGGCCTTCATTTTGGAGTGAACCCCCCCCCCCATTTTTTTTTTTGCTTGTCAAATATTTTTCAAAACCATCCTCAAAATCATTCCCAGGCCCTTGGTCTGGAGGTGGTGAATATTTCTTCTGTCCTTCTAGCCACAGCTGAACTGTCTGTGATGTCACCAGATTGACATATCACAACCGCTTTCAGACTATACATAATTCTATATACAATACAAGCTGGTATTAATGATTATGAAAATCATTTAAGGCAGTCCATTATAATGGCATCGTTTTGTTTTGACTGAAACATAAAAATGAGAGGAACAGATTACTTAACGTGAGAAAAATTCCTTGAAAGAATAACAATTGAACTGTTTTTGTCTTTTTTTTATAGTGTTTTGTGACAACACAAAAGATGAGCTTTCCGATTTGTGTAACATATTTGCTGATTGAGAAGACCAATATGGGGGTGGGGTGGTCTTAGGAAAAAGTAATTTATTGAATATAGGTCATTTTCTGTGACAATTATAAATGATTTATTGAGTATTGATTATCTATTCAGACACTGATTTTTCACACTTTTTAGCAAACAAATGTATGCAAACATCATGAGCAGTTGGAAAAAATGATCACGGATAGGAGCTGTTCCCATGCGGTGTAAAGTCATGTCACAGTAGAGTGCCCCAGAGTAAGAGGGCAGGGCTGGGTCATATGTGTTCAAACTTGATGGCTTGTACCACCACATCAGGCCTTTGCGTCCAGTCAGCATCAAGGAAATACCCCCAAATTCCAGAAAGGTTGGGTCGAGTTTAGCAGAAACTTTGTGGAAATTATCAGTTACATGTATGAATGTTTATAAGCCAAATATATCTAAAGAATTTAGGGGGCCCTTTTATTGAATGGTTTTGGTTATGTGATTTCCAGACATGATAACCCACTGTTATGGTACAAGCCAAATTTGAATGCTTGATTACATATGATAATTGAAACTAAAAGAAAATGTAAGTGGCTATCATGCTCCTTTGGACCAAGAGCTACATGTATACCTGGAAATCTTCTGGTCTGAATGAACTTAGCATAGACCAGACGAGAATGTCATTGGTTCCTGAAGGCTAACGCTAAATCGTCTGGTTTCTAAGAATTTGTCCCCAAATGAAATATGGAGCATCACCTTTCCCCCCATAAATCCATTTGACCTGTACCACATTAACTTTAAAGGGATGGCATGTGCTCATCTCATGTTATAGAGGCCCTCCATGACTGTTTACATAAAAAGACATTTACATTTAATGTACTGTTGACTGTTGAACTTGGATTTTGGGTGGAATATATAAGTGAACCATCTGATTATCATTATTATAAGTGTTATTATTATTGTTATAATTATTATAATAATAATTATTATTATTACTATTTTTATTTATTATTATTATTATCTATATTGTGCTTTTTGCAGAATGGCCCAAAAAGCTTACAAGAAAAAGAATTTGTTAAAGCTTGATATGAAATTTCATACTTTATAAAATGTATACCTTGATGAAAATTTTACCCAACAAAAAATTGATTGTTTTGTATGGTTATCAGATTATGATTTTTCTGAAAAAATAAATTGTATAATGTTCCATTATATTGATCCATAAGTAAATAGATCAGAATTTCAACCCAAGAATGTAGGCCCATGTTGTGTTTGAGATCTGAAAGGCCTACATGTGTACCTTCATCATACAGTAAGTCAGTTCATAGATCTGTGCTATCTTATCACATACAGATAAAGGTCATTTAAAATGAAATCCAAAACTCGTAGGGGAATGCCTAACATAGCATCACACTGTATATTCACCAATTCAATTCTTAACATTGAATAAAAAACAGACCAATTGATGGCATATATGCTAACATTAATTTAACTTTCAAATATCTGAGCTGCAAGATCCAACTTTTCACATTTGTCTGTGATATATAACACAAATAAAGCCCAGAAAAAAATTGAGCCCGAAAATCATTATTTAGTGCTTCAAACAGTGAAATATAAGGTGACTGGAAACTATATGTGACTTTTAATGACTTGAAGACCTGAAATTATAAAATTGTAGTTTTCTTTGTACTTACAGCTTTTCATTCTCAATAATTGCTGTTTTCAGGATCTTTTTTTTTTAGTTCTTATCCTGTACATGTACTCATGTTTCATCTTGGCTGTTCGCAAACCTAGCCAGTAGCCAACACCTTTGAGTAAATTGTGTCAGGTGACCATTGCTGAAAATAATGAGCATGCAGAAGAAATCAAAATGCTCTACCAGACCTGTCTAGTGTTCACTCATGATGGTTACCACTATAGCATGGAGCTAGATCTGCCTAACAGCTCCATGATTATAGCTTGGTCTAGATAGGCCTATTCATCGAATTGCTGTACATGAGAGTGAGTGACATTTTGGGTAGGGGCTTTAAGGTAACTTAAGGTGTGTTCAATGTCCTCCATTCCTGGTCTTGAAAGTAAACGTCTTTCAAATCGCCATTTGGAGGAAAATTTAAACATTGAAAAAGATGCATTTGTAAATATGATCAGCTCATATTTTACGACCTTCAGCATCCGAATGCGACTTTGAACATGATTGAGTCTTGAAACGTCCTTAAATTTGCTCTCGCAGTGGAAGCCTATACAAGCAGGTGCGAGAATTGACCTTTCTTGTGATGGGTCAAACTGTACACTAAATCTGTTCTAACGGAAGCGGGAAGTCTAAAGACGATTGACAAATAATCAGCTTTCTATTTTTGACACTGAACAGTGCACTGCTGATCGTGTTTGTGTTCTGTGTTTTGTAATTGAGTTTCCAAACATGATTCATGTTAATCGCTAGAGGGTATTCATTTGTCTCGCAATCTACTATGGTCAACAAGGAAATTCGTGATCACTCTCGCAAAAAGTGTTCACTGGCTTTCTAGGAAATTCGTGATCACTCTCGCAAAAAGTGTTCACTAGCTTACAAGTTCACGAGCTTTCGAGTGCCGCTGCAACTCTTTATCAAGTGACGAAAATTATCTGATGACGTATTCTATTTATACTAATCTCCGGGACCGTACGCACGAACGCGAGAATAATAGGTGGGCATTGATCCGTTGCGTCGGATGCGGTACGGCCGGTAATCCGTGTATGCAAATAAGCCGGGGGTATATGCAAATACGCCGTGGGTCGGCAATATGCAAATTAGACAAAATTGGCGGGCTCGCTAGTTTCCCGTGGGCGGGGGCTGACTAGCTGAGCGGTCCCTCGTTCGGGGCCGGGAACGATCGGGTCGGCGTGCACTGCCAGGTAAGGGGGTATTGTGCTGTCGGATGGTTCGCATCCAGAAGTTCCTTGACACGCTAGTCCAAAGACACGAGGGCGGGAAACTTTCCACCTCTGTCTACCGCAAGCCCACTCATACAGACCAATACATACCATATGATTCTCATCATGACAAATCGGTCAAGAAGGGTCTCGTTAAATGCCTGTTCGACAGAGCAGCACGTATCATAACTCACCCACCTGAACTCCCGAAAGAAAGAGCACACATACGTGGCGCCTTGTACAGCAACGGCTACCCACGCCGTTTTATCAAGAACACTTTCAAGAAAAAACAACCACCAAGGGATCAGAAGGTTTTCAAGACTTGCACAGTCTTGCCATACATAGATGGCCTCTCACAACAACTTAAACGCCGATTAGAAGGTCACGGTATCCGAACGGTTTTCCGCTCGGACACCACCTTACACAAACAGCTTGTACACCCCAAAGACCCTATCCCCGATCACAGACGTGATGGCGTAGTATACAACATTCCTTGCCAGGGATGTGACGGGTCTTACATCGGAGAAACAGCCCGACCGATAGTTGAACGCATTTCTGAACACAAGCGCGATGTTCGGTTACAGCGAACCGACACATCCGCGGTGGCAGAACATGCTTGGGAGAAGCAACACCACCCAGATTGGGAGGGTGTACAATGCATTGCCAAAGAGAGACATTGGTATACACGCAGGATTAAGGAGGCTATTAGTATACGTCTTTGTCCTAACAACTTCAACAGAGACAGCGGGATCGACATCCCCGACTTCTGGATGCGAACCATCCGACAGCACAATACCCCCTTACCTGGCAGTGCACGCCGACCCGATCGTTCCCAGCCCCGAACGAGGGACCGCTCAGCTAGTCAGCCCCCGCCCACGGGAAACTAGCGAGCCCGCCAATTTTGTCTAATTTGCATATTGCCGACCCACGGCGTATTTGCATATACCCCCGGCTTATTTGCATACACGGATTACCGGCCGTACCGCATCCGACGCAACGGATCAATGCCCACCTATTGTTCTCGCGTTCGTGCGTACGGTCCCGGAGATTAGTATAAATAGAATACGTCATCAGATAATTTTCGTCACTTGATAAAGAGTTGCAGCGGCACTCGAAAGCTCGTGAACTTGTAAGCTAGTGAACACTTTTTGCGAGAGTGATCACGAATTTCCTAGAAAGCCAGTGAACACTTTTTGCGAGAGTGATCACGAATTTCCTTGTTGACCATAGTAGATTGCGAGACAAATGAATACCCTCTAGCGATTATTTCAATCCGCAATAATGAACCTATTTAGTATGATTCATGTTGCTGTTTAAATTTGAAAATAGACATTGAACACACCCATATAGTGCCATCTTTGACACCTAATCATGCACTAGTCAAGAACATAATGCATATTTGCAGACAGTGTACTTTAAAAAAATCTTAACACAAATGAATGGAATTAATAGGAAATTTTGCAGAGATTTATTGTTATGAACGCCCGGGGGGGGGGGGGGCACTTCCACTGACGAGTGGACACCATGCACGACCAAAAAAACATGTAAAAAGGATCTCCTTTTCAAGATAGGGCACGTTACGTACGTAACGTAATAAGGGTGTCAAAACACTAAAATAATGAAAAAAGGGTATCTATTTCACTAGGAAAGCTATATGGTAACGGTCCAATCTGCGAGGGTATAAAAGATTATAATAATGCTTTATAAAGGATGTACTTTTTTGCACCAACACTATGTGTTTAGGGTCCTGCGTGAGATGGGGTGGTAGTACCTATCGGCCTTAACTTTAACGCCTACGTACGTTACCCAGCTTCTTTGTGTGCTTCTCTAACTGTTAGCTGGTATTGTTTCTCAAATGTCCATACACATACTAGAAAAAATATTGCTGCTTATGCTGGGCCGTTGACTATCGCTGTAGATCTACTTGTTTAGGGGGTCAAAGTAAGGGAATAATTAAGGGTACCGTTTTGTTTCTAATACTTGTTAAAAGTAGGGTTTCGTGCGCAAATATTTGATAAGGGGGGCATTTTCAGAACATGGAAAATACTTGTTTAGGGTGCTTTTCAAAGCCCCATGATCACGCATGGTATCCACATGTCAATGGAATCCCCCCCCCCCCCCCCCCCCCGGTATGAATGTTGCTTGTATAAAATGTTCACATCTGTAAGCCTGTCATTGCTGTTCATAAAAATGAAATCATTATTTTGAATAAAGTAACGAGTAGGCCTACATTGTACATTTATGCATGAAAGATCAAAAAGATTAACCCAGATTTGAACTTATCCAGTCCTTCTTAGATATTGTTCAAATTATAAGAGCTTGTAAATTAGTTTCAATTTTCCTCCATACTGACCACATATCTTCCATACTGCCTTTTATTTAGAAGGTTGGAGCATGACCAACAATTTAAGGCCACAAAACTTTTTTGGTTGTTGTTAATGCAGGATTAAAAGGAACCAAGCTTGACCTATGGTCTTTCTCAGAAAAAGCAAATTATCTGAGAAAGAAATGGTTTCACATTGGGGTCAAGAATACAACCTCCTTTTATTTATTTGGAACTCTGCCAGTTGATGGGTGAAACCTGGGTGAAACCATTTCAAGAAGGGCCTCAAATCCCAAGTTGAATTTATAATATACTCACATTGATTTTGCACTGATGTTCACAGATTTTATATGCTATTTCTTTCATAGTTCAGTTTCAAAAATCTATTTCTTCTCTTTCTCTTCCTCTCTCTTCTATCTACCTGTTTTCTTATCCATCTCTTATTTCATTCCACACGCTTTCTCTATCCGAACCCAGAAGCAAAAGTGTTTGAATTTTACCTTTAATCAAATTTCAAACATCATTTTTGGGATGGGCTATTTCAATCATTAATGTCCCTCCTACATTGCTACAATAAAAAAAATATATTCTTTGAGAATACATAAATTTTCGATATTCACAAGCTTTTTTTGGGGGGGGGGGTATATGTACTTGCAAAACAAAAGATTTTGGGTGTGGGTAATCTCAGAGCAGCATATAAAATGCTTATATCTAATTCAGTTTTGTAAAAATAAAAAAAAACGTGATACTGATGATTCTTTTTCAATATGTTGTTTGGTTATGTTTGATATCATGATTCCATATGAGGAAGAAGATACTTCCTAATCATCATTTATCCATAAAATGATATGAGTTACAAACAGATGGAAATATTTTGAGTCATGATATACTACAAAGGTTCATGCTTGAACATTACAAAGGAGTTGTTTTCATACCCACCCAATCACAGAAAATACCTGGTATTTTATCATCAGGAATTTTGCCTGTATCAGAAAATACCAGGCACATTATTTTGCCAGTGCAAAAGTAACTGTATAGTCATTACGAGGTGGTTTCAGACCGCCTCGAAGTTCGTCAGTTCCAGGTATTCTCTGATCGGGAAATTTACCCCGATAAGAAAATACCAGGTATTTTGGTAATGTGAAAGCAAACAAGGCGTAATTTCCCCGAAAGAAAATACCCGCTATATAGTAGGTACTTGGCGAAATTATGAGAACTTTCGCGGGGATTTTTCCAAGGTCGCAGGTATTTTGGCAATGTGAAAGCAATTTACGGGAACTTTTAGCCCAGCGTGTCGTTGGGCGCGGCGCCGTGCATGGGTTGCTGCTGGGCTAGTGATTTTGAATCTCGCGCCTTGCCTGCTTATACAGACCATACTGCGCATGCTCGTAACTTCAGGAACTTATCCCGAAGGGTATGTTTTTGGGCGGTGTGAATGCAGGAATAATTAATGGGTATTTTTTAGCCTAAAAAAGTTCTCGTAATTTAACGGGGATTCTTATGATTGAGGCGGTTTGAAACCACCTACTGTTTCAAATTAATAAAAAATTTCCCAGGGACTTCTCCAAGGTAATGTTGCAAATTTTTTTTTCTATCTGGAAAGACTTTACAAGAACTTAGATTAAAACAAAAATCGATATGCACCCTTTGTGTAATGTGTAGCCTATAGCCTTAGGAATGGAAGTGTCTTGTTGCAGGTTATCCAGTTCAGGGAACTTTATCCATTTCAGACGGGCGTGAATGAGCAAACTGAATTATTTTTAGGCTTGGTTTAGTTCTTGTAGGTGTAAAAGGGTCTAATATTGCAGTTTTTACAGGATGTGACAATTCAGATGGAAAGCATATTTTTCATGATATAACCAGATTAAATCTTCTTTTTTTTTATTACAAGTTTTGCACAATGCTTCGGTATGAAGTTTTTATGAATGGTTTCATTTCACTTCTTTCATTTCCCATCTCCAGCTAAAAGAAAACATTTGTTTTGTACATCCTGAAATAGATATATCAAGAGTACAATAAAGACAAAGGAAGAGGTTGGTATTTGGTGAGGTTACCATAAGGCTACTGTAGCCCATGAATTATGTTATGTTATATCGAGATTTTTTACCTGACTGCTAAGCAAGCACGAATGCCTGTGAGCAAGCAACCAGGGGACCGACAGCTTAAGGTCCTCTCCGAGGGACCTGGTAATGAGGATAAATGCCTTACCAATTATATTTTTCAAAATGGTGATTAAGTCATTGCATTCACACACAATTGATAATATAACAATATGCAACATTTATAAAGTTTTTAAAAGTGCTCTATATTATCAGGGGCGGATCCAGCTTCCGCCAATTGGGGGGGGGGGCGAAAAAAATTTCACCCATATTTTCTCGATTAGCCGCTCAAAGTTGATTTTCATTTGTTTCTAGGAAGGGGTTGTCCCAGTGGTGTAATGAGCCAACAATTTTGAGGGGGCTCGATAATTGCGTATCACGTAAAATTAATAAGAAGTTGCGAGCGAGCAGAAATTTTGACATTTTTACCTGGAGACTGGAAATCCTATGCACTTTTTTGTAATCATGATATGGATATTATTGACGGAAAAATTTGAGATTTATACCTAAAAAGTAAAAATGGGACACTATTCATGTTTTGTAAATCATGAAAATAATGAGTAATTGGAAATCTTTCTACATTAATAATGCGAGCGCAAAGCGCGAGCAGAAATTTTTGGATATTTTGGAGGAATTAAATAGAGAACAAGCTGCGTAACTAAAAAAAACATGCGCGATCTAGAATCTGGGCATTCTAAATACGTTTTTTA
The DNA here is from genome assembly GCF_037042905.1 of Lytechinus pictus. Taxonomy (NCBI): domain Eukaryota; kingdom Metazoa; phylum Echinodermata; class Echinoidea; order Temnopleuroida; family Toxopneustidae; genus Lytechinus; species Lytechinus pictus. The sequence continues at coordinate 30,770,449 of NC_087254.1, forward strand.
AAGCGAGCGCGAAGCGCGAGCTTAAAATATTTGATATTCCGATCTGAAAAAGGTTAATTTGAGCTCTGCATTTCAAGCACTTTGAAGGAAAATTGTGAGGTGGATATGGATCAGTTAAAAGGCTCAATATTATTCCTTTAAGTTTATACATACGACTGGGACATTCTAAGAACATTTTGTAATCATACTTTATGAAAATGATTACTATCTTCCTATTTCCCTTACTAAGCGCGAGATGAAACTTGTTGATATTCCATTCTGAAAAAAGGACAATTTGATTATTGAATTAATATCTTATTTATTAATCTAATAAGCCTAATGAGAGCGCGAAATCTGTTAATATTACAGCTTGAAAACTGGACATTTTAAGCACTTTTGTAATTATGAATAAGATGCATGAGTAAATATATTTTCAACAATCAATACGAGCGCAAATCGCAAGCCAAAATTTTTGATAAACTGTCATGAAATTGAGATTTTAATTTTTTTGTTTTTTTTGTTATAGAATTAATATTGAGATATACTTTTTGACAATGTAACCTGAATAGGGATATTTTGAGAACTTTATGGAAAACAGGAAATAATAGGTACCTGACAAATTGAATTTTGCGAGCTCGCGCTAAATTTTAATATTCAGACCATAAAACAAATATTTTTACAAAGCACTTTTTAAAAATCAATTTGTAATTCAAACAAAATAATGAAAGTTCGATTTCAGAGCTTTAATATGCTTTGTATATTGAATTCAAAATTGGGTAAATTAGGCTCCATATTGAGCAAGATATGTAAATCACCTAAAAGGCGATGCGAGCGCAAAGCGCAAGCGAAAATTTTATATAGTGACATGAAAGATTTTTAAATTATTTTCCAAGTCTTCCCCTTGTCTTATTTTATTCACTTGTCTTCCTCCTCTCATGTTTCCCCTTCTTTTTTCTCCTTTCTTTTCCCCTTTTTCTTTTTCTTTCTTTCCCCCTTTTTTTCTTTTTTTTGCTCCGCCAATAGGGGGGCCCGGGCCCCTCGGCCACCCCCCCCTGGATCCGCCTATGCAATTCTGTTCAAATTTGATAAACTTCATTCTTCCTTGAGCTATTCCGCCTATATTGCCATGGCCTTAGCACACACTGTAAAAAATATTGGGTAAAATTTTTACCACCATGAGGGTAATTATGTGTCCAACCAATTTTGGGCAGTATTTTACCCAATGTGGGAAGCTTATTGTCCAGTAAGGTAAAAAAAATAAGCAGCAATTACTTTAGAATGGGCAAAATTTTCATCACACTGGATAAATAATAAATGCCCAATGTTGGTTGGATACATAAATTACCCTCATGGATCGCTTTTACCAATATTTTTTAAGGCCACCGCACACCTTACGACTGTTCGCGATCCGATTTTGGAACAAATCGCATTTTGCTCATTTTCTGAAAATGTGAATGGAACCTATCATTTTATTTGAGGTTAAAATTAATTGAAAGAATACTAATATAAACTTTTTAAAAGATTGCAAGCCTTTATTTTGGAGTAAAGGCCAAATTAGTTTCAAATCGTAGCCAATCGTACGACTGCTATGACATCATTACGACTAGATATTAAATTCGCTTTTATTCTAAGAAGGATGATAGCATAGTCACCGATTTGAACATAGGTATTCGTACGATGATTTAGAACATTACACAGATAGATGTTCCAAGTCTCAATATTAGCATCAAATTCTACTACATTTTATTCTAAAATCGGGTCGCAGACCAATCGTAAGGTGTGCGGTCACCTTTAGAGTATTCAGACTGCCTCTATTCAAGTTCATCAGTTCCAAGTATTTTGTGATCAGGAAATTTTCCCTGATCTACCCTGATCAGAAAATACCAGGTAACTTTGGCAGTGTGAAAGCAAAGTATGCCAAATAATATCCCTGAAGGCTGAAAGAACCACTTAATAGTAGGTACTTGCCAAATTACAAGAACTTTTGAGGGGATTTTTCCAAGGTCGCAGGTATTTTGGTAGTTGCCACCTTTCGCAATCCTCACGGACGCTAATATTAGGGTCCCCTAACACAAAAGTTGACGCTTAATCATACACTTGATTTTTAAGATTGATTGTACATTATAGTCAATAGAATCAAACGTAGAAAACTGCTCTACAATCAATGCTAAGATTTGTGTTACAGGGGGGTTACAGGCCCTACAGATCTGCTTTTCGTGTGCAAAATTCTTTCCCGCGACACCCGCACCATACATGTACATGCATGTATTACGAATGATGGCTGGAGATATTCCAAATGCAGGACCTAAAATAGAATATGACATGGATAAGAAAGTGGTTTTTCAAACAAATCGAGTACATATTCAGTGAGGAAAAAGTTACTGAATTAAGGCTTAGATATAGATCATTACAGTCCATCGAATCGATATTGCATTAAATGTGGATTATTGGTGGATGACTGGCAATTGATTCCATGGGTCGGATCACCTCTCCAGCCGAACCCATTTCGCATGCGTTGATATGTACACAGCTTATGCAATACGTTTGAACATGCGGGTTTCTTTTGTTTCCTTTGTTTACTCCTTCTACACAAACGATACGACTGTAGCACATGATGTAATGGGCATTATGTTTTACTTTCCCCAGAAATGGGGGATTAGATTCAAATTCCGGGGGACCACTTCCATTGATGAGTGGATACCAGGCACGACCATGGGGTTTCGAAAAGTACCCTAAACAAGGGAAGCAAGTCTTTTCCAGATTATGAAAATGCATCTTTTAACAATTATTTGGCTTGTGAAACCCTACAAGTATTGGAAATATATCCCTTTTTTCAGAATTTTAATCATCGTTTTTGACACCTTTATAACGTTACATAGGCCTATACGTAACGTTCTTACCCACTCTTTCCCTTTTTACGCGTGGTTGTGCCTGGTATCCACTCTTCAATGGAAGTGGGCCCCCCGGGCGGTCACTCGAGCTCTGGGAGGAACCAAATGTGGATTTGGAAAGTCGTCCTAAATCGGATATATCGCTGTTACCAAAGTAGCAACCAGAATTTTGCACACGAAACGCAAATTGAATGTTTCCGTTCCAGATGTGAAACAAAAAAAAATCTCATGTCACACAATTTGCATTGCAGGACAGAGTTTTAAGACCATGACGACGGGCCCAAAAGTCTCTTCCAAAATCAACTAACGTCGTAAATAAGCGTTCGCGTTCTTCCAACGAAAGGTCGGGAGTGTCTCTCATGTCCCTGATTACGGAACTTTCTTAACCCGGCATGTGGTTGGGTGCGGGAGCCGTTGATGGCTGCTGAGCTAGTGATTTTAAATCTTACGCCTTGCCTGCTTATCAGACCATACTGCCCATGCTCGTAGCTTTCGGAACTTACTCTGAAAGGGTCTTCTTTGGTTTGGTATGAATACGGAAAATAAATTATCAGGTATTTCAAAGCCTGAGCAAGTGCTTGTAAGTTAATAGTTACTCTGGTGATGAAGGCAGTATAAATACGCCTTTTATGGGGTCTTGGTTTCTTTGTTCAAAGAGAAAATCGTATTGCTCTAATTGTTTGCTGGAATTCTTTCATTTAGTGGAAAATTTTCAGACAACTGTTTCTCTAGAGTGGAAAAGGAAATAATTGGGAGGACTACTTTGGTGTTAAAAGCTGGAGTTGGTGTTACACCAGTCATAACACCAAACCTAAAATAGGGTTGGTGCCTGGACTTTACATCACTTGATGAGTGATCATCAATGTGATTGATCAACAGTGTTAAGCAGCCTGGATAATGTATATAATACCAATTTCATCTATGCACCCTTCACTTCTAAGTAATAGATTATTTTGTAATCAAGGAAATGTTAGCCCCCCCCCCCTCGAGCAGATTTTGGTAGGCAAAAATTCAAACATGTTAATAATACAATCCCCATACACCCCTCTTGTGTTTGAAGGCGAAGTTCACCTTGACAAAAAGTTTATTGTAAGAATAGCAGTAAAAATAATGATAAATATTGATGAAAGTTTGAGGAAAATCCACCAAAAAGTTATTAGAATTTTAAGTTTTTGATTTGTGACATCACATGCGAGCAGCTTTATGTGTATCGTGAATTTAAAAAATCACTGAAATGTAATTTTCTTGAAAAACTGAAGATGGTTATATTGTACCTTTAGTATATCAACAGACAAATTATATCACACTCGCTCCTGAAAGAAGACATTTTTAGTCATCCTGAACCATTAAAACAAATATGCATTTTATATTACATAACATTTGAGGCAGCTGTCCCTTTATGACGTCACAGATCAAAAATTTAGAATTCTGATAACTTTATTAATCTCTGAGGGATTTTCCTCAAACCTTCACCAATATTTATTTTTATTTTCCTGCTATTTTTACAACAAACTTTTTGTCAGGGTGAACTACCCCTTTAAAATGTTATTCATCCTGAACCACACTTGGCAAAACGTGCAGATGTTCTGAACAGATGCTTAAAATTTTCTCTCTAAACAAACATTTTGGTTTTTGTGTTTTGTTTGTTGAATACATTTACCATCTTCTATATCAGTTTCATTTCCCATTTCCCCCTCTTTCTGTTTACAGAGTCATCCCAGAATATCTGTTTCAATATGAGCTTCTTGGAAAGGCAATAATAGAGCAGAAAGTCTGAAGTAGTATATGTCTCTTACTGGTAATTGCTCACCTCACAAAGTACCCCAGCTATGAGAGAACCCTAGCTAGGAAATAGCCTCCTGTAAAAGTAGAAATATGACCGAATGACATGAAGAGTGTGTTTGCTAACACTCTCAAGTGATTATGGAAAGTGTTTCCCAGAAACGCCAAGGACCCTGGCTGTACTTTCTCTTGTCTGCATATCTTTCTTTGTCTGTCTGTCTGTCTGTCCATCTGTCCCTAATATATTCAGCAAGGAATTTCTTCAGTGTGTACATCAGAATGTACGTGGTCCTTCATTACTGGTATGGAATTTGTAAACAGTTTTGGGAACAATAAAAAATGTCTTCTTTATTTGTATTATCATTAATTGAAATAACACATACGAGGGTGAAATTAATTAGCTCATACGCACAATTGACAATTTTCTTTTCAAGATATTAAAGGTTAAGGATAATAGGCTGCTATATTGTCCTTTTGTACATGTACCTTGATTTGATGTGTTGGGACTATTTTTGTTTCAAGAAAGTAATGTATATTTTGCACCAATAAAAGGGGAAGTTCACCCGACAAAGTTGGTTTTAATTGACAGCAAAAAAAATACTTTTTTTGATGAAGGTTAGGTGAAAACCCATCAAACAATAACAGTGCATTTTGTATAGTTTTGATTTTGTGATATTGCAGATGTTGTTTGATATAATTTTTTTAATCCTTTTTTTTTAATGAAAGTGATTTTATCTGTTAGGGTGTTATAACATCAGATGTATTATTTCTTACATAAGACAAATTTTATTTGTCACATTCCATTAAAATTTTTTAGTTCATGGAATTTATGTGAAGTATGGGGGAGCTGCACACATATCATATGATTTTAAAAATTCATAACTCCTTTATTGTATCCCCCGAACCAAGTTCGGAGGATACTATGGTTTTGGCCTCGTCGCGCCGCCGCAGAGATTTCCTTGTGAGCGCTCTATCAGCTGCATTTCTTCTCTGATTATCTTCAAATTTGGCATGAAGGTCCATTATGGTAAAGCAAAGCCGCCTATTGATTTTGGTGTGGGCGGAGACATTGTTGCCATGGTAACAAGAGTTTTTGTCTCGCCCATCAGAGGTGAAGGCGAGACTGAGGGATCCAAACATCGTCTCTCCGTCACAAACCTTATGACACGTAAGTCACTTTTCAACCAAACTTGGATGGTAGATGGACTTTGGGACCTGCATGTTAAGCTGCAGTCGGAGGTCACATGGTAAGGTCAAAGGTGATTTTCAGGTCAACATTAAAGTTTACATGCAAGACTCTTTTATGACACCTAACTCCGCAACCTTAAGTCACTTTTCAACCAAACTTGGTTGGTAGATGGACTTGGGGGACCTGCATGTTATGCTGCAGTTGGGGGTCACATGGTAAGGTCAAAGGTCATTTTCAGGTCAACATTAAAGTTTACATGCAAGACTCTCTTATGACACCTAACTCCGCAACCGTAAGTCACTTTTCAACCAAACTTGGATGGTAGATGGACCTGGGGAACCTGCATGTTATGATGCAGTCGGAGGTCACATGGTAAGGTCAAAGGTCATTTTCAGGTCAACGTTAAAGTTTACATGCAAGACTCTCTTATGACACCTAACTCCGCAACCGTAAGTCACTTTTCAACCAAACTTGGATGGTAGATGGACCTGGGGAACCTGCATGTTATGCTGCAGTCAGAGGTCACATGGTAAAGTCAAAGGTCATTTTCAGGTCAATTTTGAAGTTTACATGCTAGACTCTCTTTCTCCACAACCGTAAGTCACTTTTCAACCACACTTGGATGGTAGATGGGCTTGGGGGACCTGCAACCATATTTTTGTGGAAAATTTGGTAAAACCTGTAACATCTGCTTTTTTCCAGTTTGTCATAACAGTTAGCACACAGAAGCAATATTAGAAGGTGAAGCGAAGATGCCTATCATTTTTGGTTGGGGGGGTCTTAGGGTTAGGTTTACATAATATATCCAGCATACTCTATATTTGTATTCCCCAACAGGTGATACTGGACAATACTTTAGGTTCTGCAGAGTCACGCTGCCACGTCATATTATTGTCATCAAATTTGGTACCCACAGATGAAATGTGGGCAGGGTCTTTGTCGCCATGATAATTGTCGAATTTCTGTGAGAACTCTTTATATCGCAATGACGGATGACGCGGTGGGTCCGAGCATCTCTAGTTTTTTTTATGGATTTTGATCAAACCTTCACCAATAATTTATCTATTAATGAGGAACTTTCTTGTCCTTTAATAAAACCCTGAGATGAGGAATGGTTTGCCCCACCCCTCCCCGAAAGAGACAATAAGTCACAATGATTGCAATGAGTATTTTCTGTTAATTTTTGTTTGAATAATGATAATAATATGCTATATTCATTTAGCACTCAATGCAATGTTTCTAAGCACTGAATACTCTTACCAAAATTCCTTGATATTACCCCAGCTTTAGCACGGCTATACTCTTATCAAGTGCTCAAGCATTCAAGGAATTTCTTCCCACCAGGTACCCATTTAGAGTGGCAATTATAGATAAACACCTTGCCAAAGGACGCGAGTGCTGCAGTTGGATTCGAACCCCGCACCTTGTGGTTCAAAGTCCAGAGACTTATCCACTGAGCCACAACATCTCTTGAATGTAGTAGAACCTAGCCTGGGACAGTAGTGATCACTCGTTTCAATGCATACCATAAATTGCTTTGATATTTATAATGAGTAATCTCTGGTCCGTGTATCTCCCTAATCATGAGCTAATGCTATTACTGGGATTCTTAGAAACAGCTCAATAGGTAGTTTCAAACCGCCTCGATCACAAGAATCCCCGTTAAATTACGAGAACTTTATCATGCTAAACAATACCAGATAATTTTTTTTAACGCATTCAGACCGCCCCGAAACACACTATTCGGGGAAATTTCTCGAAGTTATGAGCATGCGCAGTACTGTCTGGTAGCAGACGAAGAAGCGCGCGCTTTTCAACAGCAGTATGTATCGCAATCGTGGGCCGGCTGGGGCGGGAGATCCGCCTGCGGCCGGCCTAGCTCTAGCACGTACTAACTATACTCGATCGTATGCGCAAATCATTTGTTCCCTTGATCATCATCTGCAATTGCACTAGATTTCTCTCCACATTGAAATTAAGGCTTTGGTGGCCTCCTCACTCCAGTGCGATGTCATCTGGTATGAAAATGTAGAATACCGGTAAATATCACCCTTAATTCGTAAAACTAATTTTTTGAAGAGGAAGAATCAACCGCCGGGTCGAACCCCGAGTCACGTTGCATGAAAAGTGTACGCATGTTTATCGCTGAATGCACTGGCGCTGGCCGGCCGTGCCGGCTTGCTCGCTCGGTAGGCCTCGCATATCCATGCATATGGAACAGCACGCGCTATGCACCGGAAATTCACTTATCGCGGTGATCGATGGGATACAAGTTCTCGTACTTTGCTTTCAGATTGCCAAAATACCCACGACCTTGGAAAAATCCCTGCGAAAGTTCTCGTAATTTTGCCAAGTACCTACTATTTAGCGGGTATTTTCTTTCAGGGAAATTACGCGTAGTTTGCTTTCACAATACCAAAATACCTGGAACTGAAGAACTTCGAGGCGGTCTGAAACCACCTAATGACCCTGGGAGCTGGGTGCTTTTTAATGGTAGAATAACAATGATGATCAATGATGATGGTGATAGTAGTAGTAGTAGTAGTAGTAGTAATAGTAATAATAATAACAATAATAAAACCCAGATGGCCATTATAAAAAATATTTCCATCAGCCATTGGGGGGATGCATAGGCCTAATCCATTGCAGGCATTTCTTTTTTTGTCAAAAAAGTGCACAGTTACTTCAATGTACTTTTGAATGACATCATGTAGCTGTAAAATTGATTGGCTAAATTTTGCATAAATTCTAGACAGTCTGGAGTGTGGTTTGAAGCCGCTGCTTGACCTAGGTGTAACTGGTTTTGTGCCTCTTTTCTTCTCAAATTCTAAGGTAGACTGCTTCTTGGAAAAATGTCTAGCTCTACCCCTTATTGCCCCAAACTATTTAGCTCACCACATGAAAAACCACTTTTGTTCACATTAATCTGAAAATCATCTGTATGTACAAATGATTTCCCAAAGTTTAGTCTTTCAATGCTCTTTGTGAGTCTCTTATGTCGTGTTCACATTATTGGAAGTAGATAAGCCCTATGCATTAACCACAGCTTAAATGGCAATGTGAAAGCGTCTTTGTGTATCTTATAGGCAGAAGTCATTTATTTGTCACACCAGGGAATTGTTAGTGAGAATGGGGTCTGAATTTTCAGTCTGTCTTTGTTAGTAAATGCCTACTCAAATATGTAAAAAATAAAGTAAAATAGAGGATTTTTAAATTGAGTTTTGGACTCAATTCACTGGTTTGTAAGAGGGGATGATGATATGGCAACTGTGAGTGTGAAGTGGTCATTGGATGGTGTAATTTCTCCTGGATGATCAACTTTACTGGATGATTTCATTCTTTTGTAACGGACAGTTTTCTGAATGCCAGATAGTATGTTAATCTGTTTTTTAAATCAATCCTATTTATAAAGCTCCCCACCCCCTTTCGCTCCAATTCCTTTCCTGGTCTTCTCTGTAAAGACAAATTATAAGCAAACAGATTATAAGCAAGTATTTCCAACGTAAAATAAACTTGTTTTCTTGTTTCTCTTTTTTCTTGAGAGTGTATTGACTGAATAGACAATTTGTAAGATTGATTTCACTTAGGGGTTTGTGCCTGTGTCTTGTATTAAGGTGGACTCACTAAATTCTGAAAATTTCAAAATAGCTTCATTGCCCACAGTTAACAAATATACCGATTCAAAATAATTTCTTGATATCTTGTGTTAATAGAAGTCATTTTTTATATCAAATGTGGAATGCTAATAACAAGAGATAGCATGAAATGAGTGGTTTTTTGTCCTTTTTTTTGCATACACTGGCAAGCGGACAGCTCTTTCACATACATGTGTCACTATCCCTAATCCTTCTCGCAGCTCACCCTGACCGGGAATCTATTCATTATTTCTTTCTATGAATCCTATTGAAGATGCACTAGACTATTGATTATTTTTTATGTTGTCAATTATACTCCTCATTGATGATGTATAATAGCCTTTTTATAATGCAGTTACTCTCTCAAGGTGCGTCACTACATCTTTTGTTCTGTGTTTTCCATTACTCTCTAGGTGGTTTCAGACCGCCTCGAAGTTCGCCAGTTCCAGGTATTCTCTGATCGGGAAATTTACCCCGATCAGAAAATACCAGGTATTTTGGCGGTGTGAAAGCAAACTACGCGTAATATCCCCGAAAGAAAATACCCGATAAATAGTAGGTACTTGGCGAAATTACGAGAACTTTCGCGGGGATTTTTCCAAGGTCGTGGGTATTTTGGTTGTCTGAAAGCAAATTACGGGAACTTTTAGCCCAGCGTGTCGTTGGGTGCGGCGCCGAGCATGGGTTGCTGCTGGGCTAGTGATTTTGAATTTCGCGCCTTGCTGCTTATCAGACCATACTGCGCATGCTCGTAACTTCAGGAACTTATCCCGAAGGGTATGTTTCAGGGCGGTGTGAATGCAGGAATAATTAATGGGTATTTTTCAGCCTAAAAAAGTTATCGTAATTTAACGGGGATTCTTGTGATCGAGGCGGTTTGAAATCACCTTCTTTCTCAGCAATTATCCAAACCTTTTAGGGGGATGGACAAAGTTAAAGTGGGGGAAACAAGTTCTAAAAAGCTGCAGCAAGCAGATAATTTGACTTTTTTACTACAAAACCTAATTTTGTGATGGATTTGGAGTTTTTGGACATAATACAGGGGCTGCAAACGGTTCTGAAAGTGGGGAGGGGCTGACCATGCAAAAAATAATAATCAGATGGTCATTTTTCATTATGTACACGGTTTTGGAAAAAAAAGTTTCCGCAGCTCCTTGAATATTCAAACTATAATATCATATTTCCACTTCTCCCTCTTTTCCTTTTTTTGCCTCTTTTTTTCTTGCTCATGAAAATTTTGCAGGGTTCATGCCCGCCCACCCCCCCCCCCCCAATCTTTACACCCGTGCTTTGAAAGATGATTCTGATATTTGATTGAATGCACCCTAAATCTCTGTAAATTTGTGCCTTTTATGTTTATTTTACGTGTCATAATGCATGTTCATATTTTATCTGCCAATATCATCCCACAGATATATTGCTTCCATAAACTGAACATTTTGAAATTCCAAACAGAAATTGATTGAACTTCCCCAATTCATTCTGGCAAACAGTTTATGTGGTTAAAAATGATGTGAAAAGCAGACAGACTCTGAAGAAAATTTCAAAGTATTTTCCGTTCATGTTTCCATTATGTATTGCAGGACTAGGATTTCCTAATATATATTTTTTTTTCAATTCTGAGAAAACAGTGTCCTGCTTTCTGAGTTGTTAATATGTCAATGTTTTCTAAAATTTCATATTTTTGTCTCAGATCACAAACAAATGATAGTTTTTTATTGGGTATTTTGTTTGCAGTGGGAGGTTAAAAAGTTTGGAAGCTTTATGTAAAGAACTTTTCTAGCTATTACAAATTCTTTGATACTTGGTAAAACAAACATATGGAACCCACATCTGGCATTGCATTTTCCCCCAAATAATACAAGATATACTTGATTAATTCATTGATATCACTCTAAAAAAATATACACACATCTTGCCTACAGCATTATAAACATTTTGAATAATGTGATAGTATATTGGACAATTTCTAACAACTGGTGGATATGAAATTATATTTCCTCTTGTAGTGCAATTCAATAAACAACCATCATTTCCATGAAAAACTAAATTTAAAAGAGCCAGATATGTCTCCTGCACAGTGATTGTAACCAGCTAATCATATCAAGGGAATTAGACCTAAATTTTACCTGCCATAGCCTAACCAACCAACGATTTGCACCATTTGGAATTCCTCGAATCAAATCAGATCAGCGGCCTTTATTTTGAGTCAATATATCCCTCATTTCCATTTCAATAGAATTAATTTTTCTTTTTCCTGATAAAACTCATCTCAATATCGACAGGGATGATTTTCCCTTTAGACCTCCATGATAGGATATTGCATTTGTTATATCTTGAGCACTGTGAATTATTAAGGCCATCGCACACCTTACGACTTTTCCACGATCCAATTTTGAAACAAATCACATTTTGCTCATTTTCTGAAAATGTGCATTAAAATTATCTTTTAATTTGAGATTCAAATTAGTTTTGGATGATTGCAAGCCTTTGTTTTTTTTCTAGACAGATGGTGCTATATGAATGCCCATTATTATTATTATTTTGGAGTAAAGGCCAAATTAGTTTTAAATCATAGCAAATTGTGCGATTGCTCTGACGTCATTATGTTACGACTATTAAATTTGCTTTTAATTCTAATAAGGTTGATAGTATAATCACAGATTTCAAAATAGGTATATTCCTACGAAGATTTAGAACATAACACAGTAAGATATTCCCGGTGAGGCGCTCAAATTATTTTTTTTATGGAGATGTGCCTCACGAAACTCTGAAATGGGGGTCTAAGGAACTGACTAAAAGGATAAAGGACGGGGTCTTGGGAACTAAATATATACCACGCGATGTAAAAAACAGGGTCTACGGAACAAGATCGCGGCACTGTAGGTACGTTGCACCATAGTGCTGTGCATGCGCTAGCCATGCATGGAGTGGCTACTAGTTATATGTAGGGAGTTTCGAAGCAGTATGTGCATCTCTCACATGCTGTGCTCGTGCTTGACAATTTTGGCAGGGCTTGGGAACTGAGATGCCTGGTAACGGGGGTCTTGTGAGCGGGGCTGGGCGGCTTCTGAACTGAACTTTTGTCATTCGGAGTATTTATAGAACTGAATATTAGGTCTGAAAAAGGGGGTCATCAAAGCGGCACATCTCCGTACCACAAATATATTTGAGTGCCCCCCTCCAGGATATTCCATGTCTTAATATTAGCATCAAATTCTACTACATAATATTCCAAAATCGGGTCGCAGACCAAGCGTAAGGTGTGTGACGGCCTTTACTTATGAACAGCCTTATGAAATACCCTCCAGCTTTATTTCTAAAGTTAACACATTGTACCAAAAAATTGTATCAATGATGCAAATTTACCATTTAACATGCAACTTTAATTCAGTATTTCCTTCTTTTTTTTAGTTTTTATTTTTATACGCCCGTCCTACACGGGACGTATTATCGTATCATGCTAGGTGTCCGTCCGTGAACTTTTCCTTGTAAACGTGATAACTTTAGTTTGACTTAACCTCGGCTCTTTTAATTTAGTTTGTATGATACTAGCATGGATCCCAGGAAGCCTATTGATTTTGAGGTCAAAATGTCAAAGGTCAAGGTCGCACTGACATGTTTTCATCAATACCCTTCTGCAGTCCTTGTAAATGCAATAACTTCAGTTTAACTTAATTTAGGCTCATATAATTTTGTGTGTATAATATTAGCATGGATCCCAGGAAGCCTATCGATTTTGAGGTCAAAAGGTCAAGGTCACATGGACATATTTTCATCTAACCCTTCTGCAGTCCTTGTAAACGCAATAACTTTAGTTTAACTTAGCCTAGGCTCATATAATTTGGTGTGTATGATACTAGCATGGATCACAGGAGCCTATCGATTTTGAGGTCAACAGGTCAAAGTCACACTGACATGTTTTCATCTTACCCTTCTGCAGTCCTTGTAAACGCGATAACTTCAGTTTAACTTAACCTAGGCTCATATAATTTGGTGTGTATGATATAAGCATGAATCCTAGGAAGCCTATTGATTTTGAGGTCAAAAGGTGAAAGGTCAAGATCACAGTGACATGTTTTCATCTTACCCTTCTGAAGTCCTTGTTAATGCGATAACTTTAGTTGAACTTAACCTAGGCTCATATAATTTGGTGTGTATGATACTAGCATAGATCTCAGCAATTCTATCGATTTTGAGGTCAGAAGGTCAAAGGTGAAGTCACCAACTTCCACTTTTCTTTCTTGAATAATAACTCCATTTTCCACGTTGCAGGTGGGCGTATTAAGTGCTGGCCTTAGCGACACTCTTGTTTACAATATAATCATAACTTACATTATAATTTGATTGTTCAAAAGTTACATGTGTGTGGTAACACCATCTTGTGTGTGTTAATCGAAATATACTTGTTAAAGATTTATCCTTTTATCATATCACAGTGCTTCCTTGTTGAGAAGATATTGCAGGATGTCCCCATCGACAATGTTTATTCAAAATCATGCAAGTTCTTGTTATCTCTATAATCTATGCTATCTCTATATAGCTATCATTCTTGACTTCTCTTTAGGAATCTCTTAATTGATCTGGCCTGATACAGTGCCAACATTGATGATTATCTAAGCAATGATCCGTAATTATCTTTCTCAGAAAAACAAGGCTCTTGACTCTTTACTGTAAGTCTTTCCAACGATTGCCAGCCCCTGGTAATCCCTTGCAAATAATATCAAAAGCGTAAATGCAAGAAAATGAATAAAATGAATTATTCCAAGAGCTTCAATCAGCACCGATGGGTATCGGGGAGGATTTCTTTTTCTTTTTCTCTCCCCTTGTGTAATATGCAGCAAGTGGACTGTGATGGATTTTCTGGGAATCGCGCCTGTTTAGTGGTTTTTACATCCGATTATCAAAGAAAACGGATGATTTATCCCTTGCGTTTGCAAAGGGGCTGCTGGAATTAAGAGCAAAATTTGCTCTGATAGGATGCTTTTTCAAGAACCTCTTCTGTCATTTTATTATAGCTTTATAACTTTATAACAGTTGCAATCTTTTTAATACCTTTGTGAATAAAACAAAATTCTTCCTTTATCTTGCCATCAGGGCACCACCTTTACTAATTCTCGTTTGACTTCCCAGGAAATTTAAAATCACAAAACTTGCATGAAGACACCTCAGATTCCTTGAAAAAAAAAGAGTAGGAGAGGCTGGAATGTAAATAGACTGAGTGATATAGGCCTATTTATTTGTAGGTATAAGCACGGACCTACCACTCTGAGTAGTACGTCAATGGTATAAGGTACAAATGGATTAGCTGGATGGGTACAATGACATGACAGGTATGAACCATTTCAGCAACATCTATTTGCTTGGATTAACTAAGCCCTCAAAAAATATTTCTCTGCATTTGCTATACTGATGCACTTGCCTATTGCAAATTTACCTTGAAACATTAGGCCTACAGTTTTAACAGTTATATGGATTTAAAAAAACACTGGGTATTATGACTGCAGCTTTTTGAGATACACAAAAAGTGATATCACAAAGAAAGTTAGTAGCCTTTATAACTTTTTTTATTTTTATTGTGTGATCCCTGATTAATTTGCCCAGTTTCCAAGCACTTTTTTTTTTTTTGGGGGGGGGGGGGCTTATATTCATGTTGTTGACCTGTTTTATTTATCAATGATGTACAGATTTCAGTTTGTGTTGTTGTTGGTGATGCAGGGATCTCTGGTAATTGCAAATGCTTTGCAAAACTTAAAATGTTGCTCTAGTATCCTTGAGTAGGCTGTATTACCACTTCGCCTTTACCTTTCCAGGTAACAACAGCTCTGCATGGTCAAGTGTAGCAAACTAGAGGCTCCCTTGTTTGTGTGCCATAGTAGGATTTGAACCCCTTACCTTGTGGTGTAAAGGAAGGAGTCCCATCCTTTTGACTTCATCCCTCTATAGTAGAAATGATGCATTTGGGGCCTGGTGAATCGCCAATGAAGAAAGTAATAGTTGTTATTTGAGATAAGAGCCTATGTAAATGGTTATCATATTCAATACAAAATCTTACTTGGAAATGAGCAGATGTTGTAACAATCGCCCAGTGTTTATATCTATCAACTTAATCAATAAAATTGGATAATATCAACATCAGCCTCAATATCATTTTAATTCTCAAATGTGAACAGGGTTTATTGACTGCACTCAAAGGAAGCAAACTATATTTTGAGTTTGAATTGCACCCTCGTTTATTTACATTGCGTAAGCGTGTTCAATGTGTATATTTATCAAACAAATAGAGCAGAAGAGAAGTTCCTAGAAAACCTTAACACCGAAAGGTGGAAGCAAACATTGGTTGCTCTATTTTGAGATTGTTCTATTAGTTCTCTATCCTCTGCCCTCTTGAAGAGCTAATGAGTGCTTGTGATTCAGCAAGAAGGTTTTTTTTAAAGGGAATATCATACCCCATTCTCATCTACTTCCTTAAAGTAGTTTTAATTGTGGAAACTGGTTTAGTGGAAACCATTTTAATTAGTAATGAGAATGCTCAAAGCAGCCTTTGAAGTGATCTTCCAAACCAGTATGGAAAGTCACTTTGCGATGTGATTTTCAAGACCGCTTGGCCTCATTAAACTGGTTTAAGCGCAGATGAGGACACAGCCGTTCTTCAGAGATCAATCTTGGCACGGAAGTGTGAGTGTGTGCGCATGTTGGAAGTGCTACTCTGTGTAGAATGCCTGTTCTGCGCTTTCAACTTTCTCATCAAACATGTGACACCTGAAAGCGTTTCCATAGCAACAAGACCAGTTTACATGTCATGAAGTAGTTCTGGAAACCAGTTCAGGAGATGCTGATGAGGATGCTAGTGATTTGATCTTCTAACCTTATTTAAAGAAAACCAAAATTTAAATTGAAAACAAGGTCAGAGCTGCCAACCATTACGTTTTTGCCGTAATCATTACGTTTTTTCATTCAAATTACGGCATTATGGTTTTTCTTTTCAAATTACGTTTTTTGACAATTTTGATAATGTGTGTACATAATTGTATGTATGTGGAGTGCGTGTTGAGCCCGAGATGAGCCTGGTACTTGCGCGTGCGTAGTCGCCCGCCGGCCGGTTTTCCAACGCACTTTAATAATTTGATAGCGTGCACGTACATATACATTAGTTGAATATGCGAGCGGCATGCATGGTACGAATCGCGATGTATAGCGACTGGTAAATACGTCTGTAAGGATGATGACGTCATCCAAGATGGCAACTTACGATGACAAACGAAAGGATCGAGGATGATTATGTTTTGATCATCGTTTGAAAGGAAATAACAGTAACTGCGGTCTAAGGTACGATATTTCTGAATTTTATATATTTTATCTTAAATTTGCATGTATTTTCTTTCCTATAAAGTGATGTTTTATGTACAAAAAAACGATCCGAAAATCAGATTTCCGCCGAATGTTAGATCTAACGTTACTGCTTATACGTTGTCTTTACGCACGGGCCAACACTCTTCAGGTGAGTGGAGCCAACGTTTGTTCTTGCAGCGCAGAGCGAGGAGTACGATGAATTGGGTAGGGTAATTCCCCAAATGTAGTAAGAGAAGAGTCTATTTGTAATGGAGGGGGATTTGGAGGTTTGAGGGAAATTATTATTCCATTTGCAAAATTTTGCAAAAATACTCATCATATATATTAAAGATTGAATCATCAAAAGATATTTTTCATATACTTTAAAATTAATTGTAGTGATAAAGAAATGAAATTTTGAGGCTATTTTCTTGAATTGATTAATATCAATTCCCTTCGGATAACGATACTGTCTGGTTAATTTTCATCAACTCGTATCAAACAAATACGATGAATTCGGCTTTGAAAAGACCTGGAAAGCTCTTCATTGTCCCCTGAAGTAATAATTCTGGGTGATATTCAACATTTATTGATAGTTTCACATGATTTATACTAGAGAGATGTCCTACTGCCTTTGGAATTCATTAAAAAAGTCGGCACTTTAGCATTCAAGTTAGCAGGAATGGGAAGATTTCTTCCCCGGTTCTGGCGGCCTAGATGTCTGCTCTATAGTGCTGTCACTGCTGGGGATGATTGAGTGTGCGTGCAGTGTGATTGAGGCTGAGCTGTGCACATCGTGAAGTGATTTACGATGGGACTTTTGTGGAATGATTTCAACTTCTTATCTATAGATCTATTTGAATTTTAGATTAGATTGATTTTGAATAATTTTTCTATATTTGTGGAATGTTACATGTACACTTCCATTTTATGACACTTTAATTTTAAAGGGTACTGTTTGGCAAAAACAATGTTACTTGGGAAGAGAAGTCTGAATTGATGTCAACTTTTTTTTTATTTCTCTTAGTCTACAATTTGGTAGTTTTGTCAGGAAACTCAACATAAAACAATGAATTATTTTAGAAGTGGAAAGGAAGCCCCAGAAAAATGGAGCCCTAAAAATGTTCGCCAGAACTGATTTTGGTGCCCCTGAAAGAATTTTTTCTTGACAGATCTTCACTTTGATAAGTGCCGGAGTAGGTTGCACTAAAAAATGAAAGGCCTACTTGTCATTTTTAGAAAAATTTGCCTAGGTGCCCATTTGACTAGAATAAAAGTGGCCTTCATGCCCTTTAGAATGGCCTTGATACCCCTTGAAATTTTGGGGCATCCAAGGCCACTTTGCCGGTTGCCCCAAGCTGAAAGTGCCCATTTAAAAATGGCCTTGCCCCTCTCGATTCTTAATTCAAGCCCTGCTACTGACTTAATTAAAGTTGGTAGATTATATCAAACGGCCCAAGACTAAGGGTCCAATTTGTAACACTCCGTTACTTAGCCCAGACTAGGCCTAGAGATTAACTTTTTTTAAATTGTTCACTGCATACATACTTTTTGCATTGGATGTTTGTCGCATGTGGTTTTAAGGTTCGTTTTAACACATTCCTTTTTTTTGTTGGAAATTCCTTTTTTTGGCCATAATGATTCCTTTTTTTGCTTGCACAAGGTTGGCAGCTCTGCAAGGTCTTTTATACCGGGTTCATTTTGGTATTCTGCCATTTGATAAAAACAAAGTGCATGAAATATTGATATATTGACATAGGATATGCAAAATATAGTGTAGAACTATTGGAGATAGGAGTGTTCATTGGAAAAGAAAATAAAGCAATAAAACCTCCCTGATCTTAAATGCAAATAACTTTTCTTGCATATCCTTGTCATCAGGTCCATGAATGATCACATTATTCAAATTTTGCAAGAATTGTCTTTGATGTTTCTGCTCACATTTGAAAACTCTCCAAACTCTCATGTTTTACGTCAGACGTCCAAGGGGCAGATTTTATCTCCTGTCATTACAATATTTG
The DNA here is from genome assembly GCF_037042905.1 of Lytechinus pictus. Lineage (NCBI taxonomy): Eukaryota > Metazoa > Echinodermata > Echinoidea > Temnopleuroida > Toxopneustidae > Lytechinus > Lytechinus pictus. The sequence goes on from NC_087254.1 coordinate 30,789,278, forward strand.
ATATTGATAAATTATAATAATTGTGATCATGGTCATAATCATGATTATCATGATCATGATTACAAAACATTAGATTTCTATAGCAGTACATACATGTTAACTTGGATTAAAACATCTAATACTATAAAGTTGATATTTTAGCAGATGTCTCATCTGAAAAGTTTAATTTATAGAAACTAGGTGGTTTCAAACCGCCTCGATCACAAAAATCCCCGTTAAATTACGAGAACTTTTTTAGGCTGAAAAATACCCATTAATTATTCCTGCATTCACACCGCCCTGAAACATACCCTTCGGTTTAAGTTCCTGAAGTTACGAGCATGCGCAGTATGGTCTGATAAGCAGCAAGGCCCGAAATTCAAAATCACTAGCCCAGCAGCAACCCATGCACGGCGCCGCACCCAACGACACGCTGGGCTAAAAGTTCCCGTAATTTGCTTTCAGACCGCCAAAATACCCACGACCTTGGAAAAATCCCCGCGAAAGTTCTCGTAATTTCGCCAAGTACCTACTATTTATCGGGTATTTTCTTTCGGGGATATTACGCGTAGTTTTCTTTCACACCGCCAAAATACCTGGTATTTTCTGATCGGGGTAAATTTCCCGATCAGAGAATACCTGGAACTGGCGAACTTCGAGGCGGTCTGAAACCACCTTCTGACTGAAGAATGTGAAGAAGATTGTTCCAAAGACCATGATCACTGAATGCAAAAGAATATGATACATTTGAATTTGATATCAAAGTGTAGCATCAGTTGCTTCCTTTCTATCAATGTTTATGTTGATAAACATCTTCACCTCTAGCCCAGTTATTTCATCATGAACCAGTTTGATTTTCACCTTTCATTTGATATATTCTGTAGTCTTTGCTATCAACCTGGTGATGGGCCTTTCATGAAGCACCCTGTCTTTGATTTCCACAGCCAAGTTTGCTGTCCACCAATCAGAAGCAAGTATTTCTGAAGCTTTTAACAGTTGTCTGTGAAATCACTGACAAATCTCGTGAAACACACCCAGGTGTGACTGAGATTGGTGCGGTGTTGAAGCAAGCAGGACAAGAATTTGACCTTTTCAACCAAAATTAGTTAATCAATGACCTTTTAGATTTGGTTTGGAAGCTACTGATCCTGTATATTCTCCCCTGCATTGATCAATTCAATCTCTACTAACATGTTTTAATCCTTGCTAATCCATGCTTCATCAGCTGCTAGATGATCTCCTAATTCACAGAATTAGATAATATCGTACTATTTTTAGCTGTAACCTGACGTCAAGCAAGTTTGTTTCTTGTATGTGTTGTCTTTCACATCAGCCTGTTTTGAATAATAAGAAAGTGAACTTTGAATTTGCTAATTCCATTTTTTTTTTACTTGTAAATGGCAGATTAAAAGCAAGGAAACTTGACTAGCATAAAATTCATTAAATTCAAATTAAGATAACTACAGAGAAATATGTTGCACATTTTTCATACAACAGAGATATGCATGAGAGAGTATAAGATGTTTAAATTCTGGGGTTTTTATTTGGTTGTTTTGTTTTTATTAAGGATTGATGTATTTCTCAGGGTGGTGCATGGGTGGACAAATTTGGTCCAGGATAGGGATATGGACCAACAAGGACAAGATTACCGCAATTTATTCTTCAAATCTAAAGAAGAGATATAAACCAAATATACCAGGTGTTTCTTTTGAAAGTATTGGGAGGAATCATTCATCCTCAGACTGGCAATATGACTATTTTCCTTTGGGCTTTACCCCTAGGAAAAAATAGTACTAGTACTTGCCAGTCCAGCTTCAGATGAATTATTCTCCATTATTCTTTCTCAAAGCCTGGTATATTTTGTATGCTATGCAGAGCTATATATGTCTAAGATATGTTTTTCCATATTGGCAATTGTCATTAACAAAGTCATCATTTTTCTCAGAACTAACCTTTCAAACTGGTAATACAAAAAATAAATTACACACCTATGTTTACATAAAATATTTGATTAATAGTAGATGAATAATCTTTCATCATCTTAATAATCTTATACATTACTTGCATGAATTTTTATTGCTGACAATACAAGTGTTTCTATTTTTATTGTGCAAACATGAGTGGTTTTCAGAGATTTATCTTTACAATTCAGTTTCATAACTCCCAATTAAAACATTATTCCACACAGTAAGTTAATCATAAAACAAATATGCCCCAAACATGAAGAGGCATCAACTATAGATGATTTGAACTTTGGAACATTTTCAGGACAATCAGTCTGTTGTCATCATGCTTTTTGCATGAATTAATTTGTACTCTATTATGTTGATTTTGTTAATAACTGAGTACATAGTGATAAAAATCAGAATTTGGACTATATTTGATTTCAGATAATATGAAACATTGTTTTGCAGGGGTCAACTTGAGAAAAACTTACAGGCTACATTCTATATTATTTCAATCTTGTGTAATGCGAGTTAGGCCTTAAAAATAAATTAAGTTCTTTAAAATATTTGATAAACATTGACTGATAATTTCCATTGAGTACTAGACAAACTTTTTCATAAAAACATGGTCCTCTTGTGCTTATGTTTTAGATAATGAATGTAAAGAAACAAATCTTTATTTGTAAAATGTTGGGGCTTTATACTCCTTTTATATTTTAAAAAATGTATTTAGGTGCCATTCTTATGTGAAAACTGACAAATTTTGTATTCTTGATTTTATTTGTTCTGCTTTAGGGATTATTTTGTCAGTTATCAAACTGCAAACAAGGAAATGTGATCCAAAAAGAAAGGAAAAATGTAAAACTGGGCCTAGTCGGAAATACAAATTGGGTGATCTAGATCTCTGGCCTCAGATCTTGATTTGTTTTTGGTGAGTATACAAAGACTGGAGTTGGAGTATACTCACAAACCAGACTATCAAGGCCTCATAAAGCAAAGGGGAAAAGGTGACCTATGGTATTCAGATAGTGGAGCCTGCACCTTTATGGTTTCTCTTTTCCAAGAATCCACTCACCTGGATCATTTTTGTCTCACCTGCATAGCAGAGTGAGACTATAGGCGCCGCTTTTCCGACGGCGACGGCGGCGGCGGCGGCGGCGACGGCGGCGTCAACACCAAATCTTAACCTGAGGTTAAGTTTTTGAAATGACAGCATAACTTAGAAAGTATATGGACCTAGTTCATGAAACTTGGCCATAAGGTTAATCAAGTATTACTGAACATCCTGCCTGAGTTTCATGTCACATGACCAAGGTCAAAGGTCATTTAGGGTCAATGAACTTAGACCATGTTGGGGGAATCAACATCAAAATCTTAACCTAAGGTTAAGTTTTTGAAATGTCATCATAACTTAGAAAATATATGGACCTAGTTCATGAAACTTATACATAAGGTTAATCAAGTATCACTGAACATCCTGCATGAGTTTCACATCACATGACCAAGGTCAAAGGTCATTTAGGGTCAATGAACTTTGGCCGAATTGGGGGTATCTGTTGAATTACCATCATAACTTTGAATGTTTATGGATCTGATTCATGAAACTTGGACATAATAGTAATCAAGTATTACTGAACATCCTGTGCAAGTTTCAGGTCACATGATCAAGGTCAAAGGTCATTTAGGGTCAATGAACTTTGGCCAAATTGGGGTATTTGTTGAATTACAGCCATAAATTTGAAAGTGTGTTGGTCTAGTTCATAAAACTTGGACATAATAGTAATCAAGTATCACTGAACATCCTGTGCGAGTTTCAGGTCACATGATCAAGTTCAAAGGTCATGTAAGGTCAAAGAACTTTGGCCACGTTGGGGGTATTTGTTGAATTGCCATCATATCTCTATAAGTGTATTGGTCTAGTTCATAAAACGTGGAAATAAGAGTAACCAAGTATCACTGAACATCTTGTGCGAGTTATAGTAGTTTTCAAAATCAGCACTGCTGCTATATTGAATCGCGTGATGCAGGTGAGACGGCCAGAGGCATTCCACTTGTTTCTCATATTAACCACATTTTCATTCTACCCTTCTCACCTTGTCTCCCTTAGGGCCAAATCAGGAGGGGGTCCCTCTGCCACTGGCCCCACCCAGCAGGCCCCACCCCAGAGTCATCAAGCACCCAAGGACCCCCAGCAAGGTGCCAGGTCAAAAGGTCAATTAGACAGCCACCTTGGAGGTGAGTGCATGTGTAGGACAATTCTACAGTCTCGGACCTTCCCCCATTTTCACATCCTCCCACAATATGTGACTCCGAAAAAAAAAATTGCAAGCGCATAATTGTTCAGCATCTTTTTAGCTATCGGGTAATGGTTGAAGTTGTGAAGTAGTCTATGAAAGTTGTAATACCACTGAAAGGTTTTCTTGAGGGGAAAAATAGGCAAAAAAGGTGTAATAAAAGTGTGCATTGGGCTTTTAGGGTGTAAAAGCAATGAAAGTGAAGAAGGGGAATGATTTTGTAAAGCAAACTCATTAAGGATAGGTTTGTTTCTCTGGAGTTTCTTCAATGGTGTTTTTGCCCTACTGATCTTGATTTTTATGAGGTTTGAAATGTTCACAGAAAGTACAAGTAAATGTTAATTGGTATCATTTTGACAACAAAAACACACACACTCCCACCCCATTTTTTTATTGAAAACTTGTAAGTTGTGGTTGCATGTGTATACAGAGGTTTGGTAAAGTGCCCCACCACCCCATGTAATTTTTTTTTTTGGTTATCTTTAAAATTATTGATCTTATAGGATATGCTCAGTTCAGTTATCTATCATTTTCTAATACCCCTTTCATAAACCTATCCTCCAATTAGCCGCCTAATAGTAATGCGGATAATTCAATAAAAATTGCGTTCACAAACTCCGAAAGTATCCGCATTATTTTTACGAGAGCCCGTCCTGAAAAAGGCGGATAATCGTCATGACAACTGGACACGCCCCCTCCGATGCGGTTGTGTTAGAAAAGGGTGACCTTGTGACCGCACCATGGCAATTATCCGCACTATTTGGAAATACGTTCATAAACTCAAAATCTTGTCCCGATGCTGCTATTATGCGGATAATTGCAGCATCAAAATAAAGCGGATAACTCTGGTCCTCCTCCGATTTTACGACCAAATTATGCTGCTATTAGCCGCATAATTGGGTTTATGAAAGGGGTAAAAGAGCTCTACCTTCCTTATTTCCCCATTAAAAACTGTTTCTTTAAAACAGAAGGTCAAAGTTGCCTTGAAATGTTCTTTAAAAAAATTATCTTAACTCTGTCTTACATTTTTACATTTTCAATTTTTTTTCTTTTCCATTATTTTTACCCCCTCTGGTTTCTTTTTCTGTCTTTTCTTTCTATGCATAGTGCAGTAATTGATATGTAGATCTTCTTTGAATTCTCCTACCTCTGGAAAGCTATCTGGTAACACTTATTTTTCAATAATTCTTCATTTTTCTTTCGTAATAGAGATATTCTTGATTTGGAATGCATTTATTTATTAGTGTTAAGGGGGCATCCAATCGGATTTCAAATAGATTCTACAATATACAGTAAATTCAGAGAAATGATTAGGCCTATGTAAAGCAAAGTAAGAGGTTAGAGTTTGTCTGTTTTCCATGAGATATTTTATTTGAAAAAAGAAAGTAACAGAACCCAACCCTCTGAAAAGAAATCACTCTTGCTTGTTTTTAGTCAAAAGTGTAATAACGCAATCCTTTTCTTGCCCCTTTTTATTTAAAGGAGAATGAAACCCTTGAAACCAGCTGAATCCATATCAAAGAGAAAAATCAAAGAAACATATTGTTGAAAGTTTGAGGAAGATTGAATGAATAATAAGAAAGTTATGAGCATTCGAATATTGAGATCACTAGTGCCATGTAGATCCTCCCAACGGCAATGCGACCAAGATCTGTGATATCACACACGTACAACTCCCTCATTACTTTAGTACTTATTTCACTTATATTCTCACTTTTATAGAGTCTATCACAAGGTGAGGTGTTCTCTTTATGAGATGACAAGTACAGAGGTTTCACAACATTATATCATTGATGAATCGTTTGTCATATGATTAGAATGAGCAAAAAGAGATGTTTTGGGGTATATTTTCAGTGTCCAAATGGGAGAGTTGTACGTGTTTGACATCACAGATCTTGGTCGGATTGCCAATGGGAGGATCTCCATAGCATTAGTGATCTCGACATTCAAATGCTCATAACTCTTTTATTGCTAGTCCTATTTTTCTCAAAGTTTTGTTGATCTTATTCTTTGATTTTTCTGCTTTCACAAAAGCTAACTTGCTCCAAGAGTTTCATTCTCCTTTAAGGTAGACATTTCCTTTAAGCCTGCACTCTTAATGTGAAAAAGGAATTTTTAAGAAAACACTTGAACCTTGAAAATGTTTTCTGCTTGTACAATAAATACTAAATGATTGCCCCTTTCAATCTTTTGATTAGATTTTAAAGCATTTCTTAAGTCTTTTAAAGATTCCATAATGTACATTATATTGAACTCTTATTCTAAAAACTTAAAGGGGTCTAGATTTTTAAGATATTTTGATTATGAATATTACGTTTACATATCAGCCTTCATAATGTATCTCTTACACACATCATGTTTTAATATGATCTTTCATTTATTTATCTTACAATTCAAACATTGATAATGAAAAGATTTACCAAAACTTAATACAATTTCTAATTATTGGTTTTTGTTATTCAACTTACTTATAAAGTTGACTCATAGAGCCATTGCATGAGAATGCATACATCTTGCATGATAGCTGTTGTTTGACCTAGCCTCCCATTGCTCACTTGATGTTATTCTATTTCCATCTGATATCTTCACCTTTATTTGCCTTGTACAAATAGAAATAATAATGGTAACAATGATAAAAATTATGAAAATCATAAAAGGTACTGATAATCCTTGAACATTGATATGCTGAGAGAGTGTCCTGATTTGATATTGTACAAAATGACACATATTTCAAAGTGATTAGGTAGAAATTTCAGATTGCCTACAATTTCATTCTGCATATAAATATGAGTTGTAGTTTAAGGACATTCCACAGTTAAAATGAAATCCATGTCATTTTCACCAAAGTTTGCACAGAGTTACTTTAGCACATAAATGTTCCAAATATGCTAAAATTAACATGGGTTCATGTGCTTGATTTTTTGCTATTGAGCTTTGAATTTCACCCATTTGAAAGTTCACTAGAAATACGAAAAAAAATTGCATTTTTAGACCTCACAAGATCACAATGTTCAGTTTATACCTCTATTACTCAGTTGAAATCCATCTAAATTTCACCAAATTATACATTATAGTTAAGAATTATATACTTAAGATAAAGAATCTACTCACATTGCAATTCGTTTGGTCTTGAAACAGTAGCGCCGCCTTCACTTTTGAAAATAAAGTGTGAAAGACGGCAAAACCATATCAAAAAAAATCAAAATTTATATAGCAAAGTACAATAAATGCTGCACTTTATTCAAGACCCATGTTGTTTTCACCAAATTTTGCATGGTTGTAGAGAGGTGTGAACATTCAAAATAGGGGGTTCCGGTGCTTGTTTTCAAGTTATCAGCACTTTTGTTGGAGCAAATGTGCTTTTGAAAATACCCTCCCCCCTCCCCCTCAAAAAAAATGCGTCAAAAGGCTTGTATACTACATAAATGGAAAAAATCAGCTGATACCTGAGTATTGTGATGTCAGCGCGTATGGCGTAAAATATGCTCATATAGGGATTCACACAAATGTTCTACCTTGGTCACATTTGCTCTACGGCGAGTCGAAAACAGCCGTTTTATTCATTTTTATACAAACCATCTATATGTAGCTCGTACATAAAATGTTAAAATGGCTGTTTTTTACTCACCGTACGGCCGCCGTAGAGCAAATGTGACCAAGGTATAACTGGGGAACGTTCTTGATTGTTTCTTTTAGGTGATCACCTGCAATGACTTTATGAATTTCAAAGTGATGGGGTAACATCTAGATTTTTAAAATCAAGGCCTTATTCACAACATTGAAATCTAGACAAATAGGCCTAAAGAGAAAAGGGATACACTAAATGCAATTTGATAAATTTTGTAATCTCGTCCTACCTATTAATCTAGAATGATTCACTTCAAACTCCAGAGAAACACCTTTCTTAGGATTTCTGGGTGGGTTTTTTTCGCATCCTAAATTTGTCATGTTTGTTTTGTGTCTCTACCAAAAAAAAATAGGCCTACCCCTTTCAGCCATTTTTTTTTCTGAAAGCATGTTTGTACAGCAATATAGAGTGGCATAAACTTTAACAATTTTTTTTGTTTGCTATAGTCCTTATTTATGATTTTTATCTTCATTATGTATTATTGATGAAAACCTTTTCCACTGATCAGTCAAGTGCAGAGTGCAGACTGGATTCTATACCAGAATACAGTCTGCTGCCCACATTCTAAAGCTGAATTATTTTTGAGAACTTTTCTGGGTCAAGTTAAACATTGGCCTTCAGCATTCCAAATAAAAAAAAATTGAGCTCTGTGAACAGACTGAACCCTAGTAATATTCTCCAGATTGAGCCCAGTAGCAGAATACAATACAGGTTCAGTCTATCTATATTTATCCTCCATCAAAGGCCACAACCCTTCTCATCCAAGTCTGCTGAAAGTCATGAAATAGTTTCCTGGCAATTTCCTCTGAAAAATAAATAAATGATGAGCCACACTGATTACTGTTCTCAGAACAACATATGTTTTTACATAGACACCGTTCTCATCTAGGTCCTCAAAACTAGTTTAGTGGAAACCAGTAAACCAGTTCATCGGGATGCTTGAAGCAGCCTTGGAAGCGATCTTCATTAGTCTTCCAAACTAGTTTGGAAAACCACCTTTCAATGTGGTTAAACTGGTTTAAGCATAGGTTAGGACACAATCATCCTTAGGAATTTATCTGCACACGGAAATGGGATGGTGTGCGAGAGCTACTCAGTTCATACATACTGTTTGTAGAATGCCTACGATGCGGTTTTAAATTTCGCACAAAATGAGACTCCAAGAGAGCTTTCTCATAGCAATAAGACCATTTTACTTGCAGTAGTATTGAAAATCAATTTAGAAGATGGTAACGAGGACGCTAACGAAGGGAACTGGTTTCCTATACTGGTTTAAGGGAAACCTGTATGATAATATAGAAGAGAACGGGGTCTAGCAGTGACCATAGTTTGTTCTCTGAACTGAGCATCAGTAAGGAATATCGTGGTATATAGCAAGGAGCTTCAGCTCACTAGGCGGTGCTGCACCAGCCCGAGTTTGCTCAATCTCGAGATTTTAGCCCGATCAGCCCTATTCGCGATTAGTCTTGAGATTCAAGAAACCCCATCTCCACCAGCGCAAAAAGAGTAATTCCTGCTTAAGTGAGGCATCGATGCATTATGTTGTGACACCATGAATGAATAATCCTGAGTGCGTCTGCACCTGCGAATTAGCAGGATAATTCATAAATAGCATGATATTTTGCAAAATAATCCCAAGTTGACTTGGGATTGCAATCTCGAGATTAATCCGGCGAACAATCCCGATGATTGCATCTCCATTAAAAATAATCTTGAGCCGTTGTTCAGATCAGGATAATTTGCCGGATCAGAAATGGCACGATTACTTGAAAACTCAGGCTGGTGCAGACAACCCTATTGGTTATAGCATGATAAAACCTGACCTATCATAAAAGGCTTCTATAAACCTAACTAGGATACTGGTATGTGACCGAAGGTTTCCATTGGTCAAGTTATTTCAAAGAAAGTAGGAAATCTTGTTACTTTTCCAAATGCTAATATTCCAAGGAAGTTTGTGAATTTGTTTTCTATAAATTCATTGAAAATCATTCATTAGAAAATATTTATATATTACAAAATATAAAATGTTTGTCTTGTTAGGCATTCACTCAGATATAACCATGAATTTTGTATTTTTAAATCTATTTTTTCATCAAACATTTCAAACTGAAATATTTTTAAATCTATTTTTACATCAAACTTTTCAAACTGAAATTTCTGCTAAACTGTTTCATTTCTATTCTGAAAATTCATGGAAAGTAAAGAGGTTTTTTTTTTTAAAGAAATATCTGGGTGGGGTACCAACCCCATGAACTTGTTTGGTTTCTGAGATCATTACATTTCAATGGTCATAAAATATCCATACCTGCAAAACTTTCAAATAAAATTGAATAATTTGCAATGACCATAAGAATACAGTTGATTGAATTATCCATGATTGATTGTAGGAAATAAATTTCAGCTTCATCAATGGCTTGCAAAACTGCCACAGCTAGAACTTGGCCATATGCTTGAATTGATTGTTTACCTAAATGCCATGTTATGTTGTGAAAGACCATCTATTCTATAAACGTCAAGTAATAAAACTATGACCCACTTGAAATAACCTTTGCACAGATGAAACTTGTATCCCCATCCCCCATATGATAATAGAGTTGGAATAATACCACCTACGTGCACATCCCAGGTACTGTTCTATCATAATATTTTTATAAACAGTTGCATTGTCACGTTGAATGCATTTTAGGGTTCATGCATGATTTCGTAGAATGAGTTCCGACGATGATACGGTCGGCTGGGCTTTTTGTCACAAGCCAAATGTGATGTGACAAATTACAAAGCATTGCATGATCATGAAAAGAGTATGTTTGGATATACAGAACTATTTAATTTGATTAAATGGCCTTTTCATCAAGGCTATACTGGCATTGTGAAATGCATTTTGCTCTGGTTATGCATTTTGCGTTTTTCAAGACTCCAGCAACAAAAAGTTATTAATATTACATTTTCAATATACATGCATTCTGTCTGCCTGGACATTTCAATTGGGTTATCATAAAATTACATTCTATTTTCTGATCGATATTTCTTCTTTTTACATCAGGAATGACTTTGCACAAGGCGTTAAAGAAATTCAAGCCCACTTAAAAAAAAAAAATCTTTAAATGTTGGGGTGGGTTTTTGTATAAATGTGTTTGTGCTAATTTTAATATATCCTCAGACAAATCATCAATCAATTGGAGGAGTTAAATTGCTGTAGTATGACAATATTAAGATTTAAATTTTTGATCAGAATTATTGTTTTTTTAACCATTAAAATTTTGATCAAACCTATGTTTTTCTGCACACTTGCTAAACCTTCCCCGTTACGTTTCATCAACATTTTTGTCCGACTAGTTGTCAGATCCGACAAGTTGTCGGATTTTAAAACTTTACTATGTTTTGATTGGCTAAGAAGCCATTTTACTGTAGTAACTGTTGGATAGAAAGGGAATTATCAGATAAAAAGTGTTTTACAGGTCCTGTTTTATCCGACAGTTACCATAGAAACAGTGCTTCTCAGCCAATCAAAATCAAGGATATCAGATCTGGCCTTCTTTTTCAGACAAAAATTTTGATGAAATGCTCCCCAGGTTCCATGAAGGAAGGGATATAAATATATCACCTGAACGAGCGTATGAAATTAATTTAGACATTATTATTAATACATATCTAATTTTTTATTTTCAGAGAAAAGCATCCCACGCTCCATTCTTTCAAAGTCCCGTGAAGCACAGGTAGCCCCTATAGAGAACCGAGAATCGCCAGTAGAAGAAGCTCAAGAAGCTCTCTCCCCTTCAGCCTTTGGCGCCACAAATTATCCAGATGGCAGTTCCCAGCTCAGTAGTTCATCAAATCAACGCATCAGCCAACCGCAGGTATCCGCCCTCCCTCCCACACTTGCACCGTCAAAGGCACCGGCGGTGTCCCTCATTCAAGGTGACAAACCGACTGTCGGAGGTGGGTCACCGAAGATCCTGCCTCCCGCGCCAACAGAGAGGGTGCGTAGCTTGACCAATCCCAGCTCGGATTCAGAAGCAAGCAGCCAGTCTCTGTCGTCTGCCAGCTCCATTCCATTCGCCTACGATAGCAAAGCGCCACCGCAGGTTGACATCAACCCAGTGTCGGCATCACCCCATACTGGCAGCTTGGAGAGGTCGATAGAGAAGGCCTCCGATCAGTTGAGGAAGCTGAGCAGTTCGTGGAAAGATGAAACAAGCCAAGAGAAACCTGGTATGGAGATGAGAACAATGCAGCATCATAGAGATGAGGTTGATAGTTGCCATGGTGACAAGGATGATGCTGACCAAGATAGTATCATGGTTGGAGGCTCCCATAGAACTAGACATGACAGTGGCACAGTACACACATTGTAATAAACTTTGTTCCATCCATGAACTCTGTTTTATAGATAAAACTTAAATTGGCAACTTTCACATGATAACACAGTATCATGAATCATCATTTTTATGAAGTGTCCCAATAGGACAATAGTGATT